>NC_058521.1:123906100-124519671 GCF_904849725.1 Hordeum vulgare subsp. vulgare | reverse complement strand
CCCAGGATTGTGGGCTCTCTGGGCCACCTCTTCCCTAGGTCTTTCGCCTATAAATTCCCCAAAATCCGAGAAAAAAATCAAGATATCATCGAAAGTACTTTTCTGTCGCCGCTAGTTTTTGTCTCCACAAGATCGCATGTGGGGGACGTTCTGGTGCCCTTCCGGAGGGGGATTCAGATACGGATGGCTTCTTCATCAACACCATGATCTCCCCAATGATGCGTGAGTAGTTCACCATAGACCTACGGGTCCACAGCTAGTAGCTAGATGGCTTCTTCTCTCCCTTGGATCTTCAATACAAAGTTCTCCATGATCTTCATGGAGATCTATCCGATGTAATCTTCTTTTGTGGTGTGCTTGTCGAGATCCGATGAATTGTGGATTTATATTCAGATTATCTATGAATCTTATTTGAGCTTCTTCTTATCTCTCTTATGCATGATTTCATAACCTTGTAATTCTCTTCGAGTTGTGGGTTTTGTTTGGCCAACTAGATCTATGATTCTTGCAATGGGAGAAGTGCTCGGTTTTGGGTTCATACCGTGCAGTGACCTCACCCAGTGACAGAAGGGGTAGCAAGGCACACATCGTGTTGTTGCCATCAAGGGTAAAAAGATGGGGTTTTCATCATTGGTTTGAGATTATCCCTCTACATCATGTCATCTTGCTTAAGGCGTTACTCTGTTCGTCATGAACTCAATACACTAGATGCATGCTGGATAGCAGTCGATGTGGAGTAATAGTAGTAGATGTACAAAGTATCGGTCTACTTATCTCCTCCGTGATGCCTATATGTATGATCATTGCCTTAGATATCGTCATGATTTTGCGCGGTTCTATCAATTGCTCGACAGTAATTTGTTCACCCACCGTAATATTTGCTATTTTGAGAGAAGCCTCTAGTGAACACTATGGCCCCCGGGTCTACTCCTCACCATATTTTCAGCCTTACACTTTTCTTCGTTGAACTTTCCGCCTTCAGATCTCACTTTGCAATCAATCTTGAAGGGATTAACAACCCCTTTATAGCGTTGGGTGCAAGCTCTTTGTGTTTGTGCAGGTACTCTGGACTTGACGAGATTCTCCTACTGGATTGATATCTTGGTTCTCAAACTGAGGGAAATACTTACTGCTCCTTTGCTGCATCACCCTTTCCTCTTCAAGGGAAAATCAACGCAAGCTCAAGAGACGACATAAGGTTTCTGTCGACGTAGCAGCTCCCGTGTGCGGAGGTTGTCCTCACTCGGGATCGTTTGTGACTTAGGCGAAGACTGGTTCGTGGCAAAGCCCCCAGGTGGCGAGGTTGTCCTCAGTCGAAATCATTTCTCCCAAAGAAAAAGCGGAATCGCCGCTTGGGATGATTGTCATATTGACCCTGGCGTTCGAATGAAAGTCTTGCCTCCATTCGAGACCGCTTCAACTTAGGAGAAACCTGGTTCGTAGCTAAGCCCCCGAGCATGGAGGTTGTTGTCACTCGGGGAAGGGTCCACCTTAGGAAAAAACAGGTTCGCTACCGAGATGATAGTTCTTGCGAACTTGTTGGTGGTCCTATCTATCAAGGTGTCCGAATGATGACCATGTCCTCATTCAGAACCATTTTCACTTAGACGATGGCTGGTCCGCAGCTAAGCCCCCGAGCGTGGACGTCATCCCTACTCGGGGCAGGATATACTCTAGACGAAAATGGAGTGTGAGGTAAGGAATGATTGTCCTATTCATCTTGGCGTACGAATGAAAGTCTTGCCTCCATTCGGGACCGTTTCAACTTCGGTGAAAGCTGGTTCGTAGCTAAGCCCCCAAGCATGGAGGATGTCCTCACTCGGGGAAGGGTCTCACTAGTAGAAAATGGGCCTTTGGCCTGGACCCTTTAGTCTCGGCCTGCCTCTGGGCCGGGACTAAAGGCCCGGCCACGTCGCCCCAATTCTCCTATCCTCCCTCGAGGCTTTAGTCCCGGCCCGTAAGGAGCCTTTAGTCCCGGTTCGTGTCCCAAGCCGGGACTAAAGGGCTACGCGGTGGGCAGCCCGCTTGTGCGCCACCTTTAGTCCCGGTTTGTGTCTCAAACCGGTACTAAAGTCCTCTGCCTATATATAGCACAGCCCCCATCTCCCCTCTTCGTTGCATTTTTCTTGGATGGAGGATTGTGGGTGGGTGCTTGCTCTCCACGTTTTTTGATGCACTAGAGGTGTTTGTTGAAATGTGTGTTAGAGCGATGCCGCTTCAGTTCACCGAACACAACTATGATATGAGATGCCCGAGCCACGCTTAAACCTCTTCCTCTTTATTTCTACTTATTCGAAAAGGTTAGCAACTATATTTCCTCGTTTAGACCGTGCGGTACTAATTTTTAGGATCGTGATTGTATTTGATATACTGTCGTATAACGCAGAGATGAGCCATCCATGGATGTACGGTGATCGACGCACAACCGCTTACAGAGAAGGCGTGCATTCTTTTCGAGATGCAGCCGATGCGAACAAGCATGGTGGTGGCTATATGTTTTGTCCATGTGTTGAATGTCGGAATGAGAAGGATTACACTTCCTCAAGAGTCATTCAGAGCCACCTGCTTCGGTCCGGTTTTATGTCGGGCTATAATGTTTGGACCAAGCACGGAGAAAGAGGGGTTATGATGGAAGACGACGATGAAGAAGAAGAGAACGATGATGACAACTACCGATCTATGTTCCCTGAGTATGCTGATACCGCAATGGAAGACAATGAAGAAGAAGATCAGGATGAAGAACGGGAACCAGATGAGCCCGCTGATGATCTTGGTCGGGTCATTTCTGATGCACAGCGAGGTTGCGACACAGAAAAGGAGAGGTTGCAGTTCGAGCAGATGTTACAGGACCACAACAAATTGTTGTACCCAACTTGTGAAGATGGCCACAAGAAGCTGGGTAGCACACTGGAATTGCTGAAGTGGAAGGCAGAGACCGGTGTGACTGACTCGTCATTCGAAAAGTTGCTGGTACTAATGAAGAAGATGCTTCCAAGAAAGAACGAATTGCCCGCCAGCACGTACGAAGCAAAGAAGCTTGTCTGCCCTCTAGGATTAGACGTGCAGAAGATACATGCATGCCCTAATGACTGCATCCTCTACCGCGGTGGGAAGTACGAGAATATGGATAAATGCCCGGTATGCACTGCATTGCGATATAAGATCAGAAAAGATGACCCTGATGATATTGAGGGCGAGCCACGCAGGAAGAGGGTTCCTGCCAAGGTGATGTGGTATGCTCCTATAATACCATGGTTGAAATGTCTGTTCAGAAATAAAGATCATGCGAAGTTGTTGCGATGGCACATGGAAGATCGTATGAAAGACGATAAGTTGAGGCACACCACTGATGGTCGGCAGTGGAGAAAAATCGAGAGAGAGTTCCCGAGATTTGCAGCTGACGCAAGGAACTTATGGTTAGGTCTGAGTACAGATGGGATGAATCCTTTTGGGGAGCAGAGTTGCCGTCGCAGCACCTGGCCCGTTACTCTATGTATCTACAACCTTCCTCCATGGTTGTGCATGAAGCGGAAGTTCATTATGATGTCGGTGCTTATACAAGGTCCAAACCAACCCGACAACGATATTGATGTGTACCTAAGGCCATTAGTTGATGAACTTTTACAGCTGTGGGCCGAACCAGGTGTACGTGTGTGGGACGAGCACAAACAAGAGGAATTTGACCTTCGAGCATTGCTTTTCGTAACCATCAATGATTGGCCTGCTCTTAGTAACATTTCAGGACAGTCAAACAAGGGATACAATGCATGCACGCACTGTTTGGATCAGACAGAAAGTATGTATCTCGACAACTGTAGGAAGAATGTGTATCCGTACAATCGTTGTTTTCTTCCGCCCAAGCATCCCTTAAAGAAAAAGGCAAGAATTTCAATGGCAAGGCAGAACCCCGGGGGAAGCCTGTCATCCGTACTGGTGCTGAAGTATTTGATATGGTCAAAGATTTAAAAGTAATCTTTGGAAAGGGTCCTGGCAGCCAACCTGTTCCTAACAACCCTGATAAGCGTGTACCCATGTGGAAGAAGAAATCTATATTTTGGGAGCTACCCTACTGGGAAGTCCATGAGGTCCGCTCGGCAATCGACGTGATGCACCTGACGAAGAATCTCTGCGTGAATATTCTAGGCTTCCTGGGCTTGTATGGGAAGTCAAAAGATACACCGGAAGCTCGGGAGGACCAGGAACGTCATAAAGGAAGAGATTGCATGCATCCAGGGCAGTTTCAAGGGCGTGCCAGCTACGCTCTTACTAAGGAAGAGAAGGAAATCTTCTTTGAAGTCCTTTTCAGTATCAAGGTCCCGACTGGCTTCTCGTGGAATATAAAGGGAATCGTAAATACGAAAGACAAAAAATTCCAAAACCTAAAGTCTCATGACTGCCACGTGCTTATGACGCAATTGCTTCCGGTTGCATTGAGGGGAATTCTACCAGAAAATGTTCGCCTGACAATTGTGAAGGTATGTGCATTCCTCAATGCAATTTCTCAGAAGGTAATCGATCGAGAAAGTCTATCAGGGTTACAGATTGATGTGGTCCAATGTCTGGTCAGCTTTGAGTTGTTGTTCCCACCATTCTTCTTCAATATAATGACACACCTCCTAGTTCACCTAGTCGAAGAGATTAGAATTCTCGGTCCTGTGTTTCTACACAATATGTTCCCCTTCGAGAGGTTCATGGGAGTCTTAAAGAAATATGTTCGTAACCTTGCTAGGACAGAAGGAAGCATCTCCAAGGGCTATGGAACAGAGGAGGTCATTGAGTTTTGTGTGGACTTTCTTCCTGACCTTTAGCCGATTGGTGTTCCTGAATGTCGGTATGAGGGTAGGCTGACAGGAAAAGGCACACTAGGAAGGAAAGAAAAAGTATGTATGGACGGGCATTCTTTCTCTCAAGCACACTACACAGTTCTACACAATTCCACCGTGGTGGCTCCGTATATCGTGAGACACAAGAATATTCTATGCTCCGAAAACCCGGGGAAGGCTGACTCTTGGATTAAAGGGGAACACGAGAAGACTTTCGGCAGTTGGTTGCAGACACATCTCATGAATGACGACACCGTTGGAGATGAGCTGTACTGTTTGGCCAGGCCACCATCTTCGACTATAAGTACTTTCCAAGGGTATGAGATAAATGGGAATACATTTTACACGGTTGCCCAAGATAAAAAGAGCACCAACCAAAATAGTGGTGTCCGCTTTGATGCAACAGACGAGAATGGACACTGTTTGGAAACATATTACGGGTACATAGAGGAGATATGGGAACTTGACTATGGACCTACTTTTATGATCCCTTTATTTTGGTGCAAATGGGTGAAGCTCACAGGAGGCGGGTTAGTTGTAGACCAAAAGTACGGCATGACAACAGTGGATCTTAACAATCTTGCGTACATGGATGAACCATTTGTCCTAGCCAATGATGTCGCTCAGGTTTTCTATGTGAAGGACATGTCTACATTAACGAGAAAAAGAAATCAGCAAAAGAAGATATCATCCGATGAGCCAAAACGCCACATAGTTCTTTCAGGGAAAAGAAACATCATGGGAGTAGATGACAAGACAGACATGTCAGAAGATTATAATAAGTTTCATGAAATTCCGCCCTTCAAAGTGAAAACTGACCCAAGCATCCTACTGAATGATGAAGATTCTCCATGGCTACGACCCAGAAGAAAACAGAAATAATAGATAGGAATATTGGTGCAATAATGTAATAATGTATTAAACCTTTTATGTAATGCATGTATGGAACGTACTAAATTTCAAACACTTTTCATTTTCATATTATCCATGTAAGAGATGAGTTCTCGTTCAAAACCCTGATACTTCGAGAAAGATTGTCCGTTTTGTCCACGAAGTGCATCCAGTTTTTGTCGTAGCCCTCTCAACTTTTTAGCACATGCTATGTGGGTGAAATGATGATAGCATGCCAACTTTCAACATTTTCAGAGTTCATTTGTAGTGCTTTTCAATTTCAGGGTCAACTAGCTCAAAACAAATAAGTAAATCCACGAAATATACCAAATGAAGTCAGAAATTGTTGAAATTTTGTGCTGTGCCTTTGAATGGTCCATTTTGAACACACAAAAAGTATGGAGTTCAAATAAGTTCACAAAAATGAAATCCCTTTGTAAGAGATGAGTTGTCGTTCGAAACCCTGATACTTCGAGAGAGATTGTTCGTTTTGTACACGAAGTGCATCCAGTTTTTGTCGTAGCCCTCTCAACTTTTTTACACATGCTATGTGGGTTAAATGATGATAGCATGCCAACTTTCAACATTTTCAGAGTTCATTTGTAGTGCTTTTCAATTTCAGGGTCAACTAGCTCAAAAAAAATAAGTAAATCCACGAAATATACCAAATGAAGTCAGAAATTGTTGAAATTTTGTGCTGTGCCTTTGAATGGTGCATTTTGAACACACAAAAATTATGGAGTTCAAATAAGTTCACAAAAATGAAATCCCTTTGTAAGAGATGAGTTCTCGTTCGAAAGCCTGATACTTCGAGAGAGATTGTCCGTTTTGTACACGAAGTGCATCCAGTTTTTGTCGTAGCCCTCTCAACTTTTTAGCACATGCTACGTGCGTGAAATGATGATAGCATGCCAACTTTCAACATTTTCAGAGTTTATTTGTAGTGCTTTTCAATTTCAGGGTTAACTAGCTCAAAAAAAATAAGTAAATCCACGAAATATACCAAATGAAGTCAGAAATTGTTGAAATTTTCTGTTGTGCCTTTGAATGGTGCATTTTGAACACACAAAAAGTATGGAGCTCAGATAAGTTCACAAAAATGAAATCCCTTTGTAAGAGATGAGTTCTCGTTCGAAACCCTGATACTTCGAGAGAGATTGTCTGTTTTGTACACGAAGTGCATCCAGTTTTTGTCGTAGCCCTCTCAACTTTTTAGCACATGCTATGTGGGTGAAATGATGATAGCATGCCAACTTTCAACATTTTCAGAGTTCATTTGTAGTTCTTTTCAATATCAGGGTCAACTAGCTCAAAAAAATAAGTAAATCCACGAAATATACCAAATGAATTCAAAAAGTATGGAGTTCAAAAAACCATATTATGAAATTAAATATTATCGTTGGCGATTCATCTCTATTATGAAATCAAATATATCAAAAAACCATTGCAGAACATATGACCAAATTAATACAAGTTCATCATCACATTAAAGCCAAAGAACAGTAGTGATCAAATGTTATTGTTGCAAAAAATAAATACATAAAGTTCTCTCACAAAACAACATACAACTATGTAAAACATTTAAATGCAACAACAAACGCGATCAAAATCGCAACTAAGGTAACAATTGACCCAACAACATAATGATACCAAGCCTCTTTATCAATGGCATATTTTCTAATATTCCTAATCTTCAAGCGCATTTCATCCATCTTCAAGCGCATTGCATCCATCTTCAACCGCATCGCATCGATCTTCATCTTGCGATCATCGATGACATCAGCGACATGCAACCCCAGTTCCATATTCTTATCCTCAATTATTTTCAATTTTTTCTTCAAGTATTTGTTTTCTTTTTCAACCAAATTTAACTTCTCGACAAGAATTTTTATGTGGGTTGGAATTTCCGGTTCACATACCTCCTAGATTAAAAAAATATATGTCATAATTGTCATAAACACTAAATAAAACAAATAGTTATAAAAGATAATATGTACCACATCCGAATCATAGACAGGACGAGGGCCGACGGAGGCGGATACCCAAACCATCGCACTATATAATAACAAAAAATAATGAAAGTGAGTAATTTATACAAGTATGTATGTAAATCATACAAGTAAGATTTTTTTAATTTTAAAAAGAAGATAAGAACAAGAGGCTCACCACGGTGGTGCTCGTAGTTGGTGCACGCCAAACCTAGACAAATATTAAGGAAAATGGAGCTTGGAGGTCGAGCTTGGAGAGGACAAAGCTTAAGTAGAGTGGCTCGGGCATTTCATGGAACACGTCACGTGCATGAACTAGAGTGGCAAGAGAATGGCATGGTCACACTTCAACAACCAGAAAACAGGGGATATGGTGGGCAGGGGCGAGGGTTTATATAGGCAAAACTTTAGTCCCGGTTCTTTCCATGCCCCGGGATTAAAGGCCCCAGCTTCCCGCCTTCTGGTCAGCCGAAAAAGGGCCTTTAGTCCCGGGTCGTGGCTCCAGCCGGGACTAAAGGGTCTTTAGTCCCGGTTCGAGCCACGCCCCGGGACTAAAGGCCCCTGCTTCCCGCCTTCTGGTCAACCGAAAAAGGGCCTTTAGTCCCGGTTCATGGCTCCACCCGGGACTAAAGGGTCTTTAGTCCCGGATCGAGCCACGAACCGATCCACCTGTATAAGCGGGAGTTAGAAAATTTCGAACCCAAATCGTCCATTTCTCTTCTTCTTCCTCTCGTTCTCCTGCCCGGCGCGGCAAGCGACGAACTCGACGACGCCGTCAGGCTGCCCGCCGTCCTGCTCGCCGCCGCCTCCCGTCCACCTCGCCGTCGCCGTCGTCCTGCTCGCCGCGCGCCGCCCTCCTCGCCACGCGCCACCCTCCTCGCCGCGCGCCGCCCCATCCTCCTCGCCGCACGCCGCCGTCCTCCTTGCCGCTCGCCGCCGTCCTCCTCGCCGCGCGCCGTTGACACCTCCGGCCGGTAAGCCCCACGCCACCTCCTCCCCAACACTCTGGCCAGCACAAGCAAAGAAGAAAAAGGAGAAGAAAGGAAGAAAAAGGAGAAGAAAGGAAGAAAAAAGAGAAGAAAAGAAGAAAAAGGAGAAGAAAGGAAGAAAAAGGAGAAGAAAAGAAGAAAAAGGAGAAGAAAGGAAGAAAAAGGAGAAGAAAAGAAGAAAAAGGAGAAGAAAGGAAGAAAAATAGAAGAAAGGAAGAAAAAGGAGAAGAAAGGGAAAAAAGGAGAAGAAAGGAAGAAAAAGGAGAAGAAAGGAAGAAGAAGGAGAAGAAAGGAAGAAAAAGGAGAATAAGAAGAGGAGGAGAAGAAAATAAGAAAAAGGAGAATAAGAAGAGGAGGAGAGGAGAAGAAGAGGAAAAATAGAAGAAGAGGAGAGGAGAAGTAGTAGAAGAAGAGGAGAAGTAGAAGTAGAAGAAGAAGTAGAAGAAGAGGACAAATAGAAGAAGAGGAAAAATTAGTTTAGGGTTACAAGAAGAAGAACTATTTTTTTTGTCATTTAATTTTGCTATTGTATAGTGTATATGCTTAAGTGTTAATTGTGTTTCTTAGATTATTGCTTAATTTTGCTATTGTATAAGCTTAAGTGTTAATAGTTTAGTTTTTCTATTGTATATGCTTAAGTGTTAATAGTTTATTTTTAGCAAGAAAATTAATAGAACTAGTTTAATTTTGCTATTGTATATGCTTAAGTGTCCGGGACTTGGCTCCGCCCGGCTGGTATTTTAGAGTTTAGGTTCTAGCCAAGACCCGGGACTAAAGGTCCTCCTATATAAAACGAGCCTTCGAAGTTTCCAACCCCCCTCATATAGTTTGTTAGTTTATTAGTTAATCAAATGTCCGTTTTTTTCAGAACTATGGATCCACATATCAGGAACCTCGAAGAGGAAGAACTTCTCGAAGATATAATCAAAGACGGCCCCGACGTTGAACCAGCTGAATCTCCGACGTCATATCTAAACGACTCCGGATATGGAATGGAGGTCGAGCGACACGAAGATGAAGCCGATGGGGCAGGAGATAGGTCCAATGATGGAGAAGGTGATAGCTCCACTGATGGAGAAGCCGGTGGAGAAGCCGGTGAAGAAATAATAAAGTCCGGCGAGGTATACATATGAAGTTCGACAATCACTTGTAATATGTGAAAAATATTGGAGATAGCTCTATATTGTATACATATACATTCATTTGACGAATGTTTCTCCCTCTTAGGCCTCCACATCGAGCAAATCTATGAAACGAGGCCCGACTAGAAAGTTGGATGCACGGACGCATTACACCGTTGAGGTGATAATGCCTACGGGTGAACCCAAGCTTCCTAAGAATGCTGCTGACACATTCAAGAAGCAATGCAGAGTTCTCGTTAGGGATCATGTCCCGATCAGCATTCGAGAGTCGAACAAGCGCAAAGGGGCAGTCGATAGTGACTATGTCGCCGAAAGGTACAAAGATAATCTTTGGAATGATCTCATGTCACATTTCAACCTGCCAGAATGTGAGAATGAAGACGCCGCAGACAAACTGAGGGCCAAAGTCAAGCAGTGGACTCTAAAGAAGATGGCCGAACTGTTTCGTAGCTGGAAGAAGAAGTTATGAAAAACTATCTGAAGACAAAGAAAGTGCCAGTATTCGAGGGGTATCTAGCCAAGCAGGCGAATCACTGGAAGGAATTTCAAGAGTACAAGGAGTCAGAAGATGCCCATGCATTATCAGAAAAGAACAAGATAAATGCCGACAAGAAGAAATATCACCACAAGCTGGGGCCAGGGGGCTATGAGACTGCCATCCCAAAGTGGGAAAAGAAAGAGAAAGATCTGATAGATAAAGGCATCGTACCTGAACCACTTCGTGATGAGTGGGAATTGAGAGCAAGAAATTGGTTCCTTGCGCATGGTGGGTCGTACGACGAAAAAACAGGGGACCTCATCTGCAATGACAATCTTAGGATACCCAGGGAGAATTGGAAATGGATAGTGAAAGAAATTAAGGAGGGACAAAGAAAGTTCACTGCAGATAGAGATAAAGATTTGCTCACACTGGTCCTCGGCAATGACGAACATGGAGGACGAACGCGAGGCTTCGGTCCATCTTACCCGTGGTGGCTTGGGTTTGCCAGAGACCAAGACACTTACAGAAGCCGAGAGAGAGCAAAGAAGCGGCAGCAGGATGAGGAGAATGACAAGTTCAAATAGTTGCTTGCCAGGATTAACGAGCAACAGAAGCAGATTGATGAGCTTAGAGGAGTACCGCGCCAGGAAGATCCTCCACTTGATATTACCGGCGCCCCATCTAAGCGGAAAGCAGCGTGGCTGAATCTGAGGCCCCGCCCGCCGATGAACGAAGAATGATAGAGGGCGGTCCCGGCTACCCCGTGGATAGAATCAAGGATTCAACATCATGTGAACTTCATCAGAATTTCAAGAACATATCCATGAAGGTGGCCTTCGGACAAGCTTTACCTTGTGGCCCTAATGCACGCTGGCATGGCCGTGAGATTCCTGCTGGCTTTGCTAAAGTCGGGGTGGATCAAATCATGACGGGGTTTAATGATATGGAGCTCGACATAGCTGGACCCGAAGATGAGAGGACACTCGGAGAAGTACTGGGTGGAGTCATCCTATGGGACAAGAACTACATCAAGCTTCCAGGCTCGGCCCCAAGGACAACACCGCCTCTGAGTCGTCGCAGGTCACCTACACCTCCATTACCTCCAAGCCCTCCACATGACGTCGGCCAGCACAACACGAGTCCATCTCGATCACCGCCGCCGGACTTGGGTCGTCCGTCTCCGCCGCTGCCTGCTCCGGATACAAACCCTGAGCCTGCCACGAATACAAAGCGGGAGCGTGCCACCAAGAACGCTCCGCCGCTGCCCGCTCCGGATACAAACCCTGAGCCTGCCACGGATACAAAGCGGGAGCGTGCCACCAAGAACGCTCCGCCGCCGCCCGCTCCGGATACAAACCCTGAGCCTGCCACGGATACAAAGCGGGAGCGTGCCACCAAGAACACTCCGCCGCCGCCCGCTCCGGATACAAACCCTGAGCCTGCCACGGATACAAAGCGGGAGCGTGCCACCAAGAACGCTCCGCCGCCGCCCGCTCCGGATACAAACCCTGAGCCTGCCACGGATACAAAGCGGGAGCGTGCCACAAAGAACGCAACGCCGCCGCCCGCTCCGGATACAAAGCTTGAGCCTGCCACAGATACAAAGTGGGAGCGTGCCACCAAGAACGCTCCGCCGCCGCCCGCTCTGGATACAAAGCCTGAGCCTGCCACGGATACAAAGCGGGAGCGTGCCACCAAGAACGCAACGCCGCCGCCCGCTCCGGATACAAAGCCTGAGCCTGCCACGGATACAAAGAGGGAGCGTGCCACCAAGAATGCTCCGCCGACGATTCCGAAGCCACAGAGCACCCCAAAGCGCAAACGGTCGCCCCTCCCAAAGGTACGTCATGCTAATCTCCCTATCGGACCTTATGATCGTACCCCCGAGGAAAACGCCAGGATAGCAAAGGAACATCATGATGCGCATATGAAAAAGAAGGAACCCGAGCCCCGCCCAGAATACACCTAGAAGCAAATAGCATTTGCAAAATACTTCACGACCCTTCCATCACAGTATGACTTATACCATAAGCCTGATGACTATACACGCACATTGCAGAAGGAAGTGAAAAAGAGAAGATCTCGATCACCGCCGCCGGACTTGGGTCGTCCGTCTCCGCCGCCGCCCGCTCCGGATACTAAGCGGGAGCGTGCCACCAAGAACGCTCCGCCGACGATTCCTAAGCCACAGAGCACCCCAAAGCGCAAACGGTCGCCCCTCCCAAAGGTACGTCTGCTAATCTTCCTATCAGACCTTATGACTTACACCATAAGCCTGATGACTATACACGCACATTGCAGAAGGAAGAGAAAAAAGAGCAGTTCAACTACAAGCTAGAAAAAATTAGACGTCCCTCAGCTTGGACAACAGGCCAAACAGTCAATCCCACCCCTCAAGGTGTTAACCGAGAATGTTCCCCCTCCAGTGGAGGGGCTAGCTTTAGAAAGAGCAAAGGAGTTGGCGGCTCAATGTGGTATCTCGGTTGAAGAATTGTTGTCTTCCCAAGACGACAAGATACCCAAGGCTGTGGTAGCCCCTAAGCCAAAGTTTGACATGGGTGAGCCTTTGGTCAGCAAAGATGATCTCCCAACAAATATGCGTTACTTGGATACATGGTACTTAAGTGAATCAAAGAAGGGGAGAACGATGATCGTGCTGAGTGTGCCACGCGAATACTACGGCCGCCCCGAAGAAATCCATATCGACTTTGATGAACTCTTCCAGATGTACAATGGCGACGCCCTCGACAAATCGCTTATGAGTTGCTATTGTGTGTAAGTTTTTCAATTCGTTGTCTACATATAACTTGTTTAGTTATTTCAATTCATTGTCTATATATAACTTGTACTCTATTATGCAGAATGAAGATTCCGGATTGTAAAAGTAAGAGCATCATAAATATTGGGGTTATTGACCCAGATAAAATACATATAGCGACGCTAACTAATTATCCCAAGGAGACGGAGGAAAACCTTCTAAGGTTTCCAACAGATAAAAATTTCTGTGACCACATACTGTTTCCATACAACTTCAAGTGAGGGTCTTTACTCTGTTGTGTCCATTCACTTATAAGTGTAATTGATAAGTTACTGACACACACACACACACACACACACATATATATATATATATATATATACATGTGCAGCTTCCATTGGATATTGTTGGACATTCAAATTGATAAGGGAAGAATTGATGCCTTCGACCCATCATCGAGACCCTTGGAACAGTTCCAAAGCCTGCAGGACATGCTCCAATGGTAATTTTAATCATTCTTGCGCTCTATCGGTCTCTTTCGACGATTTTCTGATATATCAATTAATGAAAAACTTAGCAAATCATTATCCTTGTCGGGCAGGGTTTGGAAGCGGTTCAAGTGCGTGACTCCCGGTAACTTTCTTGAGAAGCTGACCTTTAGAGCGGCTCAGGTAAGTAGTAGTATGATATACTTCTATTAATTTTCAATACATTTATGATGCTAGATTATTATTTTGATTATATATATTCTATTCTCGTAAAGTGCGACCAGCAGCCACGGGGAACGCATCTATGCGGATACTATGTTTGCGAGACCATTCGCACGTTTACCTCTGAGCTCAAGGATCACAGATTCGATGTAAGCAATGAACATTCACACCTCTATTTTTACCCGTCATTCTTTGTTATCATGATTGATATTCATATTCATCTCCTCTTCTTATATAGCACACGGCCATGAGGATGAAGGTCCTACCAGAGCAACGCACGATTGCTGTTGCAGAGGAGCTTGCGAGATTTCTGAGGACGGAAGCTATAGATGAAAAAGGACGATTTAGTGTAGCTAGGGGCCATTACTGATGTTCGTCCATGTAATCGAATAGACGGGCTCTAGTCCCGATAATTCAGATCTGCATATAATTGTATATATATGCTAGCTTGTAAGATAAGTTAATCTTATATATATACGCATAATTATTTCTATTTAAATTATATGAAAACTAATTCCCGAAAACCAAACGAGGCATCACGTTAATCTCCCGAACACCTAAACCCTAAAACCCTAAAACCCAAAAATAAGTTCATTCAAAAAAAACCCAAAAACCCGCAAAATCTGAAAATCTTTAGTCCCGGCCCGTGTAACGAACCGGGAGTAAAGGTCCTGCCCATGGGGCGCTACGAGGCGCCCACGTGGAGCACCTTTAGTCCCGGCTTGTAACAGGGTTGGGTCTAAAGGTTAGGCCTTTAGTCCCGCCCCTTTAGTCCCGGTTGGTGAACCGGGACTAAAGCCCCTTACGGGCCGGGGCTATAGGCCCTGTCCCCACTAGTGTCTACCATAGGAAACAATAGGTTCGCTACCGAGATGATAGTTCTTGCAAACTCGTTGATGGTCCTGTCCATGAAGGTGTCCTAATGACGATCATGTCCTCATACAGTATCATTTTGAATTAGGCGAAAGATGGTCCACAGGTAAGCCCCCGAGCGTGGATGTCATCCCCGCTCGGGGCAAGATTTACCCTAGCCAAAAATGAATTCGCTGCTAAGGATTTACACCCACTGGGGGTGTTTCATCGGAGGGAAGTGTTTATGGATTGATGAAGAAAGTAATCACTTTATTGTTCTAATCACTCGGATTCATTACAGGAATGAAAAAGGAAAGTTCTATGTGTAGAACTTGCGGAGCAGGTCTGCGTTCCAGGTTCTATGCTCCTCCATGTCGTTATCGATGTTGTGCAGTTGATAAGCTCCATTGTGAAGGATTTTGGAGATGGAGAATGGCCGTTGCCAAGGAGGTGCCAGCTTGTGGGGTTTCTGTTGGTCGAGTCGGAGGACCAAATTGCCCTCTTGAAATGTCTGGCCCCTGACTTGCTTGTCATGATAGCGTTGAAGGTCTTGCTGGTATGCCGTGGCCCTAATGAGGCCCAGTTCTCTCTCCTCCTCTAGAAGATCCAAATTGTCTTGGTGTGTTGCTTCAGCTTCAGCTTCATTGTACTACTCCACTGAAGGATAATTGTGACGTAAGTCACTCGGCAGAACGGCTTCCGACCAATACACTAGGAAGAGCGGAGTACGTCTGGTTGAACGATTCGGAGTTGTTCTCATACCTCATAGGACGGATGGTAATTCTTCTACCCATGCGCCAGTGACATATTTGAGATCTCTCATCACCCAGAGCTTCAGTCCTTGAAGTATCATACCATTCACCCGTTCTGCCTGCCCATTCAACTGCGAGTGCGCCACGGAGGCGTACTTCACCCGAGTACCCTGGGAGTGGCAGAACTCACAGAACTGATGCGAGTCGAAGTTGGTTCCGTTGTCGGTGATGATGTCGTGAGGGATTCTGAATCTGAATATGATCTGCCGAATGAAGTTTACTGCAATCGCCTCGTCGAAGTTTTTGATGGGTTTAGCTTCGACCCACTTGGTGAACTTATCCACCGCAACAAGCAGGTGGGTGAATCTGCTCGACCCGGTGCGTAAAGGACCGACCATGTCGAGGCCCCATACGGCGAATGGCCAAGTGAGTGGAATTGTTTCTAGTGCGGATGCAGGCTTGTGCGACTGGTACTTGTAGAACTGGCACCCGACACACATGTCTACCAAGTCCTTTGTTGCGTCATTGGCTCGGGCTAATAAAAACCTGCTCGTAAGGCCTTGGCTACCAGGGTCCGGGAGGACGCGTGATGTCCACAAGTCCCCGAGTGGATTTCGTGTAGGATTTGTAGTCCTTCCTCTCGGGAGATGCACTTTTGGCTGACTCGTGTAACACTCTTCTTGTACAGTCTGTCTCCGAGAACTTCGAAAGCTTTAGACCTCCGAACGATTTGGCGAGCTTCCTCTTCATTCTCGGGGAGCTCTTGCTAGAGCAAGTAAGCTAGATAAGATTGTGTCCATTCGGGTGTGATGACCAACATCAAATGGACGAGGTCAACCATAGCCGGGACGTCGATCTCAGTCGAATTAGACGAACTAATTGCTTGTGGGGCTCTTTAGTGAAGGAATCCTCCTTGACCGAGGGGGCGCGTAAATGCTCGAGGAACATGCCCGAGTGGAACCGATCTTGGCCAAGTCGTTAGTCGCTTGGTTTTTTGCTTGGGGCACATGGTGTAGTTCAAATCCTTTGAAGCTTTTCTCCAGCTTCGTGACTGCAATGAAGTAGACTGTCATAGCTGGGCTTCAGATGTCCCATTCCTTCATTACTTGATGGCCAACGAGATCCGAGTCCCATAAACCATCAATCGGCGGATGCTGAGTGAGATGGCCATGCAACGCCTGTACAGGAGTGCCTCGCAGTCGGCCTCGTTGTTGGATGAAACGAAGTGGATTTGGATCACTCCAGCCCCACTCATCAAAAAACATGGTCCAATGCTCGGGGACTTCCAGAGCCGCTGCTCTTGCTCGACCCACTCGGGAAGAAAGTTTGCCACGGCCTGAGACTTGATTGCTTTCTTGGCTTCAAACTTGATCTCCAATAGTAGGAGCTCCATCTCCCATTTGGCCACTGAACCAGTTGCATCCCGATTGTGCAGGATTTCTGTTAGGGGAGCGTCATTGATGACAGTGACCGAGTGATCTTGAAAATAGTGGACCACCTTCTTCACTGTTAGTTAGATCCGATAGACCAGCTTCAGGAAGTGTGGATACCTTTGTTTTGAAGGGGTTAGCACTTTGGAGATTTAGTAGATGGGACTTTGTACCTTTCACACTTTGCCTGCTTCCTCACGCTCTACATTGAGTATGGTGCCAACCACTTGGCTAGTAGCAGCGATGTACACGTGCAAGGGCTTATGGCTGCTCGGAGCAGCTAACACCGGTTGGGTGGAAAGCGGTGCATTAAGTTGGTCGAATGCGACATATGCCTCGTTAGTCCACTCGAATATGTCTGATTTCTTCATCAATCTGTAAAGAGGTAGATCCTTCTCACCAAGTATTGAGATGAAGCGGCTCAGGGAGGCAAGGCAGCCCGTAAGCCTCTGCACGTCGTGGATGTGCTCCGTCCGTCTCATCTGGACGATGGCTCCGATCTTATCGGGATTGGCGTCAATACCTCATTCAGAAACAAGGAAACCGAGTAGCTTTCCAATTGGTACACCGAATGTGCATTTGGCCGGACTGAGCTTAATCTCGAAGTGTCGAAGGTTTGCGATGGTATCGGCGAGGTCAGCGAGGAGGTCGGAACCTTTCCTGGACCTGGCCATGATGTTGTCCATGTATGGTTCGACATTCCGACTAATCTGCTTTTGTAGGCAGTTTTGAATTATGCGTTGGAAGGTAGCTCCAGTGGTTTTAGGTCGAAAGGCATCATGATGTAACAAAAGCACCCGAATGGGGTGATGAAGGCTATTTTTATTTCGTCGGGTTCATACATTCAGATCTGGTGGTACCCGGAGTACACATCCAGGAACGACAGGCATTCACATTCCATAGTCGAATCAACAATTTGATCTATGCGGTGCAGAGGGAAGTGGTCCTTAGGGTAGGTCCGATTGAGGTGCTTGAAGTCAATACACATTCGGAGTGAATTTTTCTTCTTTGCCACCATGACCACGTACGCCAACAACTCGGAGTGGTAGACCTCGCGGATGAACTCAACAGCTAGGAGCCGAGTGATCTCCTCGCCGATTGCTTTATGCTTCTCCACGGACGAGCAGCAGACGTGTTCCTTCACCAACTTGACCTTTGGATCCACTCAGAGGCGTTGCTCAGCCAGCTCCTTGGGAACCCCCGACATGTAAGACGGATTCCATGCAAAGATATACCAGTTATCACAGAGGAACTGGATGAGCTCGACTTCCTATTTCTCTTTGAGTGAAGTGGAGATGTTCATCGTAGAAGCACTCAAATCAGTGGGGTGGACATGGACCTGCTTCGTCTCACCGACTGACTGAAAGGCGGACTCAGTAGCTGGCCATTTTGACTTGCGCACATCTGCGGTGTCCACTGCCTTCTTGTACTCATCAAGCTCGGCTGCGAGGTCCTGCTCGTTGGCGATCCTAGAGCCTTGCTAGAGGCACTCCTCAGCAACCTTCCGACTGCCAGTCATCGTGATCACGCCTTTCGGCCCCGGCATCTTGAGCTTAAGAAACACGTAACATGGGCGGGCCATGAAACGTGCATAGACGGGCCTACCCAGGATGGCGTGATTGGCACTTTGAAAGTCAACCACTTCAAAGGTCAAACTCTCCTTGCGGAAATTCTTCTCGCTGCCGAATACAACGTTCAAAGCGATCTGGCCGGGTGATTCGGCCTTCTTCCCGGGGATGACCCCATCGAACTGCTTGTTACTCTTACTAAGCCGAGACAATGGAATGTCCATGGATTTGAGAGTGATGACGTAAATTATGTTGAGGCCACTGCCATCGTCCATGAGGACTTTGTGCAGTCGGAACCGATTGACCGCTGGATCGACGACCAACGCGTGACTCCCGGGTGTGGCTATGTTGGTCGCGTGATCCGACTAGTCGAATGTGATGGGCGTCTTCGCCCAATTGAGGTATTTTGTGACAGCTGGGGCTGCTATGTTCACCTCCCGATTGATAACCTTCAATCGGCTCTTGCTCTCGACGTCAGCAAAGATCATGAGGGTCCCTGATACGTCTCAAACGTATCTATAATTTTTGATGGTTTCATGATGTTATCTTGTCAACTTTGGGTGTTTTATATAACTTTTATATATTTTTTGGGACTAACTTATTAATTTAGTGCCAAGTGCGAGTTCCTGTTTTTTCTGTGTTTTTGACTGTTTTCAGATCTGATTTTGGAACGAAGTCCAAATGGAATAAAATCCCCGAAATGAATTTTTCCAGAACAGAAGAAGATCGGGGGACTTGAGGGCCAAGACAGGAGGCCCACAGGGAGCCCACAAGCCCTGTCGCCGCGGCCAGGGGGGCCCGCGGCCACCAGGCTTGTGGCCTCCGTGGAGCTCCCCTGCCCTAGCTCTTTGGCCTATATATTCCCTAAAATCCCAGAAAAAATAAAGGCGTCCACGAAACCACTTTTCCGCCGCCACAAGCTTCCATTTCCGCGAGATCTCATCTGGAGACCCTTCCCGGTGCCCTGCCGGAGGGGACTTTGGAGCTGGATGGCTTCTACATCAACACCATTGCCTCTCCAGTGACTCGTGCACTACTAGGAAAAGGGCTATAGATGATATAGACACTAATGGCGCACCAGACAAGTATATAGTAGTGGCGCACCATGTGCAGGTGTGCCATTAGTGTGATGGACACTAATGGCGCACCACACACTCGGTGCGCCACTACTATATTTTTTCCTTTTTTTTGCAAAACTACTAATGGCGCACCACCAGGTGGTGCGCCATTAGTAACCAGGGTTACTAATGGCGCATCTGTAGGTGGTGTACCACTACTATATATATATATTTTTCTGTAAAACTACTAATGGCGCACCACCAGCTGGTGCGCGATTAGTAACTAGAGTTACTAATGGCGCATCTGTAGGTGGTGCGCCACTACTATAATTTTTTTTTTGCAAAACTACTAATGGTGCAACACAGACGGTGCGCCATTAGTATCCAGGGTTACTAATGGCGCATATGTAGGTGGTGCGCCATTAGTAACCTGGGACCAGCTAGATATTTTGGACAACCACCTACCACACTCACTTTCCCCACTTTCATTCTCTCCACCTCCTCCTCCAAGCTTGTCTTGGGTGCCTCCTCCTCCTCACCTCATTTGCATCATAGATTCACCCAAATTAAGTGGTTAAATTACCTTTTTTGATAGGTAAGTAAGGGGAAAGCTTTTATGTTGTAGATCTACTTTTTTCTCCCTCCAACAACGTGCACATGCACTTTTCATGGCCTAGGTAGATCTACTTATGTTTGTGGTGTTGCATATGTTTGTGGTGTTGCATATATGTTTGTGTTTGCAGGTACCGGTATTTGAAATGCGATAGTTGCCAATATTTTGCCCGAATGTTGATTCATTTCCGTTTCGGCGAGAATTTGGCACTATGCATTCTTTTTTGTCCTATTTTTAGGCAAAGTCATGCCAAATTTTTTTTTGGTTCTAAAATATCATTTTGCTCTACCCCGCAGGTGACCATGGTCCGCACGATGACCGAAGGCATCGTGAATAGGTTTTTGAGCTCCGCGAAGTCCGAGATGCTTCAAAAGAACGAGACAGAGATAAGATGTTCGTGTCGAAGATGCAAGCTGAAGAGCCTTATGGACCCGGATTCCGTAAAGGTGCGGGACCACCTGCTCTTGCGTTGTTTGATGGATGGCTATCGGTGGCAAGGTGATGAAGATGATTATGAAGTCGTCCATGGGGGCCGGGCAAGAAATGAGGAAGGGCATGACCAAGACAACCGCGGCGAGGGCGTGCTAGAAGACGAAGAATCTCCAGGACACAGTCATCATGTAGAAGATGCCGGACATGATGATGAGGAAGATGTCGGAGCAGACGAAGGGCATGATCATGAAGATGAAGATGCCGGAGCAGACAACGATGGACCATCGATGTCCTGGGTGCAGGACCCTCATATTCAAGAGTTGATTCTCAAGCAGACGAATAACGCAAGAGCTGCCGCCCGAGAGAATGCCAAGCTGGATCAACTGGAGATAGACGCGGTTACTCCATTGTATGAAGGATGCAGGCCAGAGGATACCCGCCTGAAAGTAACGCTCATGGCTCTGGAGATGAAGGTAAAACACAAAATGACCGACGCATGCTTCGACGAGAACATGTCATTCTGGCCCGAACGTCTTCCCAAGGGGAACAAGTGCCCGACCAGTTTCGAGGAGGCAAAGAAAATCGTGTGTCCTCTGGATTTACCGCACGTGAAATAGCATGTGTGCATGAACAATTGCATCATTTATCGGGACGAGCATGCAGAGTCTACCATATGTCCGGTGTGCGGCATCAGTCGATACAAGAAGAGGAAGAAAGCTCCTCGAAAAGTGGTGTGGTACTTTCCGATCACTCCTCGTCTGCAGCGGTATTTCGCGGACCCTAAGGTAGCAAAGCTCCTGCGTTGGCGCGCGGATAGGGAGGAGAAAAAGCGAGAAGATGACAGAAATGATCCGAAGATAAATAAAAAAGACAAGATAAAGAGTCACCCTAAGGATGCGAGCTAGTGGCAAGCGTTGAACTTTGAATACCTAGAATTTGGGAACGATCCAAGGAACATCGTGCTGGGCGCGAGCACCGATGGAGTCAATCCGTTTGGCAGCCAGAGAAGCACACATAGCACCTGGCCTGTGTTTGTGTGGATGTACAAGCTTCCCCCCTGGTTGTGCATGAAGAGGAAGTACATTCACATGAGTATGCTAATTGAAGGGCCGAAACAACCAGGGAACGACATCAATCTGTATCTGGGGCTGCTGAAAGAGGAGCTAGACACGCTGTGGAAAACGCCAGCCAATACGTGGGACGCCGCAGAGAAAGAATATTTCCCTATGAGAGCCGCACCGGTCACGATGGTGCACGACTATCTCGGTTACGGATATGTCGCGGGGCACGTGGTCCACGGATTTTTTGGATGCGTCAGGTGCATGGATGACACAATGTATCACCAGCTAGATAGAGATCTCGGGTCTTCGAAAACCGTGTTCATGGGAGATCGACGGTGGCGTCGCGACGATGGCTGATGGAGAAAACGCAAGGATCTGTTTGATGGTGAAACCGAACCCCGAAGACGCCCCCTTATGAGGAGCGGCGAGGAAATATACGAGAAAACACTTTTCCGCCGCCGCAAGCTTCCGTTTCCGCGAGATCTCATCTAGAGACCCTTCCCAGTGCCCTGCCGGAGGGGACTTTGGAGTTGGAGGGATTGTACATCAACATCATCGCCTCTCAAGTGACTCGTGAGTAGGCCACTTCAGACCTACGGGTCCGTAGTTAGTAGCTAGATGGCTTCTTCTCTCTCTTGGATTTCAATACAAAGTTCTCCATGATCTTCATGGAGATCAATCCGATGTAATCCTCTCTGGCGGTGTGTTTGTCGAGATCCGATGAATTGTGGATTTGTGATCAGATTATCTATGAATTATATTTGAGTCTTTGCTGATTTCTTATATGCATGATTTGATATCCTTGTAAGTCTCTCCGATTCTTGGGTTTTGTTTGGCCAACTAGATCTATGATTCTTGCAATGGGAGAAGTGCTTGGTTTTGGGTTCATACCGTGCGGTGACCTTTTCCAGTGACAGAGAAGGAAGCAAGGCACGCATCGTGTTGTTGCTATCAAGGGTAACAAGATGGGCTTTCATCATAGATTTGAGATTGTCCATCTACATCATGTCATCTTGCTTAAGGCGTTACTCTGTTCTTATGAACTCAATACACTGGATGCATGCTGGATAGCGGTTGAAGTGTGGAGTAATAGTAGTAGATGCAGAAAGTATCGGTCTACTTGTTTTGGACGTGATGCCTATATGTATGATCATTGCCATAGATTGTTGGGGAACGTCGCATGGGAAACAAAAATTTTCCTACGCGCACGAAGACCTATCATGGTGATGTCCATCTACGAGAGGGGATGAGTGATCTACGTACCCTTGTAGACCGTACAGCAGAAGCGTTAGAGAACGCGGTTGATGTAGTGGAACGTCCTCACGTCCCTCGATCCGCCCCGCGAACAATCCCGCGATCAGTCCCACGATCTAGTACCGAACGGACGGCACCTCCGCGTTCAGCACACGTATAGCTCGACGATGATCTCGGCCTTCTTGATCCAGCAAGAGAGACGGAGAGGTAGAAGAGTTCTCCGGCAGCGTGACGGCGCTCCGGAGGTTGGTGATGACCTTGTCTCAGCAGGGCTCCTCCCGACCTCCGCAGAAACGCGATCTAGAGGAAAAACCGTGGAGGTATGTGGTCGGGCTGCCGTGGGAAAGTCGTCTCAAATCAGCCCTAAAACCTCCGTATATATAGGTGGGAGGGAGGGGGCCTTGCCTTGGGGCTCAAGGAGCCCCAAGGGGGTCGGCCGAGTCCAAGGGGGAGGACTCTCCCCCCAAACCGAGTTGGACTTGGTTTGGTGGGAGGGAGTCCCCCTTCCTTCCCACATCATCCCTTTTTTTCTTTCTCTCTTGATTTTCTTCTCCTTGGTGCATAGAGCCTTTTGGGCTGTCCCACCAGCCAACTAAGGGCTGGTGTGTCACCCCCAAGGCCTATGGGCTTCCCCGGGGTGGGTTGCCCCCCCCCCCCTGGTGAACTCCCGGAACCCATTCGTCATTCCCGGTACATTCCCGGTAACTCCGAAAACCTTCCGGTAATCAAATGAGGTCATCCTATATATCAATCTTCGTTTCCGGACCATTCCGGAAACCCTCGTGACGTCCGTGATCTCATTCGGGACTCCGAACAACATTCGGTAACCAACCATAGAACTCAAATATGCATAAAACAACGTCGAACCTTAAGTGTGCAGACCCTGCGGGTTCGAGAACTATGTAGACATGACCCGAGAGACTCCTCGGTCAATATCCAATATCGGGACCTGGATGCCCATATTGGATCCTACATATTCTACGAAGATCTTATCGTTTGAACCTCAGTGCCAAGGATTCATATAATCCCGTACGTCATTCCCTTTGTCCTTCGGTATGTTACTTGCCCGAGATTCGATCGTCAGTATCCGTATACCTATTTCAATCTCGTTTACTGGCAAGTCTCTTTACTCGTTCCGTAATACAAGATCCCGCAACTTACACTAAGTTACATTGCTTGCAAGGCTTGTGTGTGATGTTGTATTACCGAGTGGGCCCCGAGATACCTCTCCGTTCACACGGAGTGACAAATCCCAGTCTTGATCCATACTAACTCAACTAACACCTTCGGAGATACCTGTAGAGCATCTTTATAGTCACCCAGTTACGTTGCGACGTTTGATACACACAAAGCATTCCTCCGGTGTCAGTGAGTTATATGATCTCATGGTCATAGGAATAAATACTTGACACGCAGAAAACAGTAGCAACAAAATGACACGATCAACATGCTACGTCTATTAGTTTGGGTCTAGTCCATCACATGATTCTCCTAATGATGTGATCCCGTTATCAAGTGACAACACTTGCCTATGGCCAAGAAACCTTGACCATCTTTGATCAAAGAGCTAGTCAACTAGAGGCTTACTAGGGACAGTGTTTTGTCTATGTATCCACACAAGTATTGTGTTTCCAATCAATACAATTATAGCATGGATAATAAACGATTATCATGAACTAAGAAATATAATAATAACTAATTTATTATTGCCTCTAGGGCATATTTCCAACATAGATAACGTCATGACTTTGCGCGGTTCTATCAATTGCTCGACAATAATTCGTTCACCCTCTGTCTACTCGCTTTCATGAGAGAAGCCACTAGTGAACACTACGGCCCCCGGGTCTATTCACAACTATCATCTCAGCTTTCACTTTTACTTTGCTTTTTTTACTTTTTGCTTTAACTTCTCACTTTGCAAATAATCTATAAGGGATTGACAACCCCTTCATAGCGTTGGGTGCAAGCTCTTTGTGTTTGTGTAGTTGCTTGTGACTTGACGCGATCCTCCTACTGGATTGATACCTTGGTTCTCAAACTGAGCGAAATACTTACCGCCGTTGTGCTACATCACCCTTTCCTCTTCAAGGGAACACCAACGCAAGGCTCCAAGGCCGCGGGGGAATCCTTTGCATATTTGCCAAGGAAATCCCTATAGGCCTAGCCAGCAGCAGAAGGATTTCTGGCGCCGTTGCCGGGAAAGGTCTTTTGTTGCTGCAGCAGTCCCCTCGATGTTTGGATACACGAAGGCGTCCGCAGGGTTGTCCTCATGCTCCTTGTCCCCGGAGGGCTCTCCGCTCATCTCCTTCTGGAGCAGGCGGTAGTCACGAACTGTGTGCTTGGCGGGGATGGTTTCCCCTTCGTTGTGCTTGCGAGCATGAATCAGACATGACTGGTCCAAAGGGCTGCACTTGGCCTCGGCCTTCTTTTTTCCTGTCCAACCCTTCTTCTTCTTCTTGGACTTGTTCTGGCTCTGCCCCGAGACAACAACTACTTCAGCTTTGCTCATTGCGTCGCCTTTTCACCTCTGGTTCTTCCAAACATTGCTTGACTAAGGGGTTTTGCTAGCTCGGTGTTTGCCGCTGCCGAGGCGGTCTTCTTCTTCGCAAGTCGCGTACCGATTGGAGATTTCCATGGCCCACTGAGGGACAGGTTCCCCGTTCGGCCAAACTTGTGAATCAGCTCCCGATACCGAGTGCCCGGTTTGAAAGCGCACACGGCCTAGTGCTCACTGACATTCTCCACAGTGTTGTTAAGTGTGGTCCACCGCTGGATGTATTCCCTAAGAGTCTCATTGCTCTTCTACACAATGTTGCCGCTCAGTCAAGCTGCCTGGATGCTTGTATGTGCCCTCGAAGGTTTTGACGAGCACTCACGCGAGATCACACCAGCTGTTCATGCTGCTGGAGGGCAGAGGATTGAGCCACGCCCTCGCAGACCCCTCCAACATGAGGGGCAGATGTTTCATAGTGACATAATCATCACTGCCACCTATCTAGATGGCCACTCAATAGTCTTCCAGCTAGGTCTCTAGTTTCGACTAACCATTCAACTTTTTGATCCCCGTAGCCAACCGGTAGTTGGAGGGGATCTCTGCCTGTCGGATATGTCAGCCGAAGCACACGAGGCCGGACACTCCCCGGCCAGCTCATGATCGATCAACCACGTGTTGTGTGATTATCAACCGAGTGTTGAACTGGGGGCCCGCTAGTCGTTAGCCCATTACCCTGACGTCGATTGTGGATTGGCCTACGGTCATGGGGTCGGCAACCGAGTGAAACACTCCTCGGGGGAGGTAACCTGCTTCGGTCTTGTTGACCTTGCCTCTAGTCCTCGTGCGGGCCTCTCAAAAGAGGACGAGACCTTTGGCGTCTTCCTTGTGCATGTGGGCTATGAGCCGACTGCACGATGTCCGCCTGGACGGACTTGCTATAAATGTGATGCTGCGACTGGGACACTTCGGAATTGTGGTGCATGGCATTTTTCAACAGAGCCTGCATCTGTCGAATGCCTTCCCCGGACGCACTGTTTCTCGGCTGAATTGAATCAGCTATCCGAGTGGCCGCGACCAGGTTGAACAAAGGTGTATGCATGACCTTGATGTGATGCTGGCTGTCATTTGGGAACAACTGCCAGCGACTGCGGCTAGCGCTCGGCTGGTCCATCGCGACCCTTGCATCGAGTGATTGCTGGAGCCGCTCAAGTTTCTCAAGCTCGACCAGAATGGCCAGACACGCATTCTCCATCGCGATCTCCTCCGGGAAATTCCTGATGATAGGGGTGCACAGAGCTTGATTGCTCCTCCATCGAAGTTCCCCCCGTAGCTGCTCGGTGAGCGGCCACAGAATGTGGTGGTTGTTGTCCCCGTGGCGACGCTCTCCGCCATCATGTACGGGGGAGTTTTTCACGGCGAAACCCGTGTTGCCTCCCTTGTTCAAGTTGGCCATCGAGACCTCGGTCGCACCCCCACTACTTTCGCAGTCGGAGTCGTCGAGTGACTCCTTGCTTGAAGACGGGAAGGGGCTGGCAGTGGGCTCATCGGAGCTGAGCATAGCCACCTTCCCGGAATTGGCTTGATTGGCCATGGCATGCTTGATCCACCACTGCATCCGCGAGCACCCGGAGCGTTTGTGACGAACACTAGCGGGGCATATGGGTGCCGAGAGATAAGACACCGACGACTGCCGGATCAGGACTCCATGTGCGACTGCGCCAAAATGTGACGTACCTGGAGCAGGGAGGGCGTCGATTTCCAGTGGCGCATCCTGTAACCATGCCGAGTTATCGACGACGAAGCTGAGGGAATCGAAGAAGATCTCTCTGTCGAGTGTCATGATGTTGTCAGAAAATGCAATAAATCTCCAACTGCACTAGATTTGCTAGACGCGCAGCCCCACGGTGGCCGCCAACTGTTGTGGGAATGGCCCTGACAATACTACCTAGGGGTACGAACGAAGGGGCGAAGTCAAACTAGGAGCATTGGATACACTCGGATGTACTAACAACCCTACGTCTCGAGCCCTGAGGATGGTGTTTTCTTATGGGGTATGAAAGATTACAAGGTGTTGAACGCTTGAGCTGGAGCCTGGGAGTGGGTTACATAGTATACACCACGACCGGACGAGCTTCATTACAAGGTGAGTTAATGATAATAAATAGGGAAGTTACTAGAAACTACATCTATAACTCTTGGTGTTACTAGTATCGTAGGTCTTCATTGCACTCCATGTGATGGATTAAGTCCTTAGCCGCTGTAGCCTCTTTGTTGTCCTCGCCTTGCTGTAACTGGCATAAGGCGATCCGAGTGACCTCATGTAACCGAGTGAGGGCACAGTTACCGAGAGGTCGAGACTACATAGGTTACTTGTAGGACAATGATGTCCATACGGGGCCTTAGGTGGGCCTATGGAAACACATCCGTAGGCCTATCCATAATGTACAACCCCGTCAAACAGTATGCAATTTTATTTGCCTTGTCTTCATTCGACTTTTGAGTCTTCGAGTATTTGCAGGTTCTCACAAGGAGCACAAAATACTTAGGCGATTACAAGGTCGCATCTAAGTCATCAAGTTTGGATGAAGTCCTCACTCGAGTGGTTTTTAACTTAGGTGATTACACGATCGCAGCTAAGCCCGTGAGTGTGCATGATGTCCTCACTCCGGGTAGTTTTAACTTACGCGATTACCGGATCGCGAGTAAGCCCATTAGTCTGGATGGTGTTCTTACTCGGAGTAGTTATAACTTAGGCGAAGTCTAGTTTATAGCTAAGTCCCCGAGAGTGGATGATGTTCTCACTCAGAGTAGTTTTAGTTAGGTGAAATGAGATCCGTAGCTAATCCCCTGGTGTGGATGATGTCCTCACTCGGAGTAGTTTTAACTTAGGCGAAATCAGGTTCGCAGCAAAGCCCCCTGAGTGTGGATTTTGTCCTCACTCGGAGTAGTTTTAACTTAGGCGAAATCAGGCTCGCAGCTAAGCCCTCGAGTGTGGATCATGTCTTCACGCCGAGTATTTTTAACTTAGACGAAATCAGGTTTGCAGCTAAGCCCCCGAGTGTGGATGATGTGCTCACTCGGAGTAGTTTTAACTTAGGTGAAATCAGGTTCGCAGCTAAGCCCCCGAGAGAGGACGATGTCCTCACTTGGAGTATTTTTAACTTAGGCGAAATCAGGTTCGCACGAAACCCTCGTGTGTGGATGATGTCCTCACTCGGATTATTTTTAGCTTGGGAGAAATCAGGTTCGCAACTAAGGCCCCGAGTGTGGATGATGTCCTCACTCGGAGTATTTTTAACTTAGGCAAAATCAGTTTCGCACGTAAGCCCCCGAGTGTGGATGATGTCCTCAGTCGGAGTAGTTTTTAACTCACGCGAAATCAGGTTTCCAGCTAAGGCCCCGAGTGTGGATGATGTCCTCACTCGGAGTATTTTCAACTTAGGCAAAATCAGGTTCGCATCTAAGCCCCCGAGTGTGGATAATGTATTCCCACAGAGTAGTTTTTAACTCAAGAGATTATAGGATCACAGCTAATCCCTCGAGTGTAGATGATTGCCTCACTCAGAAAAGATTTTTAATTAGACGAAATCAAGTTTATAGCTAAGCCCCTAGTGTAGATCATGTCCTCCCTCTGAGTATTTTTAACTTCGGCGAAATCAGGTTCGCGGCTAAGCTCCAGAGTGTGGATCTTGTCCTCACTCAGAGTCTTTTTAACTTAGGCGAAATCAGGTTCGCAGCTAAGCCCCCCGAGTGTGGATTATGTCCTCACTCGGAGTATTTTTAACTTAGGCAAAACCAGGTTCGCAGCTAAGCCCCCGAGTGTGCATGTTGTCGACACTCGGAGTATTTTTTGACTTAGGAGAAATCAGGATCGCTCCTATGCCTCGGAGTGTAGACCTTGTCCCCACTCGGAGTAGTTTTAACTTAGGCAAAATCAGGTTCATAGCTAAGCCCCCAACTATGGATGATGTCCTCACTCGAAGTATTTCTAACTTTGGCGAAATCAGGTTCACAACTATGCCCCCCAGTGTAGATTAGGTCCCTACTCGGAGCAGTTTTAACTTAGGCGAAATCAAGTGCAACTAAGTCATTTCACCCACTAGGGCAATGAGAGGGTGTGTAAATCACGGAGTGAAAAAAGTGAAATTTTGACATAGTATAGAGAAGTAAAACTTTTTTTCATCACAATCACTTGGATTCATTACATGAATGAAAAATGAAAAAGGTTTGATATGTTTTATGTGTAAAACTTGCGGAGGAGATCCGCTTTCCAAGCTTGGGGCTCTTCTGCATTCCGGGAAGTTGTAGAACCGATAGGCTTCATATTTTAGGACTTTGGAGATTGCAAATGGCCCTTTCCATGGTGGTGCTAGCTTGTAGAGTTTTTGTTGGTCCAGTCGAAGTACCAGGTCACCTTCCTGAATGGTTCGTCCCCTGGCTTGTTTGTTGTGATAGCTCCTCAAATCATGCTGATAAATCTCTGATCACTTGAGGGCCAGCTCTCTTTCCCCTTCCAGGAGATCCACACTATCTTGTCACGCCACTTCAACTTCTGCTTCATTGTATAGTTCCACTCGGGGGGAATTATGATATAGATCACTCAACAAGATGGCTTTGTAACCATACACCGTGAAGAAAGGAGTGCACTTGGTGGAGCGATTCGTGGTCATTCGCATGTCCCATAACACACACGATGGCTCTTTGACCTAGGCTCCTGTGGCGTACTTCACATCCCTCACTAGACGGGGCTTCTGTCCTTGTAATATCATTCCATTCGCTCATTCTATTTCCCGTTTCTACTACGGGTGAGCCACAGAGGCATAGTTAACCCAAGTTCCTTGGGTGTGGCAGAACTTGTTCGAGTCAAAGTTGGACCCGTTGTCCGCAATGATGTCATGTGAAACTCTGAATCTGAAGATATTATGTCGAATGAAGCTGATGGCAGTCGCAAAGTCGAGACTCTATATGGGCTTCACTTCTACCCACTTTGTGAACTTGTCTACTGTGACCAGCAGGTCGGTGAATACACTCATTCTGGTATGTCGGGGGTCAACCATGTGGAGACCCCATGTGACAAATGGCCAGGTGAGTGGAATCGTCTTCAGCGTAGATGCAGGCTTGTGCAACTGATTCTTGTAGAACTTTGCTTGCTCGGTCACCATGTCTCAAGATACTACTAAGTTGTGTGGCTTCTCAAATATTGATAATAATGATTTTATTAGTACTTCTATACTACACTTCACTAGTGCGTAGGCTTTTGATATTAATGTTGCATTGCTCAATCTTGTCATGAAAGAACAATTTTTGGGAAGTCCTAGTGAGGATCCCGCTGTTCATCCTAATACTTTTATTGAACTTTATGATATGTAAAAGAAAAAGGACATGCATAATGATATTGTGAAATTAAAAATTATTTCCTTTTTCACTAAGAGATAAAGTTAAGCCTTGGTTTTCATCTTTACCACGTAATAGTATTGGAACATCGGATAAGTGTAAAGATGCTTTTATTGCCAGTATTTTCCTGCTCCTAAATTTATCTCCCGTAGAAATGAAATAATGAATTTCAAACATCAAGATCATGAACAAGTTGCACAATCTTGGGAGAGGATGAAATTAATGATTATAAATTGCGCTATGCATGGTTTATACTTGTGGATGATTATCTAAAATTTATATCCTCGACAAAACTTTGTATCTAGAAACCTTCTAGATTCTGCCACAGGTGGTACCTTCATGAAGGTGACCTGGTGAGAGGCCACCAAACTTATGGACAACATCATGTCCACCTATTCTCAATGGCATACAGAAAGAGCTCCAACTCGTAAGTGGGTAAATTTGGTTAAGGAAATCACTACTTTGAGTAAAAATGGATGCTCTTATGAATTTGGTTGCTAATGAAAATTCTCATGTTGATCCAAATGACTTGCTCTTGTTTACTTTAATTTAGAAAAATGGTAATTCTATTGATGTGAATTTCATCTCATGAAATAATTTTAACAACACTTGATCATATGCATTATGCCTAGCTAGGGGCATGAAAAAATAGCGCTTGTTGGGAGGCAACCCAATAATTATCTTAATGTTTTTCTTTTTTACTTTATGTTTTGGTATGATGAAATGATTATTGAGTCTCTAATGGTTGTGTTTTTATGTTTAAATTAGTGTGTATGCCAACTAAAGCCTTTGGGATGACTTGTATCACAAGTATAGTTGATACAATGAAAAAGCAGAAACTTTGATCTCCAATGCAGAATTCCGTGATTTTACTGTATGTCTTTTTAAGCTTACCTTGTTATGCATTATTGCTTTACAGATTCCTTAGGTTTTTCGAATTTATTAGAATTTTTAGAGTTACAGAAGTATAGGTTCATTATAGATCACTACAGACTGTTCTGTTTTGGACACATTTTGTTTTTGCTTGCATAGTTTGCTTGTTTTGATGATGCTATGGTTTGTATTGGGGCGTATAATCCATGGAGAAGTTAGAATACATTATCTATTATGCAATAACAAAAGATGAATCAATTTACATCAGTACCTAAGTATTTGATATGTTTCTTATACTAGTGGATCTCACGAAGTTTGTTGAGTTTTGTGTGATTGAAGATTTCCAGTTTTTGGGTGTTATAGCGATGGACAAAGGAATGAGGAGCAGAAAGATCCTAAGACTGGAGATTCCCAATGCACCCCAAGATAATATTCTCGGAATACTCAACCATCTAAGGTTGGGGATGCCCCGGGAGGAATCCCCTTTTTCGTCTCAATCCATCGGCATGTCATTAGGAGCTACATGTTTACTCATCACATGATATGAGTTCTGCTTGGTGCGTCGTTTGGTTTAGTTTGCTTTTTTATTCTTAGTTTGCCACAATCATCATTTGTTGGACAGACCAACTTGAGAGAGACACACATTCATCATGATTTGTTAGAATACTCTATGTGCTTCACTTATATCTTTTGAGCTTAGCAATTGCTCTAGTACTTCACTTATATCTTTTTGAGCACGGTGGCGTGCAGATTTTATAGAAATTTTTGTACTCTTTTTCTTCACTTATATTTGTTTTAGACTTAATAAACAGTAACTCTAATTTGCATGGGTCACAAAGCTAGTCCAAATGTAATAGGTATTCAATGAATGATAATCAAAACCATCGTGTAGCACATAAAGAGAAATTGTGTGTTAATGATATTGTTTTGGTAACAATAAAAATGTGTGAGTACATCATGGTTGATTCGTAGAAGTGCTGGTAATAAGAGATGTTAATTTCTTGTTTGTCTAAATATTAAAAAGGCATAGTGGGGATGTGTGAGCATTTATATTCCTCGTTAAAATCCTAATGTTCTTTCGGGTCGGAGGCACGCGATGGTTAACTCCTTGCAACCCTCTTCCCCAGGGCATGCGGGTAGTGCTTTGTTGTGTGCTAAAACTAATAAAACTGTGCAATAATTATGTGAGTTCTTCATGACTAATGTGAAACCATGGACTTACGCAATCACACCTCCTCATATTTTGCTAGCCTCTCTGGTACCGTGCATTACCCATTGTCACCTCAAGAATCGGTGCAAACTTCGTCGGTGCATCCATACCCCCATGGCATGATAGGCTCTATCACACATAAGCCTTCCTATATCTTCCGTAATACATCTGCCATACCTACCTATCATGCCATTTCCATAGCCATTCTCAGATATAGTGCCATGCAAACTCCAACGTTACATTATATGACTAGTTCATTCATCATCATATTGCTTTGCATGATCATAGAGAGGCGACATAGCATTTGTGGAAAAGCCACCATCATAATATTGTTGATATACATCACACTAGATCATGCCACGTCCTAGTACACTGCCAGAGGTAATCATATTGAGTCATATTTCTCCATATATATAGTTCTTCATATCGAGCTTTCATGAGTTGTAAGTAAATAAAAGTGTGATGATCATCATTATTATAGAATTGTACTAGTGAGGAAATAAAAATGGGGGGCAAATGATCCCACCATAATAAAAAAATGAAAAAATGGAAGAAATGAAAAAAATGAATGATAGAAAAAGAGAGAAGGGACTTTGCTACTATCCTTTACCACACTTGTGCCTCAAAGTGGCACCTTGTTCTTAATATATAGAGTCTCATGATATGTCATTTTCATATGCCAGTGGGAATCATATTTTCATTATTATAAACTTGGCTTGCATATTCCGATGATGTGCTTCCTCAAATGCCCGAGGTCTTCATGAGAAAGCAAGTTGGATGCACACCCAACTTAGCTTCATTTGAGCTTTCATACACTTATAGCTCTAGTGCATCATTTGGATGGCAATCCCTACTCCTTCCATTGACATCTACCGATGGGCATATCAATAGCCCATCGGTACACCTAGGCGATGTGAGACTATCTTCTCCACTTTTTACCCCTTTGATATCTACCACCATATTCTGTTCCACCCTTATGTTATGTCCATGGTTCACGCCCATCTATTGCGTGAAGAATAAAAACTTGATTCACATTGAAAAACTACGATCCAATTGCCTGACTTGGACATTGTGGTGCTTCACATTTGTATTAATGTGGTTAATATGGTATGCATTAATAATAGAAAGATGAATGGGGGTAAACATTCTTTTAGGATCATATACTTTGAAAGATTGATGATTTTGTTGCTCGTGCTTATAGTTATTACTATGTTGATGTTTGTTAATTCATATTTTCTCAGTGAGCATACATGCAAAATATTACATATTGAGTAGCATGTCACATCAAAAAAATTGTTTTTATTATTTACCTACATGAGGATGAGTAGGAATTAAGCTTGGGGATGCTTGATATGTCTCCAACGTATCTATAATTTTTGATTATTCCGTGCTGATATATTATCATCCTAACTTTTTGGGTCATAATTTACCAATTTATATTATTTTTTAGCAATAACCTATTGACCTAGTGCCTAGTGCCAGATGTTGTTTTCTGCATGTTTTTTTTACTTTTGAGGTTTACTATACCAAACAAAGTCCAATTGCCCCGAAACATTTTTATGATTTTTTCTGGACCAAAAGAAGACATGGACGCTTCGGGAGGAGGCTGGAGGCCACACAAGGGAGGCACAAGCCAACATGGCGCAACCAAGGGGGGTCGGCATGCCTTGATGGCTTGTTCCTCCCTGGTGGCCCCACTACCTCCAATCTCTGGCCTATAAATTCACGTATATTTAAAACACCCTAAATATCAGAGAGAAAAACTCTTTTCGCCACCGGAAGTCTCTATTCCAAGGCGATCCCATCTGGAGCTCTGTTCTAGCACACTCCCGGAGGGGGGTCGATCACGGATGGCCACTTCAGCAACCTTGTCGCCCTCATGATTATGTCTGAGTAGTTCACCATAGACCTATGGGTCCGTAATTAGTATCTAGATGTCTATCTCTCTCTCTTGTTCTTCAATACAACACTCATCGCATCTTCGCTTTGATCTATCCGATGCAATTCTTTTGTATGGTGTGTTTGTTGGGATCCAATGAATTGTAGGTTGATGTTCACATTATGCATGAAGAGTATTTGAGTCTTCACTGAAATTATTATTATTATTATTTGCATGATCACCATAGCTCCGTAATTCTCTTTGATCTATTGAATTGATTTGGCCAAGTATTTTGGTATTTCTTTAGTGAGTGGGGTGCATTGTAGTGGGTTCAACCTGACGAGTTTCCATATCTGAGTGATAGAAGGGGAAAAGTTGTGTCTTTGTGTTGATTCCACTAAGTATAAAACAACGGGTTTTATTTATATTGGTAAGTTTACTTTGTCTACCTCATGTCATCATTCTCCAAGCATTACTATGTTTGTCATGAACTTAATACATAGAGAGGCAAGCATAGAAGCACTCTTGAAGTGGAGTAATAGTAGTAGGTGCAGGCAGGAGTCGGCCTATTTGCTTATGGTCGTGATGCTATATACACATGATCATTGCCGTGAAAATCACATCACTATCCACTGTTTTGTTAATTGCCCAACAGTAATTTGTTTACCCACCATATGTTGCTTTCATGAGAGATGCCACTAGAGAACACTATTGCCCCCGGGTCTATTCCCTTATATATTCAGAAAACTTATAATTTTATTGCTGTTCTTATTTATATTTTATTTTATTTTATTTTGTAATTTACAATTCTCTACAATTATCTACACATCTCATTTGCTGGCAAATAACGAGATCACATGGTTTGACAACCCTCTTCCCCGCGTTGGGTGCAAGTTGTTTGCTATTTTATGTGCAACCACTGAAGTCGGTTGAGGATTGATATTCCTATCGGTTCGATAAACCTTGGTTTATTAAGTGAGTGAAATAATTACCCATATTGTGATGCAATCAACCATTCCTCTTCATAGAAAACACAACGTGGATCACAAGTATCAACCATTAATGGTACTCTCCAAGTAACTTAGATCGCATTTGAAGCAAAAAAATATCTTGGCCACCAGATATCAGAGAGCGGAATGAGTAGAAAAAAATCAAAGGTTTTGGAGGAAAAAATAACAAATCTAATAGAGTGGGGCGATAATTACTTGTCCATGTGGTGGGGATCCAAGATCAAAGTCATTTCTCAATCCATTCGATCTATATCTCTATATCATGAGTGTGTTCAAGTTTTTATTTTGCCTTTGTTATGAGCTTACAAAAATGATACGTCAATATTACTGAGGTGCATAACATGGCAAACGCAAAACTCACTGGATGGCCTGGGACATTATGCTCTGGCATTAGGTGAGCGGTGGGATGGGATTTAACACTAACAGGGAAAGCCTTATACACATAATCGTAGCAGTAGTGGTGGACAAGAAGGGAGGCTACTTCTAATTAGTAGCAGCGCACGTGAGAAAGAGGCGCTAGTGCTACAGAATTAGTAGTAGCGAGCCTCGCTAGAACATTGCTACTAGTAAAATTGCCCGACCGTTCCCGCCAAGCGAGGTTTAGCAGTAGCGCGTCCACATTTATCGCGCTACTGCTACTACACCAGTAGTAGCATGCTTTTTGTGTAGGGCGCTACTACTAATTTTGAACTTGGCTACATGGCGGGCCCCGCTTAGCAGTAGCGCGTTTGCCGGGAGCGCGCTACTACTAGCTTATTAGCAGCAACGTGTATTACACCCAGCGCTACTGCTAAAACGCAGCCACCACCTTTTCCCCCTCCCTATCCTCTCTTCTTTCACTTTCCCCTAGCTCCCACCTCCACTCTCCCTCACTTTGCTTCTTCCTCACTACTTCTCCCTCCCAATTTCTCTCCTTCTGCTACCTATCTTTCTCTCTGTTTATTACTCATAGGTAACTACACCACCTCTCCATTAATGCATCTCATTTCTCTTTTTTCCTTCCCCGTCCACTAGTTCAACTTGTCTCCTCCCAAACTAGCTAGCTAGGTAGATCTAGCATTTAGTGAAGTGACCTATGTACCTCCCTAACTATATCTAGCCTTGTCAAGAAGATCTTTGTCCACTTTTGGTCATTCCATAGTTGTGTGTGGTGACACCCATCGACATCATAATCATCGTGCTGGATCTCGAGATAGGTGATTAAAAATTAATGCTTTTGCAAGAATGGAAATATGTGTATGTGTGCAATATGACATAATCGAGCGATATGATGGAAATTGTGTGTGTGGCATGAGGGTGTCTCCGAATTGTGCTTGTGAGTTGCCTATGTTTTTCCTAAATGTCGATTTACTTCCGTTTCGGCGAATTCCACGCAAACTCTCTATGTCCTATTTTTAGGGAAGGTCATGCCCAATTTTTATATGAGTTTGATGCATGCATGTATTGTTATAATCAATTTGTTTATTGTTACTGTGCACGCGTTTATGATGGTCAGTGGAACGATGGTGGACATGTGGTTGCGGTCGGCGGTGCAGGACATGAAAGAAAATAGCCGGACGTAGATTTTATGTCCATGTCAAAGATGCAAAGGAGGATTGGCCTACGACGATGGTCATGTGATGGCGCACCTGGTCATGACGGGTTTCAGGGATGGCTATACTCGATGGATAATTGAAGATGAGGATGATGATGAGGAGGACGCCAGTGGGGCAGGCAATGAAGAGTACTTATAGAGTTTCTTCTAGAGAGGAGGCCAAGCTGCAGCAACTGGTGGTAGACTCGAACACTCCATTGTATGATGGTTGCGATCCCGAGGTGACCCTCTTGAATTTCACGCTCGAACTCTTGAAGATGAAGCCTAAAAACAAATGGAGCGACACTAGCCTCGATGAGATTCTCAAGTACCTAAAGGATGTTCTCCCCCGCGGGGAATCTATGTCCTACTAGTGTTGATGAGGCCAAGAAGATCATGTGCCCTCTTAATCTGTCGCACTTTAGATACCATGCATGCATCAACGATTGCATAATTTATCAAAAGGAGCACACGGAAAAACCAGCTGTCCGGTGTGCAGTGCTTCTCGATACAAGAAGGTCGGGAAGAAATCTACCCAGAAAGTTGTACGGTACATACCGATCCCTCCCCGTCTATAACGTTATTTTGTAGATCCCAAGGAAGCAAAGCTCATGCGTTGGCACACAGAGAGGACAAAGCCCGACGATGGAGATGATCCGAAGCTGAGACACCTCGTGGATGGAAGCCAGTGGAGAGCGTTCAACGATGAATATCGGTATTTCGCATGTGATGCAAGGAACATCGTGCTCGGCGCATGTTCGGATGGCTTGAATCCGTTTGGCAACCAGAACACACACCATAACACATGGCCCATGTTTGTATGGATGTACAACCTTCCCGTGGTTGTGCATGAAGTCAAAGTACATACACATGAGCATGCTGATTCAAGGGACGAAACCACCGGGAAATAATATTAATCTGTATCCGAGGCTACTTCAAGAGGAGTTAGACACGTTATGGAAAACACCGGCCAAGACATGGGATGCCAGCAAAGGAGAGTATTTCTATATGAGAGCTGCGCGAATCACGACGGTGCACGGATATCTCGGTGACGGATATGTCGAAGGCCAGGTGTGCCATGGATATTGCAGATGCATGCGGTGCATGGATGATATGACGTCTCACGAGCTAACGTCAACGAAAGATGGCGGGACTGGGAAAATTGTGTACATGGGGCATCGAAGATGGCTCGAGAAGGACGGCCCATGGAGAAACCATGGAGATCTATTCAATGGCGAGGCTCAGCATCGAGGACCTCCATGTAGCGGAGCAGCACCGAAATCGATGAGCTGTTGAAAAACTAGGAACAGTGCCCCGCACCGGGAAATATGATGAAAAAGGCGCCAGAGCCGCTGCTGAAGGTATGGAAGACGAGGTCTGTTTTCTCGGACTTGCAGTACTGGCACAAACTCGACACGCCTCATTGCCTTGATCAAATGCATATCTGTAAGAATGTCCTTGAGAGCTTGCTTGCGACACTGATGAACATGTCGGATAATACCAAGGATGGGCCGAACGCAAGGGGTGACTTGCAAGATTTGAAAATCAAGGCCGATCTACACATGCCGCCCCGTAAAAAGTCAGAGGAGACAAAGACGGAGACACAAGTGCGGGAGAAGAAGGGCAAAAAAGTAAAGGAAGAGGATTATTTCCCCCCTTCTTGCTTCACCTTAAGTCCAGCTGAGATCAATCAATTCTTCAAGTGCCTTACCAGAATCAAAGCTAGTTCCAGTTACTATGGGAAGATAAGAATATTTATACATACAAAGAAGAAAAGGTTCAGCGGGATGAAGTCCCATGACTATCATGTGATGATGATGCAGATACTATCTGTTGCCCTTAGAGGGATAATAGACAAGCACGTCTGTGACACGCTTATTGGTCTCTCCAACTTTTTTGACGTCATCTCTCAAAAGTCGATCAGAGTGAAGTAGCTCCGAAGGCTACAGGAAGAGATCGTTGTGATACTAAATGAGCTTGAGATGTACTTCCTGCCCACGTTCTTTGACGTCATGGTGCGTCTGTGTGTCCATATTGTGGACGACATAATAGACCTCAGGCCGTCATTCCTACACAACATGATGTCGTTCGAGAGGATGAATGGGGTCATCAAAGGATTCGTTCGTAACATGTCCCGTCCGGATGGAAGCATCGTCCAGGGCTATCTAACACAAGAGTGCATCTCTTTCTGCGAGAATTTTCTATATGGCGCAGACCGGCCGGCTGGTGTTTGTTTGGCCATTAACAAGCACGTTTGAAGACTCGAAGGAGAAGGTCACTCCAACGGACGCAAGGAATTGCATGTGGCCTACTCAGATCGACGCAACGACTTTGACGGATCAAACTTCGTAGTGCTGCAACACCTAGACAAGGTATATCCTTTCGTGACACTGCACAAAGAAACTATCGCAAAGAAGTATCATGACCGGGGGGTATGCAAGGCGGACGCCGATGTTACTTGAGAGCACAACTCCACTTTCCTGGAGTGGTTCAAAGAGCATATTCTTGCTAATACCTCGGAAGAGGGATCTAAGGACGTATTGCTCATATACGCCTTAGCACATGGCCCCTTGCCCAACCTCGCCAACTATCAGGTATATGATATCAATGGATACACGTTCAACAAGGAGGACAAAGATTTGAACAGTGATTTTCAGAACTCTGGGGTGACGATGGAATGCATGATTGGCAGCGACAACGACGCAACCAAGAGATTTACTGAAGGGTCGAGGAGTTTTGGGAGCTTGACTACTCTAGACTTCACAGCGCAACGATGTTCCATGTCAGATGGGCTAAGAATGTCGAAAGAGAAAACATGTATTTCACAACCATGACTATACCCGACGCCAAGAGTGCTACCGGGAACAAGCCATGGATACATGCTAAGCACGTGACACAATGGTTCTTCATAGCCGACCTGAGCAATCTCGGCCGTGTTGTCATGAGGAGAGGCAAAAGGAACATCATTGGAATGGATGGAGTCGCCAACGAGGAAGACTACGACCAATACGGCAACCCAATGAGGGAAGATGACGATGACGATGAAGTATACATCAAAAGGTGAATCAATACTATACCTAAGAAAGATCGTACTCAATGGAAAAGGAAATGTCACAATGAGGGGCTCAATTATTCATCAAGGAACAAGAAGGGAAAGAAGCTCACTCAAAAATGAAAACGTCGAAGGTGATAAACCTTTATCGGTCAAATGATGTAATATATATACATGTTCCTATTTTGTATGCACACTTAACCGTTGTGGGTCAATTGATGTGATATATATGTTCCTATTTTATATAGCACACTTAACCATTATGGATCAAATGATGCGATATATATCGCCTTAGTTATGTACACTGTATCCGTTTCCATCGTTCCGGCTCTCGAAAAAAAGGAAAAGAAAAGGAAAGGAAAAGAAGAAAAGGAAAGGAAAAAGAAGAACATAAAATAAAATGAAAAGAAGAAAAGAAAATAAGAAAAGGAAGAAAAAGAAAAATAAGAAAATAACAACAAATAATGAAAACAATAGCATAAGCGCTAGTTTCAAAAAAGCGCTATAGCTACTCGTGTTAGGAGTAGCGCGTTTTTCTAGAACGCGCAACTCCTACCTTAGCTATAGCGCTTTTTTGGAAAATGCGCTACTCCTATATTCACATAATGCGCCACACGCGGGCTTCCATTTCCTTCCTCCTCCAAATCCCAACCGACCGGCCCTCTCTGTGCCCTCGCCGCCAGAGCCCATCTCCTCGCCCCCGCCTCCGCCCTCGCCGTCGGATCCCGTGCCGTCGAGCATCGCCGGAGCCCCTCCCCTCGAGTATGGCCGGAGCACTCATCTCCACCGTGCCTCGTCGCCGCCGCGCCACCGTCTCCCCCGATAGCCACCGCGGCACCAGCCTTGTCCCTTCCTCCTCCACCTCCCCGCCGCTGTCTCCCCCGACAACCACCTCCCTGTTGTAAGCTTTCCTCTCCCCTCCTCTTCACAATATTTATGATTAGGTGTTCTAGGTGTAGTTAAAAGAAAAAACATAATTTGATTTTATAGGTTTCTTGATTTTGTTTCAAGTTCTATGGGATGTTGATTCATGTGAACGCTAGCTATTTAATGCTACTTAGTATGAATTAGTATGAACCCTAGGCTATTTTATAGTGCTAGTTAGTTAATTAGAATTAGTATGAACCCTAGACTTCTTGCTTTTTTTCAAGTTCTATATTTTTCTTCCTGTTATATGCAAATTTGAAGTGGACATGTGATATGTGGACTTGTGATTTGCACATGTCATATTTGGAATTTGGACATGTCATATTCGTACATGTGATTTTTCGACATGTCATATTTGGAAAATGATGGTTACATGCAGGGTAAATGATCCGAGTGGCCTATGTTTCGCCAGAATGTTGATTCATTTCAGTTCTGGTGAATTTCATGCGATCGTCAGTCCACTTTTTAGCAAAGGTCATGCCTAAATTTCCCGTTAATTTTGGCATGACTTGTGCTAGAAAGTAGGCATATCGAGTGTCGGGATTTGCTGCAACGGAAACGAAATGGCATTCTGGCAAACCGTAGACCTTTTTTTATGCCATTTCTTATTTTATTATAGTTTACAATTAAACAAGGTGACTTAATCATAGGAAACAAGTTGAACAACGAAGAAACCGGGCCTTCTCACCAAGATGTAGACGAGATGGATTATGAGGGTGAACAACAGTACCTCGACTTCTTGTATGCTAAGCACAGTCAAGGTTTGCAGGGCGGCCTCGATGATGGTACTGATGCCGACATCGACACCAACGGCGCCAGCACCGTTGGCGGAGCTGAGTCCGGTGGGGAAGGTACCGGCGGGGAAGGTACCGACGCCGAAGCCGCTACGGAAAAGAAGAAGCAGAGGATACGAAAACCTAAAAAACTCGGCACGGACGACTGGTGATCACAAAGATGGCCCTTGGCAAGTTTGAGCCATTAAAGCTGGAAGAACCTCGCAAGTGCTATGGGAACCAAGTAGGATGCACCCTACGGGAATGTGCGAGCATCAACGAAGATGACTTAAGGAGTAAACAACATTTGAGGTAGTTGCTCGTGACGAAGTTGCACAAGAGATTCAAGTTCCCCGACCGGGATGATAGCATAGAACAACCATGGGATGATCCAAAGATGAAAAAGATTAACAATCACTCCATGGGCATGTTCAACAATGATTTGGCCTCCTGGAAAGGGAGGGTGGAACGATCTATTGAGGTTGAGGAACCCGTGTCCAAGATACTGAAGGAAAATCCGACACTTATGGAAGATGAGTTCCAAAAGTTCAAAGACACTTGCCTATCAAGTCAGCCAAGGCTAAGGCTGCGAAATTCAAGACCCTTCAGGAAAGGAACACGGGGAACCAGCACCTCAAAAGTTGTGGCTACCTCGGAAAAGGCCCATATGGGATAAGGATGACGAGAAACGTGAAGCCGCGTGTCTCCCAGACCCCTTCACGAAGTTCACCAACCCCTTGGAGCGTGACTTCATCAGGGCCCTCTACAAGTGGGACAAGGAAAAGAAGGTTTTTTACACGGACCTGATCACAAGGAAATTGATTAGAATAATAGTAATTATTAATTTACCACCTTACATTTAGCTTCTCATCAAGTCGACTACACATTCATAAACGGTTCACGTTCATTCTGCAGGAAAAGCAACACGTCTTCGTCGATGAGGCCCAAGTGGGACACCCCTCTCAACCGAGCCTTGAACGAACTTAAGGGACTCCCTTTGCACCAGCGGCCACAATATGGATTTGTGCACTGCGCCGGAGATGGCGCCACATGGAAGGTCTTTTACAATAAGAGCCCGGAGTCCAAGAAGCAGAAAAAGAAGTTGAGTGAGGCGGAGGTCGATTAGAAGGTGAATCTTGCATGCGAGAAAAAAAGCATCTGAGGACGCGAAAAAAGAAGCCAAGGAGAAAAATGAGTTGCTACAGCAAGCAGTCGTTGCAGCTGTAGATGCATGCGGAAATGATTTCTCTACTAACTTGATCCCGACTATCATAAACTGGATGAAGGAAAATCCATACAAGACGGTAGATGATTTGCCCATGCCCTGTTTCGTCGAGAGCAACTCGGTGAACACCACCACCGCACCATCACCTGCCTACGTAATCGCACCTTCTCACACACCCGCAGCCGCACCCGCTCATAGCAGCCCATCCTCAGTCTCTGGCGCACTAGGCGGACCTTCGTCTTTGGCTGAGCTCGACGCCCTCACGGTAAATACATGTCGCACCAACATATATCTAGAATATTCCATTTTTGTTGCCTTTCGGATGTTTTACGCTGCAGACATGTGTTTCTAGGCCGACGAAACCCCGTGCACCGTACTCTACTTGATCAAAGGCTAGAAGGTGGGCGTGGGAAAGGCGGCGATAATGAAGCCCTTGGAACTCACGTTCCACAGGCAATCGATGAATGGTGGGCACTTCGGGGTTACCTTGTCGAGTGTGAAATCGGGGCACGAGGATTTTCCTCCTCCAGTACGACTAGGGGGAGAGGATGACGAAACCCCGCAGCGGCTTGGAAACTGCAAGGGTTTGGTGCTGCTATGGCCGAAGAATCTTCTTCGTTTGGAGCAGGCCGAGAGCACACCAATAACTACACATCAACAAGCAGGTATGAACACCACCACCCCGCCTATGCAATTACCAGCGCCTATAGTGTGGGTGAGGGCGACGAACGACGTGATGAAGGGGGTCCAATAGTGGCTAATGTAATCGCTCCCATAGAATAAAGAATGTTTGATGAGATGGACGATGACCCTCTTCGGTTCCTCAATATAGGCTCCTATGATGGTGACTTAGATATGATGAGTCAGCCATATGACAGCTCGAGCTATCAACATGCTAATGAGGATATGGATGATTTGCCCGGGCAGGAACGTCCTAGAAGGGATTGCAAGAAGTCTCTCTTCATGCAATCCTCATAGGACACGTCTGAAGATGATGCCTCAACATAGGCTCAACTAGCCAAGTGTCATACATTGCTTAGCCCGACAACACTGGGGCAGCGGTTAAGGAAGGGTATGGAAGGTCAGCACAAGAAAAAGGAGAGGAAGAGACCGGGGAAGAGAGGCTCTGCTTCCTATAAACAAGCCAGAGCACATAGCAGCCAAATGACGGATTTTGAAGAGTGTGTACCTGTCAAAGGTGTGGCCATGTTCCATGTCATGGGCGAGCCGATGCTACCGCCGGAACCACGGGAGGCAATATCAGGGGATCTAAGGAGACTACACGACCATGTGGTATTGACTGAGCAAAGCCGACTAGCCTCGAAGGATCCAGGATATCCGACATACGCTGCTCGTGTGCCTGTGGGGTAGTGCTACGTCGACACACGACTAGCGGAGGTGTTCTTCCTGCGATTTGAGCATATCTTCGAGATGTATCTAACAAGGAGGCTCGATTGTACAATCGTCCGCCTTTTTGCTGTACATATGAGCTCCGTCATGAAGAGAGAAGAAGTCTTGCAAATCTGTGTGGCGGATCCATACTACATGCACGAGTCCATCTTGATTCTCGGCGACTTTGGGCGTAAAACTGCTAGGGAGTACCTTGAAAACTTCATGGTACATAATAAGGATGAGGAAATTGTCCTCCTGCCTTATCATCCAAAGTAAGTCAGTGCCGAACAATCCTTCCGTACATTTCAATCATTCCTTCTCGCTCATATCGATAATAATTTGAGGTGTTTTTTCCCCGCAGCAACAGGGCGCACCGTCCTTATCGTTCTTTACTCGTGAGTCTCCCACACCTTGTATTTCGACCCTACCAGAAACTAAAAGAAGAAGGACTACACCCACGTAATGAATATTCTAGATGATGCTCTCCAAGGCTTTAGCTTGAGGGGTGGCCTCCTGCAGATCAGGGAACAAAGGAACAAGAAGATGGATTTCTCGCATAAAACTAACTTCTGTTGCATCCATGTCCCAAAACCAAGGAAGAACGATGGATTCTACCTCCTCCATCTCATGATGTAGTTCAGAAGGGATCACCAAAAGCTTTGCATGACAAGCAGAAATGATGATCATATCCACAAGTGGGTAGAATATCATGGAGAAGCAGATTATAAACTTAGAGATGACTTCTTTTGCATCTAGAGGGACATTGCGACGATCATCATGAAAGAAGTCATCGAAGAGAAGGGGATGTTCCACCATGGCCCTATATTGCGAGATGACGTCCGAAGTCTCATAGGAATGCAACATCAGGATCTCACGCCGTTCAAGAAGCTTGGGTGCATTCTCGATGATTTGGAAGGATGGAACTTCTAGTGATTTACAATGTCGATGATGATGATATGTGTTGGTTGAACATGTATAGTTTCTATAGTGATGAAACTTTGTGATGTCCACGGTCCCTGCTGAACTTGCGTAATGCTACTTTATTTGTTTGCGTACGATTACATGTGTACCTCTAGTTAATTAGTTTGGGTATGATGAAACTGCGTTGATTATTTATGTGTTTACTATATGTTGCATTTATTGGCTAACCCTTTCTTTACCATATTGCTCAAGTATATTTTGTCGCATATGATTGTACATTCTGTTGATGAAGATGCATCTCTAACAGGTACCTAGATTCTTGATGGGGAAGAAGTAGTGCTATGTCGTGTACAAAGGGAAGGTTCCGGGAGTGTACGACGAGTGCCTGAGTGTCAGGCGCAAGTGCAGGGGGTCTGGGCACCAGCCATGAAGGCTTCAAAAGAAGACAAGAAGCAAAAATTAGTTACTTGAGTTTCACGCTAGCACGAGAGATGACTCATAACCGCCGCCTCATGTACTGCATAGTTCCGCTCTCACTCATAGTGATATCTCTTCTTGCGTATATCATTGTTTAGATGGATGACAATGTAGTTGCAAGTATTTGAGATCACTTTGTGTTGGATGACGATTGACCACTTTGTGTTGGATGACGATTATGATGATGAGATGATTTGATGAGGCCATTTGTATGTATATGCTATGATTACATTTGTATGTGTATGATGATGACATTTGTATGTGCTAAAGATTATTGTATAAAGCCTGTTCAAATACAAAACAAATATGCAGGAAAAAATCATAAACTAATAAAGCTAGTAGTAGCGAGGGGAGAAAAGTTAGCAGGAGCACGCCCTTACCACTAGCGCGACTTAATTCAAAGCGTTGTAGCTATTAGCAGTAGCGGATTGCCGTAAAGCCCGCTACTGCTGCGCATGTATAGAAGTAGCATGGGCTGCCAGGTGCTACTGATACAGGTTAGCTATAGTGTCGTATCAGTAGCTTGGGATCCCGCGCTAGTGATACACCTAATACCCCCGCTTTTTCTAGGCTTTCCCCTAGTAGGGTAAGGCCCTCATGTTGTACACTCAAGCCTTATTAGCTCATCAAGCATGCCACCTAACCCAATTCCACAAGAGCTTATGTACACACATCCTTCGAGAAAAGAACTACTCCATTGAAGCTTTAATGGATATGATCTTTATAGGGAATACCACCTCAATATGCCTCGCAATTAAATATGGGCTTTAAATTGTAAACATGGATGTATCTCACATGTTGGGAATGTAGCCAATATACGAATGTGATGAGTTCATTGGATCCCATGAGGCAAATTGCTTTGTTGTATTACTCTAAAGGGGCGTTGCTGACTAAACGGTTACAGAGTGAATGAATGTTGACAGGTCTTCGAACATACCCATTATTCTAAATTACTTCTGTGGGTGTCACGGAGATCCACAAGATCAAGCCATCCTAGTGTATGGAGAATGTGTATGAGATATGCCCTAGAGGAAATAACAAAAGTTATTATTTTTCTTCAAGTTCGTAATTAATGTTTATATTATGTGCTATAATATCAAAGGTTCTCGAGTGTGTAATAATCTTGAGTCATGGAGAGAAACTCATGTGAACGTGTGGAATAATAATCGGTAAAATATATTCCTAGTCTCGCCTCTAAGGCTAGCTCAAGTGTTGCATGATGGTTCTGTTTTCCTGATCATAGCCATGTCAATGACGACAACTTTGAGGATACAATGTTAGGAGAATATTTGTGTTAAACCAACCAGAACTTTTTTATGATATGATATTAATTCATTAGAAGTTAATGGTTTGTAACACAAAGAAAGTTAAATGTTTGCGTAATTCCTTAGACCATAGAGTATCGAGTTCCTTCATACTAGCTTCATGAGCTTCCAGATTTTGAAATATCATTAGTAACCGGGCAGCAATTACACATGTAGGTTCACGTAGAAGTATGACAAGGGACTAGATAGCTCAAGATCAAGATTTTTTCCTTTGTCAATAGAAACATATTCTTTGGGTGACGGTGTAGTTAACCGTCAAATCCCTTAGTAGTGTTCCCGACGTGGTCGAAAGTATCATGACATAGCCCCACTCACAAGTGATACTTGTGATCTGCGTTGGGTTTTCCCCCAAAGTGGAGGGGATGATGCAACACAATATAGATAAGTATTTCCCTCAGTGATAACCAAGGTTATCGAACCAATAGGAGAACCATGCAATTTCCCGTGTTCGGTGCCTACACAAAAAGAGCACACACTTGCACCCAACACGGGCAGGAGGGTAGTCAATCCCCTTGAACTCATTACTTGCATGCAAATGAGTAGTGTAGATGATAGTTTATAATTGTAAAACACAAAATGAATAGAAAACAAATAAATGACACACATCAAGGTATTAAGAGTGTTTGTAAATATATTGGGGAATAAACCCGGGGTCATAGTTTTCCCTAGAGGCTTCACTCTTGTAGATAGCATACGGTGGGTAAACAAATTACTGTTGGGCAATTGATAGATAAGCGCAAGTCATGCAATATTTTTTCATGGTAATGAGCATTACATATAGGTATCACGTTCGTAAGCAACTAGACCGACTCCTGCCTTCATCTACTACTATTACTCCACCCATCAACCGCTATCCAGTGTGCATCTAAAGTATTAAGTAAAACATAGTAATGCTTGGAGAACAATGACATGATGTAGACAAAGAAAAACTAATTAATATGAATCAACCCCATCGTTTTATCCTTAGTGGCGGCCCTAAAAATACATGTCTTGTCCCCTACTTTATCACTTGGATATAGAGCACCGCAAGATTGAACCCACTACAACATACCCCTCTCACTGAAGATTGATGAATCTAGTTGGCCATACCAAATCAATAGCTGAGAGAGATTTACGAAGCTATCACAATCACACATATAGGAATTCATAGAAGACTAAAATATATTTCATGAATAATCTGTAAACCCACAATTCATTGGATCACAACAAACGCACCGCACAAAGTCATTCCATAAGATAGATCACTGCAACAATCGCGGTGATCGTTGCAATGAAGAACAAAGAGAGAGAGAGAGAGAGAGAGAGAGAGAGAGATAGCCATCTAGGTACAAATACGAACCCGTAGGTGTGTGGTCAACTACTCACACATCACCATGAGAGAAGCAAGGTTGATGTACAGGCCCTCCGTGATCGATCCCCCTCCGGCAGGGCATCGAAACTGGGCTCCAGATGGGCACACAGTGGAACCAAAACTTGCGGAGGCGGAAAAAGTGTTCCGGGAGGATCCTAGGGTTTTTGGGATATTAGAGAGTTTATAGGATAGAGAGGGGCACAAAATGCCAAGGGAGGTGGCCCCAAGCCATTACGTCATGCCTACCCCCTCGGCATGCCCTGTTGGCTTGGCACCATCCCTTGGGGCGTGTGGCCTCTTTACGAAGCTTCCAGGTCCTTATTTTATCCAGAAACAATTGTCAAAAAGTTTAGGGGTATATGGATTTCGTTTGGTACATCATTCCTGAAAAGCTAAAAACATGCAGAAAACAAGAACTGGCACCTGGCACTTTGTTAATAGGTTAGTGCTAAAAATAAAATAAATCGGCAAGTAAATGCCTAAAAAGCATCCTAGAATGGTAATATAATAGCATGGAGCAATAAAACGTATAGATACGTTGGACACGCATCAGCATCCTCAAGGTTAATTCCTTCTCATCCTCAAGTAGGTAAATGATAAAAAGAGATTTTTTGATGTGACATGCCACCCAACATGTAATCTTGTGCATATATGATCATTGAGAAACGATGAATTAACTAGCATCAACATTGGAATATCCACGAACATAAGAAACATAATCATCAATGTTCAGAATATATGATTCTTAAAGAATGTTTACCCCCCATTAATTTTCTCATATTAGCATGGCATGGCTCCGTCTTCACCACATAAATACAAATGTCAAGCACCATGGTGTTAAGCCAGGCAATTGGATCATACTTTTTAATGCGCTTCAGCTTTTTATTACTCACTCAATAGTTGAGCGTGAACCATAGACATAACATATAGGTGGAATAGAATATGGTGGTAGGTTTCAAAGGGGTAAAAGTGGAGAATAAAGTCTTGCATCAACTAGGTGGATCAATCGGCTAGATGCCCACCAATCAATAGCAATGGGAGGAGTACTGATTGCCATGCAACGAATGCAATAGAGCTATAAGTCTATGAAAGCTCGACTGAAGCTAACTAGGTTTGCTTTCAACTTGCTTGCTCATGAAGACCTCGGGCATTTCAGGAAGCCCGTCATCGGAATATACAAGCCAAGTTCTCTAATGAAAATTTCCCACTAGCATATGAAAGTGACAAAACATGAGACTCTCTATATGAAAAACATGGTGCTACTTTAAAGCACAAGTGTGGAAAAAGAGGTAGTAGCAGTTTCTCTTCTCTCTTTTCTCTCATTTTTTATTTTCATTATTTTCTTTATTTTGTTTTTCCTTTGTTCTTCGTTATTTTTTGTTTTTTTCCTTTTGTTTGTCCAGAGTCTCATCTCGAGTTGTGGGGGAAATCATTGTGTCCATAATCCTTTTCTCATTGAGATATTGCCCTAATAATGAGTAGCATCACACTTCTATTTACTTACAACTCGATATGAAAACTACTTAACAATATTACTCTATATGAATGCCTCTAGTAGTGTACCAAGATGTGCAATGATCCAGCGTAACATGTATAATAATGATGAACAGTGGCTTTGCCACAAATACTATGCCAGCTACATGATCATGCAAAGAAATATAACAATGAGTGTACTAGACATATGATATGACAGTGGATGTTGCAAGGGAATATATCTCGGAATGGCTATGGAAATGCCATGATAGGTAGGTATGGTGTCTGTTTTAAGGAACATATAAAGTGGATTTTGTGCAACGGAGTGTAGCATGTCGCGGGATTCGGATGCACTAGCAAAGTTTGCACCGATCCTTGAGATGAGAATGGGCAATGCATGGTACCAAAGATGCTAGCAAACATGAGGAGGTGAGAGTGCATACATCCATGGATTCACATTAGTCATAAAGAACTGACATACTTATCGCAAGTTTTTATTAGCTCTCTTGGATCAAAGTACTACTCGCATGTCCCTAGCAAGGAGGTTGGTAGGAGTTAACCATCGCGCATCGCCGACCTAAGCAACACTAGGATTTCAACATGGAATAAGAATGCTCACACATTGATACGTCCATTTTGCATCATGCCTTTGTGTTGATATTTATCGCTTTATGGGCTGTTATTACACTTCACGGTACAATACTTATGCCTTTTCTCTCTTATTTTGCAAGGTTTACAAGAAGAGGGAGAATGCCGACAGCTGGAATTCTGGCCTGAAAAGGGAGCAAGTTTGAGATACCTATTCTGCGCAACTCCAAAAGCCGTGAAAATCAGCGAGGAATTATTTTGGAATTTATAAAAAATACTGGGCGGAAGAAGTACCAGAGGGGAGCCACCAGGAGGCCACAAGCCTGCTAGGCGCGACCTACCCCCCTGGCCGCGCCTAGGGGCCTTGTGGGCTCCCTGTTGGCCCTCTGGCCCCCCTCTTTTGCTATAAGGAGGGTTTCGTTCCAGGAAAATCAAGAGGAGGCTCTTGGGAGGAATCGCCGCCGTCACGAGGCAGAACTTGAGCAGAACCAATCTAGAGCTCTGGTAGGGCCGTCCTGCCGGGGAAACTTCCCTCCCGGAGGGGGAAATCGTTGCCATCGTCATAACCAACACTCCTCTCATGGGAGGGGACTCATCACCATCAACATCTTCATCAGCACCATCTCATCTCCAAACCCTAGTTCATCTCTTGTAACCAATCTCCGTCTCGCGACTCCGATTGGTACTTGTAAGGTTGCTAGTAGTGTTAATTACTCTTTGTAGTTGATGCTAGTTGGATTACTCGGTGGAAGATTATATGTTCAGATCCTTGATTCTATTCAATACCTCTCTAGTCATGAATATTATTATGCTTTGTGAGTAGTCATTTTTGTTCCTGGGGACATGTGATAAGTCATGTTATAAGTAGTCATGTGAATTTGGTATTCGTTCGATATTTTGATGCATTGTATGTTGTTTTTCCTCTAGTGGTGTTATGTGAACGTCGACTACGTAACACTTCGCCATTATTTGGGCCTAGAGGAAGGCATTGGGAAGTAGTAAGTAGATGATGGGTTGCTAGAGTGACAGAAGCATAAACCCTAGTTTATGCGTTGCTTCGTGAGGGGTTGATTTGGATCCACTAGTTTAATGCTATGGTTAGACTTTGTCTTAATTCTTCTTTCGTAGTTGCGGATGCTTGCGAGAGGGGTTAATCATAAGTGGGATGTTTGTACAATTAAGGGCAGCACCCAAGCACCGGTCCACCCACATATCAAACTATCAAAGTAGCGAACGCGAATCATATGAACATGATGAAAATTAGCTTGACAGAAATTCCCATGTGTCCTCGGGAGCACTTCACCTCCTATAAGAGTTTGTCCAGGCTTGTCCCTTGCTACAAAATGGATTGGGCCATCTTGATGCACCTTCGTTACTTTTGTTACTTGCTACTTTCTACGAATCATCTTTTCACACAACTATCTGTTACCGATAATTTCAGTGCTTGCTGAAAACCCCTTGTTAGATCCTTCTGCTCCTCGTTGGGTTCGACACTCTTACTTATCGAAAGGACTACGATAGATCCCCTACACTTGTGTGTCATAAAGACTCATTTCTAGCGCCCTTGCTGGGGAGTGAAGCGCCTTTGGTAAGTGCAATGTGGTAAGGAAACATTTATATAGTGTGCTGAAATTTATTGTCACTTGTCACTATGGAAACTAATCTTATGAGGAGCTTGTTCGGGGTATCTTTACCTTGAACGGAAGCACAAGGAGTTGCTCCTCAACCTGCTGCACCTATTGAAAATATTTGCTATGAATTTCCTTCGGGTATGCTTTAGAAACTGCTGGCTAATCCTTTTACAGGAGATGGAACATCACATCCAGACTTGCATCTAATCTGTGTAGATGAAGTTTGTGGTTTATTTAAGCTTGCAGGTTTGCCCGAGGATGAGGTCAAGAAGAAGGTATTTTCCTTATCTTTGAGGGATAAAGCATTGACATGGTATAGGCTATATGATGATACTGGATCATGGAACTACAACCGATTGAAATTGGAATTTCATCAAAGGTTTTATCCTGTGCATTTGGTGCATCGTGATCGGAATTATATTTATAATTTTTGGCCTCGTGATAGAGAAAGCATCGCTCAAGCTTGGGGAGGGCTTAAATCAATGTTATATACATGCCCCAACCATCAGCTCTTGATAGAAATTATCATTCAGAACTTCTATGCTTGGCTTTCTCATAATGATCGCAACATGCTTGACACTTCTTGTACCGGTTCTTTTATGAAGAGAGATATTGACTTCAAATGGAATTTAATGGAAAGAATTAACGCAACTATGAAGATTGGGATTTTGATGAAGGTAAGGAGTCAAGTATGAATTTCAAGTTTGGTTGTGTTAAATCCTTTGTTGTAACAAATACTTTTTGTTATTTTCGTGCTAAATATGGACTTGACTCTGAGATAGTAGCTTCATTGTGTGAATCGTTTGCTGCTCATATTGATCTCCCTAAAGAGAAGTGGTTTTAATATCATCCTCCCTTAGAAGTCAATGTAGTTAAACCCAATCCAATTAAAGAGAAAGTCATTGCTTATAATGATCCTACTGTTCCTAGTGCTTACATTGAGAAACCACCATTCCGTGTTAGGATAAATGATCATTCTAAAGTTTCAACTATGATACGTAGGGGCTACATTAGAACACCTACAGCCCCTGAGAAAATTAGAGTTGAAACTAGCATTGCTATTATCAAAGATCTCCTATCCGACAATGTTGATGGCCATGATATTCACTTCTGTGAAGATGCTGTTAGAATTGCTAAACCACATGGTAGAGACAAACATAGGCCTGTTGTTTCTGTTAAGATGGGAGATCATTGTTATCATGGTTTATGTGACGTGGGTACTAGTGTTAGTGCAATACCTCAATGTTTATCTGATGAAATTAGAGACGAGATTGCACCTGTTGAGATGGAACCTATTGATGTCACTATTCAGCTTGCCAATAGAGATACTATCTGCCCTTCGGGAATTGTTAGAGATGTTGAAGTCTTGTGTGGTAAAATGAAGTATCGTGCTAATTTTCTCGTTCTTGCTACCACACAAGATAGCTTTTGTCCCATCATATTTGGCAGACCTTTCCACAATACTGTCAGTGCTCATATTGACTGTGAGAAGCAAACTGTCACTGTTGGCTTTGAAGGAGTGTCAAATGAGTTCAATTTCTCCAAGTTTGGTAGACAACCTCATGAAAAAGAATTTTCTAGTAAGGATGAAATTATTGTTCTATCTTCTATCGATGTGCCTCCTACTGATCCTTTAGAGCAATACTTGCTTGAGCATGAAAATGATATGCATATGGATGAAAGGAATGAGATAGATAGAGTTATCTTTGAACAACATCCTATCCTTAAGAATAATTTGCCTGTTGAACTACTTGGAGATCCACCCCCACCAAAGGGTGATCCTATGTTCGAGCATAAACAGTTGTCTGATACTCTTAAGTATGCTTATCTTGATGGAAAAGATATATATCCTGTTATAATTAGTGCTAGCCTCTCATAGCATGAAGAAAAGAGGTTACTAAAAACTCTAAGGAAGCACCGGGCTGCTATTTGATATACTCTTGATGATCTTAAGGGCATTAGTCCCACTCTATGCCAGCACAAGATTAAAACCGATCCTCATTCCAAACCAGTTGCCGATCATCAATGGAGATTAAATCCTAAAATGAAAGAGGTAGTAAGAAAAGAAATACTAAAGCTCCTGGAAGTAGGTACTCCCTCCGTCCGGAAATACTTGTCCTAAAATTGAATATAATAAATGTATCTATAACTAAAATAAGTCTAGATACATTCATCTCTAGCACAAGTATTTCCGGACGGAGGGAGTATTATCTATCCTCTTGCTCATAGTGATTGGGTGATTCCGGTGCATTTCGTCCCTAAGAAGGGAGGTATTACCGTTGTCCCTAATGATAAAGATGAATTGATCCCACAGAGGATTATTACTGGCTATAGGATGGTGATCGATTTTAGGAAATTGAATAAAGCCACTAGGAAAGATCATTACCCTTTGCCTTTTATCGACCAAATGCTAGAAAGACTATGTAAACACACACACTTCTGCTTTCTAGATGGTTATTCTGGTTTCTCCCAAATACCTGTTGCACAATATGATTAGGAGAAAACCACTTTCACCTGCCCTTTCGGTACCTTTGCTTACAGACGTATGCCTTTTGGCTTATGTAATGCACCTGCTACCTTTCAAAGATGTATGATGGCTATATTCTCTGACTTTTGTGAAAAGATTGTTGAGGTTTTCATGGATGACTTCTCCGTTTATAGGTCTTCTTTTGATGATTGCCTCAGCAACCTTGAGCGAGTCTTGCAGAGATGTAAAGACACCAACCTTGTCTTGAATTGGGAGAAGTGCCACTTTATGGATAATGAAGGCATCGTCTTAGGACATAAAATTTCTGAAAGAGGTATTGAAGTCGATAAGGCTAAGGTTGATGCAATCGAGAAAATGCCATGCCCTACAGATATCAAAGGTATAAGAAGTTTCCTTGGTCATGCTGATTTCTATAGAAGGTTCATTAAGGACTTTTCTAAGATTTCTAGGCCTCTTACCAATCTCTTGCAAAAGGATATTCCTTTTGTTTCTGATGATGATTGTGAGGAAGCCTTCGAAATACTTAAAAAGGCCTTGATAACTGCGCCTATTGTTCAACCACCTGATTGGAACTTACCTTTTGAAATCATGTGTGATGCTAGTGATTATGTTGTTGGTGTTGTTCTAGGACAAAGACTTGATAAGAAGTGGAATGTTATTCACTATGCTAGTAAAACTCTAGACTGTGCCCAAAGAAACTATGCTACTATGGAAAATGAATTTTTAGTAGTCGTGTTTGCATGTGAAAAGTTCAGATCTTACATTGTAGATTCCAAGTTTACTATTCACACTAGTCATGCTGCTATTAAGTACCTCATGGAAAAGAAAGACGCTAAACCTAGACTTATCAGATGGGTTCTCTTGCTACAAGAATTTTATTTGCATGTTGTTGATAGGAAGGGTGCTGAGAACCCCGTAGGAGATAACTTGTCTAGGTTGGAGAATGTTCTTGATGACCCACAACCTATTGATGATAGCTTTCCTAATGAGCAATTGAATGTCATCAATACTTCACATAGTACACCGTGGTATGCTGATTATGCAAATTATATCATTGCCAAATATATAAACTACTGAAATTCAGAAATTTGCCGTCTGCCATGCCAGACAGCAAAGGGGGCAACCACGGACGGCAAAGGCTTTGTCGTCGGTCAGCAGACGGCAAACTAGATGGTAAAAAAAATCCGATGAAGAGGTTCTTTGCCGTCCGCTTTTGTAAAGTGGGCGGCAAAGAATCTTTGCCATGAGGGGGCAGACGGCAAATTAACTGGGACGACATATACTGCAACGTCCCCGTTAAGTGTTAATGGCAGGCGTCTGCTCTTTGCCGTCTGCCGTGCCCCCCTTTGCCATGTGGGGGCAGACGGCAAAGAGGGGAGAGAGGGGGGGCAGATTCCCCCCTTTGCCGTCTGCCCACCCCCCTTTGCCATGTGGGGGCAAACGGCAAAGAGGGCAAACTGAGGGGTAGATTCCCCCCTTTCCCGTCTGCCCACCCCCCCTTTGCCATGTGGGGGCAGACGACAAAGAGGGCAAACAGAGGGGGAAGATTCCCCCCTTTGCCGTCTGCCCACCCCCCCCCTTTGCCATGTGGGGGCAGACGGCAAAGAGGGCAAACGGAGGGGGCAGATTCCCCCCTTTGCCGTCTGCCCACCCCCCCTTTGCCATGTGGGGGCAGACGGCGAAGAGGGGAACCTACCCCATTTTAATTTAATTTTTTATTATATCCATCATTTTTAACAATAATCAGGATATATATATATATATATATATATATATATATATATTTGACATAAATAAATTTCTTTCCGTACTCATAACCATATTAAAATAACTCTCATCCATAGTGCATATATATTATGCAAGTTGCATCCGTACAAAACCATATATTACACCAGTTTCATCCACGTGCATACAAAGTTTCATATATATCCATATACTACAATAGTTTCAATACAAGCCATGGTACAAGAAATCCTCTTCAAGCATTCCATCAATATAATCCAAGCTTCCCGTGAAGTGAAGGTAATCTGCAAAATGACAAATAAGAAAGTTAGAAGAATAATACTAGATTAAGAAGTGTATATATAGGTTATTACGGAGAGAAATTAGCTAAGTATAGACCATTTAGGAGCTAACTAAGCTAATTATGTCATTTAGGTGGAACCCTAGCTAACTATAGGTCGTTTCGGAGCTAACTTGGGTAAAATAGGTCATTCCGGAGCAAACTATGCTTATTAAGCCATTTTGGATCTAGCTAGGCTAATTATAGGCCATTTAATACCTAAGTTAGGGGGAATAGGTCATCTTGCAGCTACGTAAGCCTTATTATGTCATTTAGGAGAGAACTTAGCTTACTGTAGGTCATTTTTTATTAAATAGGTCATTTTGGAGCTAACTAAGCTAATTATGTCATTTCGTAGGATAATTAGCCAATTTAGCCTTTCTTGGATGAGTCTAAGCTACGTAGAAGAAGAGAAAGAGAAGAAGAAGTAAAAGAAGGAGGAGGAGGAGGAGAATGAGAAGGAAGAGGAGAAGAAGAAGAAAAGAAGAAGGAGAAGTAGAAGGAGGAAGAAGAAGGAGAAGGAGGAGCTCCTTCTCCTTCTTCTCCTTCTCCTTATCCTCCTCCTCCTTCTTCTTCTTCTCTTCTTCTTTTTCTTCTTCCTTCCTTTCATTTTTCCTCTTTCTTCTCCTCTTTCCCCCTTCTTCGGGCTAAATTGTCTAAGAATGCCTTTTTAGAGCTAATTATGTCATTTTGAGGATAATTAGCTAAGTATAGGTCATGTTTTATTAAATAGACCATTTAGGAGCTAACTAAGCTAATTATGTCATTTAGGTGGAACCCTAGCTAACTATAGGTCGTTTCGAAGCTAACTTGGGTAAAATAGGTCATTCCGAAGCAAACTATGCTTATTAAGCCATTTTGGATATAGCTAGGCTAATTATAGGCCATTTAATACCTAAGTTAGGGGAATAGGTCAGCTTGCAGCTACGTAAGATTTATTATGTCATTTAGGAGAGAACTTAGCTAACTGTAGGTCATTTTTTATTAAATAGGTCATTTTGGAGCTAACTCAGCTAATTATGTCATTTCGTAGGATAATTACCCAATTTAGCCTTTCTTGGATGAGTCTAAGCTACGTAGAAGAAGAGAAAGAGAAGAAGAAGTAAAAGAAGGAGGAGGAGGAGGAGAAGGAGAAGGAGAAGGAAGAGGAGAAGAAGAAGAAAAGAAGAAGGAGAAGGAGAAGGAGGAAGAAGGTGGAAGAAGAAGGAGAAGGAGGAGCTCCTTCTCCTTCTTCTCCTCCTTCTTCTCCTTCTCCTTATCCTCCTCCCTCTCATTCTTCTTCTTCTCTTCTTCTTCTTCTTCTTCCTTCGTTTCATTTTTCCTCTTTCTTCTCCTCTTGCCCCCTTCTTCGGGGTAAACTGGCTAAGAATGCCTTTTTGGAGCTAATTATGTCATTTTGAGGATAATTAGCTAAGTATAGGTCATGTTTTATTAAATAGACCATTTAGGAGCAAACTAAGCTAATTATGTCATCTAGGTGGAACCCTAGCTAACTATAGGTCGTTTCGGAGCTAACTTGGGTAAAATAGGTCATTCCGGAGCAAACTATGCTTATTAAGCCATTTTGGATCTAGCTAGGCTAATTATAGGCCATTTAATACCTAAGTTAGGGGGAATAGGTCATCTTGCAGCTACGTAAGCCTTATTATGTCATTTAGGAGAGAACTTAGCTAACTGTAGGTCATTTTTTATTAAATAGGTCATTTTGGAGCTAACTAAGCTAGTTATGTCATTTCGTAGGATAATTAGCCAATTTAGCCTTTCTTGGATGAGTCTAAGCTACGTAGAAGAAGAGAAAGAGAAGAATAAGTAAAAGAAGGAGGACGAGGAGGAGGAGGAGAAGGAGAAGGATGAGGAGAAGAAGAATAAAAGAAGAACGAGAAGGAGAAGGAGGAAGAAGGAGGAAGAAGAAGGAGAAGGAGGAGCTCCTTCTCCTTCTCCTCTTTCTTCTCCTTCTTCTTATCCTCCTCCCTCTCCTTCTTCTTCTTCTCCTCTTCTTCTTCTTCCTTCCTTTCATTTTTCCTCTTTCTTCTCCTCTTGTCCCCTTCTTCGGGCTAAATTGGCTTAGAATGCCTTTTTGGATCTAATTATGTCATTTCGAGGATAATTAGCTAAGTATAGGTCATGTTTTATTAAATACACCATTTAGGACCTAACTAAGCTAATTATGTCATCTAGGTGGAACCCTAGCTAACTATACGTCATTTCGGAGCTAACTTGGGTAAAATAGGTCATTCCGGAGCAAACTATGCTTATTAAGCCATTTTGGATCTAGCTACGCTAATTATAGGCCATTTAATACCTAAGTTAGGGGGAATAGGTCATCTTGCAGCTACATAAGCCTTATTATGTCATTTAGGAGAGAACTTAGCTAACTTTAGGTCATTTTTTATTAAATAGGTCATTTTGGAGCTAACTAAGCTAGTTATGTCATTTCGTAGGATAATTAGCCAATTTAGCCTTTCTTGGATGAGTCTAAGCTACGTAGAAGAAGAGAAAGAGAAGAAGAAGTAAAAGAAGGAGGAGGAGGAGGAGAATGAGAAGGAAGAGGAGAAGAAGAAGAAAAGAAGAAGGAGAAGTAGAAGGAGGAAGAAGAAGGAGAAGGAGGAGCTCCTTCTCCTTCTTCTCCTTCTCCTTATCCTCCTCCTCCTTCTTCTTCTTCTCTTCTTATTTTTCTTCTTCCTTCCTTTCATTTTTCCTCTTTCTTCTCCTCTTGTCCCCTTCTTCGGGCTAAATTGGCTTAGAATGCCTTTTTGGAGCTAATTATGTCATTTCAAGTATAATTAGCTAAGTATAGGTCATGTTTTATTAAGTAGACCAATTAGGAGCTAACTAAGATAATTATGTCATCTAGGTGGAACCCTAGCTAACTATACGTCGTTTCGGAGTTAACTTGGGTAAAATAGGTCATTCGAGAGCAAACTGCTTATTAAGCCATTTTGGATCTAGCTAGGCTAATTATAGGCCATTTAATACCTTAATTAGGGGGAATAGGTCATCTTGCAGCTACCTAAGCCTTATTATGTCATTTAGGAGAGAACTTCGCTAACTATAGGTCATTTTTTATTAAATATGTCATTTTGGAGCTAACTAAGCTAATTATGTCATTTCGTAGGATAATTAGCCAATTTAGCCTTTCTTGGAGCTAACTAAGCTAATTATGTCATTTAGATGGATGTCTAGCTATTTTTTTTATTAAAACACTAGAAATAACATACCATTATCGTCATCACAGCGGTGAAGCACGGTGGCTCTGGCTTGTTTCACCTGGAGAAGGCTCGACTATAGAAAGATCGTGTGATGCGCTTCGGGAGATATTCTGCACCAAACATCATTTGCAATGTGTAGTTAGCATGAGGATACTCTTAAGATCACTGCACTAAAATGAAACTCACCGTCCCCGCCACGTTAATGACTGGCATCGGTGGAGGGACTTGGCCGTTCTTCTCGCACATAGACTGTACATTTGGTTTCGACAAGTCAAACTTTTTATTTATTAATGAAACGGACATTCAAATGCAAGATTTGAAATAACATGAAGAAGAAACTTACCACGAAGAGCTCGTATATGGCCCTGTTAGACGCATCATTCCATGCCCTCTCCGCCTCCACCAATGCAGTCGTCCTCTCCTCCAGCTCCATAATTTCCTTATCCTTCTCCGCCATAGCCGCCTGCATTGCCTCTCTCTCTTTCTGAATAGCAGCCTGCAACACAACTCATTGTTAGCAATGTAATCATATTGGTTCCAACGCACAACATAATGCAGAAAGATAGTTGACTCAGTTAAACTAACCGCGATGGCGAGCTCGACTGGCCGTGGACGACGTGTTATCTCCGGACAAGATCTCGTTTCGCGTGCCTTTATCTGCCGGAGAGTGCTAGGACAACGTATAAGGCCGTCTCCAATGGCGATCGAGCCATGGGGCCTCCCATTGCCAGCTATCATCACCAGCTCTGGATCAATTGGCCCCTCGCTCGGGTTAAGGTCCTCCCCTTTCCTCGCCTTTCGTGATCTCTGTACTTCACGAGCTTGTGGTGGGAGGAGATGTTGGTGAAGTTTTCTGGATGCTCGAGGTCAGACTCAGAGAATGCCTTGACCTTCTTGTACATGGTAGTATGGGCCATCGCATACAGGTCGTACATCTATGGCGTCTCCGTCTTATTGTGACGCGCCTAACGGATAGAGAGAGGAAAATCTTATTAGTAAAGGGCTCAAGATAGCATTAAGAATGAATTGCGTGAGGCATGAAGCAAACCACATACCCAGTTCTCGCCAAATTGGATTAAGTTGACGCTCCCTTGATGGTATGGTACGCCAACCATTTTTCCACGCCTCTCCTTGGCGTTGTTGTGGCTGGCCTCCCACGTTTCGGAGCACCACTGGTCGACCAAGGCCTCCCAACAATCCATCTTATCCACACACCATCTCGGGGGCACCTTACTTAATAAATAGAAATTTTAGCGCGTAAGAACCAAATCAAGGAAACTAACTACAAAGCCTTTATAATATGTAATTACCTTCATGTAATGCTCCTTCTCCATCTTAGCATCACGGCACTTCACCTTGTCAAGCCTAATACGCCACGTGGCATAGTAGTCTCGAATAGCGTGCACCCGAGCCTCGTGCCGAAAGTTTTGAAGTAGGCGGCGACATTCGGTTTCGATAACCTTTGCCGTGTCCTCCCCGTATCCCTCCTCACACCTGTAGTAGGTCTGCAAACGAGACAACACTGATTAGTACAATAAATAGCTATGGTTGATTTATAATTGTGTGAAGGAGAAATTACCCAGAACTTTCGGATAACCACGTCCGCCCTCGTGGCGCACAAAACATCGTCGATCTCCACCTCCGGCGGGGCCGGGGCACCCAAGTAGTGCTCCCAGGTCATTCCTACCTCTCGCTCCCAACCGGGCAACGTAACAAACCCTAGGAATTTCTTACGGCAAAGAACACCAAGGACGCTGTTGGGCTTGCGGACACCCTTGGGAACAATCCAACCCCTACAGTATGACAAATTAAAGCCAAAACATTAGATATTTGAGAAAACGCGAAGGCAAAAGGTTAAATAAGAGTAAATTAACTTACTTGTCCCCATTTGGCCTAATCGACCACCTCTGCTCGGGGGTCGCTGGCACGAGCGGGAGCCCCGAACTACCACGCTGGTAGACGGTAGCCCCCTCACCCAGCTCCTCATTGCTACCAGCATGGCCACTTGGCTCAGCCCAGGTATCCCAATGGGTCTCTTGGGACGTACCCTCATCCCTGCTTTGCTCCGGAGTCGCCTGGAAGGAAGCCTCTAGGACACGAGTCTCGTGGGTCGAAGGCTCATCGACCTAAGGCTCGTCGACCCGAGGCTCATGAACCGGAGACCGTGTAGCCTCCACCTCAGACGAATCCACCCTAGAAGTCATGTGCTCAGGTGAATCAGCTTGGGGTGGTGGCGGAGACCGTCTAGCCGCCACCTCAGAAGGCGTGGCAGCCACCGCCCTACCTCTCCCGCGCCCACGTGTACCTTTAGTACAACATAAATACCAACATGAGTAATAAAATTTATATAAATACCAATATGCATACAACATGAGTACAACATAAATATCAACATGAATATAACGTGTACCTTTAGTGCCTCTCGTCTTCGCGGGGGGTCGACCTCCTCTCACGGGGGCGCTCCTTGCATAGTAGAGAGCAACACTCTCCGACCCATCCCATCACCCGCCGACGAAGAAGGAGCCACGGAGTGCTTTCGACCCTTTCCCACCATTTTTCAACACCTGTCATGACAAAGAGTAAATGAAATTAGTACAACATAAATACCAACAGGACTAATAAAATGTATATAATTTAAGTGTATCATCGTCATAAATACCAACATGACTAATAAAAATTGAATACCTAACATGAAGTCAAAATTTATATATAGTATAATAGTTGAATACCTGACATGAACTAATAACAATCGTGCTCGTCTATATATGCTTCGGGGTCAATAAATGCATCATGATCATCACTATCATCAACAAATGCATCATCATCATCACTATCACGAAGAACATGTGGAAGGCCACCATTATGTAATCGGTCAAGAAGTGACAGGTCATCTGCAACAGTAACCTCTTCTTCTTCCAGCTCTTCCTGTTTGGGCTTAGGGGTTAAGACGGATTCACAGTCGCTGTCTACTTCAATGTTCTGGGGTGAAGTAGAGCGGTTCTTGAAACGTTTCTTGGACATACGTGTTTCTTGGAAGAATTCTCCTTCATATGATTTTGGGTTAATGTGAGGTTCGTAATCCTCTTCATTGAGGGTAGGTGGTCTAAAATGTGATGGCACTTCATAAACGACATCCCATCCTTTGAAATTTGGATCAGTTTGGCAGGCCCACGGTAGATAGAAAACTTGTGTCGCCTGTTCAGCAGTAATATAGACATCGGGAACATCTAAGTGGGTGTTTTGGTTGATTTCGACTAGTCCTATATGTTGATGAGTCCTTCTAGTCTCCCTCGGTTCAAACCAATAACATTTGAAGACTACGACGGTCGGTGGGTTTTCGCCATAGAATAGAAGTTCATAAATTGCTTCAACTCTTCCATAATACTCGGTGTTTCCTTCGCCGATAGCAGAGACAGAACAATTTGTAGACTTTAGGTTTGGCATAGATAGCTCTTTGCCAAAGGTACGAAAGTGATACCCGTTGATGTTGTATTTGTCAAATGAACGGACCTTATAGTCAAAACCATTAGCGACTTGTCTCAACTCGGCATCCATAGACTCTGCATCAGCCTACAAGTTTAATACGAAAGAATGTATGCATTAGCCGCAAATTAGACCAAGAAATCAAATGGGCCCTTAATGGTAATTAATTACCCTTTGTTTGAACCAAGAGATGAAACCAGGACAGTCGCCTCCATGCTTTGCGAGAAGCTCATACTCTTAGACGGAATCCTTTTCGATGACCGCTCCATACGAGAATTCGGCGACATATCGACTATATCAAATATCCGGGATAAGAGTAGTTCAAAGCAATTAGAAGTTGCGGAACAATAAATTACCGAGAACTTACTCGATGTACGACCACACTTCTGTTAGGTTGGTGAAGATATACAATGAAATGGTCCGCCATTCTTCGACATCCAACGATTTCCCTTTCGAAGCACCAGATGGTGCGAGCTTACCTTTGAATAGGCTCAGGTTGGATCGAACTTTTTTCGATCGCCATCATTGTACCGAGGCTTCGGGTTATGCAAATGATGATTTTTGGCTTCGTAGTGTGCTGTCACGAAGTTTGCCGCCTCCTCAGTAATGAATGCCTCGGCCATCGATGCTTCAATTATACGTTTATTTTTACACTTAGCTCGAAGCGTCTTCTGCATCCTCTCAGTTGAGTAGCACCATTTATTTTGAATGGGCCCCCCCATTCTTGCCTCGGTCGGGAGATGCAAAATCAAATGTTGCATTGGATTAAGGAAGCTCGGTGGAAAGATCTTTTCAAATTTGCAGATCAACTCCGGCGCCAACTCTTCCATTTCATCTAGCACGCCAGGCGATAGTTCTTTCGCACAAAGAGAACGGAAGAAATAGCTCAGCTCTGCCAGTACTAGCCATTCATCCTCAGGGATAAAGCCACGCAACATCACCGGCATTACCCGCTCAATCCATATGTGCCAATCATGACTCTTGAGCCCAAATATTTTCAATTTCTCAATACTCGCTCCCCTCTTTAGATTCGCAGCATACCCATCGAGGAACATCAACCGCATTTTCACCCACAATAGCATTTCCCTCATAGCTGGCCTTTCAAGATTGAACCATGCCTTTGGCTTCGCTATGCTTTGCTTTCCTTTCTGTTGTCGCAAGTTTTGCAACGGTCTATCACATAGAGCCTCCAGGTCGATTCTAGCCTTAGGATTATCTTTTGACTTCCCCTCTATGCCGAACAATGTACCAAAAATGGCCTCCGCAATATTCTTTTCAGTGTGCATCACGTCAATGTTGTGTGGGCAAAGGAGGTCTTTGAAGTAAGGCACATCCCATAAGCATGACTTGTGAGTCCAGGCGTGTTCCGTATTATACCCTTTGAAGTATACTGGACACAAAGGATCAGGCTCGAGAGCGTTTAACTGATCAAGGGTCTGTTGGCCTGTCAACGCAGCTGGTGCAGTGTTTTTGACAACTCTACCTTTGAAGAAATTCTTCTTGTCTTTTCTGAACTTATGGTCAGGATCCAGGAATTGTCTATGCATGTCGAAGCAAGAATACTTGCGACCAGCCTGCAGCCAACGGAACTGAAGAGCTGCCTTGCATGTGGTGCACGGGAACCTTCCATGCACACACCAGCCAGCGAATAACGCAAACGCTGGATAATCATGCGTCGAGTACATGTACCACACATGCATTTTGAAATTTGTTTTGGTAGCCGCGTCGTAGGTCTTGATCCCATTATCCGAGGCTTCTTGCAACTCATCCTTAAGCGGCTGCATGTACACATTCATATTCTTCCCCGGATAGTTCGGCCCTGGAATTATCAACGTCAGGAAAATGTTCTTTCTTTCCATAATCTCAAAGGGTGGCAAATTTAGTGGAATGACAAATACAGGCCAACAACTGTATTGTGCTGCCGTCATACCATACACATTGAACCCATCCGTGTTGATGGCAACTCTAGGTTGTCTTGGATCTTCCGATTTATCCTTATGTAATGCATCGAAGTGCCTCCACGCAAAACCATCTGAAGTGTGTACGAGCATCTTGTTCCCATCCGCATCTAGTTCGGTTCTTTTGCCCAATTTGTGCCATGTCATCTGTCTGGCCGTCTCTTCGACCATGAAAAGTCGTTGAAGTCTTGGTACGATTGGCACATACCGAAGAACACTAATGGGGATTTTGGTCTGATTCTTCTCACCCATGCCGTTGTCTACCACAATATACCTGGAAGAATTGCAAATGGGGCAATAGTTCAAGGACGCATACTCAAGCCTAAATAAAGCACATCCATTCTCACAGGCATGTATCTTCTCATAGGGCATCTTAAGTACACGGAGGATTTTCTCTGACTGGTACATGTTTGCAGGCAGTACATGGCCTTTGGGTAGAAAGCGTCCAAATATCGTCATCATCGCGTCGTAGCATTTTCTGCCTAGGTTGAATTGAGCCTTTAGAGCCATTACTTGCGTGATGGCATCCAGCTGACAAAGCTCGGTCTGCTCGTGGAGAGGACGTTTTGAAGACTACAACATTTCATAGAAGTCCTTTGCAGATTCCTCCATCTCATTGTCCGAATCCCGAGCATCATCAAAGTCTTGCACCATGTCTTCAATCCCGGTACCATGCTCGTCGGTGCGACGAAGAATCACCTCAGCTCTGGCACGTTGGTCGGACTCACCATGAAAAGTCCACACCGTATAATTAGGGGTAAAACCCCACTTCTGCAGGTGTTTACTCATTTCAAACTCTGTCTGCTTTTTCCAGTTGTCACAGTTGGGATAGGGGCACCATGTTTTTTCCTGGCCATTTGCAAATGCGGCTCTCACAAACCCCCTGGTTTTTGTTAACCATTCATGGGTCATGTCTTTCTGACTAGGGTGACCAGTGTACATCCAAGCACGATCACTCATGTTGCCTAGCTACCTATAGGGGCACAAGAAATAAATATATAATGCATCATCTATATTCATACGCTAATCAAGTTTGTCAGTTTTATTACGTCCATACAACCTACACGCTAATAGGTAAAGATAGGTCCTAATCCCACCCGAGTATGTGTAGATTGGGTTCGTTTTCCCATGCTCTGCTCCAGATGCGACGCAGAATTTTGGCAGCACCTCCCCGCTGTTCTCCTGATACACGTCTCGGCAATAAGCAGAGAGGATGTGTACCCGGAGAACAACAGGGGAGGCACTGACGAAATTCCGCATCGGATCCGGAGCACAGCATACGGGAAAACAAACCCAATCTACACATACTCGGGCTGTCCATGGATAATGTTGGACAATTTGAAAGGATGGTGGTTATAAATATGCAAAGAAATGCATATTTATAGATGTCGCCCTTTCGAACGGGAGACGCATACTGGTCACGCATACTCATGATTGAAGAAACCTATAGCTAGCAAGTTTCATCGGCACGAAGACCGGGACAGAGCAAATTAAGGGGTAGGAGGAGAAGTCATTTGTGCTCACCAACAAACGCAAGGGCGAAGCTCGTCCAACGCACGTGGAGGTCGTCGAACAACTGCACATTGAAATTCACACGATCAACACAAATACGATGTTTTTATAATTAACATAATCGGAAAATATGTGGCCTAACTCATAATTTACAAAACTATGACCCCCGTCGGCTTAGTGGCGTCGATGGCCGGTGGTGTCGGGTGTCGGTCGCGTCGATGGTCGGTGGTGTCGGGTGTCGGTGGCGTCGGGGGTCGGGGGTTAGTGTCGTCGGGGGTCGAGGGTCACTGGCGTCAGGAGTTGGGGTCTTTTCGGTCAACAAGAGGCCGAAGAGGTGTCGGGGGTCGGGGTTGGGGGTCAGGGTACGTAGGGTGTCGGGGGTCGAAGGTCAGTGGCGTCGTGGGTCGGGGGTCGGGGGCGAGGGTCAGTGGCGTTAGGAGTCAAGGGTCAGTGGCGTCGGGCGTCGGGGGTTGGGGGTCGAGGGTCAGTGGCGTCTGGACTCGAGGGTCAATGGCGTCGGGCGTCGGGGGTCGGCGGTTAGTGGAGTCGGGGGTTGGGAGTCGGGGGTCGGGGCTCATAGGTCAGTGTTGTCGGGCATTGGTGGTCGGGAGTCGGGTGTCAGTGGCGTCGGAGGTCGGGGGTCGAGGGTCAGGGGTTGGTGGCGTCGGTCGTCGTGGGCCGGGGGTCGGGGTCCTCTTCTTTCTTCTTCTCCTCTCTCCTCGTTTTCTTCTTCTTATTCTTGATCATCTTATTATTATTATTATTATTCTTTTTTCTCCTCCTCCTCCTCTTCTTCTTCTTCTTCTTCTTTCTTTTATCTTTCTCCTCCTCTCCTCTTTCTTCTTCTTCTTCTTCTTCTTCTTCTTTCTTTTATCTTTCTCCTCCTCTCCTCTTTCTTATTCTACTTCTTCTTCTTCTTCTTTCTTCTTCTAGTTTAATATTCTCTTATTTTCTTCTAAGTTTGACTAGATAAAGCATGTAGAGTAGGAGCATAACATACAATTCAGCGCAAACATACATGTTTCTATTACAATAGAACCTCAAAAGGCTAAGATCTAAGAGGTGCAAATAAAACTACATCAATGCTTCATGCATGAGCTTTATGTCAACACCTCCTATCTTCAGACCAAAAGCTTAACATGCAAATCTGTCAAAAATGCACATTTACTTCAAATGAAAATCTATCATTTCTTTTTTGGGGCCCATAACCTTCTTCATCTATCATTTCTTTTTTCTATATTTTTTTTTCTTTTCTATCTACTTTTTCTATTTAATAAACTAACTATCTAATTTAACATAAAAACAAAAGAAGAAAAAACTAACTATCCAATTTAACAGAAAAAACACAAAATAAACTAACTATCTAAATTAGCTATCTAATTTAAAACAAAAAACAAGAAATAAAGCGAAAAAGAAAAAGAAAACCTTACCTGCGTAGGGGCAGTGGGCGGCCGGGGCGGAGGGCAGTGGGAGGAGGGGAGGGCGAGCTCCGGCCCTGGGCGGTGGGGAGGAGGTGCGGGGGGAGGAGGGGAGGGCGACCTCCGGCCGCGCGGCGGTGGTGGGTCGGAGCGGCTCCGTGGTGGCGACAGCGGCACTCGGGTGGGCAGGGCGCGGGAAGGAGGGCCGCGTGGAGGACGGGCGCGGGGAGGAGTTGCGCGGGGAGGAGGGAAGGGCGAGCTCTGGCGAGCTCCGGTGGTGGTGGCAGCGGTGCTGGAGTGGGTAGTGCGCAGGGAGGAGTTGCGCTGGGGTGCGTGGGCAGTGCGCGAGTTGGCCGTTAGGGGAGCGGGGGGTGGGGGCTGGGCGCCGTTAGGGGGAGCTCCTTTGCCGTCTGCAAAGGCTGGGAGGCAGACGGCAAAGGGGTGGGTGGGGTGGGGCACGAGTTTGCCGTTAGGGTGGCGCCCCTTTGCCGTCCGCGTGCTCTTTGCCATCCGCCTTTAGGGCCTTTGCCATGCGTGAGCAGACGGCAAAGAGGTGGCAGACGGCAAATAAAACCTTTGCCATCGGCAACCTCTTTGTCGTCCGCTTTGTACCAACTGACGGCAAAGAGCATCTTTGCCATGCGTCAGCAGATGGCAAAGGCACGGTAGTCGGCAAATTTATCAATTCCAGTAGTGATACCACCTAGTTTCACATACCAGCAAAAAAAGAAATTCTTCTTTGATTTGAGACAATACTTTTGGGATGATCCTCACCTTTATAAGGAAGGAGTATATGGTGTTATTAGACGTTGTGTACCTAAACATGAACAGTGACAGATCTTACAAAAGTGTCACTCTGAGGCTTACGGAGGACACCATGCGGGAGATAGAACTGCACACAAGGTGTTGCAATCAGGTTTCTATTGGCCCAGTCTCTTCAAGGATGCCCGTAAGTTTGTCTTGTCTTGTGACGAATGTCAAAGAATAGGTAATATCAGTAAATGTCAGGAAATGCCTATGAATTATTCACTTGTCATTGAACCATTTGATGTTTGCGGCTTTGATTATACGGGACCTTGATGCGACTCCAAAATCCAACGGGTATACTCATATCCTAGTTGCTGTTGATTACGTTACTAAGTGGGTAGAAGCTATCCCAACTATTAGTGTTGATCACAACACCTCTATCAGGATGCTTAAATAAGTTAATTTTCCCTTGATTTGGAGTCCCTAGATATCTAATGACTGATAGTGGTTCACATTTTATTCATGGTTATTTCCGTAAAATGCTTGCTAAGTATGATGTCAACCATAGAGTTGCATCTCCCTATCACCCTCAGTCCAGTGGTCAAGTAGAGCTAAGTAATAGAGAGATTAAACTAATTCTGCAAAATACTTTCAATAGGTCTAGAAAGAATTGGTCTAAGAAGCTCGATGATGCACTGTGGGCTTATAGAACTGTTTATAAAAATCCCATGGGCATGTCTCCGTACAAAATGGTTTACGGTAAAGCATGTCATTTACCTCTTGAGATGGAGCATAAGGCTTATTGGGCAATCAAAGAGCTCAACTTTGATGTCAAACTTGCTGGTGAGAAGAGGTTATTTGATATTAGCTCACTTGATGAATGGAGAGCTCAGGCATATGAAAATGCCAAGTTGTTCAAAGAAAAGGTTAAGAGGTGGCATGATAAAAGGATACAAAAATGTGAGTTCAATGTAGGTGATTATGTCTTGCTATATAATTCTCGTTTAAGATTTTTTGCAGGCAAGCTTCTCTCTAAATGGGAAGGTCCTTACATTGTTGAGGAAGTATATCGTTCCGGTGCCATCAAGATCAACAACACGGAAGGTAATTTTCCGAGAGTGGTAAATGGGCAAAGAATCAAGCATTATATCTCACGTACTCCCATAAATGTTGAAAGCAATATTATCAATACCATAACTCCGGAGGATTACATAAGGGATATTTATCAGCTTGTTTTAGACTCTAAAAACGAAGAGGTATGTGATTCGGTAAGTAAACCGACTCCAAAACTTTTCCAGTAGGAATTTTTCTCCGTCTTCGAATTTTTAGAAAAATAGAAAAACTTAAAGCAGTCCGGAAAGCGCACGAGGAGGCGACAAGCCTACCAAGCGCGGGCCACCCCCTGGTCGCGCCTGGGTGGCTTGTGACCACCTCGTGTGCCTCCCGGACTCCGTTTTCTTGCGGAGTACTCCTTCTGGTAAGAAAAAATCATTATATATTCTCCCAAAAGGTCTAACCCTCGTATCACGCAATTATCCTCTATTTTCGTTTCGAGCCTGTTTCTCCCGCAGATTTAAGGCAAGATGTCTTCTCAAGATTAAGAGGGGGAGAGCTATGTGGCCGATTACCTTGCTAATCCCAAGGTCTATGGGGACTTGGATCACTATGGTTGGACCACTGATGAGGAAGATGATTATGATCCGAAGGGGAAGGAAGGAACAAGTTCTGATGAAGAGGAGGCTCCTCTACCCCAACCTGGAGACACATATGTGGAGTTCAAAAAGTCAAGCCTCCCTGACTCAAGGAAGAAGCCTAAGATTTTGTTTATCCCTTCTCTTCTTTTGCAGGAGAGTAAGCAAGAATTATGCCAAAGGGTGTTGAGGCTTGAAGAGGAAATTAACGATCTGAAGGAGCAGAACTTTGTGTTCAAGAGGAAATTAAACAAATTAAAGAACTCTGCAACAACTCCACCACCAATACTTCCGAAGGAAGACAATAAAGCACAGGTATGGGCAATACCCTTGGCTTGTGCCAAGCTTAGGGGAGTTGCCCCGGTATCGTATCACCATCACATCTTTTGCCTTTACCTTTTCTTAGTTCGATCCTTTTTGGTCTTATCTTTCGCTAGTAGAATAAAGTTCTTAGGTATTTACGCTTGAGTTTTGCTTTGTGTCACCGCCAATGTATTCGAGTTCATGGGTCATATAATAAAGAGTGTTTTAGTTAGGGCCTTGCCTCATTCCATGATCAAAAGAATGATAAGAGAACAAAGGCATGAAAGATCATGTAATGATTTTATGGGAAGTGATGGCTTCACATATAAAAAGAATGTCGATTGAAACTTGTTGTGGGTGGACAAACGTAGACCTTGGTTATTGCTGCAATTAATAGTAAGTAATACAGAAAGAGAGGTTCACATATAAATATATAATCTTTAACACCGTCTATGATAGTGAACACTCATTAAACTATTGCATGCTTAGAAGTAAATGTTGGACAAGGAAGACAACATAATGAATTATTTTTTCTTGGTTCCGAACAATGATTATATGACTAGAGATCCCTTAGCATGTGATGATTGCTTCCACCTCATATCAGCCAAAACTTCCGCACTAAGTAGAGATACTACTTGTGCATCCACAAACCTTCAACCCATTTTGGCATGAGAGTCCACCATACCTACCTATGGATTGAAGAAGATCCCTCAAGTAAGTTGTCATCGGTGCAAGCAATAAAAATTGCTCCCTACATATGTATGATCTATTAGTGTGTGGAAAATAAGCTTTATACGAACCTGTGATGACAAAGACATAAAAGCGACAGACTGCATAATAAAGTTCTTTATCACAGGAGGCAATATAAAGTGACATTCCTCCACACTAAGAGGTCACACATCCAAACCTCAAAAGCGCATGACAACCTCTGCTTCCCTCTGCGAAGGGCCTATATTGTACCTTTACTTTTTGTCCCTAAAAGTGTCATGGTGATCGACACCAATTCCTTATTTTGCCTTTATCTTGGCTAACGTAATATGATATGGAAAAATCTATATTTATATGGCAACTTGGAAGTAAGTATTCATGAATTATTATTGTTGACATTACCCTAGAGGTAAATAGTTGGGAGGCGAAACTATAAGCCCCTATCTTTCTCTGTGTCCGACTGAAACTTTGATTTCATGAGTACCACGTGAGTTGTAGCAATTGTAGAAGACGAAAGGATGATTGAATATGTGGATTTCCTTTACAAGCTCTTATTTGATTCTTTCCGATGTTATGATAAATTTCTATTGCTTCAATGACTAAAGGCTATTGGTTGTTAATTCTCAATAAGGTTCTTGATCCATACTTTACTTTGTGAAGGAATTATCACTTTAGCATAAGAAATTATATGATGATATTGCTATTCTGATTATGATCATGATGCCTGCATGTCCGTATTTTGTTTTGTCGACACCTCTCTCTCTAAATATGTGGGCATATTTATTGATCTCAGTTTCTGCTTGAGGGCAAGCGAAGTCTAAGGTTGGGGGAGTTGATACGTCCATTTTGCATCATGCCTTTATGTTGATATTTATCGCTTTATGGGCTGTTATTACACTTCACGATACAGTACTTATGCCTTTTCTCTCTTATTTTGCAAGGTCTACGTGAAGAGGGAGAATGCCGACAACTGGATTCTAGCCTGAAAAGGGAGCAAGTTTGAGATACCTATTCTGCGCAACTCCAAAAGCCGTGAAAATCAACGAGGGATTATTTTAGAATTTATAAAAAAATACTGGGCGGAAGAAGTACCAGCGGGGAGCCACCAGGACGCCACAAGCCTGCTAGGCGCGGCCTACCCCCTGGCCGCGCCTAGGGGGCTTGTGGGCTCCCTGTTGGCCCTCTGGCCCCCCTCTTTTGCTATAAGGAGGGTTTCGTTCCAGAAAAAATGAAGAGGAGCCTTTCGGGAGGAATCGCCGCCGCCACGTGGCGTATCTTGAGCATAACCAATCTAGAGCTCCGGCAGGGACGTCCTGTCGGGGAAACTTCCCTCCCGGAGGGGGAAATCGTCGGCATCGTCATCGCCAACACTCCTCTCATCGGAGGGGACTCATCACCATCAACATCTTCATCAGCACCATCTCATCTCCAAACCCTAGTTCATCTCTTGTAACCAATCTCCGTCTCGCGACTCCGATTGTTACTTGTAAGGTTGCTAGTAGTGTTAATTACTCTTTGTAGTTGATGCTAGTTGGATTACTCGGTGGAAGATTATATGTTCAGATCCTTGATGCTATTCAATACCTCTCTGGTTATGAATATTATTATGCTTTGTGAGTATTTACTTTTGTTCCTGAGGACATGGGATAAGTCATGTTATAAGTAGTCATGTGAATTTGGTACTCGTTCGATATTTTGATGTGTTGTATGTTGTTTTTCCTCTAGTGGTGTTATGTGAACGTCGACTACATAACACTTCACCATTATTTGGTCCTAGAGGAAGGCATTGGGAAGTAGTAAGTAGATGATGGGTTCCTGGAGTGACAGAAGCTTAAACCCTAGTTTTTGCGTTGCTTCGTGAGGGGCTGATTTGGATCCACTAGTTTAATGCTATGGTTAGACTTTCTCTTAATTCTTCTTTCTTAGTTGTGGATGCTAGCGAGAGGGGTTAATCATAAGTGGTATGTTTGTCCAAGTAAGGGAAGCACCCAAGCACCGGTCCACCCACATATCAAACTATCAAAGTAGCGAACGTGAATCATATTAACATGATGAAAACTAGCTTGACAGAAATTCCCATGTGTCCTCGGGAGCGCTTCACCTCCTATAAGAGTTTGTCCAGGCTTGTCCCTTGCTACAAAAGGGATTGGGCCATCTTGCAGCACCTTCGTTACTTTTGTTAGTTGCTACTTGCTACGAATCATCTTTTTACACAACTATCTGTTACCGATAATTTCAGTGCTTGCAGAGAATACCTTGCTGAAAACCACTTGTCAGATCCTTCTGCTTCTCGTTGGGTTCGGCACTCTTACTTATAGAAAGGACTACGATAGATCCCCGAAACTTGTGGGTCACCACACATCATCAATAAACATCAAATTAACACCCTTTTACTATAAATATTTTTACTAAGAAACAACCATGCACTCACGCTTGTCGGAATCGGGGCTCCGCGGACACAGAAAGGTTCGAACTCTCGGGTGCGCTTGCCCTCCTACCCTGTTGTACCTCTCAACTTCAATGCGACTCGCTGACAACTAGATATGAGGAAAGAAATCAAGTACACACAGGTAGTTTACCCAGGTTCGGACCACCTTGCGGTGTAAAACCCTAATCCTCCTTGTCTGGATTGCTTGAGGTGGAAGGCGAGTACAAAGGAGGGTTCTTGCCCTAGTCGTTTGTACTAGCCTCTCTTTTGTACTAGCCTTGGTCTTCTTACCCCAAAAACACACTTGACGGGAAGGGTTTCCACAATGGACATTTTGAAAGGGGACATGACTGCAGTTTGTCCTGACAAAGGTGGTCTTCGCTTGCAAAAGCCTTTCTTCATGACATGCTGGTGGGCTCCACGGTCTGGCCGAGCCCCCATCCTTGGTTCTCTTGCACTGATATGGAAACCTTTGGAAGTCTCTTTGGGAGCCCGCCAGCTGGACCTTCTTCGTTGGCACAAAAGTGTAAAGCTCTCCTGGCCGTGCCCGCTAGCACACTCATGTGCCGCCAGCGCAACCTATGTCAACCAGGCAGGGCATAGGGTCGTGGGGTCCTGCTAGGCTGCCCTCGACGGGCCCGCCTTGCTAGAGTCTCAGTGGTGGCCTTAGGGTGTGTCCTTGCAACAAACGCCCTCTCGTGGCCCTTGGTGAAGATCCTCAGATGCCCGTCTCGTGAGGCGAGGGCCCTCGCGAGGGTCTCCCTTGTCGGGCTTGTCGGCGGGCCAAACCAGGCTTGTCGAGCTGCGTCGCGCCTGGGGACGCAGGCCAATGGGCCTAGGTACGCCCGGTCCGAGAGGCCCGACAGTAGCCCTCAGGCCCACATTTCGCACGGCTCCTCCCAGCGGGGGAAGAAGCGGCATGTGACCCAATGCGCCATGGAACTCTTCCCCTTCCCATAATGCCTCGGGAAATGCTCCGAGTGAGTTGACATAAAACCTGCGCCCTGCGCCAACCATCATTGCTCTCTTGACCAGTGCCACCCACTTGCGTCATACTTCTCGAGTAAGATTGCTCCTAGGCCCATGCACACGCAGGGCAGCTCATTGGAGGAACGAGGAGGCGTGAGCCCCCGCTGTTCGTGGGCCACGCTTGGCACGTGGTGCTCAAGAGGGCATGCGTCACCTCCCCCTCCCGCAGCGCCTCGGGCACTGTGTCTATGCCTAACAAACCACCGCGCCCAAGGGGTGGAACTGCCGCCACGCTGATGCCCCGTTTGCGTTCTTCCCACGCTTCTCTGTCATCCTTGCGCAAACACAACCTTCTTCCCTTAGCTTCTTGGCAGCTTGTAGGGGTGCCACGAGTGACGAAGCACGGGCGGGGCCCTCAGTGTCGCCGCCATCCCCGGGGGCAACGGGGACCACCCCCCAAGGCCACGCCCACCACGCTTGCACATGGCCGCCAGCGACGAGCAAGTGTGCTGTCTTTATCGCTTTCCTTACAAATCCTTCCTGATTTGATGAATCTGATCACCGAGCTTTCCAGGGAGCCCGCACCCAAGAGGTGCAGGATGCCCCGCCAGGAGCGCCCCCTCGCGTGCCGCCAGTTGGCGAGGCCTCTTCCTCCGCACTTGGCAACGCAGGGCCCGGAGCGTTCGATGCACCCTACGGGGCAACGATAGAGCCCTCGGGGTGCACGACTGAAGTCATCGCATTCACCGCTATGAGCCATGGGCACGGGGCGGACCTGGCCCTCAAGGAGGCCGCCATCATTGAGCGGGAGGCCATCCGGACCGCCCGCGACTAAGAGGCGGAGCGCGAGCGCCTCGAGGACCTAGAAGGGCGCATTCTTGCCGGTGAGCCCGCCCTCGCTGCGGCGCGCGAGGAGGCCCTTGCCGATGTAGACGCGAAGGTGACTTGAGAGAGGGCGGCCTCCCTGGAGGAGTACCACAATGAGCTCGCCCAGCAGGAATCCTTCCTCCACCTCACTTATGATGCGCTCCAAAAGGAGATGAGCATGCTCAGGGTCCCGCTGCAGGGTGCTCAAGCCATCGTGGAGGCAGCCGTCAGGAGCGCCGGGAAGGCCAAGGAGGAGATGAAGTTTCTCCTGGCCCAGGTTAGTGAGGCCGTAGACACCATGCATGTGGCCAAGGGTGATACGGCGCACGTGCGGCGAATGGTAGCGCACGCACGACGTATGGAGGCGCAATGCACCCAACTGTCCCTGGAAACTGGCCCTGAAGGATCTTACTGCGGAGACCAGCGTTAATCCTGACGAGCTTCCTCCGGACGGCCAGCCGCTGTACCACCTCAAGGCCCTGAAGGATCTTACTGCGGAGATGCCGCTCTTGGACGAATGGGGGCTCCTCCCTGAGGGGAAAGAACATTCCCAGGGGGTTGTGTCTCCTAGGATCAAGCCCCGCGAGGACCCTGAGCATGTGGTTTCCTCCGAGATCATGGTGGGTGACGCACCGGCGCCTGCCCCCTAGCCGTGGCTCCACGTCGGGCCAGGGTTGGCGGTGATGATCGACCGACAATGGAAAATGCTGCCTCCGCTACCGTGCCTGGCTCGAGGCCTGCCGAGCCCCTCTGTCGGGGCGTCCCTGCCAGCCGGAAGAGGAAGTCGTCTGTGGGCGGTCGGGTCCTGGCGTGGGTCTCCGGCGAGGAAGAAGTGGATGGCCATTGATGACTAAACACCTGTCTCCCTTTCTGTCCTACTTTACGCGCCGGTCTTCTATGTCTCTATTCCTCAGGTATCCGCTCGACGACCAGGGGGACGGATCAGTGCAGCCTACTCCGAAGGCCGCTGGGGGTCCCACGGCTTCTTCCCTCGCATTCCACAGAGCCCGGTCTCCAGAGCCTCCTGCATGCGAACCCCCCTGCTGCCTTCTTCTTTGGAGGCCTTCAGTTCTTCGAGGGGGTGCTTTTCCCTTCGCCTGTGGCACCTCTCGCGGCCTTGCCGCTCCTTTCTCACGGGCCGCTCCAACATGGTGATGAGGGGCCTCATGGGGCACTTAACATCGACGAAAAAGCCACACGGGAGCCCCTAGCCTCCGAGCACGGACTTTGGTCGGGCGACCCTTTGTGCGCTTCTCCTGTTTGTTGTTCAAGGTGTGAGGACCACGCCTGCCTATGGAGCCTGTCACGGGTTCGTCCGCCGCAACTTGGGGCTTACTCCGCACCACTGTGGACGCGCTTCAACGTCTGGGAGCGGGGCTTGCCAGTCATGAGGCCCGCCGGGAAAGTGAACACTAGTACCTTGCGTCGAGGTGGCGCCAGCTTGAAGTTGTCGTGAACCTCGGCCGTCTGCAGCGGGAGCGCGCCCGTGCAGAGGCAGAGGCATCCCTCGTCGTGGCCGTGGAAGCCCGTGAGTGCGCCCTCGCTGAGGTTCTCGAGGCTGATTGCCGACGCAGGGCCTCCGTGGACCTCCACAAGGAGCTATGAGCCCTCATCGCCCGCCTCGAAGAGCAAGCTCCGCCGGCAGTTCCTCAAGGGGGCGGCTACGAGCGGAATCATTCCTTGTCGATCCTCAAGCATCTGCTGACTCACTGGTGCTTTAAGGGATGGAGCAGTGCTTGGAGCAGGTGTGTTTAGAGATGCAGGAGAGCCTACAATATCTTGCCGACGAGTCATTTGCCTCTCGTGAGGCAAAGTTTGAGGGGGAAGTCGACAGGAGGGTGGCGAAGGCCCGTCGTTCCCTTCTCATGTATTATCGCGCGAAGTTGAAGCTCCAGGAATCTCGTTTCCTTAGGCGCCATGAGTGCCTGCAAAATGAGGTCAGCGCCCTCCGGAGGAGGCTAGATCAGGAAATGGAAAGTTGGCACGCCACGCTGGACGTGCAGGCCATTGCCGAGGGTAAGATGTTGAACATCCGCAAACAAGTGAAAGGCGCTTCTTCCCTGGTTGAAGAGGCTTCCAAAGAGGTCGCCCGCGCTCGCGGCCTCCAATTTGAACGCTCCAAGATGTTCCAGTCCCTTGAGAGGAGGGCTTCCCGTGCCTTGGGTGACATCTGCGGAGAAGGCGTTCCTGGTCCCCTGATTCCCGACGACTCCGGGTACCTAGGCTTTTTCTGCCGCGTCTTGGAGCATCTTGAGGCGAGCGCCGGGAATGCCATTGCATTCATGGAGGAGAAGAGCCGCAACCTTTTAGGTCATGCTGCCTCGGATGTCTTCAGTCACCTTCTTCGCCTTGACCTGGTTCGGTGTTGGATCCGGTGCAAGAGACGGTCCGCGCTGCCATGGCTGAGTGGGTCGAGGTTCACGTAGAAGACTTGGTGGCCAGGCTTGCCCCATAGGACCGCGACATGGGCCCCGATGAAGACGTGCCCTCATGAGCTTCACCCATGTACTCATGATAGGTTCCTGTGTTAAGTTTAGCATCACCTAGGTTGTGTCGGGTAGGTACCTTTTGACATGTTTCCTGGTGTCGCTGTTCGCGTGGTGCCTTTATTCTGGCCACGCTCATTGCCACCCTGAGATGTTGCAATGCTAGAGTTTTGTCCTGCGAGCGTGGGCCCGTTCGCATGTCTCCTTCCTGCTTTTCGGGTGGTTTGCAGACCCTTTCGGCACTCTGTGTCTGCAGGTCCCGGTCCCGCTCATCTCTCTGCCTCCGTGCGGTGCAACCCGTTACCAAGGCTACTCGTCACAGGACAAAGCCCCGACGCCCTCGGGGCGGGTGGCATTGTGACCACTGAGGCCCCCGAGGAGTGTTGTTCAGGAGCCCCTTTGGCACTCAAGCCACTCTGCATTGTCTCGCCCCAGTCCTGCACATATCCCTGCCCCCACGAAGCTCGCACTTCCCTCGGTGGGGTCCCGCCACCCCTGGCGCTGACCAAGTCTTTGCCGGTAGTGGCGAGTGGCATTATGACCGCTAAGGCTCCTGAGGAGGGACCCATGAGCCTCCTTTCTGGCGCTCGAGTGATTTCACATTCCACCCCTCTCTGCGATTGCCCCGGAACGGAGGAAGATCCTTGAGGTTCCCGCGAAACATTGACAAAGCAATTGGAAAAGGAAACACGGGTCCGATGAGACGAGAGAACACAAGAACAAAATCCCCACCTTCTTTTTTCTTTTCAAAACGTCAATCTGGGAAAACTCGCATGCTTTTGATGGCTCGGGATACAACAGAAAAGAAAAGGCCTTTGGGGGCCTCATCTTAACATGTAATGAAGGAACAAAAAGAAACCACGTTCGGTATCCTAACTATTCATCGCCTTCGTCTCCACAAAGCGCAGAGCTAAGGTCTTCTAGTAGGCGTGGGGTGGACCCCTTCCGTGTCCTCGGAGGGCCCTGGGCGTATACATCCTCGGCTCGTTATTATGTGAGAGTGTCATGATGGGGGTGTATCCGGGAGGTCGCGAGGATGCTTTCGCCTCGCGAGTGTCCCTACCCCTGAGGCATTAGGCGCCTGATTCTGGAAGTCATTGGTGGACCGTCTTGATTTCTTTCGTCTTTCCCACCAGTGTGGGATGGACGCCTTCCACGTCCTCAGGGCGCCCTGGGCATGTATAGCCTCAGCTCGTTATTACGTCAGAGTGTCACGGGATGAAGTAGGTTCCGGAAGGATTGAAGGACGACGCAGAGTCGATGTAGTGGTGGCGCTGGGGCGTTGCGAAGCTGCGCCAAGGTGCTACGAGTTGATGCGGAGCCCGGGGATGCTTTTAGGGCTCCACGCCTCATGGGCGTGCGCCGCACTCGCGATCCCCAGGCTGGTAGCATGTACCACCCTGATAAAGCCCTCGAGCATGGGGGAGCCCCCTGCGCCCTCTAGCCAGAAGTCTCGCCCAAGCGGCGGGTGCGGGATCCCCGGGACGGTGCCCCAGCGCGCCTCGCTGGAGCCCCCGGGTTCCGTGGCTGATACCCTGGGCCACGCCCCAGGTTGGTCTGGCCCAGCCTAAGGGTAGTGACGGGTATCCGAACACCTGTTGGTAATTGAACGAAGCTTGCACTGATGACATGGGCGTGTGTTACACACTCCGTCTCCAAGTGAGCGTCGCACTCCCCCGGGGCGAGAGCGGGTATAACACCCCCGGTCCCCTGGTTGGGTTCATTTGGCCCGGGAACATGGGCGCATGTTCCACCCTCCGTTCCCAGGCTGGGGCCCCTCGACCTGGACATGAGGGTCCGTCCACCCTATCCAAGGCGAGAGGTCCCCGGTCCCTAGACCCAGACGCCTGCCCGAGGCAGCTCCCAGCCAGTAGGTGTGCCCCATGAGCGTACCTGCGCTGGGTACCCTCACGGAGCCACCCCCTTGGGTCGCCCCCACAATGTTGTCCATACTTGTTGATGTGGGGGCGGTCCGCCGGGTCGCGCTCATGCCTCTTGCTATAGTGATGGCCCGTGGGGTCTCCCTCATGGCACGTAGACGGGCCGGTGTGGTTGTTGGAGGCTCGCGTGAGCCGTCGAGTGTTGATGTAGTCGGGCCTCTGATGCTCTCTCCCTGCTACGGGGAGCACGCCGGGGAACGCTGGGTGACGCCCTCCGCGCGGAGTAGAGTCACGCACCCCCATTTTCTCCCAACGGACCTCCTGCGGGGGCGAGCCCAGACGGAGGTTCGAGGCGCACTCGCGAGCTCGCTCGCGCGGTCCTTCTATCGCAAGTCCCGACAACGCGGGCTGGTGAGCACAACTCGCGTGCGGACAACGTCGGGCTTCTCCAACGGCAGATAACCCGAGATGGCACGCATGACCTCTGGTGCGGCGGTCACGCGCGGTGCGCTGGCGCTTAAGCTCATATGCCACCAGCAGCGCGACACGCCTGTGCGTCAGGTGCTGGCAGGCACAGACGAGGGGAGGCGCGAGCGGGGCGTGCGGAGGAGCCGGGGCGACGCGGGGATGTCCCACGGTTGGCAACGATGGCAAACCCGAGTGCTCGCCTGAAGTCTGCCCAGCATGGCCGTCGGGCGCCAGGGTGGATGGTGGCAGCTGGGCGCCATGGCCTGCCCATGCTGTCCATGCCACGTGGGCACCACGTGTCCCCGCGCGGACTTGTCATTTCCCCGCCATGGACGCGGTCAGTTGTGGCGAGACGAACTTTGGGGGAAGCCTCGACACGCCCCCTACCTGGCGCACCAAATGTCGGATTTCGGGCTCCGCAAAACCCTAATGGTTCGAACACAGGTGCATGTACCAAGATCTCCCTTGCTTCGCCTTTCCTAACTCGTTAATCGATGGAGACAATGAGGGACTCACTCGATGGCGAGGGGAACTCGGAACATAGAAGTTTACCCAGGTTCGGGCCACTACGAAGCGTAAAACCCTACTCCTACTTTGGTGGATTGCATCTCATGGAGGTTGATGGTCGAGATAGTATAGTGCTTTCTTCCCTCCGTAGGCCAAGTCACAAAGTGTGTTGTTCTAGGGTTCCGACCCCTTGTCAAGTGCCCTCCCTTCTCTATTTATAGCAGAGGCCTGGGTCTTCTTCCCTCATAGCTTCGGCGGGAAGGGATCCCACAACGGCCAATTTTGAAGGGGAATAGGGGAACATGCTCCCCTACCCAAAGGTAGTCTTCGCCTGGAAAGTAACTGCCCACGCCACAGAGACGGGCCCGTGCATGACGTTTTCCCTACTAGTGGTAGACTGTGACTTTGTTGCACTGGAAGGGAAACACTTGGGAGATGCCTTTGGGAAACCTGTACGCCGCTGCCTCCTTTGCCCCAAAGGGGAAACTGGCCTGTCCTTCCATCTGTTGCTCGCCTGTCCTTTCCTTGCGTCACCCATGACTCTCGAGGCCCTGCCCTGCCTCGGAATATCCGCTGCTCCGGAGGGGTTCTGAGGATGCCCCCTACGGGTCCTGGCGCTGCTCCTCCTCGTGAGGCTTGGGCCCTCACGAGGACCTCGTTTGAGGTGGGGCTGCTCCTTGCTGATCTTGTGATAATGTAATGGGACAGACCTAAGCCGCAGGCAGGCGGGTATGGGTACCCCGGTTCCTAGAACGCCAAGAGTAGCCCTCAACGCGGCGCGACGAACACACTGTGAAGCCTCCGGCAACAGTTGTTCATGCATGCCTCACGAGGCTGATACACTTGCGAGGGATCTATCTGAGCCGCGTGGCGGTGGTGCCTCGGGAACTCGGCCTTCCCTCTTTGAGGTCGCCTTCTTTTTCCTGCAATGCAACATGTTGGCTCCATGGGGTGTGTAAAAGGGGTTATGTCCTTCGCGCCCCAAACTGATTTCAATGTTATTTTGGTTCGAAATTAAACTTCCGGTTGGCACTCCCTTCCGAGCTTGCACCTCCTCTGCGATCGCTCCGATGCCTCGTGGCGTTAGAGCCTAGCCCACGAGCGTGGATGTGAGGGCTCCCGAGGTACGATGCTTAGGGGCTTGCCTTCTTCGTGCGAGCAGTTTCTGCTTGCAGGGCTCGCTTTGCGAGGCCCCTTGAGGGAAGTCCTGCGAGGAATAGGCCTTGTCTCGACGATGAGTGCTTGCCTGCTTGCATCAGGGTGTTGCTCGAGAAATATAGGCCCCTTGAGCCTTGACAAGGTGATGCACGCATGGGGCGTGACCGTGAGCTAGATCCCAGTTCTCTAGGCTCCAAGCACGGCCAGAGCATACCCGGGCCAAGACATCATGACCAGCCCCCATGGTCGGTGAGGACCATGATACTAGCGGGCGTGTGCTACTGGAGGAGATCTTTGTCGACTCTTCCCCAGCACAAAGCATGGGGCTTCCACGAGGTGCGGGCGTGGTAAGAGGACCAAGACCAAGGAAACTCCACGAAAACTAGAAGACCAAGCCATTCACTAGAAAACCCAAAGCTAACTTGTTTGAGAGCCCAAAAATGGGAGGTGCGGCTGCCATATCCAGCATGGGCCAACCCGACGAGCTCGTGCACAAGTCGAAGACAGGAAAGAATAAAAACGGGCACCGTGTCCAGCTCGGGTCAACCTAGAAGGAAATGCGGCTGTCGTATCCTGCATGTGACGACCTAAAATAAGTGTTAGTTGCGGTCCGCGGGATGTCTTCTTCGATCGTTTCCCACTCGCGATGCAAGGAGTCCCCGAGCCCGAATTGACGGGGGCACTTGGCATGACCCCTTACGCTTGAGGGGGCAAGCATCAGCTTGGAGCGCGAGGCCCATGACACCAGCGCCCGGTGCGACACCCCTCTACCAGGGGTCGTGGTCGTGGCGGCGCATTCTGCTGGGGTACTCACACAAAGCGTCAATTTGGGGCAGACCGCTTCTTTCGTTGTCGCGGGGTTGGCGAAAGTGGTCACCACGGTCACCCCTGCCCCCACTGTCGCGGTCACCTCCGTGTTCGGCGACGCGGGCACGGTATCGGCATCGAGCAGCACGCTTGCTATGGGAGGTCCCGACTGCGTAAAAATCCTCCATGTTGTGGGTGTGTACGTTATGATGGGCGCAGAACATCCCGACGGCCTCTCCAGGCGCACCATCACAGGGGCGGTGGCCCTAAGCCGGTCACCAGGACCAGGAGGAGAAGGAGCACAGCGTGAGGAGGGACTCGCTCGGGCCCCTCGGGTTGCAGATCGAGCGAGCCACCGTGTGGCAACGAGGGAGGCTCGCTGGACGAGCCCCTCGCCTCTGGCGCCGGGGGCCGAAGAGGGACATAGGGCACCAAGACCCTCCTGTAGACGGTAACGAGTTCGGCGATGTGGTCCGCCCACGCGTCGTACCCTTCGTTTGTCGGGCGGTGGCGAAACAGTTCGCTCGCCATGAGTAGTGCATCTTGCGTGTTCAGGTCCCCCACCAACGTGAACGTAGGCTGAGACAGACGTCACGGGGATACAACAGGGCGGTCGCCTTGCTGCACCGGTGGCCACTGGAAGCCCTGCCGCACGCGGGCGGCAGGGGCAAAGACGATGGTGGCCGCGACGCTGGTGGGTCAGTAACGGTTGTGTGGCACCGAGCGCTCGGGATGCATGCGGCAGGCGCCAACCATGAGGTCGGTGAAGCTTGATATGAAACGGGAGCTCGAGGCTGCCGTGCACCAAATGTCGAAATCGGGGCTCCGCGGACCAAAAAAAGTTCGAACTCTGGGGTGCGCTCTCCCTCCTACCGTGTTCTACCTCTCAACTTCACTGCGACTCGCTGTCGACTAGATCCGAACACATGGGCAGTTTACCCAGGTTCGGTCCTGATGACCCACAAGTATGGGGGATCAATCGTAGTCCTTTCGATAAGTAAGAGTGTTGAACCCAACAAGGAGCAGAAGGATCTGACAAGTGGTTTTCAGCATGGTAATATCTGCACGCACTGAAATTATCGGTAAAAAGTAGTTGTGTGGTGAGATGATTCGTAGCAAGCAACAAGTAACAAAAGTAGCAACGGTGTAGCAAAGTGGCCCAATCCCTTTTGTGGCAAGGGACAAGCCTGGACAAAGTCTTATAGGAGGAAAAACGCTCACGAGGACACACGGGAATTTCTGTCATGCTAGTTTTCATCATGTTCATATGATTGGCGTTCGTTACTTTGATAGTTTGATATGTGGGTGGACCGGCACTTGGGTACTGGCCTTACTTGGACAAGCATACCACTTATGATTAACCCCTCTTGCAAGCATCCGCAACTACGAAAGAAGAATTAAGACAAAGTTTAACCATAGCATTAAAATAGTGGATCCAAATAAGCCTCTTACGAAGCAACACATAAACTAGGGTTTAAGCTTCTGTCACTCTAGCAACCCATCATCTACTTACTACTTCCCAATGCCTTCCTCTAGGCCCAAATAATGGTGAATTGTTATGTAGTCGACGTTCACATAACACCACTAGAGGAAAAAACATACAACACATCAAAATACCGAACGGATACCAAATTCACATGACTACTATTAGCATGACTTATCCCATGTCCTCAGGAACAAAAGTAACTACTCACAAAGCATAATCATATTCATGACCAGAGAGGTAATGAGTAGCAACAAGGATCTGAACATAAACTCTTCCACCAAGTAATCCAACTAGCATGAACTACAAAGAGTAATTAACACTACTAGCAACCTTACAACTACCAACCGGAGTCGCGAGACGGAGATTAGTTACAAGTGATGAACTAGGGTTTGGAGATGAGATGGTGCTGATGAAGATGTTGATGGTGACAAGTACCCTCCGATGAGAGGAGTGTTGGTGATAACGATGGCAATGATTTCCCCCTACGAGAGGGAAGTTTCCACGGAAGGATCGTCCTGCTGGAGCTCGAGATTGGTTCTGCTCAAGTAGCGCCTCGTGGGGGTGTTGAATCCACGAAAAAGCATCCTATTTTTTTTTCCGGAAGAGACCCTTCATATAGCAGAAGAGGGGGGCCAGTGGGCCAGTAGGGTGCCCACAAGCCCCCTAGGCGCGGCCACGGGGTGCCCTCTGGCGCTTCTTCGGCCCAGTATTTTTTATTAATCCAGAAAAAATCATCGTTGATTTTTACGGCATTTGGAGTTTCGCAGAATAGGTATCTCAAACTTGCTCCAATTTCAGGCCAGAATTCCAGCTGCCCGCATTATCCCTCTTCATGTAAACCTTGCAAAATAATAGAAAAAAGGCATAAGTATTGTACCGTGAAGTGAAATAACATCCCAAGAAGCGATAAATATCAACATGAAAACATGATGCAAAATGGATGTATCAGGGCCACCTTGCGGTGTAAAACCCTACTCCTGCTTGTTTGGATTGCTTGAGGTGGAAGGCGGGTACATAGGCGGGTTCTTGACCTATTGGAGATAATGAGGATCCGGTGCTTGCTACAGAGGCCGGGCCACACTTTTGTACTAGCTAGGTACCCTTCCCCCCAAAAACACACTCGGTGGGAAGGGTTGCCACAATGTCCATTTTGAAAGGGGACATTACTACAGTCCGTCCTGACAAAGGTGGTGTTCGCGTGCAAAAGCCTTTCTTCATGACGCGCTCGTGGCTTCTCGCCAAGCCCACAGCCTTGGTCCTCTTGCACCAATCAGGAAACCTTTGGGAGTCTCTTTGGGAGCCTGCCAGCTGGCCCTGCTTCCTTGGCATGAAAGTTGAAAGCTCTCCCGTCGTGCCCGCTCGCACGGCTCATGTGTCGTCTGCGCAACGTACGTCACCCACGTGGGGCGTAGAGCCATGGGGCTCTGTTAGGCCCCCCTCGACCGGCCCACCCCGCGAGAGTCTCAGGGTGACCTCAGGGCACGTCCTCACGACGAATGCCCTCTCGTGGCCCTTGGCGACGATCCTCAGATGCCCGCCTTGCGAGGTGAGGGCCCTCGCAATGGTCTCCCTTGTCGGGCTTACCGACGGGCCCAACCAGGCTTTCCCATCCGTGTCGCGCCTAGGGCTGCAGCTCGACAGTCCTGGGTACCCCCGGTCCCACAGGCCCGACAACGCCCTTTCATATTACCACATTAATATCATTAACTCACAATATCTCTTTTATATGCTACATGTGGTTTTGATTATGCACTCCTTGAATACCTATTATTTTTTGACTAGTCTTGTAACCCATGAAATTCCGTCACTATTTACTAACTCTTAAACAAATTGAAGTGAAAAACAAGAGCTCATTTATTTCTATAAAATCTGTAAGTCAGAGTGCTCTAAAACGTATAAGTGAAGTACTAGAACAACTGCTTTGTTGAAAAGATATAAGTGAAGAACATAGAGTATTCTAACAAATCATGGTGATCATGTGTCTCTCTCAAGTGGGTGTGTACCACAAACAATTATTGTGGAAAACAAAAGAAAATGCAAACTATAATACACGACGCTCCAAGCAAAAATCATATCATGTGGTGAATAAAAATATAGCTCCAAGTGACATACCAATGGATTGAGACGAAAGAGAGGATGTCTTCCGGGGTATCCCGGATCTTGGACGCTTGAGTCTTCCTAGGTTATTACTTGGGGTGCCTTGGGCAGCCACAAGCTTAGCTTTTTTCCATTAGTTATTCCTTCATCCAACATGTTAAAATAAAACTTGAAAACTTCAGCACACAAAACTCAACAAAAAACTCGTGAGATCCGTTAGTAGGATAAGCGAACCATAAACATCACGTATTGTTATAAATTGATACATATTTTACTATTGCATAAGGTATTGTATTCTAACTTCTCCATGACTTATATCCCCCGATATAATCCATAGCATCATCAAAACAAGCGAACTATGCAAGCAAAAACAAAATATGTCTAGAACACAACAGTATGTAGTGATAAATAAGGACACCCTACTTATGTCACTCTCAAAATTCTGGAAAATTTGGAAAGCCCTAGAAATTTGTTTGTAAATACTATGTAAAACATTCAGATTAAAAATACATTCCAGTAGAATTAGCGAAATTCTGAAGTGGGCGTCAAAGTTTATGTGTTTGCACGATATCAATTCTACTTATCATTCAAATCATCCCAAAAGCTTTACATCACACAAACACTAATTTAAACATAGAAACACAATAATTATGGCAGCAATAATCATGTTATCTCACAAAAACATCAATTAGAACAAGATAAACAATATAACCTTATTGATTACTGCTGGAATAGTTATAATTATTGCTAACCCTTGTCTTATATGATCACCCTTGTTGATTTTACGCCCCTAGCTAGGCATACTGCATAGTTTCAAGTGTTGGAACCTTTCTTGTCCTCTAGGACTATCTCTTCCGAAATAGCACTTAAAAAATCTCTTTTTTCAAATCTAGTTGGTGATCCAAAAGGTTCAAAGAGGTTGTTAACATTCGTGATATCATTACTAGCATCATCATCATAAGGGTCATCTTATAAGACATGAAGTTCATCATTAATAGGTTCACAAATAGCATCATCATGCGAATCCTTACTAAAACCTTCATTAATTCTTTTAGCAATCCATTCAAATTTGGTCACAAGTTTTAAGGAATAGTACTTGCATTAATTCTTTGAGAGGGACCTTCCTCCTCATATTCTCACTAAACCCTTGAGAGTCATTGGATTCCAACCTACACATAGCATGTCTATTATGAAGGATCACTTCTATGGGAGGATGTTCAGATTTTATTCCATAGAAGTCAAAATATATCTTGATTCCTGCACTATATCATCAAATTCATGCATCAGGATAGTTTCAACACATGGTCATGTTCAAAATATTGGGCAAACCCCTTCAAAACCCTTCCTACCTATTTCAAGCTTTTGGAATATTTCTATAAGAAATATTCTCAAGAAATTCCTATAAAATTCTAGCATGTCACATATGATATATGTGATGATCTTTCCATGTTTCATATCAATCCAAGTTGATTTGATTCCCCTAATTATTCTAAAACCCCATCAGTCCAGATCCAAATTTGAGCAACTATACATTGTCAAGTATCTCCAATTGTGCTCAAATTTGGTAGAAATGTTCTGATATTCCAATAATGCATCCACGCCAAGTGGTGCATCAAGGAGAATAGAAGAACTTGTCCCAATCCCCTCAAAACCCTCTGTGTTGATTTTTGACTTTGGGAAACTTTACATTATAAAGTTTCTCCAATTGATCGCAAACTTTTTGGGCATGCTTTAATGCTCAAATAATGCCCCACACCAAATATTGGATTTGTGGGAATTGACTTAAATAGATTTGTAAGCAGAAAACCATTTCAGCCTATTTCATGGGTTTTCCAAATCTACATTGGAAACCTTCTCCACCAAATCCCAAATTTGTTGTCCAAGCCTATTTTCATCTATTATTTGATCGTGTTAAGTTTCATATCAATTGAAGTCCATCTAGTATCCCTAACACTCATCAAACACCTTGTGTGCACTCACCAAACTGGCTACTTTGGCCCCTTCCACTTTTACCCTTGAGCTCAACTTTTTAGCACAGCCTCTCCTAGTTACCTTTTTACTCCAGTAGCTTTTCCATGACCACTGGTTAATTATTGGGGAGAGACCCCTTGTAGCTACCTCTCATTTTCACCCTTGGATCACCACTCTTACCCCTCTTGCACCACTTCTTCTTAATCCAAATCCCCCACCTCCTTCAAGAGGGTCCCTAGCATCCTGGGGTATCATTTCAAACCAAGAGAAGGCATGCTCATGTTGAGAAAATGCGCAGCACATCTACAACTAGATTTCTGGCTTAAATATAGCTTTGTACAACAAGTTCTAGCTACCCTCCTCTTCTTGAGCTCAAACTTGGTAGTGTTGTAGCCCTTACATAGCTAGCACTGCCAGACATTGTTTTTCCCCAACACTCTCCATTTTAGACCCACTTTTATTAACTCTATGTTTGTTGTTACAAACTTAACCTCATTCAAAGACCATTCAAACTAACTCCACTAGGGACCAAACTCCTCACTCACCCTCCTGATAACATGCCCCACATCCCAGACACCTTTGACTAGTCATTTTGCCGGTGTAGGCACAAGTGGCCATGGTGACCACCACCCTGGCCTGCAATATGGGTGTTATGCACCTTGTTTCTTTCCTCCAGGCCGTTTTTAGCCGAATCATGTTGTCTTAGTATGTCACGGCATCTCCTTTTGACCGTTCTAAGCACTCCCCATCACCAGCTAGCTTCCAAGATCCTTCCGAGGTGTGTGGCATCCATGCACCAGGAAGCTCCAGGGAGCTCTCGAGCTCTCTCTCCACCTCCCCCTCTTATCTCCTCTCTCCTTGAGTCTCTACTACTCTTGCATCTCTCCCCCTCTCCCTTGGCCTCCTCGAGAGCTCCCCCTTGAGCCCCCTCTCCTCCCAAGCTCCATCCTCTCCTCCCATGGCCGCCGTAGGCAGCTTCGGCCATGTTCGCGCTCGGGCTCTCCATCCCCTCTTCTTCCCTCCTCCGGCTGCATAGGGTGTCCTGGAAACCCGGTTAACCCACCGGGACTCCCCTGTTGCTCCTCCTCCTTTCCCATCGCCGGAAAGCCTCAGCCACAACTGACCCTTCCCCTGCAACTCGCCGCAGCTGAAGCCCCTCCTCGGGCGCCTCCCCCCGTGGCGCTAACCCCCAGGGAGGAGGGGCACCTCGCACCGTGGCCGGCGGTGGCCGGGCCACCGCAGGAGGTGGCCGAAGCCTCGTGGGCGAGCCCCAGCCGCTCTGGTTCGAGCTCCTGCCTCTCCTCTGCGTGAGCAGGAGGAGGGAGATGAATCCGACGGCGAGGGCCCACCTGTAAGCGGCACGGCCCCGGGCCTGCGTAAGGTAAGTGGAGGCGGTTCCCTTCTGAACGCTTCGCCGTGTTGGAGGCGTAATCGCCATAGTACGCCTTCGGCATGTCCCTTCGCTAGCAGCCCGAGCTGCTGGGCCGGCCCACCATCTTTCTAGCGCCCGAGCGCAATATAAGCCCCCTGGTAGCCCTTCTTTGCTTTATTTATTTTCTTTGAAGCTTCAAAAATCTATAGTAAATCCAATTGAGCTCTAAAATTAGTGATTCAAATTTCTATAGGTCACTAAAATCAAGGGCTATCCAAAGATATGCTTTGCACATTTTTCCAAGCAACTTTTCTGTTGTATTATTATTCAAATACAGATTTGATTATATTTAGCCCCACATTTCAAAAATCCTATAGGTTTCAAATCCACTCCAAATGGAGTGATACCAATTTCAGTGCCCTCTAATATCAGTCCCTATTTTTGAAGCCTTGGTCAACATTTTGGTCTGGCATATTTCTGTTGCAATAAATAAGTAACTCCATTTTGCTATTCATTCCATATTAGAAAATCCCTATAATATTCACCTCAACTCCAAATCTAGTGAAACAACTTTCTAAATTTTTCTAAAATTGTTATCTGTTAAATGAGTGCCTCCACTCATTTTTATCATAATATTTTCTGTGGGCTTCGTAAAGGACCACCTATTCCTCCTTCCATCCATTCAAAATTCCCTGATGATCCACATGTTCTATAGCAAGCTTCACTTATTTTTCTTATGACCAGAGAGGTCCAAGAAAAATAAAACTCCTATTTATATAGCCCTTTTTGTTCTGCTTCATGTGTGGCTTACTGTGATTGTTTCCGACGATAGTTGACGACGTAGACAGAATACTCAAAGCTGGATCGGAAGACCTCGAAGACCCCGAGAACTTATGAGATCAAAGGCAATCAACCCTTTTACCATGTCTGAGCATATGTTATATTGCATGCTAGTAGAGAAATTATTCTAGTTGCATATGATCATAAGAATTCGGTAAATCATCGATATGATGTTACCGATGGCTCCTCCGGAGCACTTGCATTTTGAGCATGATCCTACCACCTATGAAGGTCACGCTAATATCATGTTGACAACTAGAGCTAAGCATAGTATAAGCAGGAGCATGATGATGGTAAATATCAAAGGTTTATGAAAACCTCGTCGGGTGCCACTGATGCCCGAGGGTGATGATGAGTTAGGTGGCCACTTTTGGAGAAGTGGTGCACCGGGTGTATTTCGGTGTGAGTGGTTCTCGGAAATGGGATTAGATTTGTGATGTGTCGACCATCCCAACCTTACATGTGCGACCTGTTGGGGAATGTAGCATGGGAAACAAAAAATTTCCTATGCACGCGCAATACCTATCCATGTTGATGATCATCTATGAGAGGGGAGAGTGAATATACATACCCTTGTAGATAGCTAAGCGGAAGCGTATATAACGCGGTTGATGTACTGGAGCATCTTTGCGATTAAAATGGCATCCCGTCTCGCGATCTCATCACGATCCGTCCTGTGATCCCATCACGATTCATCCCGATCTAGTGCCGAGCGGACGACACCTCTGAGTTCAGCACACATACAACTCGATGATGACCCCGGCCTTCTCGATCCAGCAAGGGAGATGGGGAAGTAGATGAGTTCTCTGGCAGCATGACGGCACGCCGGTGATGGTGGTGATCTATTCCTGCACGGCTTCGCCTAAGCACCGCAGAAATCCGATCTAGAGGAAGAACTACAAATTAGAGGAGAGGGCAGCATGTGGCTGAAATTGTGTGTCTCAAAAACCCTCAATACCTCTAGTATATATAGGAGGGAGGGAGGAGAGGAGGCAGCCTCAAACCCTCAAGGTTTGGTCGAAATTGGACGTGGAGAAGTCCTACTCCAATCCTACTAGGAGTAGGATTCCTCCTTTCCACTTGGAAACCCTTTCCACTTTTCCACCTTTGTGTTTTTGCCTATCAAACCTCATGGGCCTTAGTGGGAGATTATGTCAGCCCACTAGGGGCTGGTTTGTATCCTCCCACAACCCATAAGGGCCCTCGGTGCGTGACACCCCTCCTGATGGTCCCCGGTACCCTCCCGGCTCTCCCTGTACACTACCGATGAGCCCGAAACTTTTCCGGTGACCAAAACAGGACTTCCTATATATCAATCTTTACCTCCGGACCATTCTGGAGCTCCTCCTGATGTCCGGGATCTCATCCAGGACTCCGAACAACTTTCAGTTACCGACACCTATAACTCAACTATACCAAAACGTCACTGAACCTTAAGTGTGCAGAACCTGCGGGTTCGACAACAATGCATACATGTCCTGAGACATTCTCCGTTCAATAACCAATAGCGGGACCAGGATGTCCATATTGGCTCCTACATATTCTACGAAGATCTCTATCGGTTGAACCTCTATGTCAAGGATTAAGTTAATCCCGTATTTGTTCCCTTTGTCCTTCAGTATGTTACTTGCCCGAGATTAGATCGTCGGTATCTCCATACCTAGTTCAATCTCGTTACCGGCAAGTCTCGTTTCTCGTTCCGTAATACAAGATCCTGTAACTAACTCCTTAGTCACATTGCTTGCATGGCTTGTTGTGATGTTGTATTACAGAGTGGGCCCTGAGATACCTCTCCGTCACACGGAGTCACAAATCCCAGTCTTGATCCATGCCAACCCAACAGACACCTTTGGAGACACTACACCACGACACCATATTCCCTACGGACGTGTGTTGGGAAAAATAACTATTGCCAACCAACTGTTGGTTAGTAAAACTGCTAACTAATTCTTGGTTGGGAAAACTCATGCACATGACTGATAGTCGGTCGGGAATGCGAGAATATGTACCATCGAACTATGGGTCGGGAATACTTCTATCAACAATGAACAATCGGTCGGCAAAAAATCCCGACCGACCAGCAGTAGGTAAATGGCGCGACCTGCGAACGATGCGCGCGCGCGAAATTGTCGTAGTGGCGCTCATTTTCCCCCAGCCCGTGAAGCCTCCCTCATTTCCTTTTCCTTCGCTCCTCAAAAACCGAATCCCTCTTCCTCCCACGCATCTTCTCCCTCCCAGATCCAAATTCCCCAAACCTTATGCTCTCACTCCCTCCCTCCGCCGCCGGTGCACCCTCACTCGCTCCCTACGCTGCCGGCCGCTAGCAGCCCGCACGGTTGTGGCCCTCTCTCATTCATCCCCGGATACCGACCCCAACCCGGCCCGAGGTCCAATGGAGCCACACACTGAGCCCGCTCGCCCGCCGCGACCCCGACCCCCTTCTACCTCTCCTCCTCCACTCGTCGCCACCGCCCCCTTCCCCCACTAGCGCTTCCCCGCTCCGCCGTCGGTACCATGTCCCCCGCTGTCAGTTTGACTCGATCCACGCGGCCCCGACCCGTCAAGCCGTACCGAAGAATGAAGAGGGATTTCCTGAGGCCCACGTGGCCCGACCGCAACCGGGGTCCGCGACGAAGATGCTCGCGCGCCGGCCATTGCCCACGCCATGGAATTCTCGCGACGCCACTCAGACTTTGGTAATCTTTCTAAGGCCCATCTTTCATTTTTCTCTTCTCTCCTTCCCATCCCTTCGTTGATTTGATTTCTGTTTGTTCGATGGGGCAGGTGGATGTGTATGGTCGCGGGAGACGCCTCGCATCCAACACCAGCTACTGAGAACCCTGTTGCAAGACAGTATGACGCCTCCCTTCTTTAGTGATTTTGGCATAGGTTGTTCCTTTCCTTTGCTCTCATGCTCCCTCTGTGTGTGCGTGCAAATTTCTCCCGTGCGTTTTGGAGTTGTGAGTGTGTCAACTGTATCTGTAGCTAACAATCTCTTCCTTGCTGGTATTCTTCAGGCCATGAGCAACTCTGCCCTATTAAATCTGCTAACTTTGTAACCAATGGTCATACTTTTATGCTAGTGCCATTGGATTAGTACTATCATGTCACGTGTGGTCTAATGCAAAAGGAAATTTGAAATTGTACATCAATCAACAAGGGAAATCAATTAGCAAAGATGAAGTTCTAGCAGTATAGGAGTTCATATTTGGATTTGTAGAGAAATACCTCGCATGAAGGCACTCATTTCTTCTTATTTATTTTGATCCTTTGGTCAGATGAATACGGTTCTAGAAATTTACATGCACATACATCAAGTGGAAGTAAAAACAATCTATTGATTATGTTGAAAAGTAATTATTCTTTGTAGCTAGCTTGTGAGACTTGGGGTACTGGTTGGTGCTCTAATTCACAACAATCAGTGCAGGTTAAATTCTTTTTGGAGGAATCAGGTGAACTAGCTATTAAGTCGAGTTTGCCTTACACAGGTTTGGAGGGGTCTGTCGCTGGGGTTGGTTCTTTGCTTCATCGTTGAGGTTAAGGTAAGTCAATTTTATTTGTTGCTTGCACTCATACATGTTAACTAGATACATGTGTTTATCAAATTTCTTGATTTGGTTCTACAAATTATTTCCAAGCATGGTATGATTATTATTTTTACTTTTATCACATTTTTTGCCAAAGCTAGGAAAGATTGTTACCTAACTTACCTTATGTTTCAAGCATCAGCTATGTGGGGCTGACAACCGGAACACTAGTGGGCAATGATCACTACGAACACTTATTTGAAGAGAAAGAAGAGATGCTCTACTGTGGCCACCAGGAGAGCAGAAAAGCAACCGCCAAGCTCCAGGAGATAGGGGATTAGCCCCACCTGCTAGTGAAGAACACACACATGCAAATGCCATCTCTAAGTATGTCAACATCCTGCATTCTCTGCTTCTCTGCTTCCCATTTCACAATTTGGTCCATCTACATACCAAAGTTTAACAAATTGTAGTATCCCAAATGTATCTATTGCTGCCACTAAAGAATAAACAAAGAGAGCTGATATTGTACTCACATGGATAGAAAACACTAGTAACGTGTATCTCTAATACTTAGCTATATGGTACCAGTTCTCTATAAAAAGAATTTGCATGACCACATAACTCTTTAATGTGTTCAGGAAACAACAATTACATTGTAAATTATGTCTTCTATGTCTCATATACTTTCCAACTTACATATCTATGATGGTGGAAATACAACATTTGTTTATGTTTTTGTTGATAAGAAAACATGAGAATATATCATTTCTTCGTCATTATTGTCGAAAGGTAGCTAGTACTTGGCTTTCTCTAGTTGTAACTTGATGAGTGTAGCAGTCAACACAGCTACAACTACAACGTTGTTTATATTTTTTGTTCTCCACCTCGACATGCATTATTCATTTTCAGAGCATAACATGAACCTTCTAGTGCACAACATTTTTTCACCCTGTGATATAAATCACGTGAAGATAGTCATGAAATGGTTCAATCATCCAATTATTTCTCAAAACTTGGCCTCGCGTCTACTAGTCAACTTTGGTTATTCTTAGTGTGACACTTCTATAAGGATGTCAAGTTTACAGGCCTGCAAATTAAATTTCTTCACCTAAAAGTTAGTTGACTGTATATTAATTCGGTTTCTATGTTTCATGCATGATGCTCTTTACTGTCATGTCGAACAGGTAGTACAATATTACTTGGTGGCAAAGATATTTCATCAGCTTGTATGTATATTAATTGTATGCTTTTTTGTCTTTCCAGGTTCCAGTCAGGTTGTGTAGGAAACACAAAGAGAACCAAGAAGGAACCATGATGCTGTCAGTTTGGGTCAGCTAGATATCTTCTATGATGGAGAAAAAACAATGCATCTTGTTGCTATCATTTTGTAAAAGATATCTTGTGTAATGGAGCACGGATTGAATGGTCGGACATGTATCTATCATTTTTTAAATCTATCGGGTGTTTCGATCACTCTGACAAATATTTCCTCTTATTTAGTTACATTTATTATGGGAATTAGTACTGCTATTTTGGTTTGGTTTGATATTTTCAGAGTACATGCAAGTTATTATAACTTCATACATATTGATGAGATATGTAAACCGATTTATATTATCTTGACAATGTAATACACCAAATACCATTGGCAAAATGCTTTTGAATTATAGGTCAGCAAAAGAAAGCACCATCCTACAGTTGGTCGGGAAAACTAATACCATCAAATTGTTAGTCGGGAAAGGTTCATAGCAAAGCCAATAGAAAGTCAGTCGGCAAAGGTATTATCATCGAACAGTCGGTCGGGAAAGGTCGATAACACAAAATCAGTCGGGAAAGGTTCATGGCACGGCCAACAAACTATCGGTCGGTTATGTTTCCAATAGCTGTCCAACGATCGGTCGGGAAAGATATGTCGGTCGGGAAAAGGTTTTCCCGTCTCGACTTTCCCCAACAATCGTTGTCAGTGGGCAATAGTCTTTCCCGACCGACAGTGTGTTGGCGAAAGCTTTTTTCCCGACCAATCTGTGTGTTGGGGAAGTAGTGCTATGGTGTAGTCAGATACCTGTAGAGCACCTTTACAGTCACCTTGTAAAGTTGCAATGTTTGATACACACAAGGTTTTCCTCCGGTGTCCGGGAGTTGCATGATCTCATGGTCATAGGAACAGATACATTGACATGCACAAAAACAGTAGCAATAAACTACCACGATCATATGCTACATTTATAGTTTGGGTCTTGTCCATGACATCATTCTCCTAATGATGTGATCCCGTTATCAAGTGACAACACTTGCCTATGGCCAGGAAACCTTGACCATCTTTGATCAACGAGCTAGTCAACTAGAGGCTCACTAGGGAGAATATGTTGTCTATGTATCCACACATCTATTTGAGATTCTAAACAATACAATTCTAGCATGGATAATAAACGATTATCATGAACAAGGAAATATAATAATAACCAATTTATTATTGCCTCTAGGGCATATTTCCAACAGTCTCCCACTTGCACTAGAGTCAATAATCTAGTTCACATCACTATGTGATTGTAATGAATCAAACACCCATACAATTCTGGGGTTCGATCATGTCTTGCTTGTGAGAGAGGTTTGTTCCGATCCGTGTATGCTTTACAAATTTCTATGTCATCCTATAGATGCTGCTACTACGTGCCATTTGGAACTATTCCAAATGACTGATCCACTATACGAATCCGGTTTACTACTCAGAGTTATTCGAATTCCTGTCAAAGCTTGCATCGACGTAACCCTTTACGACAAACTCTTTAATCACCTCCATAATCGAGAAAAATTCCTTAGTACACTAGTTACTAAGGATAACTTTGACCGCTGTTCAGTGATTCAATCATGGATCACTCTTTGTACCAATTGACAAACTCATGGCAAGGCACACATCAGGTGCGGTACACAGCATCGCATACTTTAGAGCCTACGTTTAAGGCATAGGGGACGACATTCATCCTTTATCTTTCTTCTGCTGTGGTCGGGCTTTTAGTCTTACTCAAATTAACACCTTACAACACAGCCAAGAACTCCTTCTTTGTTGATCTATTTTGAACTCATTCGAAAACTTGTCAAGGCATGCATTTCATTGAAAGTTCTTTTTATCGTTTTGATCTATCTCTATTGATCTTGATGCTTAGTGTTCAAGTAGCTCTATCCAGGTTTTCCTTTGAAAAATTCCTTTCAAACAACCCTTTATGATTTCCAGAAATTCTGCATAACTTCCGATCAACAATATGTCAACCACATATACTTATCAGAAATTCTATAGTGCTTCCACTCACTTCTTTGGAAATACAAGTTTCTCATAAACCTTGTATAAATCCAAAAGCTTTGATCATCTCATCAAAGCGTATATTCCAACTCTGACATGCTTGCACCAGTCCATACAAGGATCGCTGGAGCTTGCATACTTGTTAGCGTCCTTAGGATCGATAAAACCTTCTAGTTGTATCACATACAACCTTTCGTCAAGCAAATCGTCGAGGAAACAATGTTTTGACATCCTATGTGCAATATTTCATAAATAATGCAGCAACTGCTAACATAATTCCAACAGACTTTTAGCATCACTACGAGTGAGAAAGTCTCATCATAGTCAACTCTTTGAACTTGTCGAAAACATCTTTGCGACAAGTCGAGCTGTTCTTAATGGTGACTTTTCTCCATCATTGTCTGTCTTCCTTTTAAAGATCCATCTGTACTTAATAGTCTTACGACCATCAAGTACTTCTTCGAAAGTACACACTTTGTTTTTATACACGGATCATCTCTCGGATTTCATGGCCTCCACCCATTTGCCGAAATCCGGGCCCACCATCGCTTCTCCATAGCTCGTAGGTTCATTGTTGTTCAACAACATGACCTCCAAGACAAGGTTACCGTACCACTCTGTAGCAGTACACAACCTTGTCGACCTATGAGGTTTGTAGTAATTTGATCCGAAGCTTAATGATTACTATCATCAATTTCCACTTCAATTGGCGTAGGCGCCACAGGAACAACTTCATGCGCCCTGCTACACACTGGTTGAAGTGACGGTTCAATAACCTCATCAAGTTCCACCACCCTCCCACTCAATTCTTTCGAGAGAAACTTTTCCTCGAGAAAGGACCCATTTCTAGAAACAAACACTTTGATTCCGGATATGAGATAGGAGGTATACCCAACTATTTTGGTTGTCCTATGAAGATGCATTTATCCGCTTTGGGTTGGAGCTTATCTGACTGAATTTTTTTCCACATAAGCATCGCAGCCCCAAACTTTTAAGAAACGACAGTTTAGGTTTCTGCAAACCATAGTTCATATGGTGTCATCTCAACGGAAATACATGGTACCCTATCTAAAGTGAATGCGGTTTTCTCTAATGCATAACCCATAAACGATAGTGTTAATTCGATAAGAGACATCATAGTATGCACCATATCAAATAGGGAACGGCTATGACATTTGGACACACCATCACACTATGGTGTTCTAGGTGGCATGAGATGTGAAACAATTTTCACATTTGTCTTAATTGTGTACCAAACTCGCAACTCGGATATTCATCTCTATGATCATATCAAAGACATGTTACCCTATTGTCACGACGATCTTCAACTTCACTCTGAAACTACTTGAACCTTTCAATAATTCAGACGTGTGTTTCATCAAGAAAATACACTAGTATCTACTCAAATCATTTGTTAAGTAAGAACATAACGATATCCACTGCGTGCCACAGCACTCATTGGATTGCATACATCCAAATGTATTACTTCCAATAAGTTACTTTCTAGTTCCATCTCACTTGAAAATGAGGCCTTTAGTCATCTTGCCCATGTGGTATGATTTGCATGTCTCAAACGTTTCAAAAATGAGTGAGTACAAAGATCCATCAGCATGGAGCTTCTTTATGCATTTTATACCAATATGACTCAAGCGGTAGTGCCACAAGTAAGTAGTACTACCATTACTACTTTGTATCTTTTGGCATCAATATTATGAACATGTGTAGCACTACGATCGAGATTCAATAAACCATTCAAGGTATTTATTCAAGCAAATATAATAACCATTATTCTCTTTAAATGAATAATCGTATTGCAATAAACACGATCTAATCATGTTCATGCTCAACGCAAACACCAAATAACAATTATTTAGGTTTAACACTAATCCCCATGGTAGAGGGAGAGTGCAATGTTTGATCACATCAACCTTAGAATTAGTTCGGACACACATCGTCACCTCACCCTTGCTAGTATCCATTTAATCCATATCTATAATTTCGAGTTACTAACACTCAGCAACTGAACCGGTGTCTAATACCCTGGTGCTACTAGGAGTACTAGTAAGGTACACATCAATATCAGGTATATCAAATATACTTGTTGGAGAACGTCGCAAGGGAAACAAAAAATTTCCTATGCGCACGAAGACCTATCATGGTGATGTCCATCTACGAGAGGAGATTTGGATCTACGTACCCTTGTAGATCGCGCAGCAGGAAGCGTTAAGAAACGCGGTTGATGTAGTGGAACGTCCTCACGTCCCTCGATCCGCCCCGCGAACCGTCCCACGAACCGTCCCGCGATTTGTCCCACGATCCGCTCTGATCTAGTGCCGAACGGACTGCACCTCCGCGTTCAGCACACGTACAGCTCGACGATGATCTCTACCTTCTTGATCCAGCAAGCAAAACGGAGAATTAGATGAGTTCTCTGGCAGCGTAACGGCGCTCCGGTGGTGGTGAAGGATCTAATCCTGGAGGGCTCCACCTGAGCTCCGTAGAAATACGATCTAGAGGAAAAACCGTGGTGTTTGTGATCGGTCTGCCGTGCCAAAAGTTGTATCAAATCAGCCCTAAAACTCCACTATATATAGGCGGAGGGGAGGGGAGGCTTGCCTTGGGGTCCAAGACCCTAAGGGTGCGCCGGACAAGGAGCTGGAGGAGTCCTCCTTCAAGCCTAGTCCAACAAGGATTGGAAGGTGGAGTCCTTCCCTTCCTTCCCACCTCTTTTTTTTCTTTTCTCTTTGATTTTCTTATCTCTTGTGCATAGGCTTATTGTGCTGTCCCACCAGACCACCAAGGGCGGGTGCACCACCCCTAGGGCCTATGGGCTCCCCGAGTGGGTTGCCCCCCTCCCGGTGAACATCTAGAACCCATTCATCACTCTCGGCACATTTCCGGTAATGCCCGAAAACCTTCCGGCAATCAAATGAGGTCATCCTATATATCAATCACTACAAGAAATATGCTCATACATTATGTTTTTTAAAATGTCGTTGATGAATTCGTCATAAATCTATGACGATTTCATCCGATATTGTCGTAAGCCATTTGAGCGGATCAAATCTACATATAAATTACGACGATGTGAGTCAAAAATGTCGTAACCGCATAAGATGAGATCGTCATAACTTTTACGACGATTATAAAAACATCGTAACATGTTCTAACTATGTTGACATGTCACTCGTGGATCCATTCTATCCCACCTCATCCTAGTTTGTGAAAATATCCCAAATCACATTGTTTTCATACAAATTCTGTTTTCACACAATCTGTTTTCACACAAATTATAAGAAAATGAAAATATCCCAAATCACATTGTTTGTCATCCCAAAGTAGACAAATATGCATAATATTGATTAATTTTGACAAACTGTATGTTTACCCCGAATAATAGGATGAAGAATATAAGAGAAAAAAAGAAAAAGAGAAAATTACACAAGCTTAAATCTGATTGGTGGAATGAGTTTTGACAGGATCGGTGACGTGGCAAACATCCGGCCATCCATCCACCCCCCCCCCCCCCGCAGCAAACCTCACCCAACCCATCGTGCCCTCCTCTTCCTCTCTCTGCGCTAACCCTAGGCGACGCCTCTCTCTCTCCCCCGATCCCACCCGATACGGATCGCCCAACCCTAGCCGCCGCCGTGATCTGACCAGGGGTAGCCGCGACCGCGACGCGGAGAGGAGTGCCGCCCCGTAGAGTGACCGCCTCGTCTGTGTGGAGGCCGTCGCCCAGGAGGGCAACGATGCCGGTGGCATGGTGGCCACTGCAGAGGGCGCGGTGCGGGCCAGCCTCGACACCGACGAGCTCATGGCGCTCATGCACAGCTCAGGGGCACGCCGAGTGGAGGAGGGGGAGGGGAGGGGTGGGGGATTTGGTTTGTGTTTTTTGGATTTTCGGTCCGAGCGGCGATGGGGTTGTTGTCGCGGTCGGAGGAGGTGGCGGTGCTGGTCAGGCTCAAGGTGGCGGCGGGGCCGATCAGGTGCGAGATCCCGCGTGAGATGCACTGGGCCTTCGCCTACGAGATGCTCCAGCGGGTCTCCTGCAGCTTGGCGCTCGGACCCGAGCTCCGCAATGCCGTAAGCGCTCCTTCTCCTCCCTTTCCCCCCTTCAACCCCAGATCTCCTCCGATCCCTGGAATCCCTGAGGCACTCACGGCCGCTGATTTTGACCGTTCCTGCAGGTGTGCGTCTTCTACCTCGTGCAAGGTCTGGTTCTGATTGCACATACTACTACTACTATCGATTGATCGATTACACGTTCCTTTGGTTCTTAGTTAGCGCTACTAGTACTACTCCTACCATATACCAGTGTTAATATATTGAGATTGATTCTGGTAGTGTTGGGTAGCCAGTAGAACTTTTATGATGTAAGTTAAAAGGGTACTGTGTGACTAGACTGAAGAGATTGTGTTGACAAATTCTCCTGCACCACCTTATTTTTTCACTAGACTGAAGAAACTTGACTGCAGATGCACCAGTTGCTCATTTTTAAATACTCCTAGTGTTAAAATGGCCGTGTTGTATAAAATTCATCTGGATATGTGTTGAAAAATCAGTTAAGTTGTCTTCACAGAAACTTTACTGAAAAATTCAGTTAAGTTCAATCACCATTCTGAATTTTGACCACATGAGTACCTGACCAATCTTAAGAGTTTAAAACATTATCCAAATAATCATGTCCCACATTATTGCCAGGGCAAGAGTAGTAGCACGAGCAGGATTTTGCAAACTGAATGAAAAAGGAAGTCATTCTTTGCTTCTACTACCTGAACAAAGTCCTTTCGGCTGCACCATGGCTCTTCTATACTCCTCAAGTATCAGTCAGTAAACAAGGATAAAAATGATGGGGACTTTGCACCTTTGAGAAAACTGTAGGTGGTTTACCCACTGCAAGCATGTTAAGGAAGCAAAATGTTCACAGAGAGTTTCCAGTAGAGTGGCAATTTTTGAATGGCACTTCAGCTGTGAAATTCAGAGGAAGACTTCCTGTTTTGCTGTGGAGTTTAGACGTTCAGCTTATCATTCAAGACTTATATGCATGCGTTTCCAACTGTAGAATTCAAAGCAAGACTTCATGTTTTCCTGAAATTTAACATGTCAGCATCATTAATCTTGTCTGACTGAATGTTTCCAAAATTAACATGATTGAGTGTTTCCAAAATTAACATAATCTTGCCATTTCCCGATTGAATGTTTCCAATATTAACAGAATCTTGTCATTTCCTGATTATTATTTTTTTGATTAAATGTTTCTAAAATTAACAAAACCTTGCCATTTCCCAATTGGATATTTCCAAAATTAACAAAATCTTGTCATTTCCTGATTAAAAGTTTCCTGATATTTTTTTCCCAATACAAACAAAATCTTGCCATTTATTGGTCGAAACAGCGGCAACAACAGGTGACAGGGAAAGGATAGGACGCTGCGAGACGTCGGTGTGACAGCCGGGTGGCGGCGTGCAATCGGCTGGGTGGTTGCATGTGGTGGACCTGGTCGCTCTGACCACCGTGCAGAAGCTAGGGTGGTGCGCCGCAGAAGCCGGCGTGCGAGGGCTGTGGCGGCGACGCGCTCTGATCCGGGGCCATGGAATGTGCTATCGGTGGTTGGGGTGGTCGCGGCAGGAGAAGACGAGATCACGTTGGGAGGGAATCGCGGAGGTGCAGATCGTGGGCAGCGGAGGAGCAGGTTGACGGGCGGAGGAAGAACAAAGGAGACATGATCTATCTCTAACAGATTTGATGGTACGAGGGGGTTTTGGCAAAATTTCCATTACATTGTGGGTGCGACATTAATTTCAGGATGGAGGGAGTACTAATATATTGTTGCAAGCACTGGAATTTCCATTCCATCTGTATAAAACTGTATGTGTAGTGATTGTTGTATTTTGTTGTGTTCACTATTCAGGTTAGGATTTCTCGGATCTTTACCACCTATGGCCCGCGCATGTGCATTGACGATGGCCGTGTTGTTAGGAACTTTGTTGCTCAGGTAAACACACAACGATGTTCCTCTGTTAGTTTAAAAACCGCAAGTTTCTTTTCATTTCCGAACTAACACCCGAATGCTCTATGTTAATATAATGGCAGGCGCTAAGGAAGGAGCCTTTGACGGTTTACGGCGATGGCAAGCAGACGAGGAGTTTCCAATACGTTTCTGATTTGGTAGGTCATCTCTAACCATCAATGAACAATAATTATGGCTATGCTATCTGGAATGCGCTTTCTAAAATAGCACTCTTCCAAGTTGAGGGGTTGATGAGGCTGATGGAAGGTGATCACATTGGGCCATTCAACTTGGACAACCCCGGTGAGTTCACCATGCTGGAACTGGCCATTCTACTTGGGCAACCCCGGTGAGTTCACCATGCTGGAACTGGCCATTCAACTTGGGCAACCCTGGTGAGTTCACCATGCTGGAACTGACCAAGGTTGTCGAGGACACCATTGACCATGATGGTAAGTTCAATAACACTATTATGATGATGGTGTGCTGAGCAGAGGATGTGAAACAATTAGACCACTGAGACCTTTTTTGATCTGTGATGTATCTAAAATCGAGCTTTTTAAAACTGATGCTAGGCATGCCATCGCTATATATATATTGTTGTAGAGATGATTGAGGTGGTTCTGTTATTGTGGTACACAATGGAGTTTGTCAGCTAAGCATATGATGTTACTAGGAGATTCTACTGAGATTTCACCCATCGTTGAAGTATCTTAAACCGAACTTTTTAAAACTGATGCTTGGTTTAGCTAGTGCTTGTAGCTTAGAGTGAGTATTGCTTATCTGCTTGTCAATCGAAATCCACAACACACTGAATTTAGCAGTGAGTATTGCTTATTGCTTATCTATTTGTCTTCTTAAAAAGAATGGCATGTTGATTGAGGCCAAACATTGATGGGAATGCCTTAGCTTTTTCTTTTTCTGCTGGAAACCTTTTTTTGCTTCAGATTTCATGACTGGTCAGCCTGGCATCTTACCTTATTAACTATAGCAACATGTTTTACTCTTACTTTAATTGAAGTATTCTGCAGTATGCAAATCAATTCTTTAAATGCTGCATTATTGGCAACATGGAGACAAACCTTAAACTTATATCGGTTAAACTTGGTCACTTGGACGGCAGACTGAGCCACCAGCCTACCACATGTCCATATCTATACAAGTTTAATTTGTTTTCTTTTACTGTCAGTGTGAACCACATCATTGGTTGTTGGGTACTGGACTCCGGTGGCATATCCTTCCATGTAATTTGTTAAAGGCGATGGATGCAAATCTAGTTGCATCAGTATACTCCAGTACAATCAATTTAATTGTCAGCTTGCCAAACGAGACGTAGTAGTTGAATCTAACCATATAGTAGTAGTAATAAAAAATACTATACGTTTTGGTGTGGCCAAACTGCTGTACATTATGTTTTTAGTAAGGAGCTCAAGTTCTTAACACAAACTTGCTAAGTTTTGAACACTAACTCTAATATTTTTTATATTTATTTCCGTTTGTTTGATTCACGTGCAGTGTAATGTTCTTGTAGGATGGCAAGTTGTCGCATCTTGAGCATGTCTCATAGGAGAGTGGAATGAAGTCCATTGTACTGTTGGGATAGTAGCAGATGTGTCATTTCTATTGTGTAATTCTGTCCGTTCTTGCTATATTCATGTGTAAGGAAATGTATTCATGAGATGAGTTATTGTGTTATGTAAACCTCGGAGATGTATTATGTGATGTTATATGATGGATGATTTTAATTTGACTTGGAGTTTTCTTGATTTGAATATGAAATAGTGTTGGATTTAATATTGGACAAATAATTGGATTGAAAAGGCTCAACAAATACAAATGAAACCAAGTTCTGAAACAAAAGTTGCTGAATTCAAAAATGAAAAAGGTCAAAACTGAAACTGAACCAAATGTATTTGGGCACTAAAAGGCCAGGGCCCAAATTATAATGATAAAAAAATTCGAAAAAATACTATGATTGTAAATAGGCTAAGGCCCAAAAATAAGCCCAATAAGAAAAAGCCCAAAAAAATAAAACCAGCCCATGTGATCAATTGAAATGGGTTGGGCTGATTTCAACCATGATGTTTTGATTTCGTCGTAATTTTGCCACGTAGGACTGCCACATAGGACTGGGTTCGATTGCCAATGACGATTTAGGATCGTCGTAAAGGTTACGACAATCCAGGAATCATCATAAAAGTTACGACGATTTTGATCAAAACATCGCTGTTGTTCATTTCTGACGCTCCGTTTTCGACGCTTGGTTTTTCGTCGTGAGTTCGTCGTAAATAAAAACCGTGATGATGTAGCGATGAAAAAATAGCGTCGTGTATTAGCATATTCCTTCTAGTGAATCTTCGTCTCTGGACCATTCCAGAAACCCTCGTGACATCCATGATCTCATCCGGGACTCTGAACAACATTCGGTAACCACGCATATAACTCAACTATACTAAAACATTGCCGGACCTTAAGTGTGCAGACCCTATGGTTTCGAGAACTATGCAGACATGCCCCGAGGTACTCCTCGGTCAATATCCAATAGCGGGACCTAGATGCCAATATTGGGTCCTACATATTCTCCGAATAACTTATCAGTTGAACATTAGTGTCAAGGATTCACGCAATCCCGTATGTCATTCCCTTTGTCCTTCGGTATATTACTTGCCCGAGATTCGATCGTAGGTATCTGCATACCTATTTCAATCTCGTTACCGGCAAGTTTCTTTTCTCATTTCATAATACAAGATCCCGTGACTTACACTTAGTCACATTGATTGCAAGGCTTGTGTATGATGTTGTATTATCGAGTGGGCCGCGAGATACCTCTCTGTCACACGGAGTGACAAATCCCAATCTTGATCCATACTAACTCAACGGACACCTTCGAAGATATCTATAGAACACCTTTATAGTCACCCAGTTACGTTGTGACGTTTGATGCACACAAGGTATTCCTCCGGTGCTAGTGAGTTATATGATCTCATGGTCATAGGAACAAATATTAGACACGCAGAAAACAATAGCAATAAAACGACACGATCCATATGCTATGTTCATAGTTTGGGTCTTGTCCATCACATGATTCTCCTAATGATGTGATCCCGTTATCAAGTGACAACACTTGCCTATGGTCAGGAAACCTTGAGCATCTTTGATCAACGAACTAGTCAACTAGAGGCTCACTAGGGACAATGTGTTGTCTATGTATCCACACATGTATTTGAGTTTCCAATCAATATAATTCTAGCATGGATAATAAACGATTATTATGAACAAGGAAATATAATAATAACCAATTTATTATTGCCTCTAGGGCATATTTCCAACAGTCTCCCACTTGCACTAGAGTCAATAACGTAGTTCACATCACCATGTGATTTCAACGAATCGAACACCCATATAGTTCCGGGGTCTGATCACGTCTTGCTCGTGAGAGAGGTTTTTAGTCAACAGTTCTGAAACTTTTAGATCTGTGTGTTCTTTACATATCTTTATGTCATCCTATAGATGCTCCTACTACGTGCTATTCGGAAATACGACAAATATCTACTCTACTATACGAATCCGTTTTAGTACTCATAGTTATTCGCATTAGTGTCAAAGCTTGCATCAACGTAACCCTTTACGAAGAACTCTTTAACCACCTCCGTAATCAAGATAAATTCCTTAGTCCACTAGTTACTAAGGATAACTTTGACCGCTGTTTTAGTGATTCAATCCTGGATCACCTTTTGTACGTCTTAACAGACTTGTGGCAAGGTACAAATCAGGTGCGGTACATAGCTTGGCATACTTTAGAATCTACGACTAAGGCATAGGGGACGACCTTCGTCCTTTCTCTTTCTTCTGCCGCGGTCGGGCTTTTGAGCCTTACTCATATTGACACCTCACAACACAGCCAAGAACTCCTTCCTTGCTGATCTATTTTGAACTCCTTCAAAAATTTGTCAAGGCATGCATTTCATTTGAAAGTTCTATTAAGCGTTCTGATCTATCTCTATAGATCTTGATGCTCAATGTTCAAATAGCTCTATCCAGGTTTTCCTTTGAAAACCCCCTTTCAAACAACCTTTTTTCTTTACAGAAATTCTACATTACTTCTGATCACCAATATGTCAACCACATATACTTATCAGAAATTCTATAGTGCTCCCACTCACTTCTTTGGAAATACAAGTTTCTCATAAACCTTGTACAGACCCAAAATCTTTGATCATCTCATCAAAGTGTACATTCCAACTCCGAGATGCTTGCACCAGTCCATAAAGGGATTGCTGGAACTTTGCATACTTGTTAGTATCCTTAGGATCGACAAAACCTTCTGGTTGTATGACATACAATCTTTCCTCAAGCAAATCGTCGAGGAAACAATGTTTTTACATCCTATGTGCAATATTTTATAAATAATGAAGCAACTACTAACATAATTCTAACAGACTTTTAGCATCGCTATGAGTGAGAAATTCTCATCATAGTCAACTATTTGATCTTGTCGGAAACATCTTTGCGACAAGTCGAGCTTTTCTTAATAGTGACTTATCACCATCATCGTCTGTCTTTCTTCTAAAGATCCATCTTCACTTAATAGTCTTACGACCATCAAGTAGTTTCTTCCAAAGTCCACACTTTGTTTTAATACATAGATCCTTGCTCGGATTTCGTGGCCACCAGCCATTTGTCGCAATCCAGGCCCACCATTGCTTCTCCGTAACTCATAGGTTCATTGTTGTTCAACAACATGACCTCCAAGACACGGTTACCGTACCACTCTGCAGCAGTACGCGACCTTGTCGACCTACGAGGTTTTTAGTAACTTGATGCGAAGCTCAATGATCACCATCATCAGTTTCCACTTCAATTGGTGTAGGTGCCACAGGAACATCTTCATGTGCCCTGCTACACACTGGTTGAAGTGACGGTTCACTAACCTCATCAAGTTCCACCACCCTCCCACTCAATTCTTTCGAGAGAAACCTTCTCTTGAGAAAGTACATGGTTCTAGAAACAAACACTTTGCTTCTGGATCTGAGATAGGAGATGTATCCAACTGTTTTGGATGTCCTATGAAGATGCATTTATCCGCTTTGGGTTTGAGCTTATCTGACTGAATTTTTTTCCACATAAGCATCGCAGCCCCAAACTTTCAAGAAACGACAACTTAGGTTTCTCCAAACCATAGTCTATATTGTGTCATCTCAACGGAAATACGCGGTGCCCTATTTAAAGTGGATGCGGTTGTCTCTAATGCATAATCCATAAACGATAGTGGTAATTGGATAAGAAACATGATAGTATGCACCATATCAAAAAGGGCGTGGCTATGACGTTCAGACACATCATCACACTATGGTGTTCCAGGTGGCATGACCTGCAAAACAATTTTCACATTGTCTTAACTTCGTACCAAAAACTCGAAACTCAGATATTCATCTCTATGATCATATCAAAGACAGTTTATCCTCTTGTGACGACGATCTTCACTCTGAAATAGCTTTGAACTTTTCAATATTTCAGACTTGTGATTCATCAAGCAAATACTCATGTATCTACTCAAATCGCCAGTGAAGTAAGAACATAACGATATGCACTGCGTGCCTCAGCACTCATTGGACTGCACACATCAAAAATGTATTACTCCCAACAAGTTACTCTCTTGTTTCATGTAGCATGATCTGTATGTCTCAAGTGATTCAAAATCAAGTGAGTCCAAACGATCCATCTCTATGGAGCTTCTTCATGCATTTATACCAACATGTATGGTTTGCATGTCTCAAAAGTTTCAAAAATGAGTGAGGGCAAAGATCCATCAGCATGGAGCTTCTTCATGCATTTTATACCAACATGACTCAAGTGGCAGTGCCACAACTAAGTGGTACTATCATTATAACTTTGTATCTTTTGGCACCAATATTATGAACATGTGTAACACTATGATCGAGATTCAATAAACCATTGATGGTAATTATTCAAGCAAATAGAATAACTATTATTCTTTTTACATGAATAATTGTATTGCAATAAACACGATCTAATCATGTTCATGCTCAACGCAAACACCAAATAACAATTATTTAAGTTTTACCACCAATCCCGATGATACAGGGAGCATGCGATGTTTGATCATATCAACATTGGAAACACTTCCAACACATATCGTCACCTCGCCTTTAGCTAGTCTCCGTTTATACCGTAGTTTTCTTTTCGAGTTACGAGTCACTTAGCAACCGAACCGGTATCCAATACCCTCATGCTACTAGGAGTACCAGTAAAGCACATATCAATATCATGTATATCAAATATACTTATGTCGACTTTGCCAGCCTTCTTATCTACCAAGTATCTAGGGTAGCTCCGCCTCAGTGACTGTTCCCCTAATAACAGAAGCACTCAGTCTCGGGTTTGGGTTCAATCTTGGGTTTCTTCTTTAGAGCAGCAACTGGTTTGCCGTTTCATGAAGTATCCCTTCTAGCCCTTGCCTTTCTTGAAACTAGTGGTTTTACTAACCATCAATAATTGATGCTCCTTCTTGATTTCTACTTTCGCAGTATGAAACATTACGAATCGCTCAAGGATCATCATATCTATCCTTGATATGTCTATAGTTCATCATGAAGCTCCAGCACCTTAGTGACAATGACTTTGGAGAATCATCACTATCTCATCTGGAAGATTAACTCCCACTTGATTCAAGCGATTGTTGTACTCAGACAATCTAAGAACATGCTCAACTATTTGAGCTTTTCTCCTTACTTTGTAGACAAAGAATCTTGTTGGAGGTCTCATACCGCTCAACAAGGGCACGAGCATGAAATCTCAATTTCATCTCTTAGAACATCTCATATGTCCCGCGATGTTTCAAAACATCTTCGGCGCCTTGCTTCTAAGCTATTAAGTATTATGCACTGAACTATCCCGTATCCATCAAAAACGTGTATGTCAGATGTTCGCAATATCCACAGACGACGCTCGAGGTGCAGCACACCGAGTGGTGCATTTAAGGACATAAGCCTTCTACGCAGCAATGAGGACAATCCTCAGTTTTTATGGACTCAGTCCGCAAAGTTGCTACTATCAACTTTCAACTAAATTTTCTCTAGGAACATATAAAAACAGTAGAGCTATAGCGCAAGCTACATCGTAATTTGCAAAGACCATTGGACTATGTTCATGATAATTAGTTCAATTAATCATATTAATTAAGAACTCCCACTCAAAAAGTACATCTCTCTAGTCATTTGAGTGGTACATGATCCAAATCCACTATCTCAAGTCCGATCATCACGTGAGTCGAGAATAGTTTCAGCGGTAAGCATCTCTATGCTAATCATATCAACTATACGATTCATGCTCAACCCTTCAGTCTCATGTGTTCCAAGGCCATGTTTGCACATGCTAGGCTCGTTAAGCTTAACCCTAGTGTTCCGCGTGTGCAACTGTTTTGCACCCGTTGTATGTGAACGTTGAGTCTATCACACCCGATCATCACGTGGTGTCCCGAAACGACGAACTGTAGCAACGGTGCACAGTCGGGGAGAACACAATTTCTTCTTGAAATTTTAGTGAGAGATCACCTCATAATGCTGCCGTCGTTCTAAGAAAAATAAGGTGCATAAAAGTATTAACATCACATGCAATTCATAAGTGACATGATATGGCCATCATCATGTGCTTCTTGATCTCCATCACCAAAGCACCGGCACGATCTTCTTGTCACCGGCACCACACCATGATCTCCATCAACGTGTCGCCATCGGGGTTGTCGTGCTACTTATGCTATTACTACTAAAGCTACGTCCTAGCAATATAGTAAACGCATCTGCAAACAAAAACGTTAGTTTAAAGACAACCCTATGGCTCCTGCAGGTTGCCGTACCATCGACGTGCAAGTCGATATTAACTATTACAACATGATAATCTCATACATCCAATATATCACATCACGTCATTGGCCATATGATATCACAAGCATACCCTGCAAAAACAAGTTAGACGTCCTCTAATTGTTGTTGCATGTTTTACGTGGCTGCTATGGGTGTCTAGTAGATCGCATCTTACTTACGCAAAAACCACAACGGAGATGTGCAAATTGCTATTTAACCTCTCCAAGGACCGCCTCGGTCAAAACCAATTCAAATAAAGTTGAAGAACCCGACACCCGCCAGTCATCTTTATGCAACGAGGTTGCATGTCAAGCGATGAAACCAGTCTTTCGTAAGCGTACGAAAAATGTCAGTCCGGGCCGCTTCAATCCAACAATACCGCCGAATCGAGAAAAGACTAAGGAGGGCAGAAAATCAAACATCACCGTCCACAAAACCCTTTGTGTTCTACTCTAGATAACATCTACGCATGAACCTAGCTCATGATGCCACTGTTGGAGAATGTCGCAAGGGAAACAAAAAATTTCCTACACGCATGAAGACCTATCATGGTGATGTCCATCTACGAGAGGAGATTTGGATCTACGTACCCTTGTAGATCGCACATCAGGAAGCGTTAAGAAACGCGGTTGATGTAGTGGAACGTCCTCACGTCCCTCGATCCGCCCCGCGAACCGTCCCGCGGTCCGTCCCACGATCCGCTCCGATCTAGTTCCGAATGGACGGCACCTCCGCGTTTAGCACACGTACAGCTCGACGATGATCTTGGCCTTCTTGATCCAGCAAGCAATACAGAGAAGTAGATGAGTTCTCCGGCAGCGTAACGGTGCTCCAGTGCTGGTGAAGGATCTGCTCCTGCAGGGCTCCGCCTGAGCTCCGCAGAAATACGATCTAGAGGAAAAACCGTGGTGTTTGTGGTCGGGCTGCCATGGCAAAAGTTGTCTCAAATCAGCCCTAAAATCTACTCTATATAGGAGGAGGTGGGAGGCCTTCCTTGGGGTCCAAGACCCCAAGGGTGCGTCGGCCAAGAAGGTGGAGGAGTCCACCTCCAATCCTAGTCCAACTAGGATTGGAAGGTGGAGTCCTTCCCTTCCTTCCCACCTATTTTTTTTTCTTTTCTCTTTGATTTTCTTATCTCTTGCGCATAGGCCTTATTGGGCTGTCCCACCAGCCCACCAAGGGCTGGTGCACCACCCCTAGGGCCTATGGGCTTCCCCGGGTGGGTTGCCCCCCTCCCGGTGAACATCCGGAACCCATTCGTCACTCCCGGTACATTCTCGGTGATGCCCGAAAACCTTCCGGCAATCAAATGAGGTCATCCTATATATCAATTTTCGTCACTGGACCATTCCGGAAAATCTCGTGACATCCGTGATCTCATCGGGACTCTGAACAACCTTCGTTAACCACACATATAACTCAACTATACAAAAACATTGCTGAACCTTAAGTGTGCAGACCCTGCTGGTTCGAGAACTATGCAGACAGGCCCCGAGGTACTCCTCGGTCAATATCCAATAGCGGGACCTGGATGCCCATATTGGATCCTACATATTCTCCGAATAACTTATCGATTGAACCTCAATGTCAAGGATTCAGGCAATCCCGTATGTCATTCCCTTTGTCCTTCGGTATGTTACTTGCCCGAGATCGGTATCCGCATACCAATTTCAATCTTGTTACCGAGAAATCTCTTTTCTCGTTTCATAATACAAGATCCCGTGACATACACTTAGTCACATTGCTTGCAAGGCTTGTGTGCGATGTTGTATTACCGAGTGGGCCCGAGATACCTCTTCGTCACATGGAGTGACAAATCCCAGTCTTGATCCATACTTACTCAACGGACAACATCAGAGATATCTATAGAACACCTTTATATTCACCCAGTTACGTTGTGACGTGTGATGCACACAAGGTATTCCTCCGGTGCCAGTGAGTTATATGATCTCATGGTCATAGGAACAAATACTGGACACGCAGAAAACAATAGCAATCAAACGACACGATCAATATGCTACGTTCATAGTTTGGGTCTTGTCCATCACATGATTCTCCTCATGATGTGATAGCGTTATCAAGTGACAACACTTGCCTATGGCCAGGAAACCTTGACCATCTTCGATCAACGAACTAGTAAACTAGATGCTCACTAGGGACAGTGTGTTGTCTATGTATCCACACATGTATTTGAGTTTCCAATCAATACAATTCTAGCATGGATAATAAACGATTATTATGAACAAGGAAATATAATAATAACCAATTTATTATTGCCTCTAGGGCATATTTCCAACAATACTTTCATCGACTTTGCCAGCCTTCTCATCAACCAAGTATCTAGGGTAGTTCCGCCTCAGTGACCGTTCCCCTCATAACAGAAGCACTCAGTCTCGAGTTTGGGTTCAACCTTTGGTTTCTTCACTAGGTCAGCAACTGTATTGCCGTTTCATGAAGTATCCCTTCTACTTTCGCGATGTCAAACATCGTGAATAGCTTAAGGATCATCATATCTATCCTTGATTTGTTATAGTTCATCACAAAGCTCTAGCAGCTTGGTGGCAGTGACTTTCGAGAACCATCACTTTCTCATCTGGAAGATTAACTCCCACTCGATTCAAGCGATGTAGCACTCAGACAATCTTAGCACATGCTCAACAATTGAGCATTTCTCCCTTACTTTGTTGACAAAGAATCTTCTGGAGGTCTCATACCTCTCAACAAGGGCACGAGCATGAAATCCCAATTTCATTTCTTGGAACATATCGCATGTTCCGTGACGTTCAAAACGTCTTCGGTGCCTCAAATCTAAGCCGTTTAAGCATTACGCACTGAACTATCATGTAGTCATCAAAAAACGTGTATGTCAGATGTCCGCAACATCCACAGACGACGCTCGAGGTTCAGCACACCGAGCGGTGCATTAAGGACATAATCCTTCTCCGCAGCAATGAGGACAATCCTCAGTTTATGGACCCGGTACGCATAGTTGCTACTATCATCTTTCAACTAAATTTTATCTTGGAACATATCGAAAACAGTAGAGCTAGAACGCAGGCTACAACATAATTTGCAAAGACCTTTTGACTATGTTCATATTGGGGAACGTTGCATGGGAAAAAAATTCTCCTACGCACACGAAGACCTATCATGGTGATGTTCATCTACGAGAGGGAGTTTGGATCCACATACCCTTGTAGATCGCTAAGCAAGAAGCGTTAAGAAACACGATTGATGTAGTGGTACAGCTTCGTGATTCAAATCACCGTCGTCCCATGATCCGTCCCACGATCCGTCCCGATCTAACACCGAACGGACGACACCTCCGCGTTCAGCACATGCACAGCTCGATGACAATCTCCGCCTTTTTGATCCAGCAAGAGAGACGGGGAAGTAGATGAGTTCTCCGGCAGCATTATGGCGCGCCGATGATGGTGATGATCTATTCCAGCAGGGCTCCACCCGAGCTCTGCAGAAATCCGATCTAGAGGTAGAACTACGAGCTATAGGTTTGAGTTGCACATGGCAAAGTTGTGTCTCAAAAACCCTAAAACCACCAGTATATATAGAGCTAGCCTTGGGGCTCAAGAGAGCCCCAAGGGCGCCGTCCGAAGGGAGGAGGAGGACTCCCACTCCAATTCGGTTTGGGAAGGAGGAGTCCTCCTCTTCCTTCCCACCTCCCTCTCTCTTTTTTCCTTTTGGTTTTTCCTCTTGTGGCGCCATAGCCCACTTGGGCTGGCCCACCATCCTACTAAGGGCTGGTGTGCCACCCTAGGACTATTGGGCTCACTCCCGAGTGGGTGGGCCCCTCCCGGTGAATACCCGGAACCCATTCGTCACTCCCGGTACACTCCCGGTAATGCCCGAAATATTTCCTGTGACCAAATGAAACCATCCTATATATAATTCTTCATTTCCGGACCATTCCGGAAACCCTCGTGACGTTCGTGATCTCATCCGGGAGTCCGAACAACTTTCGGTCACCAACACCTATAACTCAACTATACTAAAACATCACCGAACCTTAAGTGTGTAGACCCTGCGGGTTCAAGAACTATGCAGACATGACCCAAGACACTCATCGGTCAATATCCAATAGCGGGACCTGGATGTCCATATTAGATCCTACATATTCTACGGAGATCTTATCGGTTGAACCTCTGTGCCAAGGATTCATATAATCCCGTATAACATTCCCTTTGTCCTTCGGTATGTTACTTGCCCGAGATTTGATCGTCGGTATCTCTATACCTATTTCAATCTCGTTACCAGCAAATCTCTTTACTCGTTCCGTAATACAAGATGGCGTGAGTTACACTTGAGTCACATTGCTTGCAAGGCTTATATGTGATGTTGGATAACCGAGTGGGCCCCGAGATACCTCTCCGTCACAACAAGTGACAAATCCCAATTTGATCCATGCTAACTCAACGGACACCTTCAGAGATACCTGTAGAGCATGTTTATAGTCACCCAGTAACATTGTGAAGTTTGATACACACAAGGTATTCCTTCGGTGTCAGTGAGTTCCATGATCTCATGGTCATAGGAATGAATACTTGACACGCAGAAAACAATAGCAAAAAAATGACACAATCACATGCTACGTTCATAGTTTGGGTACTGTCCATCACATCATTCTCCTAATGATGTGATCCAGTTATCAAGTGACAACACTTGCATATGGCCAGAAAACCTTAACCATCCTTGATCAAGTGGCGAGTCAACTAGAGGTTACTAGGGACATTCTTTTGTCTATATATCCACACATGTATCTATGCTTTCATTCAATACAATTATAGCATGGATAATAAACGATTATCTTGAAACAGGAAATATAATAATAACTATTTTATCATTCCTCTCGGGCATATTTCCAACAGTCTCCCACTTGCACTAGAGTCAATAATCTAGTCTCACATCGCTATGCGATTTACATTGGAATGAATCTAACACCCATACAGTTCTCGTGTTGATCATGCTTCGCTTGTGGAAGAGGTTTAGTTAGTGCTATATTCAGATACGTGTGCACTTTGCAAATATTTATGCCCTCTCCATCGACGTAGTTGCGGATGAGGTTGAAGCGTTGTTTGATGTGTCTGGTCTTCTTGTGAAACCTTGGTTCCTTTGCTAGAGCAATGTCACGAGTGTTGTCACAGAACAGAGTTATTGGATTTAGTGCACTCGACACAACTCCAAGATTCGTCATGAACTGCTTCATCCAGACACCCTCCTTAGCTGCCTTTGAGGCAGCCATGTACTCCGCTTCACATGTAGAATCTTCTACGACGCTTTGCTTGGAACTGCACCAGCTTACCGCACCCCCATTAAGAATAAATACGTATATGGTTTGAGGCTCAGCGTCATCCGGATCGGTGTCAAAGCTTGCATTGATGTAACCATTTACGGCGTGCTCTTTGTCACCTCCATAAACGAGAAACTTTTCCTTAGTCCTTTTCAGGTACTTCAGAATATTCTTGACCGGCATCTAGTGATCCACTCCTGGATTACTTTGAAATCTTCGTGCCATACTTATGGCTAGGCTGACGTCCGATCTTGTGCACATCATTGCATACATGATAGACCATATGGCTGAAGCATAGGGGACGATACTAATCTTTTCTCTATCTTCCGCAATTACTCGACACTGAGTCTTACTCAACTTTATACCTTGTAATACTGGCAAGAACCCCTTCTTGGACTGCTCCATTTTGAACTTCTTCAAAAATTTATCAAGGTATGGGCTTTGTGAAAGTCCTATTAGTCGTCTCGATCTATCCCTATAGATCTTAATGCCTAATATGTAAGCAGCTTCTCCTAGGTCCTTCATTGAAAAACATTTGTTCAAGTAATCTTTTACGCTCTCTATAAACTCCACATTGTTTCCAATCAGCAATCTGTCATCCACATATAATATTAGAAACGCTACAGAGCTCCCACTCACTTTCTTGTAAATACAAGATTCTCCAACAACTTGTATAAACCCAAATGCTTTGATCACCTCATCAAAGCGCTTATTCCAACTCCGAGATGCGTGCACCAGTCCATAAATGGATCGCTGGAGCTTGCACACTTAGTTAGCATTCTTCGTATCAAAAAAACCTTTGGGTTGCATCATATACAACTGTTCTTTAAGAAAACCATTAAGGAACGCCGTTTTGACATCCATCTGCGAGATTTCATAATCCAAAAATGCAGCTGAGCTGGGATCATTGTCATCCATCACCACTTTACTGCCTACAAATTCTGGCTGAAGAGGGAAATGGGGACAATCAAGGAGATATACATGCTTGCCTAGCTTGGCATTGATAAGCATCTGAGTGTACGGGGCATACCCACATGATCTTTTCTTATCAGCAACAGTTCTCCAGATAGTCTCTACTATCAAGTCCATCACTCTGAATCTAGTGTGAGTGTCCAGATGGTGCAGCAAATTGATGGAGTGACCTCTAATCATCTTATCATCACCTGATTTATGCATCAAGGTGTGTCTCAGAATGGTGTTAGCTGTGGGCATTGCTACTTCAAAAAGATCCCCGGCAACGACGCCGAAAATACTTTTGATTGTTCTATTGTGTATCCCTTGCAACGGTGCCAGGAATTAGTTGTGTCGACGGCACCAGAATCCTTCAGCTACGGCTATGCCTTAAGGGACTTCCTAGGCAAGTATGCAAAGGATTTCCCCCGTGGCCTTGGAGCCTTGCGTTGGTGTTCCTTTCAAGCGGAAAGGGTGATGTAGCACAACGACGGTAAGTATTTCCCTCAGTTTGAGAACCAAGGTATCAATCCGGCGGAAGAGTATCTCAAGATCCTGCACAAACACAAAATCTTGCACGCAACGCTATGAAGGGGTTGTCAATCCCTTATAGATTGTTTTCCAAGTGAGAACTGAAAGCAACAAAGTAACAAAGCAAAGTAAAAGCAGAGATGTAAATGATGGATGTGAATAGACCCGGGGGCCGTAGTGTTTACTAGTGGCTTCTCTCATGAAAGCAAGTAGACGATGGGTGAACAAATTACTGTCGAGGAATTGATAGAACTGTGCAGAGTCGTGACGATATCTATGCAGTGATTATTTCTATAGGCATCACGTCCGAAACAAGTGGACTGATACTTTTTGCATCTACTACTATTACTCCACACGTCGACCGCTATCCAGCATGCGTCTAGTGTACTAAGTACATAAGAACAGAGTAACGCCTTAAGCAAGATGACATGATGCAGAGGGATAATCTCAAACCAATGATAAAAACCCCATCTTTTTACCCTTGATGGCAACTGCTTGATGTGTGCCTTGCTGCCCCTACTGTCACTGGGAAAGGTCACCACATGGCAGAACCCAAAACCAAGCACTTCTCACATTGCAAGAATCATAGATATAGTTGCCCAAACAAAACCAAAGACTCGGAGAGACTTACAAGGATATCAAATCATGCATATAAGAAATCAGCAAAGACTCAAATATATATCATAGATAATCTGATCACAAGTCCACAATTCATCAGATCTCGACAAACACACCGACAAACAAGATTACATCAATAGATCTCCATGAAGATCATGGAGAACTTTGTATTGAAGATTCTAGAGAGAGAAGAAGCCATCTAGCTACTAACTACGGACCCGTAGGTCTGAAGTGAACTACTCACGAGTCATTGGAGGGGCGATGATGATGATGAAGAAGCCCTCCACCTCCAAAGTCCCCTCCGGCAGGGTGCCGGGAAGGGTCTCGAGATGAGATCTCGCAGAAACGGAAGCTTGCGGTAGCGGAAAAGTATTATTCGAGGCTCCTCTGATTTTTTGTGGAATATTTGGGAATATATAGGCGCAAGATCTAGGTCAGGGGGCGACCAGGGTGGCCACAAGCTTGCCCACCGCTGCCTCACCCCTGGTGGCGTGGTGGGAGCTTGTGGGCTCCCTGGGGTCCACCTGGCTTGGCCCAAAGGCTCCCAGGTCTTCTTTCGTTCGGGAAAAAATCATTTCGAGGTTTTTATTCCGTTTGGACTCCGTTCCAAAATCAGATCTGAAAGGAGTCAAAAACACGAAAAAAACAGGAACTGGCACTTGGCACTGAATCAATAAGTTAGTCCCAAAAAGATATAAAAAGGTACATAAAACATACAAAGAAGACAAGATAACAGCGTGAAACCATCAAAAATTATAGATACGTTTGAGACGTATCAAGCATCCCCAAGCTTAGCTCCTGCTCGTCCTCGACTAGGGAAGTGATAAGAATGACTTTTTGATGCTTTCGTGCTACCTAGCATAGGTGTCCTTTGTAATTCCTCTTATGTGACGTGAATGTTCAGATCCATTAGATTCAAAACAATAGTTTGCTATTGACGTGGAAACAATAATAATTCAAGCAAACTAGCAAAGTAATCATGAACTTTCAAAATAACAAGGCCAAAAGAAAGTTACCCCTACAAAAGCATATAGTCTGGATATGCTCTATCATCATTGCACAACGAATTTAAATCATGCACAACCCCGGTATTGGCCAAGTAATTGTTTCGCACCCTTACTTTCTCAAACATTTTCAACTCTCACGCAATACATGAGCGTGAGACATGGTTATAGCACTATAGATGGTGTGGAATGTGGTGGAGGTTGCAAGACAAAAAAAGGAGAAGATAGTCACATAACTAGGCATATCAATGAGCTGTGGAGATGCTCATTAATAGATATCAATGTGAATGAGTAGGGATTGCCATACAAATGATGCACTAGAGCTACAAGTATGTAAAAGCTCTTAAAGAAAACTAGTGGGTGTGCATCCAACTTGCTTGCTCACGAAGACCTAAGGCAATTTTGAGGAAGCCTATCATTGGAATATACAAGCCAAGTTATATAATGATAATTTCCCACTACCTATACGGTGGTGACAAAACGAGAGACTCTCAATCATGAAGATCATGGTGGTCAAAATGCACAAGTGTGGAAAAAGTGGTAGCATTGTCCCTTCTATCTTTTTCTCTTTTTTTGGTGGGCTCTTGGGCCTCTCTTTTTTATGGGCTTATTTGGCCTCTTTTATTTCCTCACATGGGACAATGCTCCAAAAATGATGATCATCACACTTTCAACTCAAAACTTAGAGAAATTATGACTCTATATGGAATGCCTTCTGTAGTGTACCGTGGCAATGATCTAGCATGGCATAGACATCAATGGAAACATCATGCTACCTATCTTACGATCGTGCAAAGGCAATGTAGACGTGGTGGCACATATCATGGCGGTAGTTGCATGGCAATATATCTCGGAATGACTTTGAAAAAGCCATAGTAGGTAGGTATGGTGGCTGTTTTGAGGGAGGCTAATGGTGGGTTTTGTGCACCGGCGAAAGTTGCGCGGCACTAAGAAGATAGTGATGGTAGAAGGTGAAAGTGCATCTAAACCATGGACTCAGCATTAGTCACAAAGAACTCATATACTTGTTGCAAAAGTTTTATTATTAATCGAAACAAAGCATTCAACGCATACTCCTAGGGGAAAGGTTGGTAGGTATAAACCATCGCGCGATCCCGACCGCCACGCAAAGGATGACAATCAATATACTAATCATGCTCAGATTTCATCACATAGCGGTTCACCATACGTGCATGCTACAGGAATCACTAACTTCAACACAAGTATTTCTAGATCCACAACACCTTACTAGCATGACTTCAATATTACCATAACCACAACTCAAAACTAATTGAGATGAATCAAACTTCTCTAACTATTCAATGCACGTGAAGGTGGAAGTTTTCGTATCCCTTTGGATAACTACCCCTTTTGAGACTACTTTCAAAGCATAGATCAACTACCAAGCCACGCACCGCTGCGCTCTAAAAGATATAAGTGAAGCACATAGAGCAAAAGGTATCTAGCTCAAAAGATATAAGTGAAGCACATGTGAGCTGAATTGTCTACCAAAAGATATAAGTGAAGCTCGACAAAATCACGGTGTGTGCATGTCTCTCTCTCTAGGTGTGCAGAAAGGATGATTGTGACACAACAAAAATAAAAGACTCCAACGATACAAGATGCTCCAAGTAAAAACACATAACATGTGGTGAATAAAAATATAGCCCCAAGTAACGTTACCGATGGATTGAAGACGAGAGAGGGGATGCCTTCCCGGGGCATCCCCAAGCTTAGGCTTTTACGGCATCCTTGAATCTCTTGGGGTGCCTTGGACATCCCCAAGCTTGAGATCTTGCCACTCTTTATCCTTTTGTCCATAAGAACATCACCCAAAACATGAAAACTTCACAACACGAAACTTAAACATAAACTCGTGATAACATTAGTACAAGAAAGCAAACCACCACTTCCTTAGCTACTGTAGAAAACTTAAATTCTACTTGTGCTGATGTTGGGTTACTGTACTTTCAATCTTCCATGGCTAATACCCCCCGATACTATCCATAGTTTCATCAAAATAAGCAACCAACACAACAAAAACATAATCTGGTAACAGCAGACCAGTCTGTAGAAATCTGTATATTTCGTATACCTGTGGTACTTCAAAAATTCTGAAAAACTATGACAGTCTGAAGACTTTTCGTAGAAATCAGCAGCAAAAAGAATCAACTCAAAAGATCTTACAGAAAAAAATGAACATTCTTTTCGTGAGAAGAAAGTTTCTGTCTTTTCCAGCATGACCAAACGATCATCCCCACGACTAATCATAACGGTTTTGCTTGGCACAAACGCAAAAATTAAACACAAAAACACAAGCATAACAGAATTATGAAAGTGTGGAAAACACAAAACAGAAAGAAAAAGGATAGATTCATTGGGTTGCCTCCCAACAAGCGCTTTTGTTTAACGCCCTTAGCTAGGCGAAAGTGATGGAATTACGTATGGTCATCTTTGGTGCTCAAACCATAGGTAGCATGATCATTTATCATCTTAAGATTTTCATATTTATTAGATGACTCACCACAAGCTCTAGGAACAAAAACAGGCTTGATGGTCTTTTTGAGGGTAAGATTTGGAGTATTTTGCACAGCGGCAAAAGTGGAACCCAAGTTGGTTATGACATCTTCTAATTTGCCAATTCTAGAAGAAGAATTAACTATAAGTTCCTTCTCCTTTAAATTTTTCAAAATGTTTCCCACTTTGGATCCGTACTGAGTAATTTGATTGTGGATCTTTCTATTCAAACCCTCAATAAGTTCAACTATGGCAATTTTGTTTTCAATAGCGTCAAGCCTTTGCATCACGTGTTCCAAGGTCAAGATAGTTCCATTAACCATGAGCGGGGGTGAGCCTACCAAATTAATGATAGATCTATAGGAGTCAACAGTATGGCTCCCCAAAAGTTCCCGCCTACAATGGTATCAAGGATATACCTATTCCAAGGAGAAATTCCAACATAGAAACTGCGAAGGAGGACGGTAGTGGATTGCTTACGAGGAGATCTACTTTGAGCATTGCAAATCCTGTACCAAGCGTCCTTCAAATTTTCTTCCTCATTCTGCCTGAAATTGAGAACTTCATTTTCAGGGGTGTCGTTTGGAGTGGTGGGTCTATCCATTGATGGACTGTCTCACACACAAACGAGAAGGAAGAGAGAGTGAAACGGGCAAAAGAAGACAGCAAAAAGGCAAAAGAAAACGGAGAAGGCGAAAGACGAAAGGCAAATGAAAACGGCAAATGTGAAGTGGGGGAGAGGAAAACGAGAGGCAACTGGCAACAAAAGTAAATGCAAGAGAAGAGTTTGTGAGACCTACTTGGATAGATCTTGATTTCTCTTCCCCGGCAACGGCGCCAGAAATACTTCTCCTACTTCAAAAAGATCCCCGGCAATGACGCCGGAAATACTTCTGATTGTTCTGTTGTGTATCCCTTGCAACGGTGCCAGGAAGTAGTTGTGTCGACGGCACGAGGAATCCTTCAGCTACGGCTATGCCTTAAGGGACTTCCTAGGCAAGTATGCAAAGGATTTCCCCCATGGCCTTGGAGCCTTGCGTTGGTGTTCCTCAAAGCAGAAAGGGTGACGTAGCACAGCGACAGTAAGTATTTCCCTCAGTTTGAGAACCAAGGTATCAATCCGGCGGAAGAGTATCTCAAGATCCTCCACAAACACAAAAGCTTGCACCCAACACTATGAAGGGGTTGTCAATCCCTTATAGATTCTTCGCGAAGTGAGAACTCAAAGGAACAAAGTAACAAAGCAAAGTAAAAGCAGAGATGTAAACGATGGATGTGAATAGACCCGGGGCCGTAGTGTTTACTAGTGGATTCTCTCATGCAAGCAAGTAGACGGTGGGTGAACAAATTACTGTCGATCAATTGATAGAACTGTGCAGAGTCGTGACGATATCTATGCAATGATTATTTCTATAGGCATCACGTTCGAAACAAGTAGACCAATACTTTCTGCATCTAATCCTATTACTCCACACGTCGATCGCTATCCAGCATGCATCTAGTGTATTAAGACCATAAGAACAGAGTAACCCCTTAAGCAAGATGACATGATGTAAAGGTATAATCTCAAACCAATGATAAAACCCCCATCTTTTTACCCTTGATGGGAACTGCTTGATGTGTGCCTTGGTGCCCCTACTGTCACTAGGAAAGGTCACCACATGGCAGAACCCAAAACCAAACACTTCTCCCATTGCAAAGAATCATAGATCTAGTTGGCCAAACAAAACCCAAGACTCGGAGAGACTTACAAGGATATCAAATCATGCATATAAGAAATCAGCAAAGACTCAAATATATATGATAGATAATATGATCACAAGTCCACAATTCATCGGATCTCGACAAACACACCGACAAACAAGATTACATCAATAGATCTCCATGAAGATCATGGAGAACTTTGTATTGAAGATTCTAGAGAGAGAAGAAGCCATCTAGCTACTAACTACGGACCCGTAGGTCTGAAGTGAACTACTCACGAGTCATTGGAGGGGCGATGATGATGATGAAGAAGCCCTCCACCTCCAAAGTCCCCTCCGGCAGGGTGCCGGGAAGGGTCTCCAGATGAGATCTCGCGGAAACGGAAGCTTGTGGCGGCAGAAAAGTATTTTTGAGGCTCCCCTGATTTTTTGCGGAACATTTGGGCATATATAGGCGCAATATCTAGGTCAGGGGGCGGCTCGGGTGGCCACAAGCTTGCCCACCGCCACCACACCCTGGTGGCGTGGTGGGAGCTTGTGGGCTCCATGGGGCCCACCTGGCTTGGCCCAAAGGCTCCCTGGTCTTCTTTCGTTCGGGAAAAAATCATTTCGGGGTTTTTATTCCGTTTGGACTCCGTTCCAAAATCAGATCTGAAAAGAGTCAAAAACACGGAAAAAAACAGGAACTGGCACTTGGCACTGAATCAATAAGTTAGTCCCAAAAAGATATAAAAAGGTACATAAAACATACAAAGAAGACAAGATAACAGCGTGAAACCATCAAAAATCATAGATACGTTTGAGACGTATCAGGCATCCCTGCTTGCAAGAAGCACATAGATCCCATCTTGTGAGTTGCCAAATACTTGTGAGGAATTGGCTTGTACATGTTGGAAATGGAGTAGTGACTCTTCTTTGGCTCAGAATACACATCAACATCACTCTCTATCTGCTTGGGGCACCAATGATAGTGGCCCACTCATCAATCGGTGACTCATACTTGTGTCCATTAGTCATCCACACAATAGAACCATCTCCATAGAAGTGAACAGTTGAATAGAAATGCATGATCGGTTCATCATTCCCTGGGGTTATCTATTTTCCAACAAAATCTTGAATGTCCACAGACTTGAAGTTGTCTTGCACATGGGGAAAGAAATCTTCATTGGCTTTGATGTAAGCTCAGTCAACATATCTCGTGTCACTAATAGCTAGACTTTTGTCATACAAAACAATCTCATAGAAATCTTGTTGTTCCTTGGTGGGAAACCTTGGTCAACAACAGTTCATCTCCTTTTGGCATATGGATCTGCAACTCTCCATTTCCTCAAACCTGCATCTTTCCTCTTCTTCATATCTTCAGCTACTCGATGAGCATCGTTATGTAGTGGCAGATTTGGTCGGAGCTTTCTGAGAATGGGTGCATTCTCTTCTTATTCATCCACAGCAAAGGCACTAGAAGCAGGGCCTTTCTCCACGGCAGCTGCGGGAATGTCCTTTGTAGTCATTTTATGAGCTGCAGCCTTCTTAGCCTTAAAAGGAGGCTTAGGAGCAGATTTCCTCAGCATGGCTTCAACCATGAGCTTCTTCTTCTTAGGAGGAGGAGGGGCATCAACTAGTACTTCATCTTCTCTAGCAGCATCTTCTGGGTCTTCATACATGGAGGTAGGTCTTCCAACAACATGAATCACCCTCTTCCTAGCTCTCTTTGCACCACCCTTTTAGGACGATTGTCAATGGGAAGTATTGTACATGTCCTTGCACATGCAGGTGCTCTAAGATCAGCAGGATTAGCATACTCCTTTCTGACAGTCTTCATAGGAGCCTTTGGAGGAGCTGAAGTTTCCTGTGGCACAAAATCTGTGTCCTCTTCATCTGATTCAAGCTTCTTTCTCTGCTTGGTGGCTACTTTGGGCAGCCATGGGAGGTGAGAGAACTTGGGTCAGAAGCTGTCTTCTCAGAACTTGTGCGTGAGTCCATCTCAACTCTATTTTCTCTCAAATCATTCTCGCTATCCCCAGATCCTGACATCTCGGCACACAAGCAACAACTCAGCAGCAAACTAGCACACAAGAAAACATGTGAAAGAATATAGAGGAGCATAAGGGTTGAGCATCACAAAACACAGAAGGTTTTGCAATGTTTGAATTCAGAAACATAGGCTATGATCTTCAAGGGGATGTAAATCGGTAGCATCGGGTTGGCCATTTCGGAGTCACAGAGGAGTTCTTCTCGAATAACATAGACTTGGCTGTCTTTCTGGTGTCATCAAAAAGAACTGCTCGGTCTCACCGAGTTGCTTCTCAGGAACCCTAAAACCACAATGGGTAGAACCGATTTTACCAACTCGGTCTCACCGAGCTGCATGCTGCGGCAGATCAGATCCTAGATTGCATCATTCTCTATGCTACGAGATTTCCTGGTGGAATGAGGGGGTTTGCACATGGTTACTTGTATATAGAAATTCTAATGCGCATGGGATTGATCAAGGGAGCACAAGAGAAAAACGGATCTGTACCCTAACTTAGTGGCGATCCGACTACGGCGTCAACGACGGTGAAGATTCCGTCGACGACGGAGAATCCCAATGGTGGATGTACTCAGGGAGACAAAGGTAGCAACCATGGGTCCTACAGCGGCAACTTTGGGTTCGGGAATGGAACATTTGAGGATAAATCTCAAAATGTACTGTCCGCGAGATTATATATCGATCGCAGTCCGTGTCACTCAGTTTACAAAATCGGTGTCACCGAGTTCCTCTGCTGTCAGTTGATAGGGAAACTCGGTGTAATTGAGTTGGTTATTTAAGTGGTACCGAGATTGAAAACCCCGATCAACTTTGGCAATTTGATGCAATCGATTTTGTGGGGTTGGTTTCACCGAGATTCACAAAGAGGTTTTGGAAGACAACCTTTGACGATACGGAACTCCGAGTGCTCCTTCACACAGAGGGATCGACAAGTGCTTGTTCAAGTTTTGTGATGAAGCATGAATAGAACTTGAGATGAGAAAGCATAGATAGCTAGAGGGATGTCCTAGGCATTCTTGTCCATCCAATAGGCAAAAGATAAATCGAGATCCAAATAACAACAATTGGATGTCCTCGAATGAGCAAGAATATGCAGACCAACATGCTCACACAATAAGATGATAGATAAAATATGGTGAACATGCACAAACATCCTAGCATCTATCAAGCACTTGGGCTATGACAAAGTCATCTATATATGAGTATATTGACTTAGGAGCCAAGTAAGAATACTTGATCATAGGACATACTCATTGTTAAGCACAAGTGGGGTGTGACAACCCGAGACCGATGTTCCAGAAGATTCTCCTTTATTTCCATTTCCGTCGTGTGTTTAGTTTTATTTGTTGCATCATCATTTAGTTTGCATCGTCGCATCATGCATGGCATCTTGCATCATCTGTTGCGTGTGGTGTTTTGAGTGTGTGTGCTTCAAGTGCGATAGTAACTCCCTTCTCTCCTCTCTTGTTTTATTTCGTGGCTGTTTTAAACTTTCAGTTTTAACCCCTTCAAAAGATTCGTCTTCTTTTAAAAGTCCTTTTATTAAATGTGGGCGCAAGCCCTTGGGTTTCCTCTATTTTTTCCTTTTGTTTTATTTTAAAAATTAGAGTCTCTTTCTATTTTTGAAAAGGGGTTTATTTTATTCTCTTGTTAAAAGGGTTTTATTTTATTCTTAAAAAAGGGTTTCATTTTTATTTCTTTAAAAAAGCCCAATCTATTTTTATAGTTGGAGTATATTATAAACGAGTCAAAAGGCATTTTTTTATTTTGTTAAATCCTTTTATTTTTTTGTGTGTGTTTTTCTGTTTTAAAGAGGAAAAAAACAAATAGGAAGAGGGAGCCCATCCTCTGGCCACTTGGGCCGCAGCCTAGCTCCCCAACCCTAGTGAGCCCCCTCGTCCCCCTGTTCCGCCGTGCGTCGTCTTCTCCCCCTCTGCCCGAGGAGCCCTCTGCCCACGCCGCCAGCAGCTCTCCCCGCGTGCCGCCGGCTTGCCCCAGGCCGAGCCGCCCCGCGCCGAGGCCTCCCGGTCGCCACCTCCTACCGCCGCACGCCGCCCTCGGCCCAGGTCACCTCCAACCCTTGCGACCGTTGTGCTCACGCCATGGCCTCGCCCACCAGGCCCTCGTCGCTGTTCGCCTGAGCCATCTAGGACACATCCATGCCCAAGCTGCTCGTCGCCGCTCCTCCCTCGCTGCGCCGCCGGTGCGCGCCCCCACTGCGTCGTTCTCCTCGAGGCCTCCGCCTCCCCGCGTGCCCTGCGCGTCGCCCTGGCCTCCCGTCCTGTGCTGCCCCGTCGAGCCCGCAGCTCGTCGCGCTGGCCGAGGCCGTCCGCCGGCGTAGCCCCGCCGGACGCCAGCCGCACGCCAGCTGCTCTCCAGGGCCCGACCTCCTCCGCCCTGTGCTCTCCCCTGCCGAACCGCCTGCTGCCGTGTGCTTGCCTGTTGTTAGTTGCTAGGCTGGCCTTGTAGCACCTGCGTGCTGTTGCTACCGATTTGGGGTTGCTAGCTGCTGCCGCCGGTTGTAGCTCTTGCTGCCATGTAGTTGCTGCTTGTGCTAATGTTGTTGCCACTGTTCTCCTGTTGTTGCATTTGCCTTGCTAGATTCTGTCGTTGCCTGCTTGCCGTGTTAGCTGCTGCTGTTTGTTGCTGCTGCCTGTGCATGTTGTTGTTTGCTGCCGATGGTTGCTGGTGCCTGCTTGCTGTGCCCGCGATAGCTATTGCTTGCATGGAGCTGTTTGATGCTGCTGCTTGCTAGCTATTGCCGGCTGATGCCATTGCTGTATGCTAGTGCTAGTTGCTGCTAGGTTGCTTAGCAGTTGTTTGCTGGTTGCTGATGCTAGTTGATGTAGGTTGTTAGCTGCATTGCTAGTTGTTGTAGCTGATGCTGTTGTGGTTGCCTGCCGTCGTTTGTCGTTAGTTGTTAGCTGCTAGATGTTGTTGTTGTGTCGCCTGCCGTCGCCGCGTAGATCATCCCCGCCACCGTGGGTCGTCGACAAGTTTGCGGAGTCCATGTCGTCCTCGACGACCCCCGGACATCTTCGGAACAAGTTCGACTACCGACGCCGAAGACCCATGAACCGACGGCAAGAGTACGACAACCGTCGGCGAGACCCGAGTACCTCGACGTCCACGACGACCCATGTTCACACCGCAACGAACCGAACCGCTCCGATTTGCAGGCTTCGAAGGTATACCGATGAGAAGTGGCCGTGAACCGTATACATGTGTTGTATGAGATGTATCATATGTTTGCGCCTTATGTTTGCCCGTTGCACGTTGTCTCCTTTTCGTCATGCCCTCGACACATGGGAACCCGATAAACGGGATCACCCCATATTTAGTTGGTTTGTCCCGCACACACTTCCTATACGTTGGCACGATATCTCGACAAGTTATCGGGATAGGGACGTTGACGTGGCATCGTTTCTGTTTTGCCGCCTTGGTTCCCTTTCGCTCGCTGTGGCGACACATGTTTCTTTCTCTTCATGCTCGTGGTGTCGTAACTTGCATGCATGACGCATTCATGGCATGATATCTTGTGTTGCTTGTCTCTTGTGTCGTAGCTCCGATATCCGCTCCGCGTGTTAACCGTCTGTTGAATCACCGCTTCACCCCTTGCCATGTTAAACAACATTAAACATTGTCGTGTAATAAAATAGGAGTGAATTAAATAATTAAGCGTGGAGTTTCATCGATATGCGATTCGTTGCATATCGAGCTTCACTTAATGTGTAGTGTTTGTGTGAGGTGAATTTCCATGCCATGCCTTGCATCATTGAACTGATCATGCATCATAGTACTGTCTGCATCATGTTGTGCATCGTGTGGTGAATATCTGTGTTGATGTTTGTTTCCGGTTTGCTCCGTCTCGATAGAGTTTGGCAAGCGTGTCGGAATGTGAGGACCCGTTCGACCACGATGGTTCGTCGACTTCTTGGAGACATTCTTCTTTCAAGCGGGATCTCTGGCAAGATGACCATTTCCCCAGATACCATTACTATCATTGCCATGCTATTTATTTCGATGCTATCGTTTATGTCTCGCTGCCTACCACATGTTAAATATCAGCCTCTCTACAATGCCATTATAACCTTCAACCTGTTCGACCTAGCAAACCACTGATTGGCTATGTTATCGATTGCTTAACCATGTTGTTAGCGTTGCTAGTTGCAGGTGCAGTTGCTTCCATGTGATAACATGGGTTCCTTGTCATATCACCATATTAATTGCTATTTAATTTAATGAACCTATATACTTGGTAAAAGGTGGAACACTCGACCTTTCTAGCCTGGTGTTTTGTTCCACCTTTGCCCCCTTAGTTTCGGCTACCGGTGTTATGTTCCATAAACGAGCGCTCCTAACACGATCAGGGTTGTTATGGAGACCCCCTTGATAATTCGTTTTAGATTCGAGCTGGTCTGGCAAGGCCCAACATTGGTACTACATTTACCTAACAACTAATGAACTGCATAGGGAGTAATTAACCTGAGGATATTTTAATCAAACCCTGGGCCAGTGCTCCTCATGAGTGTTGGTCCCACCTGAGCAATGTCCGGCGCCCCTCTGGTCACCTAGAGGTTTAGCGATCCCGACGTCTAGCTCATCCGTCGTGTCCTGAGAGTGAGATACGCGGCTCCTATCGGGATCGTCGACACGTCGGGCGGCCTTGCTGGATTAGTTTTACCTTTGACGAGATATCTTATGCATCGGGATTCCGGTGATGCTTTGGGTAATCTCAGAGTTGAGGTTTTCCACCAGGGAATCCGACGAGATCGCGAGCTTCGTGATTGAGGATTTCTATGTGGCTTGTGGTAATTTGTGATGGACTAGTTGGAGCACCCCCTGCAGGGTTAAATCATTTCGGAAAGTCGTGCCCGCGGTTATGTGGCAACTTGGAAGCTTTGTTTAACACTGGTTATAGATAACTTGAAGTTAACTTAATTAAAACTTGCCAAATGTGTGCGTAATCGTGACTGTCTCTTTCATGAGTTCCTTCTCCGATCGAGGACATGGTGGGGTTATGTCTGACGTAGGTAGGTGTTCAGGATCATTCATTTGATCATTAGTAGTTCACGTCCATTATGTGTAGATCTTCCCCTCTTATTTTCTTGTACTCGTAAGTTTGCGACCTAATATATGCTTAGCCGCTGCTGAAACCTCACCACTTAACCTTACCTCACCCATTAAGCTTTGCTAGTCTTGATACCTTTGGAAAGGAGATTGTTGAGTCCCCTGTGGTTCATAGATTACTACAACACCAGTTGCAGGTACATGTAAAGATTACTTGACGCGAGCGCGTTGATTGTTCATTTGGAGTTGCTTCTTCTTCTTCTTCATCGATCTAGGATGGGTTCCAGGCCGGCAGCCTGGGATAGCAAGGATGGACGTCGTTCTTGTTTTCGTTTGTTTTCGTCCGTAGTCGGACCCTGCACTTACTCTTGATGAATATGTAATGTACTGATGTGACTCTGATGTAGCTTGTGGCGAGTGTAAGCCAATTCTATTATATATCTCTTCTTTTCAGTACATGTACTTGTAACGATATCCATTCTTGCGACACGACGAGATGCGCTTCTATCCCTAACGAGGCCCTCGTGCCAAATTGAGGATAGGATCACATCTTGGGCGTGACATGGGGTTACCACTTTTACATAAGCATTAATGTGTTCATATCCTTAGGAGATGCTTATACTCAAGATTTAGAGTAAAGCTCCCCCTTGATATGACATCCCCCTAAGAGGGATAAACTAACCTTGGGTTTTTCCCTACAATACTTCAAGTAGGTGAAGTAGTGGTGGATGCTTAATGTTGATGAAGATCATCTTGAGTTGGGTGCAATCCTTGTTTTTTCTTACTCTTCTCACCTACATGGGTTAGTCCCAAAGCACGAGGAACATATTTAATAATATCTATGGACATGGAGTGAAACACAAATGGGATGATGTCCAAAGATGCATTAATTACCTTGTTCCTTGCTTACCATTGATGGAATGTGTGACTCTTTGATTGCATATAGTTCTTGGCAAAATGAATTGGAGTGAATTTTATTGGAGGAGTCGCCCCTCAAGAAATTGCTAGTTCTTCCTCTTGGGAATCCAAGTCAACTTGACGGGGATCCTTGGAGTTTTAGTAGCACTAGATGAGGTAGTGCTAGAAGTGTCCTTGAGAAACCACTTGACCTTGACTTGGGGTTCCTCTTCAAATAAGTCAATGTCTTATTGAAGCTTTCCCTTGCCCTTGTGGTCTTGTGGTAGGAGGGCTTCAAATAAGTCAATTTCATACTTCTCCTCTTGAGGAACAAACTTGGGAATGGGGTATGGACCTTTTTCCCAATCATCTCTGTTGATGTTAAAGTAGCCAACACCTTGTTTCTTTCGATGTCCTCCTTGCTTGCGCACAATTTCCTCAAAGTGCTTACCTCTGGAAAGAATCTTGAAGACACCTCTCTCTATCATCCCTTTCAATAAATCTTTTTTTTTCTCAAGTCTAACTTGGCTAAGAGAATCATTAGTGGAACCAAGAGAGCTACTAGCAACAACGTCATTAGTTTTAGCTTTAGCATGGTTGTTACTAGATGAAGAAACTTTCTTGCCTTTGTTACTAGTGTTCTTAGGTTTAACTTGTGGAACAAAAGTAGACAAGAGTAATCGTTTGTCTACATAATAAGAACTCTTCTTTCGAAGATCATCATTGATCGCCTATAGGAACTCATGCTCTTACTCCAAATTATGCTTCTCGAAGCGTAGGTTCTCATGAGTTCTTGCAACCTCTCTACGATCTTCTAAAGTAGTTTCATGTGCTAACTTAAGAGTGTTTAATTTCTAAGTTAGTCATTCAATATCTTTCTTATCATCATCGTTCGATTTCTCTTAACTAGCATGATAATTCGCAAGTTCGTTTTCTATGCAATCACTAGTTTTATAAAACAGCAAGTCATCTTCTCCTAACAAGTCATCATCATCACTATTGAAATCAAGATACTCGGGGCGTGATACGTCGGGGCTTTCAGCCATAAAGCAGTTTCTGAATCCTTCATTTGGTGAATCAAATAAGTCATAGGATTTGGAGGAAACAAGTGTAATACCGGCAACACCTTCATCTTGACTATAGTCAGAGTTGGAGTCGTAGCTTCTCTCAGATTGCTTGTCGGACTCGATGCCAGAAACCCATTCACCAATATAAGCTTGATGTCTTCTTCTTGAACTGCTCTACGTGTATTTGTCCTTCTTCTCCGATTGCTTGCCTCTCCATGAGTGTTTTCGTTCATAACAATCTTCTCTACTCCTTCTCTCTCTGCGAGGTGACTCATCCCTTGAAATTCATCTTTGAGGTGACTCTTCTCTTTGGTTGTAGGGTGCCGAGCACTCATTGGAGTAGTGACCGGGCTTCCCACAGTTGTAGCAATTTCCTTCACGACTGGACAAACACTTCTCCTCATGTCCTGAACTTCAGCTTCTTTCTTGGCCTCTACTCTTGTAAAACTTGTTGGATTTCTAACCATGAGGCTTATCTCTTCATCAGTGTCAAGATTGTCTTTTGAAGTAGTGGGAGCATCACATGAGGCTTTGTAAGCACCGCTTGACTTGTTGTGCAACACATCTTTGTCCTTGAGTGACATCTCATGAGCAACAATCCTACCAATGACTTCAGTTGGCTTGAGATCTTTGTAGTTAGGCATCATTTGGATCAATGTGCACACGGTATCATACTTCCCATCAAGAGCTCTTAGTTTCTTCTTGATGATGAATTTGTGGGTCATCTCTTCGCTTCCTAAGCTGACAATCTCATTGGTGATGAGAGCTAGCCTAGAGTACATTTCAGCGACACCTTGACGATCCTTCATCTTGATCTTGTCAAGCTGACTTTGAAGCACATCCAACTTAGATTCTCTAACAGAATCAGTATCTTCGTGCATATCGATCAAGGTATCCCACATTTCTTTTGCATTCTCAAGGCGGCTGATTTTTTTGAATTCTTCGGCGAATAGACAGTTGAAGATGATGTCGCGGGCTTTTGCATTGAGTTGCAACATCTTCACTTCATCGGTTGTCGCATCACGATCCGGTTCACACCCTTCTCCGAGGAAATCACCTTGCACGCCAACACGAGTAACAACCCAAACATGAGGATTAAAACCAAGAATGTGCATTTTCATCTTATGCTTCCAACTAGCAAAGTTAGTGCCATCGAAGTATGGACCTCTATGGTAATAATTTCCCTTAGTAGATGCCATACTCTACTAGGTTTTGTAACCAATGTAATGGAGACCAATGCTCTGATACCACATGTAGGATCGAAAGTATGGCTAGAGGGGGGTGATTAGACTACTTGACAAAATAAAAACTTAGCCTTTTCCTAATTTTAGTTGAGGGGCAGTTTTGGCAGTTAAGGCAAGTCAACTACACCCTACACACACAGTTCTAAGGGTGTAGCAGCGGAAATTAAAACATGCAAGTGTAAAGTAAAGGAGTAAGGTAGGCAGATCAAACGCATGAGGTTGACTCATCGATTTTTGGCATGGTTCCGCTAGGTGGCTCTATCGTACGTCCATGTTAGTGGAGACTTCAACCCATGGAGAGTAACGACTGTGAGAGTCCATGGAGGGCTGCACCCACGAAGGGTCCATGAAGAAGCGACCTTGTCTATTCCATCACGGCTTCCGTCCATGAAGGACTAGCCTCACTCACGGTAGATCTTCACGAAGTAGGCCATCTCCTTGCCCTTACAAACATCTTGGTTAAACTCCACAACACGAAGTAGGAGGCTCCCAAGCAACACCTAACCAATCTAGGAGGCACCAACCTCCAAAAGGTAATATATGTGGTAGAACAATGAACTCCTTGCTCTTGTGCTTCTAAAGATAGTCTCCTCAGCACAAAATCACTCTCTCCCAGAATAGGCATGGATAGGAGAGATTGATTTGGTGGAAAGCAACTTGGGGAGGCTAGAGATCAAGTTTCAAATGATTGGAAATAAATATCTTGGTCTCAACACATGCGTCGGTGGCTCTCTCCGAGAAAAATGGATCTGGCAATGAAGTGTGTATTCTGAGTGCTTCTGCCACGAATGAGAGGTGTGTGAAGGGGTATATATATGCAGCACACAAAATCTAACCGTTACAGCTAAAGTGGCAAACTCGGTGACACCAAAGTTGTAAACTCGCTGGTACGACTTGTACTAAAGGCAACAACTTTTGAGTCTCGATGGAACCGATATATGAAAATCGGTGGCACCGAAAAGGTGGCTAACGGTTAGATGACCAAACTCGTTGACACCAATACTAAAACTCAGAATTCCGATTTTGTGTATCGAGGCAACAGAATGTTGGTCACCCAAACTCGGTTGCAGTTGCACCGATTTGGTGGGAATGGCTAGGGTTTTGTCCGAGATCAAACTCGGTGAGGCCGAAATGGGAAAGTTGGTGGCACAGACTCTGAGTGTGTGGTTTAGGACGGAATGGTTATGTGGAAAAAATGACGGAGTATTTTGGTGGCTAACTTAGAGAACTTGATCAACCAGTTCAGTTTAATACCTCACCCCTTTTAATAGTATTGGATTTCCTATGGACGCAAATGTGGTTTCTCACAAATATAAAAGGAAGAGTCTTCCAGCTTCAAGCTTGGGCCAATCCTATTCCTTTCTTGCATCAAGGGGCATCTCCACATAACCTTTAGGCAAAACATCTTTTGAACTTTTCCAAAATATACTTGGATAAACATATTAGTCCAATGATGCATATGTTGTGATCAATTATCAAAACCACCCTAGGGAGCAACTGTGCTTTCAGAGGCGCAAGGCGGGTCACCAAGGTGAGCTAGTTGGCAGCCCAGGACACGAAGATGGCGACTCAAGGCCCACAAGGTAGAAGGTCGCCAGGAGTTTCCTTGCTTGAGGAGCAAGGCGAGTTAGAGACATATCGGGTCACGAATCATAACATGACCCGGATTCTTATAAGCCTAGGGTCCCAACCTGTATATAAAGGCAGGTCCCTAAGGACAATAGGTTAAGTTACAATCAATAGATACCTAGGTCAAGCAAATCTGCTCCCTTGTAGTCGATTTCAACAACAATACACACAAAGGAGGACGTAGGATTTTACCTCCATCGGAGGGGCTAAACCTGGGTAAACTCGTCTCTCGTCACCGATCAACCCCTTTGTGTCGCCACATAGTAGTGATGGCCTAACACTCAAGTTCTCTCATGAGGACATTTGTCGTGACAAAACCACGACAGTTGGCGCCCACCGTGGGGCTGTAGCGCGGTGGAGCTGAGTTCTCAAGGGGAGCCCTTCTAGGGTTTGGGACCTACGCGGTTGGTCTAATGACCAAAAGCCGTCGTGGAAAGCGCTACATCGACAATTAGAGCTAGGGTCCCAAGGCCAATTCGATCGAATCTAGATGTCGGGCTCCCTTCGACAAGATACACATCTTCATGGCAAAAATTGGCGTGTCTATCCCCGAGCCAGACATCAGCACCGACATCATCTAGCCGGCTCGGCTCGTGCAACACACCCGACATCAAACCGGGCGGCGTCGGGTCTTCGTCAGATTCACGCAAGGGATGAGCCTCCTGGATGAGCCGGCGACCGGCGGAGATACCCCTGTTAACTCTGACGACGAGTCATCCATGGGGGACACGGCGTTGATCCGCCCCCTCTTTGATTGAAGGCTTGGGGGATTTGCGAGGTGGAGATCTCCGAGGAGCCACCAGAGTCGCCCGCCAGGTCACCATCTACATGGAGGGGGCTGATGACCCACAAGTATAGGGGATCTATCGTAGTCCTTTCGACAAGTAAGAGTGTCGAACCCAATGAGGAGCAGAAGGATCTGACAAGTGGTTTTCAGCAAGGTAATCTCTGCAAGCACTGAAATTGTCGGTAACTAGTAGTTGAGTGATAAGATGATTCGTAGCAAGTAGCAAGTAACAACGGTGCAGAAAAGTGGCCCAATCCCTTTTGTAGCAAGGGACAAGCCTGGACAAAGTCTTATAGGACGTAAAGCGCTCCCGAGGACACATGGGAATTTCTGTCAAGCTAGTTTTCATCATGTTCATATGATTCGCGTTCGCTACTTTGATAGTTTGATATGTGAGTGGACCAGCGCTTGGGTACTTCCCTTACTTGGACAAGCATCCCACTTATGATTAACCCCTCTCGCAAGCATCCGCAACTATAAAAGAAGAATTAAGACAAAGTCTAAGCATAGCATTAAACTAGTGTATCCAAATCAGCCCCTTACGAAGAAACGCATAAACTAGGGTTTAAGCTTCTGTCACTCTAGCAACCCATCATCTACTTACTACTTCCCAATGCCTACCTCTAGGCCCAGATAATGGTGAAGTGTTATTCGACGTTCACATAACACCAATAGAGGAAAAACAACATACAACACATCAAATTATTGAACGAATACGAAATTCACATGACTACTTATAGCAAGACTTATCCCATGTCCTCGGGAACAAAAGTAACTACTCACAAAGCATAATCATATTCATGACCAGAGAGGTAATGAGTAGCATCAAAGATCTGAACAAATAATCTTCCACCAAGTAATCCAACTAGCATCAACTACAAAAAGTAATTAACACTACTCGCAACCTTACAAGTACCAATCGGAGTCGCGAGACGGAGATTGGTTACAAGAGATGAACTAGGGTCTGGAGATGAGATGGTGCTGATAAAGATGTTGATGGAGATGGGTCCCCTCCGATGAGAGGATTGTTGGTGATGACGATAGCGACGATTTCCCCCTCCGGGAGGGAAATTTCCCCGGCGGGATCATCCTGCTGGAGCTCTAGATTGGTTCTGCTCAAGTTCCGCCTCGTGGCGGCGGCGAATCCTCCCGAAAGCCTCCTCTTGATTTTTTTCTGGAATGAAACCCTTCTTGTAGAAAAAGAGGGGAGCCAGAGGGCCTGCTGGGAGCCCACAAGCCCCCTAGGCATGGCTAGGAGGGAGGTCGCGCCTAGCAGGCTTGTGGCCTCCTGCTGGCGCCCCTCTGGTACTTCTTCGGCCTAGTATTTTTTATAAATCCCAAAAAAGACCCTCGTTGATTTTGACGGCTTTGGAGTTGCGCAGAATAGGTATCTCAAACTTGCTCCTTTTTTAGATCAGAATTCCAGCTGCCGGCATTCTCCCTCTTCATGTAAACCTTGAAAAATAAGAGAGAAAAGGCATAAGTATTGTACCGTGAAGTGCAATAACAGCCCAAAAAGCGATAAATATCAACATGAAAGCATGATGCAAAATAGACGTATCAACTCCCCCAAGCTTAGACCTCGCTTGTACTCAAGCGAAAGCCGAGATCAATAAATATGCCCACATGTTTAGGGAGAGAGGTGTCGACAAAACGAGATACGGACATGCAGGCATCATGATCATATTCAGAACAGCAATACCATCATATCATCTCTTATGCTAAAGTGACAATTCCTTCACAAAGTAAAGCATGGATCAAGAACCTTACCGAGAATTAACGACCGATAGCCTTTAGTCATTGAAGCAATTGCAATTTATCACAACATCGGAAAGAGTCAAATAAGAACTTGTAAAGCAAATCCACATACTCAATCATCTTTTTGTTCTCTACAATTGCTACAACTCACGTGGTACTCATGAGATCAAAGATTCAGTTGGACACAGAGAAAGATAGGGGCTTATAGTTTCACCACCCAACCATTTACCTCAAGAGTAATGTCAACAATAATAATTCATGAATACTTACTTTGAAGTTTACATATGAATATAGATATTTCCCTAGCATATGACGTGAGCCAAGATAAAGGTGAAATAAGGAATTGGTGAAGATCACCATGACTCTTTCAAGGGCAAAAATTAAAGGTACAAGATAGGCCCTTCGTAGAGGGAAGCAGAGGTTGTCATGCGCTTTTGAGGTTTGGATGTGTGTCCTCTTAGTGTGAAGGAACGTCACTTTATATTGCCTCCTGTGATAAAGAACTTTATTATGCAGTCTGTCGCTTTTATATCTTCCTCATCACAGGTTCGTACAAAGCTTATTTTCCACACACTAATAGATCATACATATTAGGGAGCAATTTTTATTGCTTGCACCGATGACAACTTACTTGAGGGATCTTATTCAATCCGTAGGTAGGTATTGTGTACTCTCATGGCACAACTGGGTTGAAGGTTTATGGATGCACAAGTAGTATCCCTACTTGGTGCGGGAGTTTTGGCTAATATGAGGTGGAAGCAATCATCACATGCTAAGGGATCTCTAGTCATATAACATTGTTCGGAACCAAGGAAACACAATTCATTATGTTGTCTTCCTTGTCCAACATCTACTTCTAAGCAAGTAATAGTTTAGTGAGTGTTCACAATCATAGATGGTGTCAGAGATGATATATTTATATGTGAACCTCTCCTTCTTTATCACTTCCTATTAATTGCAACAATGACCAAGGTCTATGTTTGTCTACCCTCAACGAGTTTCAATCATCATTCTTTCTATATGTGAAGCCATCACTTCCCATAAGATCATTACTTGATCTTTCATGCTTTTGTTCTATTCTCATCCTTTTGATCATGGAATGAGGCAAGGCCCTTAACTAAGACACTCTTTATTATATGGCTCACGAGCTCGAATATATCGTGGGTGACACAAAGCAAAACTCAAGCCTAAAACACTAAGAACTTTATTCTACTAGAGGAAGAGAAAACTGAAAAGGAACAAACTAAAACAAAGGTAAAGGCAAAATATGTGATGGTGATACGATACCGGGGCAACTCCCCCAAGCTTGGCACAAGCCAAGGGGATTGCCCATACCCATGCTTAGTTGTCTTCCTTTGGAGGTGATGGTGTTGGAGTTGTTGCAATGGTCTTGAGCTTGTTTAATTTTCTCTTGAGCATAAAATTATGCTCCTTCAGATCATTAATTTATTTTCAAGCCTCAACACCCTTTGGCATAATTCCTGCTTACTCTCCTGCAAAAGACGAGAAGGGATAAACAAAATCTTAGGCTTCTTCCTTGAGTCAGGGAGGCTAGACTTCTTGAACTCCACATGCGTGTCACCAAATTGAGGTAGAGGAGCCTCCTCCTCACCGGAACTTGTTCCTTCCTTCCCCGTGGGATCATAATCTTCTTCCTCATCAGTGGTCCAACTATAACGATCCAAGTCCCCATAGACCTTGGGGTTAGCAAGGTAATCGGCCACATAGCTCTCCCCCTCTGAATCTTGAGAATACATCTTGCCCTAAATCTGCGGCAGAAAACAGGCTCAAAACGAAAATAGGAAAAAATTGCGTGATACAAGGGTCAGACCTTTCGGGAGAATATATAATGATTTTTCCCGACCAGAAGGAGTACTACGCAAGAAAACGGAGTCCGGGAGGCACACGAGGTGGCCACAAGCCCCCTAGGCGCGACCAGGGGGTGGCCCGCGCCTCGCAGGCTTGTCACCTCCTCGGGCGCTTTCCCGACTAATTCAAAATTTTCTATTTCTTCAAAAATTCCAAAACGGAGGAAAAATCCTACTGGCAAAGTTTTGGAGTCGGTTTACTTACCGAATCACATACCTCTTCGTTTTCGGAGTCTGAATAGGTTGATAAATATCCCTTAGGTACTCCTCCGGAGTTATGGTATTGATAATATTGCTTTCAACATTTATGGGAGTACCTGAGATATAATGCTTGATTCTCTGCCCATTTACCACTCTCGGACAATTACCTTCAGTGTTGTTGATCTTGATAGCACCAGAACGATATACTTCCTCAACAATGTAAGGACCTTCCCATTTGGAGAGAAGCTTGCGTGCAAAAAATCTTAAACAAGAATTATTTAGCAAGACATAATCACCTACATTGAACTCACGCTTTTGTATCCTTTTATCATGCCACCTCTTAACCTTTTCTTTGAACAACTTATCATTCTAATATGCGTGAGTTCTCCATTCATCAATTGAGCTAATATCAAATAACCTCTTCTCACCAGCAAGTTTGAAATCAAAGTTGAGCTCTTTGATTGCCCAATAAGCCTTATGCTCTAGCTCAAGAGGTAAATGACATGCTTTGCCGTAAACCATTTTGTACGGGGACATGCCCATCGGATTCTTATAGGCAGTTCTATAAGCCCACAGTGCATCATCGAGCTTCTTAGACCAATTCTTTCTAGACCTGTTGACAGTCTTTTGCAGAATTAGTTTAATCTCTCTATTGCTTAGCTCTACTTGATCACTGGACTGAGGATGATAGGGAGATGCAATTCCATGGTTGACATCGTACTTAGCAAGCGTTTTACGGAAAGCACCACAAATGAAATGTGAACCACCATCGGTCATTAGATATCTAGGGACTCCAAATCTAGGGAAAATAACTTCTTTAAGCATCCTGATAGAGGTGTTGTGATTAGCACTACGAGTTGGGATAGCTTCTACCCACTTAGTGACGTAATCAACAGCAACTAGGATATGAGTATACCCGTTGGATTTCGGAAAAGGTCCCATATAATCAAAGCCCCAAACAACAAATGGTTCAATGACAAGTGAATAATTCATAGGCATTTCCTGACGTTTACTGATATTACCTATTCTTTGACATTCGTCAAAAGACAAGACAAACTTATGGGCATCCTTGAAGAGAGTGGGCCAATAGAAACCTGATTGCAGTACCTTGTGTGCTGTTCTATCTCCCGCATGGTGTCCTCCGTAAGCCTCGGAGTGACACTTCTATAGGATCTGTCCCTGTTCATGTTCAGGTACACAACGTCTAATAACACCATCTATTCCTTCGTTATAAAGGTGAGGATCATCCCAGAAGTAATGTCTCAAATTAAACAAGAATTTCTTCTTTTTGCAGGTAGGTGAAACTAGGTGGTATATATTTGGCAACGATATAATTTGCATAATCAGCATACCACGGTGCACTATGTGAAGTATTGATCACATTCAATTGCACATTAGGAAAGTTATCATCAATAGGTTGTGGGTCATCAAGAACATTCTCCAACCTAGACAAGTTATCTGCTACGGGGTTATCAGCACCCTTCCTGTCGACAACATGCAAATCAAATTCTTGTAGCAAGAGAACCCATCTGATAAGTCTAGGTTTAGTGTCTTTCTTCTCCATTAGGTACTTAATAGCAGCGTGATCAGTGTGAATAGTGACTTTGGAATCAACTATGTAAGATCTGAACTTTTCACATGCAAACACGACTGCTAAAAATTCCTTTTCCGTAGTAGCACAGTTTCTTTGGGCACTGTCTAGAGTTTTACTATCATAGTGAATAACATTCAACTTCTTATCTACTCTTTACCCTAGGATAGCACCAACAGCATAATCACTAGCATCACACATGATTTCAAAAGGTAAGTTCCAATCAGGTGGTTGAACAAGAGGTGCAGTTATCAAAGCCTTCCTAAGTATTTCCAAGGCTTCCTCACAATCATCGTCAAAAACAAAAGGAATATCCTTTTGCAAGTGATTGGTAAGAGGCCTAGAAATCTTAGAGAAGTCTTTAATGAACCTCTATAGAAACCAACATGACCAAGGAAACTTCTTATAACTTTGATATCTATGGGGCATGGCATTTTCTCGATCGCATCAACCTTAACCTTATCGACTTCAATACCTATTTCAGAAATTTTAATTTGTAGGATGATGACTTCATTAACCATAAAGTGGCACTTCTCCCAATTCAAGACAAGATTGGTGTCTTTACATATCTGCAAGACTCGATCAAGGTTGCTGAGGAAATCATCAAAAGAAGACCCGTAAACGGAGAAGTCATCCATGAAAACCTCAACAATCTTTTCACAAAAGTCAAAGAATATAGACATCATGCATCTTTGAAACGTGGCACGTGCATTACATAAGCCAAAAGGCATACGTCTATAAGAAAAGTTACCGAAAGGGCAGGTGAAAGTGGTTTTCTCCTGATCAGATTGTGCAACAGGTATTTCGGAGAAACCAGAATAACCATCTAGAAAGCAGAAGTGTGTGTGTTTAGACAGTCTTTCTAGCATTTGGTCAATAAAAGGAAAAGGGTAATGATCTTTCCTAGTGGCCTTATTCAATTTCCTAAAACCGATCACCATCCTATAGCGAGTAGTAATTGTCTATGGGATCAATTCATCCTGATCATTAGGGACAACGGTAATACCTCCCTTCTTTGGGACGCAATGCACCGGACTCACCCAATCACTATGAGCAACAGGATAGATAATACCTGCTTTTAGGAGCTTTAGTATTTCTTTTCTTACTACCTCTTTCATCTTAGGATTTAATATCCCTTGGTGATCAACAACTGGTCTGGAATCAGCATCGGTTTTAATCTTGTGCTGGCATAGAGTGGGACTAATGCCCTTAAGATCATCAAGAGTATATCCAATAGAAGCATGGTGCTTCCTCAGAGTTTTTAGTAACTTCTTTTCTTCATTCTCTCAGAGTCTAGCACTAATAATAATAGGATATATCTCCTTTTCATCAAGATAAGCATACTTAGGAGTATCAGGAAACTATTTAAGCTCGAACACAGGATCACCCTTTGGTGGGGGTGGATCACCAAGAAGTTCAACATGCAAATTATTCTTAAGGATAGGATATTGTTCAAGATAACTCTATCTATCTCATCCCTTTCATCCATATGCATATCATTTTCATGCTCAAGCAGGTATTGCTCCAAGGGATCAGTAGGAGATACAGCAATAGAAGCTAGGGCAATAATTTCATCCTTACTAGGCAACTCTTTTTCATGAGGTTGTCTACTAAACTTGGAGAAATTGAACTCATGTGATACACCATGAAAGCCAACAGTGACAGTTTGCTTCTCATAGTCAATTTGAGCATTGATAGTATAGAAAAAATATCTGCCAAATATGATGTGACAAAAGCTATCTTGTGTGGTAGCAAGAACGAGGAAATCAGCTGGATACTTCATTTTACCACACAAGACTTCAACATCCCTAACAATTCCCACGGGGCAGATATTATCTCTATTGGCAAGCTGAATAATGACATCAATGGGTTCTATCTCGACATGTGCAATCTCGTCCTTAATTTCATCATATAAGGATTGAGGTATTGCACTAACACTAGCACCCACATCACATAAACCAAGATAAAAATGATCTCCTATCTTAACAGAAACAACATGCGTGCCAACAACAGGCCTATGTTTGTCTCTAGCATGTGGTTTAGCAATTCTAGCAGCATATTCACATAAGTGAATATCATGGCCATCAACATTGTCGGACAGGAGATCTTTGATAATAGCAATGCTAGGTTCAACTCTAATTTGCTCAGGGGGTGTAGGTGTTCTAATGTAGCCCCTACGTATCACAGTTGAAGCTTTAGAATGATCCTTTATCCTCACACGGAAAGGTAGTTTCTCAATGTAAGCACTGGGAACAATAGAATCATTATAGACAATGACTTTTTCTTCAACTGGATTGGGTTTAACTACATTGACTTCTAAGGGAGGATGATATTTAAACCACTTCTCTTTGGGGAGATCAATATGAGCAGCAAATGATTCACACAATGAAGCTACTATCTCAGAGTCAAGTCCATACTTAGCGCTAAAATCACAAAAAGTATTTTATTTCGACAAAGGATTTAACGCAATCAAACTTGAAATTCATACCTGACTCCTTACCTTCATAAATCTACCAATCTTCAGAGTTGCGTTTAATTCTTTCCAATAAATTCCATTTTAAGCCAATATCTCTCTTCATAAAAGAACAGGTACAAGAAGTGTCAAGCATGGTGCGATTATCATGAGAAAGACGAGCATAAAAGTTCTGAATGATAATTTCTCTCGAGAGCTCATGGTTGGGGCATGAATATAACATTGATTTAAGAAGCCCCCAAGCTTGAGCGATGCTTTCTCTGTCCTGAGGCCAAAAAATATAAATATAATTCCTATCACGATGTACTAGATGCATAGGATAAAACTTTTGATGAAATTCCAATTTAAACCAGTTGTAGTTCCATGATCCAGTATCATCACATACCTATACCATGTCAATGATTTATCCCTCAAAGATAAGGGAAATACCTTCTTCTTGACCACATCCTCGGGCAAACCTGCAAGCTTAAATAAAGCACAAACTTCATCTACATAGATTAGATGCAAGTCTGGATGTGATGTTCCATCTCCTGTAAAAGGATTAGCCAGCAATTTCTCAAGCATACCGAAGGAAATTCATAGAAAATATTTTCAATAGGTGCAGCAGGCTGAGGAGCAACTCTTTGTGCTTCCGCTCGAGGTGAAGATACCCCGAACAAGCCCCTCAAAGTATTAGTTTCCATAGTGACAAGTGACAATAAATTTCAGCACACTATATAAATGTTTCCTTACCAATTTCCACTTACCAAAGGCGCTTCACTCCCCGGCAACGGCACCAGAAAAGAGTCTTGATGACCCACAAGTATAGGGTATCTATCATAGTCCTTTCGATAAGTAAGAGTGTCGAACCCAACGAGGAGCAGAAGGATCTGTCAAGTGGTTTTCAGGAAGGTAATCTCTGCAAGCACTGAAATTGTCGGTAATAAGTAGTTGTGTGATGATACGTCCATTTTGCATCCTTCTCTCAAGTTGATATTTTTTGCTTTTTGGGATGTTAAATTACTTGTGGTACCATATTTATGCCTTTTCTCTCTTATTTTGCAAGGTTTAGTTGAAGAGGGAGAATTCAGGCAGCTGCAATTCTGGACTGGAAAAAGGAGCAAATCCTAGTCCACTATTCTGCACATCTCCAAATGCCCTAAAAAGTTACATGGATTTTTTCTGGATTATATAAAAAATACTGGGCGAAAGAACTACCGGAGGGGGGCCACCAGGGCTCCACAAGCCCCCACTCCGCCACCACCCCCCTAGTAGCGCAGGGCAAGCTTGTGGGCTGCCTGACGGCCCACTAGCCACCCTCTTTTGCTATATGAAGGGTTTTGGTTTGGAAAAAATCAATCGGGAGCTTTTTCGTGGTTTCTCCGCCGCCACGAGGCGGAACTTGAGCAGATCCAATCTAGAGCTCCGGTAGGACGATCCTGCCGGGGCAACTTCCCTCCCGGCGGGGGAAATCGTCGTCATCGTCATCACCAACACTCCTCTTGTCCGAGGGGAGGCAACTTCATCAACATATTCATTAGCACCATCTCCTCTCCAATCCCTAGTTCATCTCTTGTAACCAATCTTCCTCTCGCGACTCCGATTGGTACTTGTAAGGTTGCTAGTAGTGTTGATTACTCTTTGTAGTTGATGCTAGTTGAACTATTTGGTGGAAGAGTTTATGTTCAGATCCTTGATGTTATTCATTACACCTCTGATCATGATTATGATTATGCTTTGTGAGTAGTTACTTTTGTTCCTAAGGACATGGGATAAGTCATGTTGATAATAGTCATGTGAATTTGATATTCGTTCGGTATTTTGATATGTTGTATGTTGTTTTTCCTCTAGTGGTGTTATGTGAACATCGACTACATAACACTTCACCATATTTGGGCCTAGAGGAAGGCATTGGTAAGTAGTAAGTAGATGATGGGTTGCTGGAGTGACAGAAGCTTAAACCCCAGTCTATGCGTTGCTTCGTGAGGGGCTGATTTGGATCCACTAGTTTAATGCTATGGTTAGACTTTGTCTTAATTCTTCTTTTGTAGTTGCGGATGCTTGCGAAAGAGGTTAATCATAAGTGGGATGCTTGTCCAAGTAAGGGCAGTACCCAAGCGCTGGTCCACCCACATATCAAACCATCAAAGTAACAAAGGCGAATCATATGAACATGATGAAACTAGCATGACAGAAATTCCCGTGTGTCCTCGGGAGCGTTTTTCCTCCTATAAGACTTTGTTCAGGCTTGTCCCTTGCTACAAAATGGATTGGTCCACTTGCTGCACAGTTGATACTACTTATTACATGTTACTCTTTGCTTGCTACGTTTCACGTCGCTACACAATCACTTGTTACCGCTACTTTCAGTGCTTGCAGTTATTACCTTGCTAAAATCCGTTTATCAGAGCCTTCTGCTCCTTGTTGGGTTCGACACTCTTACTTATCGAAAGGACTATGATTGGTCAAGACTCTTTTCTGGCGCCATTGCCGGGGAGTGAAGCGCCTTTGGTAAGTGGAAATTAGTAAGGAAACATTTATATATTGCACTGAAATTTATTGTCAGTTGTCACTTTGGAAACTGTTTCTTTGAGGAGTTTGTTCGGGGTATCTTCACCATGAAAGGAAGCATGAGGAGTTTCTCCTCAACCTGAGGTACCTACTGGAAATATCTTTTATGAAATTCCTTCGGGTATGCTTGAGAAACTGCTGGTTAATCCTTTCACAGGAGATGGATCTTCACATCGAGACTTGCACATAATCTATGTAGATGAAGTTTGTGCTTTATTTAAGCTTGTAGGTTTGCCCGAGGATGAGGTAAAGAAGAAAGTCTCTCCTTTATCTTTGAAGGATAAGGCGTTGACAAGGTATAGGCTATGTGATGATACTGGATCATGGGGCTACAATCAGTTGAAATTGGAATTTCATCAAAAGTTCTATTCTATGCATTTAGTACATCGTGATCGGAACTTTATTTATAACTTTTGGCCTCATGACAGGGAAAGCATAGCTCAAGCTTGGGGGAGGCTTAAATCAATGCTATATTCATGCCCCAATCATGAGCTCTCGAGAGAAATCATCAGTCAAACCTTTTATGCTCGGCTTCCTCACAAAGATCGTACCATGCTTGACACTTCTTGTGCCGATTCTTTTATGAAGAAGGATATCGATCACAAACGGAATATAATGGAGAGAATCAAACACAACTATGAAGATTGGGAGATGGAGGAAGGTAAGGAGTCAGGTATGAATTTCCAGTTTGATTGCGTTAAATCTTTTGTTGAGACAAACACTTCTAGAGATTTTAGCGCTAAGTATGGACTTGACTCTGAGATAGTAGCTTCTCTATGTGAATCTTTTGCTGCTCATGTTGATCTTCCCAAAGAGAAGTGGTTTAAATATCATCCTCCTGTAGAAAGCAACATAGCCAAAACCAATCTAGTTGAGGAGAAAATCATAGCTTTTAGTGATCCTATTGTTCCTTGTGCTTACACTGAGAAACCACCATACCCTACTAGGATAAAGGATTATTCTAAAGCTCCAACTGTGATACGTAGGGGTTACATTAGATCACTTGCACCCCCTGAGGAGATTAGAGTTGAACCTAGTGTTGCTATTATCAAAGATCTCTTAGCCGAAGACATAGATGGGCATGTTATCAAATTCTATGAGGACTCCGCTAGAATTTCTAAACCTCACTCGAAAGACAAACACGGACCTGTAGTTGGCCTGCCCGTTGTTTCTGTTAAGATAGGAGATCCCTGTTACCACGGTTTATGTGATATGGGATCTAGTGTTACTGCAATACCCCGTTCTCTATATGATGAAATCGAAGATGAGATTGCACCTGCTGAGTTAGAACCCATTGATGTCACTATTACGCTAGCTAATAGAGACACTATCTGCCCTCTGGGAATTGTGAGAGACGTAGAAGTCCTGTGTGCTAAGACAAAGTATCCTACTCATTTCCTCGTCCTTGGTACTGCACAAGATAGCTTTTGTCCCATCATATTTGGTAGACCCTTTCTCAACACTATCAATGCTCACATTGATTGCATTAAGCAGACTGTCACAGTAAGTTTTGAGGGTGTGTCTCATGAATTTAACTTCTCCAAGTTTGGAAGACAAACCCATGAAAGATAGTCGTCTGGTAGAGATGAAATCATTGCTCTTGCCTCTATTGTCGTACCTCCTACGTATCCTTTAGAGCAATATGTGCTTGAGCATGAAAATGATATGCGTATGGAGGAAAGAGATGAGATAGATAAAATTGTCTTAGAACAATATCCTATTCTCAAGAATAATCTGCCTGTTGAAATGCTTGGGGATCCTCCCCCACCAAAGGGTGATCCCGTGTTCGATCTTAAACAGTTGCCTGATACTCTTAAGTATGCCTATCTTGATGAGAAGGAGATATATCCTGTCATTATTAGTGCTCTCCTCTTAGAGCACGAAGGGAAGAAGTTACTAAAAACTCCGAGGAAGCACCGCGCTGCTATTGGATATACTCTTGATGATCTTAAGGGTATTAGTCCTACTCTATGTCAGCACAAGATTGAAACCGATCATGACTTTAAACCAATTGCTGATCATCAAAGGAGATTAAATCCTAAGATGAAAGAGGTCGTTAGAAAAGAAATATTAAAGCTTCTGGAAGCAGGAATCATTTATCGTGTTGCTCATAGTGATTGGGTAAGTCCAGTACATTGCGTACCTAAGAAGGGAGGTATCACCGTCGTTCCTAATGATAAGGATGAACTAATCCCACAAAGGATTATTACAGGCTATAGAATGGTGATAGACTTCCGGAAACTGAACAAGGCAACCAGGAAAGATCATTATCCTTTGCCGTTCATTGACCAAATGTTAGAAAGCCTATCAAAGCACACACACTTCTGCTTTCTAGACGGTTATTCAGGTTTCTCGCAAATACCTGTAGCACAATCTAATCAAGAGAAAACCACTTTCACCTGCCTTTTCGGTACCTTTGCCTATAGACGTATGCCTTTTGTCTTATGTAATGCACCTGCCACCTTCCAAAGATGTATGATGGCTATATTCTCTGAGTTTGTGAAAAGATCGTCGAGGTTTTCATGGATGACTTCTCCGTTTACGGGTTTTACTTTTATGATTGCCTCAGCAACCTTGATCAAGTCTTACAGAGATGCGAAGAAACCAACCTCGTCTTGAATTGGGAGAAGTGTCACTTTATGGTTAATGAAGGTATCGTCTTAGGACACAAAATCTCTAAAAGAGGCATTGAAGTTGATAAGGCTAAGGTTGATGCAATTCAGAAAATGCCTTGCCCCACAGATATCAGAGGTACACGAAGTTTCCTAGGTCATGTTGGTTTCTATAGAAGGTTCATTAAAGACCTCTCTAAGATTTCTAGGCCTCTTACCAACCTCCTGCAAAAGGATGTCCCTTTTGTTTTTGATGAGGATTGTGAGGAAGCCTTTGAAATACTTAAGAAGGCTTTGATAACTGCACCTATTGTTCAACCACCTGACTGGAACTTCACCTCTGAAATCATGTGTGACGCTAGTTATTATGCTGTTGGTGCTGTTCTAGGACAAAGAGTTGACAAGAAGTTGAATGTCATTCACTATGCTAGTAAAACTCTAGACAGTGTCCAAAGAAACCATGCCACTACGGAGAAGGAATTTTTAGCACTCGTGTTTGCATGTGAAAAGTTCAGATCTTACATAGTTGACTCCAAAGTCACTATTCACTCTCATCATGCTGCTATTAAGTACCTCATGGAGAAGAAGGACGCTAAGTCTAGGCTTATCATATGGGTTCTCCTGCTACAGGAATTTGATTTGCACGTCGCTGACCGAAAGGGTGCTGATAACCTTGTAGCATGTAGCTTGTCTAGGCTAGAGAATGTCCTTGATGACCCACTACCTATTGATGACAGCTTTCCTGATGAGCAATTGAATGTGATCCGCACTTCACTTAGTGCACCGTGGTATGCCGATTATGCAAACTATATCGTAGCCAAATACATACCACCCAGTCTCATCTATCAACAAAAGAAGAAATTCTTCTTTGATTTGAGACACTACTTTTGGGATGATCCTCACCTTTATTAGGAAGGAGTATATGGTGTTATTAGACGTTGTGTCCCTGAACATGAACAGGGATAGATCCTGCAGAAGTGTCATTCCAAAGCGTACGGAGGACACCATGCTGGAGATAGAACTGCCCATAAGGTATTGCAATCAGGTTTCTATTGGCCCACTCTCTTCAAGGATGCCCGTAAGTTTGTCTTGTCCTGTGACGAATGCCAAAGGATAGGGAACATCAGTAAGCGTTAGGAAATGCCTATGAACTATTCACTTGTCATTGAACCATTTGATGTCTGGGGCTTTGATTATATGGTACCCTTCCCGACTTCCAATGGGTACACTCACATCTTAGTTGTTGTGGATTACATTAGTAAGTGGGCAGAAGTTATCGCCACTAAAATTTTTGATCACCACACGTCTATTAAGATGCTTAAAGAAGTCATATTCCCAAGATTTGGAGTCCCTAGATACTTGATGACTGATGGCGGTTCACACTTCATTCATGGTGTTTTCCGCAAGATGCTAGCTAAGTATGATGTCAACCATAGAGTTGCATCTCCTTATCATCCTCAGTCTAGTGGTCAAGTGGAGTTGAGTAATAGGGAGATCAAGTTGATCCTACAAAAGACCGTCAATAGATCTCGAAAGAACTGGTCTAGCAAACTTGACGATGCACTATGGGCTTATAGGACTGCTTATAAGAATACCATGGGCATGTCACCATATAAAATGGTTTACGGTAAGGCCTGTCATTTACCTCTTGAGCTGGAACACAAAGCTTATTGGGAAATCAAAGAGCTCAACTTTGATTTCAAACTTGCCGGTGAGAAGCGGTTGTTTGATATCAGCTCGTTAGATGAATGGAGAGCCCAGGCATATGAGAATGCCAGGTTGTTCAAGGAAAAGGTTAAGAGATGGCACGACATACGAATACAGAAACAAGAGTTCAGTGTAGGTGATTATGTCTTGTTATACAATTCTCGTTTGAGATTCTTTGCAGGCAAGCTTCTCTCTAAATGGGAAGGTCCCTATGTTGTCAAGGAAGTATATTGTTCCGGTGCCATCAAAATCAATAACACGGAAGGAAATTTTCCTAGAGTGGTAAATGGGCAAAGAATCAAGCATTACATCTCTGGTACTCCCATAAATGTTGAGACCAATATCATCAATGTCATAACTCCAGAGGAGTACATAAGGGATTTTTATCAGCCTGTTTCAGACCTTGAAAACGAAGATGTATCTGTTTCGCAAGAAATTGGACTCCGATACTTTTCCAATAGGAAATTTCTTCCGTTTTGGATTTTTTGGAAAATTAGAAAAATAAAAAGTTGTCTGGAGAGCGAACGAGGCGGCCACAAGCCCTGCCACCGCCCCTACCCCCTGGTGGCGGAGGGCAAGCTTGTGGGCACCTGGTGTGCCCCCCGGACTCCGTTTTCTTGCGGAGGACTCCTTTTGGCCCAGAAAAAAATCAATGTATAGTCGCCCGAAGGTTTTGATCTCTGTATCGCGCAGTTTTCCTCTGTTTTCGTTTCGAGCTTGTTTCTGCCTCAGATCTAGATCATCATGACTTCCCCAAACTCTCCTAAGGACAAGATCTTCGAGAAGGTCATCAATCCCTACCTCACGGAAGTGCTGAAATACCCTCAATCTATCAAGATGAGCGAGGGGATGCTGCATATCCGTGATGTTGAGGGGCCTAAGAAGACCGGAAGCATGGAGACGAGGCTCGAAGCAATGGAGCAACAAGTCTTCAAGTGCCAAGGTATGGTGGAGCGTGGACTCAACGCCAATCACACGATGATCACAGAGTTCACTAGCAATCACAAGATGGATGCCATTGATATTAGGAAACACCTCTCCAGGCTCTATGATAGGGTTGATCAACTTCAAGGCCAGATCTATGACCTGCAGAACCAAAACTGTGAGTATGAGTACAAATTTAAATCAATAAGTTTGGCTGCAGATTTGAGGATTTCGGCGACTCGTTCATCCTGCCATGATGGAGCACCTATGCCTTGGAAGACGGTGGATCAGACTACTCTGACAACAACACCACCACCACCAAAGGAAGACAACTAAGCAATTGTATGGGCAATCCCCTTGGCTTCTGCCAAGCTTGGGGGAGTTGCCCTGGTATCGTATAACCTTTATATCTTTTGCTTTTACCTTTCTTTTAGTTCCTTCCTTTTCAGTTTTTATTTCTTCTCTTAGAGGAATAAGTGTTTAGTTTTTAGTTTGAGTCTTTTGCTTTTGTCTCTCCCCCGATGTATTCGAGCTTACGAGCTATATAATGAAGAGTGTCTTAGTTAAGGGCTTTGCTTTGTGCCATGATCATAAAGTATGAAAAGAACGATAGCATGAAAGATCATGAGACGATCTTATGGAAAGTGATAACTTCACTTATGACACGTATGATAATTCAAACTTGTTGAGAAAAAATCAAATAGACCTCAGTCATTGTTCCAATTAATAAGAAGTAATAAGGAAAGAGAGGTTCACATATAAATATATCATCTTAGACACTTTTTAAAATTGTGAGCACTCACCAAACTATTACATGCCTAGGAGTAGATGTTGGACAAGGAAGACAACATAATGAATTGTGTTTGTTTGGTTCCAAACAATGTTATATGATTAGAGATCCCTTAGCATGTGACGATTGCTTCCACCTCATATTAGCCAAAACTCCCGCACCAAGTAGAGATACTACTTGTGCATCCATAAACCTCCAACCCAGTTTTTCCATGAGAGTCCACCATACCTACCTATGGATTGAATAAGATCCTTCAAGTAAGTTGTCATTGGTGCAAGCAATAAAAAATTGCTCTCTAATATGTACGATCTATTAGTGTGTGCAAAATAAGCTTTGTACGAACCTGTGATGAGGAAGACATAAAAGCGACAGACTGCATAATAAAGTTCTTTATCACAGGAGTCAATATAAAGTGACGTTCCTCCACACTAAGAGGACACGCATCCAAACCTCAAAAGCGCATGACAACCTCTGCGAAGGGCCTATCTTGTACCTTTACTTTTTACCCTTGTAAGAGTCATGGTGATCTTCACCAATTCCCTTTTTGCCTTTGTCTTGGCTACCGTCACATGCTTTGGAAAGATATATATTCATATATCAACTTGGAGTTGAGTACTCATGCTTTAGTGTTGTTGACTTTATCCTTGAGGTAAACCGTTGGGAGGCAAAACTATAAGCCCCTATCTTCCTCTGTGTCCAGCTGAAACTTTGACACCATGAGTACCACGTGAGTTGTAACAATTGTGGAAAACAAAAGACATGATTGACTATGTGGGTTTGCCTTACAAGCTCTTATTTGACTCTTTCTGATGTTGTGATAAATTTCAATTGCTTCAATGACTATGGACTATTGTTGGTTACTTCTCGGTAAGGTTTTTTGCTTCATGCTTTGCTTTGTGAAGGAATTGTTACTTTCCCACAAGAATCTTTATGATGTATTGTTGTTCTATGTGTGATCGTGATGCCCTCATGTCCGTATTATGTTTTATCGACACCTTCGTCCCTCAACATGTGGACATGTTTATGGAATTTGGTTTTCATTTGAGGACAAGCAGGTCTAAGCTTGGGGGATTTGATACGTCCATTTTGCATCATGCTTTCATGTTGATATTTGTTGCTTTTTGGGCTGTTATATTACTTGTGGTACCATATTTATGCCATTTCTCTCTTATTTTGCAAGTTTATTTGAAGAGGGAGAATTCAGGCAGCTGGAATTCTGGACTAGAAAAGGAGAAAATCCTAGTCCACTATTCTGCACATCTCCAAATGCCCTGAAAAGTTACGTGGATTTTTTCTGGATTATGTAAAAAATACTGGGCGAAAGAACTACCGGAGGGGGGCCACCAGGGCTCCACAAGCCCCCACTCCGCCACCACCCCCTCCCTGGTGGTGCAGGGCAAGCTTTTGGGCTGCCTGACGACCTATTAGCCCCCCTCTTTTGCTATATGAAGGGTTTTTGTCTGGAAAAACTCAATCGGGAGCTTTTTCGTGGTTTCGCCGCCGCCACGAGGTGGAACTTGAGAAGATCCTGCCGGCGAAACTTCCCTCCTGGAGGGGAAAATCGTCGTCATCGTCATCACCAACACTCCTCTCGTCGGAGGGGAGGCATCTTCATCAACATCTTCATCAGCACCATCTCCTCTCCAATCCCTAGTTCATCTCTTGTAACCAATCTTCGTCTCGCGACTCCGATTGGTACTTGTAAGGTTGCTAGTAGTGTTGATTACTCTTTGTAGTTGATGCTAGTTGGATTACTTGGTGGAAGAGTTTATGTTCAGATCCTTGAGGCTATTCATTACACCTCTGATCATGATTATTATTATGCTTTGTGAGTAGTTACTTTTGTTCCTGAGGACATGGGATAAGTCATGCTGATAATTGTCATGTGAATTTGATATTCGTTCGGTATTTTGATATGATGTATGTTGTTTTTCCTCTACTGGTGTTATGTGAACGTCGATTACATAACACTTCACCATATTTGGGCCTAGAGGAAGGCATTGGGAAGTAGTAAGTAGATGATGGGTTGCTGGAGTGACAGAAGCTTAAACACCAGTCTATGTGTTCCTTCGTGAGGGGCTGATTTGGATCCACTAGTTTAATGCTATGGTTAGACTTTGTCCTAATTATTCCTTTGTAGTTGCGGATGCTTGCGAGAGAGGTTAATCATAAGTGGGATGCTTGTCCAAGTAAGGGCAGTACCCAAGCGTCGGTCCACCCACATATCAAACTATCACAGTAACGAACGCGAATCATATGAACATGATGAAACTAGCATGACAGAAATTCACGTGTGTCCTCGGGAGCGTTTTCCCTCCTATACGACTTTGTTCAGGCTTGTCCCTTGCTACAAAAGGGATTGGGCCACTTGCTGCACCGTTGCTACTACTTGTTACTTGTTACTCTTTGCTTGCTACGTTTCACCTCGCTACACAATCACTTGTTACCGCTACTTTCAGTGCTTGCAGTTATTACCTTGCTGAAATCCGTTTATCAGAGCCTTCTGCTCCTCGTTGGGTTCGACATCTTACTTATCGAAAGGACTACGGTTAATCCCCTATACTTGTGGGCCATCATGTGACAAGATGATTCGTAGCAAGTACCAAGTAACAAAAGTAACAACGGTGCAGCAAAGTGTCCCAATCCCTTTTGTAGAAAGGGACAAGCATGGACAAAGTCTTATAGGAGGTAAAGCGCTCCCGAGGACACATGGGAATTTCTGTCAAGCTAGTTTTCATCATGTTCATATGATTCGCGTTCGCTACTTTGATAGTTTTATATGTGGGTGGACCTGCGCTTGGGTACTGCCCTTACTTGGACAAGCATCCCACTTATGATTAACCCCTCTCGCAAGCATCCGCAACTACGAAAGAAGAATTAAGACAAAGTCTAACCATAGCATTAAAGTAGTGGATCCAAATCAGCCCTTACAAAGCAACACATAAACTAGGGTTTAATTTTCTGTCACTCTAGCAACCCATCATCCTCTTACTACTTCCCAATGCCTTCCTCTAGGCCCAAATAATGGTGAAGTGTTATGTAGTCGACATTCACATAACACCACTAGAGGAAAAACAACATACAACACATCAAATTATCGAACGAATACCAAATTCACATGACTACTTATAGCAAGACTTATCCCATATCCTCAGGAACAAAAGTAACTACTCACAAAGCATAATCATATTCATGACCAGACAGGTAATGAGCAGCATCAAAGATGTGAACATATAATCTTCCACCAAGTAATCCAACTAGCATCAACTACAAAGAGTAATCAACACTACTAGCAACCTTACAAGTACCAATCGGAGTCGCGAGATGAAGATTGGTTACAAGAGATGAACTAGGGTTTGGAGATGAGATGGTGCTCATGAAGATGTTGATGGTGATGAGTCCCCTCCGATGAGAGGAGTGTTGGTGATGTCGATGGCGATGATTTCCCCCTCCGGGAGGGAAGTTTCCCCGGCAGGATCGTCCTGCCGGAGCTCTAGATTGGTTCTGCTTAGGTTCCGCCTCGTGGCGGCGGCGAATCCTCCCGAAAGCCTCCTCTTGATTTTTTCTGGAACGAAACCCTTCTTGTAGAAGGAAGTGAGCCTAGCTTACTTGGCCAGTGGAGTGTATGTACAACCCAGCCACCTTGGTTCAAGTCCCCACGGGCGCGAATTTGGGTTCTTATTATTTAAAAAAAACTCGTTGTGGGGGGTTTCCCTTACAGTTTTCCTTCAAAAAAACCCTTCTTGTAGCAAAAGAGGGGAGCCAGAGGGCCAGCTGGGAGCCCACAAGCCCCTAGGCGCGGTCAGGGGGGAGGCCGCGCCTAGCAGGCTTGTGGCCTGCTGCTGGCGCCCCTCTGGTACTTCTTCGGCCCGGTATTTTTTATAAATCCCAAAAAAAATCCTCGTTGATTTCATGGCTTTTGAAGTTGCACAGAATAGGTATCTCAAACTTGCTCCTTTTTCAGGCCAGAATTCTAGCTGCCGACATTCTCCCTCTTCATGTAAACCTTGCAAAATAAGAGAGAAAAGGCATAAGTATTGTACCGTGAAGTGTAATAATAGCCCAAAAAGCGATAAATATCAACATGAAAGCATGATGCAAAATGGACGTATCACGGGCTGCGCCGACTCAGGATCATCCAAGAATAACCGCAGCCAATGGAGCCACTAGGTCATGCAAGATGCCGGCTCAAGCCACGATGGATTTGATGAGGGAGATTTCAAAGCTCGTGGCAACCCCTGTCACTGCTGAGAATCAGGAGGAGATCAATACGGAGTTGGTGAAATTTCCCGAGGAGATGGCCAAGGTGCAACGGGAGATTAACATCGAGAACACCTCGATGGAAGAGCTGCAGACTCAAATCAATAATGAGTCAGAGCATTTGAAAGCTGAGGCTTGGCAGTCGGAACATCATCAAAATGCTTCTAACGCGGTGCATCATAGGAGACATCGTACTCGTTTTCGAGTTTATCTTGACGCGACTCGTTTGTTCGACAGCCCACGCACGCCGGGGGTGGAGCGGGAACCCCCTCGACAAACAAACCGACAGATTGAGTCGGCTTAGCCTCCATCGACACGCTTGCCAGATCAGCGATTCCGGACACCATAGGGTCACTTCTCCAACCCTGTTGATAATATGCTGGCTGCCACGCATAACTTGGAATCACAACCCATCCATGGAAACACTCCGGTCGAGGTGGAAGCCACGAACACCATTGAGATGCTCAAGACTGAAGTGGTTCAGCAGGCACAATTTTCTTATAGCCGTGATCAGTTACACTCCATGCCGCATGCCAGTCGCACCAAGAGCCGTCATGAGGACTCTCCAGCAGCGGTCGGCGTCAGCAACCTCGTGTTGACCCGCCCGGGCCTCCGTCTAACGCCCAGGCGCTCGTGAACGCAGCCCGAGCCACCCGTCAGGCACAACCAGACGCGACGACGGCATTAGCGGCTCAAGTGGTTCCAACTTATGCGCAGCCAATGCATGCTCGTGGTGAGTCAAGTGGCAGGACTGTCGGGGTCCACTATTTGTCTTTGGCCCTTCGCAATGAGTGCATGCCAAAGGACTTCAAAGGTTGTTGCACGGTGCCCAACTATGCAGCAAATCTTGAGATGGATGCGTGGATTAAGAGTTATGATCTTGCTATGGACATGCTTGATGCTAGTGATGCGGTGTGTGCCAAAGACCTTACGATGATGTTGGAAGGGCCAGCTCGGACATGGTTGAAAAACTTACCACCCAATTCTACTAACACCTCGGCGGAGTTGAAGGAGCGATTTATCAAAAACTTCAGGGGAACATGCAAACGTCCAATGACAATAGTGGATCTGCAACATTGTGTTCAACGATCTAATGAGTCGGCACACTACTGGACGCGTCGGGTAGCCGAAACCATTCACTCGTCAGATGGTATCACAGTGGCTCAGGATGTCCTGATTCTTGAGAAGAGTTGTCATTTTTACCCGCTAGTTTTGAAGCTTGTCCATGTGAAACGAAAGGTGCAGTATATGGGCGAGTTAATGGATACCCTCACCAGATGGCACAAAGGATGCCGACTCAAATGAAGACAAAGCTAGAGAGAACAAGAAAGGAGATGGCACCAAGGGTCATTATCAGAACCCAGGGCGTAATGGGAACCCGAGAGGTCAAGGAAAGGGAAGGTAGCAATATGGCGGGTCAGATTTCGTCGCCAACACCAACACTGGGTTCAGGAATCAACATTGAAACACTGGCCCCGTACGAGGTTTCTGTGGGAGAAAACTTTGCAATTACGAGGAGATGTTAAAGGCGCCCTACCCCAAGCATAGTACCCTGGATGCCCCGTCTACTCATTCTTGGAAAAATTGCCATGTCATGCAGGAAACTCGTCTCCAGGCCTCCAGGGATATCCAAGGAGGCAATGGTGGTGGACATCCGGGTCAGCCTGGTCCTGGCGGGTCACATGGGGGCTCATGTGGCCGGTTCCCTGGCTCCATCTTTGAGGGACAGGGCGGCTCAGGTAATGGCAGTGGACAACATTCTGGGGCAAGTAATCAGCAGCAAAATAGTCAGGGCGGATTCCAGAGTAACCCCAAGCAGCTGAACAACGGTCAGTACCACGTTTTCACCACTAACAATTGCAGGAACGACAAAAAGGTTAAGCAAAGAGGCATTAATATGCGTGAGCCAGCAGTTCCGAGGTATCTCAATTGGTCAGAACAACCTATCACTTGGAGTAGGGACGATCACCCGCCTCGGGATGACAACCCCGGCGATTTGGCTCTGGTGGTGGCACCTCAGGTTGGAGGGTATACTCTCATGAAGGTCCTCATGGATGGAGGAAGCAGTATTAATATCTTATATTATGATACCTTCCGGCGGATGAACTTTTGTGAGAATGACCTGATGCCATTGACAATAGTTTTTCATGGCATAGTCCCAGGCAAGTCGGCATACCCAGTTGGGCGGATCAAGTTAAATGTCGCCTTTGGGGACGAATCCAATTACAGGAGCGAGGATCTAATGTTTGAGGTGGTCAAAATCAAGAGCCCTTATCATGCTTTGTTTGACCGGCCGGCTTATGCGCGGTTCATGGCCCGTCCGTGCTATGTATATCTCAAGCTTAAAATGCCGGGTCTCAAAGGCACCATTACTGTAAATGGGAATCGGAAGATAGCTTAGGAGTGCGAAGAAGGAGATGCTACTTATGCTAAGTCGGTATGTGCGGTTGATGAGTCCAAGTTCCACAAGGCCAATGTTGACCCGACCGACATGAGCCCTCTTAAGAAGCCCACTATCGATCCTGAGACGCATTTGAAGTTCAAGTCAACAGACTACACCAAACAAGTTGACTTCACCCGGGGCGACTGTTCTAAGCAATTCACTATTAGGACCAGTCTATACCCCAAATAGGAAAGCGCGCTCATCGAATTCATCCATGAGAATCGGGACATCTTCGCATGGAAGCCGTCTGACATGCCTAGAGTGCCAAGATAATTTGATGAGCACCACCTTAATGTGGATCCAAAGATAAAACCTTTATGACAATACCTCCGTCGTTTTAATGAGGAAAGACGCAAGGCTATTGGAGAAGAAGTCACCCGGCTCCTAGCTACCGGGTTCATTATTGAAGTTTTTCATCCTAGGTGGTTGGCTAACCCGGTGCTTGTTCTCAAGAAGAAAGGCACTTTTCGTATGTGTATAGACTACATCGACCTCAACAAAGCTTGTCCTAAAGATCCTTTTCCTCTCCCCGTATCGATCAGATCATTGACTCTACGACAGGTTGGGAGCGCCCGTGTTTTTTGGATGCATATTTAGGTTACCACCACATCAAGATGGCTAAGGAGGATCAGGAGAAGACGGCCTTCATAACCCCTTTCGGCTCATTTTGCTATATTTATATGGTTTTCGGACTTAAGAGCGGAGGGGCGACTTATCAAGCTGCATTCAGAATTGTTTACACAGTCAGATTGGACGCAACGTCCATGCTTATGTTGACGATATCGTGGTAAAATCCCAGAAGAAGGAAACACTCTTGGAGGATCTCAAGGATAAGTTTGATAATCTGTGAGTCTCCTAGATGAAACTTAACCCAGACAAGTGTGTTTTTGGTGTTCCTGCGAGCTAGTTATTTGGTTTCCTGGTGTTTGAGCGGGGCATTGAGGCTAACTAGGAGAAAATCAAGGCCATCACTTAGTTGGGAAAGCTGGCTAACATCAACCAGGTCCAACACATGGCGGGTCGCATTGCAGCGCTAAGTCAGTTCCTAAGTCGTCTTGGTTAAAAGGCTATACCTCTTGACCAGTTGCTAAAGAAGACAGATAATTTTGTGTGCACAGATGTAGCTAATGAAGCTCTTGAAGCCCTCAAGAAGGAGCTTGCTGAGCCGCTGCTACCTCTTGAGCTTGCGTTTGTTTTTCCCTTGAAGAGGAAAGGGTGATGTAGCATAGTAGCAGTAAGTATTTCTCTCAGTTTGAGAACCAAGGTATCAATCCAGTAGGAGTATCAAGCCAAGTCTCCACCGTACCTGCGCAAAAACAGCAAACTTGCACCCAATGCTACAAAGGGGTTGTCAATCCCTTCACGATTGATTGCAAGGTGAGATCTGAAGGCGGAAAGTGCGACAAAGTAAATGTGAAGTAGACCCGGGTGCCATAGTGTTCACTAGAGGCTTCTCTCATGATAGCAAATATTACGGTGGGTGAACGAATTACTGTCGAGCAATTAATAGAACCGCGCAAAGTCATGACGATATCTAAGGCAATGATCATACATATAGGCATCACGTCCGAGACAAGTAGACCGATACTTTCTGCATCTACTACCATTACTCCACAGATCGACCGCTATCCAGCATGCATCTAGTTTATTGAGTTCATGACAAACAGAGTAACGCCTTAAGCAAGATGACATGATGTAGAGGGATAAATTCATGCAATAGATATAAACCCCATCTTTTTACCCTTGATGGCAACAACATGATGCGTGCCTCGCTACCCCTTCTATCACTAGGTGAGGCCACCGCACGGTATGAACCCAAAACCAAGCACTTCTCCCATTGCAAGAATCATAGATAAAGTTGGCCAAACAAAACCCACAACTCGAAGAGAATTACAAGGATATGAAATCATGCATATAAGAGATCAGAAGAATCTCAAATAAGATTCATAGATAATCTGATAATAAATCCATAATTCATCGGATCTCGACAAACACACCGCAAAAGAAGATTACATCGGATAGATCTCCATGAAGATCATGGAGAACTTTGTATTGAAGATCCAAGAGAGAGAAGCATCCATATAGCTACGAGCTATGGACCCGAAGGTCTATGGTGAACTACTCACACATCATCGGAGAGGCAATGGTGTTGATGGAGAAGCCCTCCGTGTCTGAATCCCTCTCCGGCAGAGCACCAGAACGTGCCCCAGATGGTATCTTGCGGAGACAGAAGCTTGCGGCGGCGGAAAAGTATTTTTGTGGCTCTCTCCCGTGGTTTTGGATTTTTCGGGGATTTATAGGCGGAAGAAGTAGGGCAGAGGAGCCACAGGGGGCCCACAAGCTTGCTAGGCGCGGCCCCCCAGACCGTGCCTAGGGGGCTTGTGACCTCCCGCGGGGTCATTTGCCTTGGTTCTCAAGTTCCCCGCGTATCTTCTCTTCCGGAAAAAATCTTTCCGGAGGTTTTATTCCGTTTGGACTCCGTTTAATATTCTCCTCTGAAAAGGGTCAAAAACACGGAAAAACAGGAACTGGCACTTGGCACTGAGTTAACAAGTTAGTCCCAAAACCATATAAAAGGCATACAAAACATCCAGAGTTTGACAAGATAATAGCATGGAACCAACAAAAATTATAGATACGTTGGAGACGTATCAGCCGCCCGTTTTAGCCGCCCTAGTTGATAAAGAGCCCATGCTCCTCTACATTGCTGCTAATTCTAAAGCAGTAAGTGTGGCAGTGGTTGTCGAGTGCAAGGAAGAGGGGAAAGAGTATCCGGTTCAGCGGCCGATGTATTTTGTGAGCAAGGTGCTAACCTTGTCTAAACAACGATACCCACATTGGCAGAAGCTAGACTTTGGGATCTTTATGGCGAGCTGGAAGCTGAAGCACTACTTTCAGGAGAATCCAATCATTATGGTCAGTTCGACGCCAATTGGGGACATTATACAAAACTGGGAGACTACTCGTCGGATTACGAAGTGGGCGATTGAGCTTGGCCCTCATCATGTGAAGTATATGCCCTGTACAACCATCAAGTCTCACACATTGATGGATTTCATTAATGATTGGACCGAGTTGCAGATTCTAGATGATAGGCGAGATAACACGTACTGGACTATACATTTTGATGGCTCAACGCAATTGGAGGGCTCGGGGGCTGGTGTAGTGTTATCCTCTCAACGAGGTGACAAGTTCTATTATGTCTTACGACTCATGTTTGCTTGCACTAACAATGCTGCTGAGTATGAAGCTCTCTTACATGGGCTCAGGATAGCTAAGGAGATGAACCTTAGTCGGTTCAGATGCTTGGGCGACTCAGATTTCCTGGCTCAACAGGTCTCTGGAACTTGGGACTCAAAAGACCCCCTGATAGCGGCTTATAGGCGTACAGTAACCGAGGTGGCGGGTCATTTTCATGGCTACCAGGTTGATCACAATGATCGTCGAAATAATGAGGCGGTTGATGCTTTATCATGACTTGGATCTCAATGTAAGCTTGTTCCTCCCAATGTGTTCTTGGATGTCCTACACAACCTGTGTGTGAAGTTACCATCTAAAGAGGATATTTCTTTCCCTGGCCCGGAATCATAGTTGGTGGCGGCTCTTCGGGCAACTCCTGATTGGACGATTCCATATATGGCTTACCTGGCTCGGGGTGAGCTGTCGACTGAGGAAATCATTGCTCGACGGATAATATGATGGTGCAAGTCTATGACTATCCATAAGGGCGAGTTACACAAACGAAGGAATTGTGTTTCCTCTGAGGAAGGACAAGAAATTCTCAAAGAGATACATGTTGTCGATTGTGGGCATCAGGCCGGTTCACGATCTTTGGTGTCAAAAGCTTTTTGTCATGGGTTTTTTTTGTTAAGACCTCATGCTGATGCCGAGGATATTGTACGCAAGTGAGATGGATGTCAGAAGTTTGCCCGACAAGCTCATGTGTCGGCTCAGTAATTGCATATGATCCCAATCACTTGGGCGTTTGCTGTCTGGGGGCTTCATATGGTTGGACCGTTCAAGATGTGTTCTGACAAGAACACCCATCTACTGGTGGCGGTTAACAAGTTTACCAAGTGGGTTGAGGCCGAACCCGTCAGCAATTGTGAAGGAGAGACGACATTCATTAGTTTTAAAAGCTAATTTTTTGGGTTGGTTATCCTCATAGCATTATCACTGATAATGGCACCAATTTATCCAAAGGCGCCATGAAACAGTTCTGCCAGCACGAGCATATCCAACTTGATGTTTCAGTGGTACCACATCCACAGTCTCATGGGCAGGTTGAACGAGCTAAACAAGAAATCTTACGAGGGATCAAACCCCAACTCATGGTTCCCTTACAACATACTCTGGGTTGTTGGGTTGAAGAGCTCCCCGCCGTGCTTTGGAGCATGAGGACGATGCCAAACAGATCTACTGGTTACATGCCTTTCTTTTTGGTTTATGGGGCTGAGGTGGTTCTACCAAGCGATATACGACATGATTCCGCGTGAGTCGCCACTTAAGTTGAAGCTGACAATGAGCAGTCGCGTCAAGATTCTTTGGATGCCTTGGAGGAAGAACGTGACTTGGCGGCAGCGAGATCAACTATTTATCAGCAAGACCTGCATCACTATCATAGCGTAGGATTAAGAGCCGGACTCTTCAGGAGGGCGACTTAGTGCTTCGATTGATTCAAGATCACACATGCATGCATAAGCTTTCACCACCCTCAGAGGGTACTTTTGTCATTAGTAAGAATCTTCATAATGGTTCATATTACCTGGTGGACTTCCGTCCCAATTCATGCACTTCTCAGGAAAACACGACCCGGACTTGGAACATTGCCCACCTTTGGCCTTACTATACTTAGATCCATTGTCTCCTCGATTATATATCTTTTGCAACCTTTTTTACATACATCTTTATGTTTGATACAGTAAAGCCAGCACCTCCAAAATTCGGGGTCTCTGTCGTTTCACCTTACATGATGAGCATGATTCTTTATTATTTCTAAAACTTGCCCAAGAGGATGAGCCGCCATGAGGCGACCATTCAAACATGGGTGCTATTGGCATCAAAGAGTATGAGCCACCATGTTGCAACCGTTCAAATGTAGTTGCTAATAAGCCAAAGAGGATTTTTTACCATGATGCATGGTTCAAACATAGGTGCCAATGGTGGTCAGTAGAATCAAGCCGCCTTATCTGGGGGGTACTGGTTCCCAGGTTGTTTAGCAGTAATAGCATTGTTTTATGCAATTCTAGGCTGAGCTTTTCCTTGATCATGGGTCACTTGGGGGCTTCCAACTCACCGACTTTAGCTTTCTCACCCTCTTGGTGTGCGAAAAAATACCGCATTACGATAGTTAGACTTGACTATATGTTTGTGCGACTCCCCTTATTGGCCCCGTGTACTCTTGGCGAGTCAATCCATTACGGATCCTGAACTTGTCAAGGTTAAAGCATTGAGGTGTCGTGTGACAACCGGCATATGGAAAATGTAGAAACAATGGATTCATGTAACCCGCTTCACTGAAGCATGACTGAGCCTAATGAACCGGTCTAAATCGCCGCGTCTCAATGAGCCGGCTAACCACAATTGCTTTGGGTTAATAACCCACCCAATTAAGGGTAGGACTAGAGCCTTGCAAGCTGTACTCCCTGCCGAGTCTCATCGAGCTGGCTTATTGGTATTGTTAAGTTTTTCCCTTAACTTATTTCAGGGAAAGTCCAATATTTAATATAGGTTTATACAAAGCGTCTGGGTTATGGTGTTATGACAAGATCAAACATTTTACAGTCGACAGACATTTCAGAAGGGTAGCTCATGTCAACTCAATCATCTCGACTTCAAGTCCAGCACACACAAAAACCGCATATCAATAGCCGTTGGCAAAATCCGATGCAATACATAGATTAAACACATGCACGAAGGAATGGCACAAGTACTCAGTTTCTACATCTCTAAATATTACAATGCTACATGGAGCCCAAAATGTTGCGTCGAAGTTTTCAAAGTACTCAAATTTTTAACTCGGCTGAGAGCTTAGCCGGGTTAGCTTCGAAGCAATCTTCTTGGTTAAACCACCTCCGGGTCATCCTCGGCAGCTCTTCTGTGTCCTGGATTTGAAGGTTATCCATATACTAGTTGCAATTCATTAAAGCCTGGAATTCAGCTCCTTCGTGCAAGATTGGGGACGGATCAACTTCAGGGGCAAAGAGATGCTTACGATGTTGAGGAGTTAAGTTCACCGGTTAAAAGGTGGGTGGCCGCACTTATTAGTTGTTATCATCGTAAGCTGCCTGCTATGTATTCAGGTCTACACCCGCTGCCAGATGACTCCCCGACACACGAGACACCTTCATGCAATTGGTGTAATCTTCTTGAGTAAAGGCCGACCCAACATCCTTGGTTTCAAGGAAACCTCCAATTATTTCCACCGGCTTGATTTCAGGTACATAGGCCAAGGCCCGGCTCAAAGCAGCTATGGCACCTTTACGAGCGGCTGATCTCTTCAACTCTTCAATCTGTTTGGGGATTGTTGAGAGTGACCTAAGCACACCAGGGATGAACTTGGTCGGGTTCTTGTCACCCATCATAGCCTTGATTGTAAGCAATCTCCCAGCATACAACTCCTATGTTAGAGTGTATAAGGCTTTTAGCTTCAATATGCTGCCGTCCTGAAGGCTACGAGTGCGGAGGCCTGCAAGTGATTTCAAGCATATGAGTCGCCCGACGGGTCTTTTTCTACAATAAGCTTAATTATAAAAGGTTATCACAAAGTGCATCATATGACTCACCAAAGATGGCAGTGGTCATCTGCGAGATATGGCATTTCAGGCTAGATAGTTCTTCAGTGATCGGCTTTAATTGGTCTACGGCGACTTCACCATGCTTGATCAAGGCGGCTCTCTCGGCTTCTGAAGATTTTTTATATGCATTGAACTCAACCTTGACTTTCTCCATTTCTTCACAAACAACCCGGAGTTTCTCATCAGCTTGAGCTCGGGCGTCTTGTGGTTGTCCCACGATTTTCCTCATGCTTTCAGGCTCTAAATCGGCTAGGTCTATAGTTCCCTATACCACAAAATGACTAGATGGATATTAGTCAAGTTTGATTCACTAGCTAGATACACAATGACGCTTGGGGGCTGCCACAAATATTGTTACAAGTCTCAAGCAGATTGCAAGCATTATACTTGACACTTGGGGGCTAATCCTTATCAGTTTTCCAAACGTGAAGACCCGGTTCATCTTCAAGAAGATGACTCGGCCCTTGGGTGCTACAGGTCAATTTTTTGAGAATTAATATGAAGACCCGACTCATCTTTATAAATATGACCCGACCCTTGGGGGCTACAGGTTGAATTTCTACAAGTCAGCATGAAGACCTGGCTCGTCTTTAAAAAGATGACCCGGCCCTCGGGGGCTACAGGTCGAATTTCTACAAATTAAGCATGATAAAGTACGAGTTCATTATTATCTCAATAACCCATTCCTTGGGGGTTACATGTTGATGTATTGAAAATTATAGTATAATTAAAGACCCGACTCATGTTCAAGAAGATGACCCGGCCCTTGGGGGCTATATATAGATATATGGAATACAAGATAGGGTTGAGCATACCTCATATCGTTTTTTCATCATACCAACTAGGTTGGCTTCCATATCCCAGCTCATGGAGAGGCGACTTAAATAACCGGAATGAAGTTCTTCAAAAGAAAGTTCATAAATATTGGGAAGCTCAAGCTTAGCTTTCCCCTTGTCAGGATCAGATGCTTCATTCTTGGCACTGTGCTTGGCCAACACGATGGAAACAGGGGTTTTATAACTCGCCTGACTGACAACAACCTCGTCTTCACGAGAAGTGACTTCTTTGGTTTTCTTCAGAGGACTACACAGCTTAGGATTGATTTCTTGTCTCGTCTCCATGACCACATCACCAGTGCTTGTCAGCTCATCATTAAAAGGCAAGTCAATACGGGCGTCTTGGTGAGCTTCAAGGGGTTCAACACGGGTGTCAGAAGGATTAGCATTCTCAGGAGGGTTAGGCTCTGCTGCCTCTTCAGCTTGCGTTGGTTTTTCCCTTGAAGGGGAAAGGGTGATGCAGCACAGGAGCAGTAAGTATTTCCCTCAGTTTGAGAACCAAGGTATCAATCCAGTAGGAGAATCGCGCCAAGTCCAGAGTACCTGCGCAAACACAAAAGAGCTTGCACCCAACGCTATAAAGGGGTTGTGAATCCCTTCAAGATTGATTGCAAAGTGAGATCTGAAGACGGAAAGTGAAACGAAGTAAAAGTGTAAGGCTGAAAATATGGTGTGAAGTAGACCCGGGGCCATAGTTTTCACTAGAGGCTTCTCTCAAAATAGCAAATAATACGGTGGGTGAATAAATTACTGTCGAGCAATTGATAGAACTCCGCAAAGTCATGACGATATCTAAGGCAATGATCATACATATAGGCATCACGTCCGAGACAAGTCGACCGGTACTTTCTGCATCTACTACTATTTCTCCATACATCGACTGCTATCCAGCATGCATCTAGTGTATTGAGTTCATGACAAACACAGTAACACCTTAAGCATGATGACATGATGTAGAGGGATAAACTCAAACCAATGATGAAAACCCCATCTTTTTAGCCTTGATGGCAACAACATGATACGTGCCTCGCTGCCCCCTCTGTCACTGGGAGAGGTCACCGCACGGTATGAACCCAAACCCAAGCACTTCTCCCATTGCAAGAATCATAGATCAAGTTGACCAAACAAAACCCACAACTCGAAGAGAATTACAAGGATATGAAATCATGCATATAAGAGATCAGAAGAAACTCAAATAAGATTCATAGATAATCTGATCATAAATCCACAATTCATCGGATCTCGACAAACACACCGCAAAGAAGATTACATCGGATAGATCTCCATGAAGATCATGGAGAACTTTGTATTGAAGATCCAAGAGAGAGAAGAAGCCATCTAGCTACTAGCTATGGACCCGAAGGTCTATGGTGAACTACTCACGCATCATGGGAGAGGTCATGGTGTTGATGAAGAAGCCCTCTGTATCCGAATCTACCCTCCGGCAGGGCACCAGAACGTGCCCCAGATGGGATCTTGCGGAGACAGAAGCTTGCGTCGGCGGAAAAGTATTTTCGTGGACCTCTCTCGCAGTTTTGGATTTTTCTTGAATTTATAGGCTGAAGAGCCAGGGCAGTCGAGCCACAAGGAGCCCACAAGCCTACTAGGCGCGGCCCCCCTGGCCGCGCCTAGGGGGCTTCTGGGGTCCCCTGGTGGCCCCTGCCTTGGTTCTCAAGTCTCGTGTGTATCTTCTGTTCCGGAAAAAATCTTTTCGGAAGTTTTATTCCGTTTGGACACTGTTTAAAATCCTCCTCTGAAAAGGGTCAAAAATATAGAATAACAGGAACTGGCACTTGGCACTGAGTTAATAAGTTAGTCCCAAAAAAGATATAAAAGTCATACAAAACATCCAAACTTTGACAAGATAATACCATGGAACCATCAAAAATTATAGATACCTTGGAGACGTATCAGGCTCCTTTGTCTCCGATTCATTTGAACTAAAAGTAGTAGATGACCTGCCTATTTTCCTTTTCTTGGCTTGGGCCCTGTAAAATAAAAGAAATATATGAAGGCATGTGTAAAAACTAGAGATGTCAAAGCACTATTGGATGCAGAAAGTAATATTTACCCTGGATTGACAATGAGGGGTGGTAGCTTTGAAGTAGTTGAGTCGCCCGATGAAGGCAGTGATGCACGATAAGTTGAAACAGAAAATTTGAGTGGTTGACGAATAAGGCTGGCTCTTGGGAAATAAAAAGTTGGATTGTGAGGGACCTCATTCTGAATCTTAGAAGTGGTTGACTTTTCACGCAAGCCTGCCACGAGATCACCTGAGGTACTGCGGGTCCGACGCCTTGGTGTATAAATAGTATTCTTCAAAAGGAAATCACGATCCAAATAAGCGTCCGGGTGAGTTATAGGTATTTTCCTAAAGACCCGCCTTGGTGGTCTTGGAAATGAGACTTCTGAGTCGGAAGAGATAGAAATTACCTCAACATATTTGTCCTCATCAACTTCTTCATCACCGTGCGACTGAAAGGATTTTAGCAAGTTTTAACTTAAAGATGGCTTAAAAAGTAAAGGTTCTACCTTAGATTGGTCCTCAACTTCTCGTGACTCGCCCATAATAGACGACTCCTCAAGAGCTGCCTTGTTTTTCTTTTTTGCTTGGAGCGTCTTTGGTTTTCTTGGCGGCAACTTTAGGTTGCCTTTGTTTCTAGAACCACGAGTTTGCCTGCAGGGATATTGACAGAGAAATGAAAGTTTTGAACAATGAAGCAATTTATAAGCAAAGTAAGAGATGTAAAAGATTGTTACCTCAGGAGCCGGGTTCTAGGTATAGAACAGCTCCAGGCCAATTTTACAACAAGCTTCTTTCGTTTCACCCAACAGCTTTTTCATAGCCTTATTGACTTCATTTGAGTCGTGGGTGAGGTTGCTGAAGCTTTGCGGATTGTTGAAGTCACTGTCATATTCGCACATTAAGGCGTCATGACGACTCAGGGGCAATATTTCCCTATCTACCCAACACCGGGTCAAATCAATTCCGATTAAGCCACTGACTGTTAAAGCTTTGAGTTTGGGCCATATGAAGGCAAGTTGGGCACATTCTTCTGGAGTAAGTGGGTCGGGTAGTTCAAAATCCATTGCAAGGCTGTCTTCTCTGAAACCCGGCAGAGGATTTTCATCGGCCGGGGCTGTATTATTGCAATAAAACCAAGTCTTACCCCCAAACTTTTACGGTGACTAGGTAACGTAGCAGCCGGAAAACAAAATTCCCCTCGTCTCTGGATTGTTGCCCATTCAAGTTTGAAGCTGGATCCATTGGCCAATTCAGTTTGGCGGTTTAGATAAAATAATTCCCTGAATAGAAGGACAGTGGGCTCCATTCCCATGTACACCTCCCAAAATATTTGGAATTGGCATAGATTGGATATGGAGTTAGGAGCCAGGTCTTGAGGATGGAGATTATAGAAGTGCAGAACATCTCGAAAGAATTTTGACCCGGGAGGAGAAAAACCCCATTCAAGATGATCTGTGATGACCACTACTTCCCCTACTCCAGGTTGAGGTCGTTCTTCTCCAATGGTGGCTCGCCAACCAATTTCCTCCTTCTTTGATAAGACTCCTAAATACATATAGTGCTGGAGCACGGTATCAGAGACTTGAGAGGGTACCCAGCTGCATGTGACATGTTTTGCCATGATGATGGTTTCAGGGGAAAGGAGCTGCAGAAACTTATTTGGCAGGTCATCTAAGGAAAAAATGAAAAAAGTAAGGCATTTGGATGAAAATAATCCAGGTATCTCTACTCTACAATGACAGAACAATTGTTAGATATTTAAGTCGCCCTAACATGAGTCGCCACCTAGCGACGATACAAGAGCGATGGCGACGGTGCGGTAATGGGCTTGAGCTCGAGGAAGAAGAAGAAGCAAGGAGGTGATGTGAAAAATAAAGGGGGTCCCATCACGGGTATTTAAAGGCTTGAGGGTGAGGTGGAAATGGCAAGCGCGGGAATCCAGGAGCTGCAATAAATTTCGGAGCTCAGGGCACATCAATTTTATGGACGAAAGGGATAAATACAAAGAGCTGTTGTGATGGCGTCATCAAAACCCTAGATTCTGGGGAAGGTGATGTCATTGCTGAGCAGAGCAAGTAAATGCTAAGTCCTTGAAGTTTCATGAGCCGGCATTTCTATCGTAGAGAAGTCAAAGACGCAAGTTGCAGGCAAGCCTCCAAGATTAAAGAGAAGGATATTGACTTGAATACATTCAAGTAAATCTGGGGCCTAATGTTGGGGATATTACCCCACATGTATAACTCGCCCTATGGAGGCCGGGTCAAGATTGACCAAACTCAAGATAGGCCGTGACATACAAGACTGGAGGCGCAAGGCGGGTCACCAAGGTGAGCCGGTTGGCGGCCCAAGACACGAATATGGGGACTCAAGGCCTACAAGGTGGAAGGTCGCCAAGAGTTTCCTTTCTTGAGGAGCAAGGCGAGTTAGAGACGTATCGGGTCAGGAATCATAACGTGACCTGGATTCTTGAAAGCCTAGGGTCCCGATCTATATATCAAGGCAGGTCCCTAAGGCCAATAGGGTTAAGTTACAATTAATCGATAGCTAGGTCAAGCATATCATCTCCCTTCTAATCGATTTCATCATCAATACACACAAAGCACGACGTAGGCTTTAACCTCCATCATAGGGGCTGAACCTGGGTAAAGTCGTCTCTCATTCTCGATCAACCACTTTGCGTCGCCACATAGCAGCGATGGCCTCACACTCAAGTTCTCTCACGAGAACATCTGTCATGACAAAACCACGATAGCCGGCGGGCCCCGCGGTGAGCCGTAGAGGCTAGTAGCCGGTCCCACCCCATATTTTCTCCCACTACTATACACCTCCAACTAGCCTATATGTAGGATCGAAAGTATGTCTAGAGGGGGGTGATTAGACTACTTGACAGGATAAAAACTTAGCCTTTTCCCAATTTTAGTTGAGGGCCAGTTTTGACAGTTATGGCAAGTCAAGTACACCCTACACATGTAGTTCGAAGAGTATAGCAGTGAAAATTAAAACATCCATGTGTAAAGTAAATGAGTAAGGTAGGGAGATCTCTCGCATGAGGTTGACATGACGATTTTTGGCATGGTTCCGATAGGTAGCGCTGTCATACGTCCATGTTAGTGGTGACTGTTCGAAATATGCCCTAGAGGCAATGATAAATAGTTATTATTATATTTCATGTTTAAAGATAATCGTTCATTATCCATGCTATAATTGTATCGAATGAAAACATAGATACATGTGTGCATACATAGACAAAACAATGTCCCTAGCAAACCTCTAGTTGGCTAGCCAGTTGATAAATGATAGTCAAGGTATTCTGACTATGTGCAAGTGTTGTCACTTGATAGCTGGATCACATCATTACGAGAATCATGTGATGGACTAGACCCAAACTATGAACGTAGCATATTGATCGTGTCGTTTTATTGCTATTGTTTTCTGCGTGTCAAGTATTTGTTCCTATGACCATGAGGTCATATAACTCACTGGCACCGGAGGAATACCTTGTGTGCATCAAATGTCACAACGTAACTGGTGACTATAAAGGTGTTCTACAGGTATCTCCGAAGGTGTCCGTTGAATTAGTATGGATCAAGACTCAGATTTGTCACTCCATGTGACGGAGAGGTATCTCGGGTCCCACTCGGTAATACAACATTACACACAAGCCTTGCAAGCAATGTGACTAAGTGTAAGACACGGGATCTTGTATTACGGAACGAGTAAAGAGACTTGCCGGTAACGAGATTGAAATAGGTATGCGGATACCGACGATCAAATCTCGGGCAAGTAACATACTGAAGGACAAAGGGAATAACATACGGGATTATATGAATCCTTGACGCTGAGGTTCAACCGATAAGATCTTCGGAGAATATGTAGGATCCAATATGGGCATCCAGGTCACGCTATTGGATATTGACCGAGGAGTGCCTCGGGGCATGTCTACATAGTTCTCGAACCCACAGGGTCTGCACACTTAAGGTTCGATGATGTTTTAGTATAGTTGAGTTATAGGTGTTGTTACCGAATGTTGTTCCGAGTCCCGCATGAGACCACGGACGTCACGAGGGTTTCCGGAATGGTCCAGAAACGAAGAGTGATATATAGAATGCTTTCATTTGGTTACCGGAAGGTTTTCGGGCATAACCGGCATTGTACCGGGAGTGACGAATGGGTTCCAGAAGTTCACCGGGAGGGGGGAAACCTAGCCGAGGGAAGCCCAATGACCTTACGGGTGGCGCACCAGCCCTTAGTGGGCTGGTGAGACAGCCCAAGAGGGCCTTGGCACCAAGAGAAGAAAACCAGAGAAAAGGGAAAAAAGGGGGAGGTGGGAAGGAAGAGAAGGACTCCACTTTCCAATCCTAATTGGAGTAGGATTCCTCCTATCCTCCTAGCCGGCGCACCCTTGAGGGCTTTGCCCTCAAGTCAAGCCTCCTCCCCCTCCCTCCTATATATAGTGGTCATTTAGGGCTGATTTGAGACAACTTTTGCCATGTGCAACTCTGATCTAGACACCATGGTTTTACCTCTAGATCGTATTTCTACGGAGCTCGGGCGGAGCCCTGCAGGAGTAGATCGTCACCACCACCGGAGCACCGTCACGCTGTCGGAGAACTCATCTACTTCTCCATATTTATTGCTGGATCAAGAAGGCCGAGATCATCGTCGAGTTGTTCGTGTGCTGAACGCTGAGGTGCTGTGCGTTCGGCACTAGATCGGAACAGATCGTCGGACGGATCGCGGGACGGTTCGTGGGGCTGATCGAGGGACGTGAAGATGTTCCACTACATCAACTACGTTTCTTAACGTTTCCTGCTGTGCGATCTACAAGGGTACGTAGATCCAAATCTCCTCTCGTAGATGGACATCACCATGAAAGGTCTTCGCGTGCGTAGGATGTTTTTCCCATGTAACGTTCCCCAACAGTGGCATCATGATCTAGGTTCATGCGTAGATGTTATCTCGAATAGAACACAAAGGGTTTTGTGGACGGTGATGTTCGATTTGCTGCCCTCCTTAGTCTTTTCTCGATTCGGCGGTATTGTTGGATTGATGCGGCCCGGACTGACATTATTCGTACGCTTATGAAAGACTGGTTTCATCGATTGACATGCAACCTCGTTGCATAAAGATGACTGGCGGGTGTCGGTTTCTTCAACTTTAGTTGAATTGGTTTTGACCGAGGCGGTCCTTGGAGAGGTTAAATAGCAATTTGCACATGTACGTTGTGGTTTTTGCGTAAGTAAGATGCGATCATACTAAATATGCATAGCAACCACGTAAAACATGCAACTGCGAATTAGAGGACGTCTAACTTCTTTTTGCAGGGTATGCTTGTGATATCATATGGCAATGACGTGATGTGATATATTGGATGTATGAGATGATCATGGTTTAGTAGTTAATATGGTTGTCTTTAAACTAACGTTTGTGTTTCCAGATGTGTTTACTATATTGGTAGGACGTAGATTTAGTAGTAATAGCATAAGTAGCACGACAATCTCGATGGCGACACGTTGATGGAGATCATGGTGTGGCGCCGGTGACAAGAAGATCGTGTCGGTGCTTTGGTGATGGAGATCAAGAAGCACATGATGATGGCCATATCATGTCACTTATGAATTGCATGTGATGTTAATCCTTTTATGCACCTTATTTTGCTTATAACGACGGTAGCATTATGAGGTGCTCTCTCACTAAAATTTCAAGAGGAAATTGTGTTCTCCCCGACTGTGCACCGTTGCTACAGTTCGTCGTTTCGAGACACCACATGATGATCGGGTGTGATAGACTCAACGTTCACATACAATGGGTGCAAAATAGTTGCCCACGCGGAACACTCGGGTTAAGCTTGACGAGCCTAGCATGTGCAAACATGGCCTCGGAACACATGAGACCGAAAGGTCGAGCATGAATCATATAGTTGATACGATTAGCATAGAGATTCTTACCACTGAAACTATTCTCAACTCACGTGATGATCGGACTTGAGTTAGTGAATTTGGATCATGTACCACTCAAATAACTTGAGAGATGTACTTTTTGAGTGGGAGTTTAGCAAGTAATTTGATTAGTTAAACTCTAATTATCTTGAACGTGATCTAAGTCCACTTTGAAAATATTTGTGTTGTAGATCAATGGCTCACGTGACAGTCACCCTGAATTTTAATACGTTCCTAGAAAAAGCTAAGTTGAAAGATGATGGAAGCAACTTTGTAGACTGGGCTCGTAATCTTAAGTTGCTCCTGCAAGCTGGGAAGAAGGATTATGTCCTTAATGTTGCTCTAGGAGATGAACCACCCGCCGCGGCTGACAAAGATGTTAAGATCGCCTGCTTAGCACGCAAGGACTACTCTGTAGTTTAATGTGCAGTCTTGTATGGCTTAGAGCCGGGATTTCAATGTTGCTTTGAGCGTCCTGGAGCATTTGAGAAGTTTCAGAAGTAGAAGTTCATCTTTCAAAAGAACGCCCGGATCAAGAGGTATGAGACCTCCAATAAATTCTATGCTTGCAAGATGGAGGAGAATTCGTCTGTCAGTGAACATGTGCTCAAAATGTCTAGGTACTCAAACCGTCTAGCTGAGCTGGGGATTGAACTCCTGCAAGAGGCTATCACTGACAGAATTCTTCAATCACTGCCACCAAGGTACAGGAGCTTTGAGTTGAACTATAATATGCAAGGGATGAACAACTCACCCGGCGAGTTATTCGCGATGCTGAAAGTCGCACAGTCATAACTCCGTAAAGAGCATCAAGTGTTGATGGTGAATAAGAACACTAGTTTCAAAAGAAACAACAAAGGAAAGAAGGGTAATTCCAAGAAGAGCGGCAAGCCTGTTGCCAATCCGACGAAGAAACCCAAAGCTGGACCTAAGCCTGAAACGGAGTGTTATTATTGCAAGGGTATGGCTCACTGGAAGCGCAAGTGCCCCAAGTATCTGCCTGATAAGAAGGCAGCCAGGGAAAAATCAGGTATATTCGATATACATGTTATTGATGTGTACTTAACCAACTCTCATAGTAGTGCCTTGGTATTCGATACCGGTTATGTTGCTCATATTTGCAACTTGAAATAGGAACTGTGGAACAAGCGAAGGCTGGCGAAAGATGAAGTGACGATGCGCGTGGGAAATGGTTCCAAGGTTGATGCAATCGCCGTCGGCATAGTTTCACTTCAGTTACCATCAGGATTAGTTATGAACTTAAATAATTGTTATTTAGTGCCTACGTTAAGCATGAACATTATATCTGGATCTTGTTTATTGCGAGACAGTTACTCGTTTAAGTCAGAGAATAATGGTTGTTCTATTTCTATGAGTATTTTTTTATGGTCATGCACCCAATGTGAGAGGATTGTTCATATTGAATCTTGGTAGTGATAATACACGTATAGATAACATTGTGACCAAAGAGTTAGAGTTAACAATGATAGCGGCATATTTTTGTGGCACTGCCGCTTAGGTCATATTGGTGTAAAGCGCATGAAGAAACTCCATACCGATGGACTTTCGGAGTCACTTGACTTTGATTCACTTGACACGTGCGAACCATGCCTCGTGGGAAGGATGACTAAGACTCCATTCTCTGGAACAATGGAGCGTGCAAGTGACTTGTTGGAAATCATACATACGATGTGTGCAGTCCGATGAGTGTGGAGGCGCGCGGCGGATATCGTTATTTTCTCACCTTCACTGACGATTTGAGTAGATATGGTTATGTCTACTTGATGAAGCACAAGTCTGAAACGTTTGAGTAATTCAAGCAATTTCAGAGTGAAGTTGAAAATCATCGTAACAAGAACATCAAGTTCCTACAGTCTGATCGTGGGGGTGAATATCTGAGTTTCGAGTTTGGTGCTCACTTAAGACAATGTGGAATTGTTTCACAGTTGACACCACCTGGAACACCACAACGTAATGGTGTGTCCGAACGTTGTAATCGTACTTTATTAGAGATGGTGTGATCTATGATGTCTCTTACTGATTTGCCGTTATCATTTTGGGGTTATGCATTAGAGATAGCTGCATTCACTTTAAATAGGGCACCATCAAAATCCGTTGAGGCGACACCATACGAACTATGGTATGGCAAAAGATCAAAGTTGTCGTTTCTTAAAGTTTGGGGGTGTGATGCTTATGTCAAAAAGCTTCAGCCTGAAAAGATGGAACCCAAAGCGGAAAAGTGTGTCTTCATAGCTTACCCAAAAGAGATAGTTGGGTATACCTTCTATCTCAAATCTGAGGGCAAAGTGTTTGTTGCTAAAAATGGAGCTTTTCTTGAGAAGGAGTTTCTCTCGAAAGAATTGGGTGGGTGGAAGATAGAACTTGATGAGGTTGTCGAAAATCTAATCCCTCTGGATGGTGGTGCAGGGCAAGAGGAAACCCCTGTTGCTGCGGCGCCGGTTGAGGAGGAAGTTGATGGTGATGATCATGAAACTTCGGATCAAGTTCCTATCAGACCTCGCAGGTCGACAAGATCACGTACTACTCCTGAGTCGTACGGTAATCATGTCTTGTCAATTATGTTGTTAGACAACAATGAACCTGCGAATTATGAAGAAGAAATGGTGGGCCCGGATTCCAACAAATGGCTGGAGGCCATGAAGTCCGAGATAGGATCCATGTACGAGAACAAAGTGTGGACTTTGGAAGTGCTGCCTGAAGGCCACAAGGCTATTCAGAACAAATGGATCTTTAAGAAGAAGACGGACCTGGACGGTAATGTGACCGTATATAAAGCTTGACTTGTGGCAAAGGGTTTTTCACAAGTTCAAGGTATTGACTACGATGAGACGTTCTCACCGGTAGCGATGCTTAAGTCCGTCCGAATCATGTTAGCAACAGCTGCCTTTTACGATTATGAAATCTGGCAGATGGATGTCAAAACGGCGTTCCTTAATGGTTTTCTTAAGGAAGAGTTGTATATGATGCAACCGGAAGGTTTTATCGATCAAAAGAATGCTAAGAAATTCTGCAAGCTCCAGCGATCCATTTATGGACTGGTGCAAGCTTCTCGGAGTTGGAATAAGCACTTTGATGAGGTGATCAAAGCATTTGGGTTTATACAAGTGGTTGGAGAATCTTGTATTTACAAGAAAGTGAGTGGGAGCTCTGTGGCATTTCTCATATTATATGTGGATGACATATTGTTGATTGGAAACAACGTGGAGCTTTTGGAGAGCATAAAGGATTACTTGAATAAAACTTTCTCTATGAAGGACCTAGGAGAAGCTGCTTACATTCTAGGCATTAAGATCTATAGGGATAGATCGAGACGCCTCATAGGACTTTCACAAAGCACATACCTTGATAAAGAATTGAAGAAGTTCAAAATGGATCAGTCCAAGAAAGGGTTCTTGCCAGTATTACAAGGTATAAAATTGAGTAAGACTAAATGCCCAGCAACTGCGGAAGATAGAGAACAAATGAGTTCCGTCCCCTACGCTTCAGCCATAGGTTCTATCATGTATGCAATGTTGTGCACTAGACCATACGTCAGCTTGGCCATCAGTATGGCAGGCAGGTTTAAGAGTAATCCAGGAGTGGATCACTGGACGGCGGTCAAGAATATTCTGAAGTACCGGAAAAGGACTAAGGAAATGTTTCTCGTTTATGGAGGTGACAAAGAGCTCATTGTAAAAGGTTAAGTCGACGCAAGTTTTGACACCGATCCGGATGACTCTAAGTCACAAACCGTATACGTATTTATTCTTAATGGGGGTGCAGTAAGCTGGTGCAGTTCCAAGCAGAGCGTCATAGTAGATTCTACATGTGAAGCGGAGTACATGGCTGCCTTGGAGGCAACAAAGGAGGGTGTCTCGATGAAGCAGTTCATGACAAATCTTGGAATTGTGCCGAGCGCACTAGATCCATTAACTCTGTTATGTGACAACACTAGTTCCATTGACTTAGCAAAGGAACCAAGGTTTCACAAGAAGACTAGACACATCAAACGACACTTCAACCTCATCCGCGACTACGTCGAAGGAGAGGACGTGAATATTTGCAAAGTGCACACGGATCTGAATGTAGCAGACCCGCTGACTAAACCTCTTAAACGGGCAAAACATGATCAACACCAGAACTGTATGGGTGCTCGATTTATTACAATGTAAATCGCATGGCGATGTGAGGACTAGATTATTGACTCTAGTGCAAGTGGGAGACTGTTGGAAATTTTCCCTAGAGGCAATAATAAATAGTTATTATTATATTTCCTGTTTAAACATAATCATTTATTATCCATGCTATAATTGTATTGAATGAAAACATAAATACATGTGTGGATACATAGACAAAAAATTGTCCCTAGCAAGCCTCTAGTTGGCTAGCAAGTTGACCAATAATAGTCAAGGTTTTCTGACTATGTGCAAGTGTTGTCACTTGATAACTGGATCACATCATTAGGAGAATCATGTGATGGACTAGACCCAAACTATGAACGTAGCATATTGATCATGTCATTTTATTGCTATTGTTTTCTGCGTGTCAACTATTTGTTCCTATGACCATGAGATCATATAACTCACTGGCACCGGAGGAATACCTTGTGTGCATCAAATGTCACAACATAACTGGGTGACTATAAAGGTGTTCTACAGGTATCTCCGAAAGTATCCGTTGAGTTAGTATGGATCAAGACTAGGATTTGTCACTCCGTGTGACAGAGAGGTATCTCGGGGCCCACTCGGTAATACACCATCACACACAAGCCTTGCAAGCAATGTGACTAAGTGTAACTCACGGGATCTTGTATTACGGAACGAGTAAAGAGACTTGCCGGTAACGAGATTGAAATAGGTATTTGGATACCGAAGATCAAATCTCGGGCAAGTAACATACCGAAGGACAAAGGGAATAACATACGGGATTATATGAATCCTTGACACTGATGTTCAACCGATAAGATCTTCGGAGAATATATAGGATCCAATATGAGCATCCAAGTCCTGCTATTGGATATTTACCGAGGAGTGCCTTGGGGCATGTCTACATAGTTCTCGAACCCACAGGGTCTGCACACTTAATGTTCGATGATGTTTTAGTATAGTTGAGTTATATGTGTGGTTACCAAATGTTGTTTGGAGTCCCGGATGAGATCACAGACGTCACGAGGGTTTTCGGAATGCTCCGGAAACGAAGACTGACACATAGGATGGTTTCATTTGGTTACCGGAAGGATTTCGGGCATTACCAGCATTGTACCAGGAGTGACGACTGGGTTCTAGAAGTTCATCGGGAGGGGGGAAACCCACCCGGGGGAAGCCCAATGGACTTACTGGTGGCGCACCAGCCCTGAGTGGGCTGGTGGGACAGCTCAAGAGGGCCTTGGTGCCAAGAGAAGAAAATCAAAGAAAAAAGAAAAAAAGGGGGAGGTGGGAAGGAAGAGAAGGACTCCACTTTCGAATCCTAATTGGAGTAGGATTCCTCCTCTCGTCCTAGACGGCGCACCCTTGAGGGCTTGGACCTCAAGGCAAGCCTCCTCCCCCTCCCTCCGATATATAGTGGTGATTTAGGGCTGATTTGAGACACCTTTTGCCACGTGCAACTCAGATCTAGACACCATAGTTTTACCTCTAGATCGTATTTCTGCGGAGCTCGGGCGGAGCCCTGCAGGAGTAGATTGTCACCACCACAGGAGCGTTGTCACGCTGCCGTAGAACTCATCTACTTCTCCGTCTTCCTTGCTGTATCAAGAAGGCCGAGATCATCATTGAGTTGTACGTGTGCTGAATGCGGAGGTGTCGTCCGTTCAACACAGGATCAGAATGGATCGTGGGACAGATCGCGGGACGGTTCGTGGGATGCTTCGTGGGACGGTTCATGGGGTTAATCGAGGGACGTGAAGACGTTCCACTACATCAACCGCGATCTACAAGGGTACATAGATCCAAATATCCTCTCGTAGATGGACATCACCGTCATAGGTCTTCGTGTGTGTAGGAAATTTTTTGTTTCCCATGCAACGTTCCCCAACAGATACTTCAACCCATGTAGGGGGGTCCACGAACAAGCGGCCTTGTCTATTCCAGCACGACTTCCGTCCACACAGGACTAGCCTCACTCACGGTAGATCTTCACGAAGTAGGTGATCTCCTTTCCCTTACAAACATCTTGGTTCAACTCCACAAAATGAAGTAAGAGGCTCCCAAGTGACATCTAACCAATCTAGGAGGCACCACCCTACGAAAGGTAATAGATGTGGTAGAACGATGAACTCCTTGCTCTTGTGCTTCTAAAGATAGTCTCCTCAACACAAAATCACTCTCTCATAGAATAGCCATGGATAGGAGAGATTGATTTGGTGGAAAGCTGTTTCGGGAGGCTAGAGATCAAGTTTCAAACAGTTGGATTGGAATATCTTGATCTCAACACATGAGTAAGTGGCTCTCTCTCAGAAAATGGATCGGGCAATGAAGTGTGTGTTCTGAGTGCTTCTCCCATGGATGAGACATGGCTGGATGGGTATATATAGGCAGCAGCCAAAATCCAACCATTAAACCTAAAGTGGGCAACTCGGTGACACCGAAGTCATAAACTCGGTGGTACCGATTTGCACTAAAGGCGGCAACTATTGAATCTCGATGGAACTGATATACACAACTAAGTGGCACCGAAATGGTGGCTAACGATGAGATGACACAACTCGGTGACACCGATACCCAAACTCAGATATTCTATTTTTTTACCAATGCAACACAAAGTTGGTGACCTAAAATCGGTAGCACCGATATGGTTTTGGTTGCACCGATTTGGTGGCTATGGCTAGGGTGTCGTCTGAGATGAAAATCGGGTAGTGCCAAAATGGGAGAGTTGGTGGCACCGATTTTGTTTATGAGGCTTTGGACAAAAATATTATGTGGGAAAATGACTAAGTATTTTTGGTGGCTAACTTTGAGCACTTGAGAAACCAGTTCATTTTAATACCTCACCCCTTTTAATAGTATTGGCTTTCCTATGGACTCAAAAGTGATTTCTCACAAATATAGAATGAAGAGTCTTCTAGCTTGAAGCTTGAGCCAATCCTATTCCTTTCTTGCATCAAGGGGCATCTCCACATAAGCCTTTAGCCAAGGCATCTTTTGAACTTTTCTGAAATATGCTTGGATAAACATATTAGTCCAATGATGCATATGTTGTGTTCAATTATCAAAACCACCCTAGGGAGCAATTATGCTTTCAATCTCCCCCTTTTTGGTAATTGATGACAACATATAGATCAAAGCTTCGACAAAAGATATAATCAATTATTAGGATTGAAGCTTTGTGAAGTATGTGAAAAGCAAGAGCTCCCCCTAAATTTGTGCATTGTTTATAATTTGTGTTTGAATGCAAATGCACAATCAATTCGGATCATGGGTTACTCTTCCATGTCACATACATCTTGGTGGTGCGCAAACAAGATAAGAATGGATAGTAATGCACGTGACACCAACAAGATAAGTGAATGATCATCACATGCATATCTAAAGGATAATAATGTAGCATCAACCAAGCAAAGCATATGATCACACACAGAAACAAGTATAAGGCCATCAAAAAACCAAAGTTTTGTAAAACCAAATTAGAGCAAATAAAGTCAAAAGCTCTCTATCTCGAAGCCCTATGATCTATACTCGTCTCTCTGTGTAGATGATGAAGGAGTTGACAGAAGAGAGTCGACGAAGGCTTTTGCTGAGTATCCTGGAGCTGGAGGACTGGATAGTGGAGGTGTTGGAGCTGGAGTTGAAGGTGTGGATGCGTGAGCTGAAATTTATCTTGCTTCTCACACTCGCACACCTGCTGACCGGGGCTTGGTACTGAACTGAGTGGTAGTGCGAGGTGGCAACTCTTCTTCATCATCATCATCATTATCATGTGAGCATGGAATCTTCACTGGGTCAACTTCATGTTGAAGTTGTTTGACTATAGTGGTCAACTCTGTAAACTTCACATCCACGTCATGGAACTTTGTTTCCAAGATTCTATCTAGGCTCTTCTGATTTTGCAGAATCTTCGAGATGTTCTATTACATACTTTGTATAGAGCTAACTAGAAATGACATTGGCTCAGCTTGAGTTCTGAGCTATGGAACTGGTGGTGGCACATTTCTAGCAGCATAAGCTTCTGCTGCCTCTGCTACCATTCTAGCTGCAGCTCAGCTGGGATCATTGTCATCCATTACCACTTCATTGTCTTCAAATTCTGGTTGAAGGGGTAAGTGGAGACGATCAGGTAGAAATGCTTGCTTGCCTAGCTTGGCATTGATATGCATATGAATGTACGATGCATATCCACAAGATCTTTTCTGATCAGCAGTTATCCTCCCGATAGTCTCTACTATCAAGTCTGTCACTTTGAATCTAGTATGAGAGTCCAAATGGTGTAGCATGTTGATGGAGTGAACTCTAACCATTTTCTCATCACCTGATTAAGGCATCGAGGTGTATCTCAGAATGGTATTGGTGGTAGGTATCCCTGCTTGGAAGAAGTAAACTAAGCCAAGCTTGTGAGTAATCAAGAACTTGTGAGGAATTGGCTTGTACATGTTGGCTATGGAATTGTGATTCATCATCAGTTCAGAGTACACATCAACATCACCATCTTTCTCCTTCGGGGCACCAATGATAGTGGCCCACTCATCAGCAACATATTCATACTTGTGACCATCAGTCATCCACACAATAGAACCATCGGCATAGAAGTGAGCAATTGAATAAAATTGCATGATAAGCTCATCATTCCATGAGGTCATCTCTTTCCCAACAAAGTCTTCAATATCCATTGACTTAAAATTATCTTGCACTTGGGGAAATAAATCTTCATTTGCCTTGATGTAAGCCCAGTCAACATATCTCATGTCCCTAACAGGTGGACTCTTGTCATATAGAACAGTCTCATAAAAGTCTTGTTGTTCCTTGGTGTGAAACATTGGATCAACATCAGTCCTGCTCCTAAAGGCATATGGATCAGGATCTCTCCATTTCCTCAATCCTGCATCTTTCCTCTTCTTCATATCTTTAGCTACTCGATGAGCAGCATTGTGAAGTGGCAGATGAGTTCTGAGCTTTCTTAGGATGGGTGTATCCTCTTGTTCTGCCTCCGCACCAAAGGCACTCGAAGCACGACCTTTCTCCTTGGTAGCTGCATGAATGTCCTTTGTAGTCCTGTTGGGAGCTACACACTTATTAGCCTTAGAAAGAGGCTTTGGAGCATATTTCGTGGGCATGGCATAAGCCATGAGTTTCTTATTAGGAGGAGGAGGAGGGGCATCAGCTGGGTTCTCTTCTTCTTCACCAGCATCATCTTGTGGGTGCTCATACATGGAGGTTTGTCTCCCAACAACATGAATCACCCTCTTCCTGGCTCTCTTCACACCAGCCTTCTTAGTAGGTTTATCAGTGGAGAGTGTCGTACTCTGCCTTGCAGACTTAGGAGCTCTAAGATCAGCAGGCTTAGCATACTCTTTCCTGACAGTCTTCTTAGGAGCCTTTGGAGGAGGTGAAGTTTCCTCTGGCGCAAAATGTGAGTCCTCTTCATCTGAATTAAGCTTCTTTCTCTGCCTAGTAGATGCCTTGGGCAAGACATGGGAGCTGAAACCAGGGTTAGAGTTTGTCTTCTCGGGACTTGTGACTCAGTCCATCTCAACACTTTCCCTATGAAATCATTCTAGCTTTCCTCAGATCCTGACATCTTGGCAGACAAGCAACAACACACCACCAAACTAGCAAACAGCAACCCTGTGAAATAGATATAGAGCAGGAGAAGGGTTGAGCATCACAAAACACATAAGGTTTTCAAAAATTTGAAGATAGAAATCCTTAGTTTTTGCTTTCTAGAGAGAAAATTTCGGTAGCACCGAGTCTAAATTTTCGGAGTCACCGAGACAGATGAACTTATTCACAAAGACTTGGCAACCACTTCGTGGAACCAAAAGTGACCACTCGGTCTCACCAAGTTCATCCTGAGGAAACATAGATTCAAAATCGGTGGAACCGATTTTTGTGATTCGGTGTCACCGAGATGAGTTCTGCAGACGGCTAACCCTAAATTCTTCTGTTCGCTAATCTATGAGAACTTCTTGTGGAAAAGAGGGTTTGCACACGGTGGCCTATAGATAAAATATTCTAATGCGCATGAATCGGAACAACGGAGCACAAGCGAAGATCGGAACCATACCCTAACTCGGCGATGGTCCGACTATGGTGGCGAGGACAGCGAAGATTCTGTCTACGGTGGTGAATCCCAATGGCGGAGGTTCTCGGGGATGCAAAGGCGATGACCAGGGGTTTTTGCACGACAGATTAGGGTTCGTGGTCAAATCATATGAAGTGATTTCAAAAGGTTCGGTCCGCAAAACTTTAAACCCATCACTGTCAGTGTCACCAAGATGATACAATCGGTGTCACCAAGTTCCTCTGCTATCAGCAGATAGGGAAACTCGGTGTAACCAAGTTGGTGATTTTGGTGGTACCGAGATTCAAAACCGACATCAACTTTGGGAATTCGATGGAACCGAAATTGTGGGATTGGTTGCACCGAGATTCACAAAGAGGTTTTAGAGTGCAACCTTTGTCGATACGGAACTCCGAGTGCTTCTTTACACATAGGGATCGAGAAGTGCATGTTCAAGTTTTGTGATGAAGCATGAATAGAACTTGATATAATAAGGCATAGATAGCTAGAGAAGGGTCCTAGGTATTCCTGTCCATCCAATTGACAAAATATAAATCAATAGCCAAATAACAACAATTGGATGTCCTTGAATGAGCAAAAATATGCAGACCAACACGCTCACACAATAAGATGATGGATAAAACATACACAAACATTCTAGCATCTATCAAGCACTTTGGCGATGACAAAGTCATCTATGTATGAGTATATTAACTTAGGAGCCAAGTAAGAATACTTGATCATATGTCATAATCATCGATTAAGCACAAGTGTGGTTACCACTTTTACATAAAGTATTAATGTGTTCATATCCTTAGGAGATGCTTATACTCAAGATTTAGAGTAAAGCTCCCCGTTCATATGACATCCCCCCTAAGAGGGACAAACTAACCTTTGGTTTTATTGTAGAAGACTTCAGGTAGGTGAAGTAGTGGTGGATGCTCAATGTTTATGAAGATCATCTTGAGTTGGGAGCTATCCTTGTTGTTTCTTACTATTCTCACCTACATGGGTTAGTCCCAAAGCACAAGGAACATACACAAGAACATCTATGGACATGGTGTGAAATACACATGGGATGATGTCCAAATATACGTTGATTACTTTGTCCCTAGCTTATCTTTGAGGGAATGTGTGACTCCTTGAACTAATGCATATGGTTGAGATTGATTGCATATAGTTCTTGCCAAAGAGAATAAGAGTGAATTTCATTGGTGGAGTCACCCCTCAAGAACTTTCTAGTTCTTACTCTTGGGGATCCACATCAACTTTATGGGGATCCTTGGAGTTGTGGTAGCACTAGATGAGGTAGTGCTAGAAGTGTCCTTGGTAATCCACTCGAGCTTGGCTTGGGGTTGCTCTTGAAATAAGTCAAGCTCCTATTGAAGATTCCCTTTGCCCTTGTGTTCTTTTGGTAGAAGTCCATCTTGTGAGCTTGTTCCCTTGGAAGGAGTAGGATCATGCTTCTCCTCCTTTGCAACAAACTTGGGAATGGGATATGGACCTTCTTTCCAAACATCTCCTTTGACGTTGAAGTAGCCAACACCTTGCTTCTTCCAATGTCCTCCTTGCTTGTACACAATTTTCTCAAATTCCTTACTTCTAGTAAGACTTTTGAAGACACCTCTCTCTATAATCCCTTTCAATAAATCGTTTTCTTGTTGAAGTCTAACTTGGCTAAGAGAATCATTAGTGGAACCAAAAGAGCTACTAACAACAATATCATTAGATTTAGCTTTAGCATTGTTGTTACTAGATGAAGAAACTTTCTTGCCTTTGTTACTAGTGTTCTTAGGTTTAACTTGAAGAACAAAAGTACACAAGAGTAGTCGTTTGGCTAGATAAGAAGAACTCTTCTTTTGAACATCATCATTGATTGCTTTTAGGAACTCATGCTCTTGCTCCAAGTTAAGCTTCTCAAAGCGTAGCTTCTCATGAGTTCTCGCAATCTCTCTTTGATCTTCTAGAGTAGTTTCATGAGCTAACTTAAGAGTGTTCAGTTCTTTAGTTAGCCGTTCCATCTCTTTCTTATCATCATCATTTGACTTTTCTTGACTATCATGATAATTAGCAACTTCATTTTCAGTGCAATTATCAAAGAGCAAGTCATCTTCTCCTAACAAATCATCCTCATCACTGTCAAAATCAAGATGCTTGGGATGTGATGTGATAGCTTGGGGACTTTAGCCATGAAGTGTTTTCTGAACCCCTCATTTTGTGAATCAAATAAGTCATAGGAGCTGCAGGAAACGAGTGCAATGCCGGCAACACCATCATCTTGACTATAGTCGGAGTCGGAGTGGTAGCTTCTCTCGGATTGGTTGTCACACTCAGAGCCAGAAACCCATTCACCAACATGATCTTGATGTCTTCTTCTAGAGCTTCTCCTGGTGTATTTGTCCTTCTTCTATGATTCCTTGCCTCTCCGTGAGTGTCTTCATTCATAACGATCTTCTTTACTCCTTCTCTCCCTACGAGGTGACTCATCCCTTGAGCTTCATCTTCAAGGTGACTCTTCTCTTCGTTTGTAGGGAGCCGAGAACTCATTAGAGTAGTGTTTGGACTTTCCACAGTTTTAGCAGTTCTGGTCACGACTGGACAAACGCTTCTCATCATGTCTTGAGCTTGAGCTTCTCTCTTTGCCTCTACTCTTGTATAACTTGTTGAATTTTCTAACCATGAGGCTTATCACTTCATCAGTGACAAGATTGTCCTTTGAAGTAGCTGGACCATTACTTGAAGCTTTATAATGACTGCTTGACTTGTTATGCAACTCATCTTTGTCCTTGGGTGACATCTCATGAGAAACAATCCTACCAATGACTTCAGTTGGCTTGAGATCTTTGTAGTTTGGTATCATTTCGATCAATGTGAACATGGTGTCATACTTTCCATCAAGATCTCTAAGTATCTTCTTGACGATGAATTTGTCGTTTATCTCTTTGCTTCCTAAGCTGGTAATCTCATTTGTGCTGAGAGCTAGCCTAGATTACATTTCAGCGACTCCTTCACCATCCTTCATCTTGAACTTGTCAAGATGACTTTGAAGCACATCCAACTTAGATTCCCTCACAGAATCAGTACCTTCGTGCATATCAATCAAAGTATCCCAAATTTCTTTTGCATTCTCAAGGCGAATGATTTTGTTGAATTCTTCGGTGCATAGACAGTTGAAGATGATGTCACAGGCTTGTGCGTTGAATTGCAAAATCTTCAGTTCTTCCGATGTCGCATCACGGTCCGGTTCACGCCCTTCGCCGAAGAAATCATCTTGCACACCAACATGAATAACATCCCATACGAAAGGACTAAAACCAGGAATATGCATTTTCATCTTATGCTTCCAACTAGCAAAATTAGTGCCACCAAAGTATGGACCTCTACGGTGAGAACTTCTCTCACTAGACACCATACTCTCCTAGGTTGTGAAACCAATGCAATGGAGATCAATGCTATTATACCAATTGTAGGATCAAAAGTATGTCTAGAGGGGGTGCTTAGACTACTTGACGGGATAAAAACTTAGCCTTTTCCCAATTTTAGTTGTGGGCCAGTTTTGGCAGTTATGGCAAGTCAAGTACACCCTACACATGCAGTTCTAGGAGTATAGCAGCGGAAAGTAAAACATGCAAGTGTAAAGTAAATGAGTAAGGTAGGGAGATCAAACGCATGAGGTTGACACGATGATTTTTGGCATGGTTCCGATAGGTGGTGCTATCGTACGTCCATGTTAGTGGAGACTTCAACCCACGGAGGGTAATGGCTGCAAGAGTCCATGGAGGGATCCACCCACAAGGGGCCCACGAAGAAACAGCCTTGTCTATTCCACCACGGCTTCCGTCCACATAGGACTAGCCTCACTCGCGGTAGATCTTCACGAAGTAGGCGATCCCCTTTCCCTTACAAACATCTTGGTTCAACTCCACAACACGAAGTAGGAGGCTCCCAAGCGACACCTAACCAATCTAGGAGGCACCACCCTCCAAAAGGTAATAGATGTGGTAGAATGATGAACTCCTTGCTCTTGTTCTTCTAAAGATAGTCTCCTAAACACAAAATCACTCTCTCATAGAATAGGCATGGATAGGAAAGATTGATTTGGTGGAAAGCAGTTTGGGGAGGGTAGACATCAAGTTTCAAATGGTTGGATTGGAATATCTTGATATCAACACATGAGTAGGTGTCTCTCTCTCAAAAAATGGATCTACGAATGAAGTGTGTGTTCTGAATGCTTCTCCCACGAATGAGAGATGGGTGGATGGGTATATATATGCAGTAGCGAAAATCCAAGTGTTACACCTAAAGTGGGAAATCGGTGACACCGAAGTCATAAACTCGGTGGTACCGGTTTGCACTAAAGGCAGCAACTATTGAATCTCGGTGGAACCGATATACACAACTCAGTGGCCCTGAAAAGGTGGCTAACGATGAGATGACACAACTCGGTGACACCGATAACCGAACACGTAAATTTCGATTTTGTGTACCGAGGCAACAAAAAGTTGGTCTCCTAAACTCGATTGCACCGATATGGTTTCGGTTGCACCGATTTGGTGGCTATGGCTAGGGTTCTGTGTGAGGTGAAAATCGGTAGTGCCAAAATGGGAGAGTTGGTGGCACCGATTTTTTGTATGAGGCTTTGGACAGAAAGACTATGTGGGAAAAAGACGGAGTATTTTTGGAGGCTAACTTTAAGAACTTGAGAAACTAGTTCATTTTAATACCTCACCCCCTTTTAATAGTATTGGCTTTCCTATGGACTCAGAATTAATTTCTCATAAATTTAAAATGAAGAGTATTCTAGCTTGAAGCTTGAGCCAATCTTATTCCTTTCTTGCATCAAGGGGCATCTCCACATAAGCCTTTAGCCAAGGCATCTTTTGAACTTTTCTGAAATATGCTTGGATAAACATATTAGTCCAATGATGCATATGTTGTGATCAATTATCAAAACCACCCTAGTGAGCAATTGTGCTTTCAATCTCCCCCTTTTTGGTAATTGATGACAAAATATATATCAAAGCTTCAAAAAAGATATAATCAATGATTAGCACTGATGTTTTGAGAAGTATGTGAAAAGCAAGAGCTCCCCCTAAATTTGTGCAATATTTAAAATTTGCGTTTGAATGCAAATGAACTGTCAATTAGGATCATGGGTCACTCTTCCATGTCACATACATCTTGGTGGTGCGCAAACAAGATAAGAATGGATAGTAATGCACATGACACCAATAAGATAAGTGAATGGTCATCACAGGCATATCTAAAAGATAATAATGTAGCATCAACCAAGCAAAGTGTATGGTCACACACAGAAACAAGTATAAGGCCATCCAAAAGACCAAAGTTTTGTAAAACCAAATGAGAGCAAATAAAGTAAAAAGCTCTCTATCTTGAAGCCCTATGATTTGTACATTTCTCCCCCTTTGGCAACAAGTTACCAAAAAGTTCAAAAGTACAGAGCTACTCGTCTCTCTAGGCAGATGATGAAGGAGTTGACATCAGAGCGTCCACAAAGGCTTTTGCTAAGTGTACTGGAGCTGGAGTAGTGGATACTGGAGGTGCTGGAGCTGGAGCTAAAGGTGCACATGTTTGAGATGAAGTTGGTCTTGCTTCCGACACTGGCACACCTGCTGATTGGCGCTTGGTACTGAACTGAATGGTAGTGAGAGGAGGCGACTCTTCATCATCATCATCATTATCATCTCAGCGTGGAATATTCACTGGATCAACTTCATGTTGAAACTGTTTGACTGTAGTGGTCAACTCCGTAACCTTCACATCCAGGTCATGGAACTTTGTTTCCACGATTCTCTCTACGCTCTTCTGATTTTGCAGAATCTCCAAGATGTTATTCTCCATACCTTGGACACAGTAAACTAGAAATGCCATTTGCTCAGCTTGAGTTCTGAGTTGTGGAACTCGTGGTGGCACATTTCTAGAAGTCTCACCTTCTGCTGCCTCTGCTACCATTCTAGGTGCAGCTGAGTTGGTATCATTGTCATCCATTACCACTTCATTGTCTTCAAATTATGGTTGAAGGGGTAAATGGGGACGATCAAGTAGAAATGCATGCTTGCCTAGCTTGTCTTTGATAAGCATCTGAATGTACGGGACTTATCCACAAGATCTTTTCTTATTAGGAGCAGTCCTCCGGATAGTGTCTACTATCAAGTCCATCACTTCGAATCTAGTATGAGAGTCCAAGTGGTGCAGCATGTTGATGGAGTGACCTCTAACCATTTTCTCATCCCCTGATTTAGGCATCAAGGTGTATCTCAGAATGGTATTCATTGTAGATATCCCTGCTTGCAAGAAGTAAAATGAACCAAGTTTGCGATTAGCCAAGATCTTGTGAGGAATTGTCTTTATACATGTTGGCCATGGAATTGTGATTCATCTTCAGCTGAGAGTACATATCAACATCACCATCTTTCTCCTTAAGGGCACCAATGATAGTGGCCCACTCATAAATAGTAGATTCATACTTGTGACGATCAGTCATCCAGACAATAGAAGCATCAACATAGAAGTGAGGAGTTGAATAAAATTGCATGATATGCTCATCATTCCATGATGTCATCTCTTTCCCAACAAAATCTTCAATATCCACAGAATTAAAATTATCTTGCACAGGGGGAAAGAAACCTTCATTTGCCTTGATGTAAGGCCAATCAATAAATCTCACGTCACTAACAGCTGGACTCTTGTCATATAGAACAGTCTCGTAAAAGTCTTGTTGTTCCTTGGTGTGAAACCTTGATCAACATCAGACCTTCTCCTAATGGAATATGGATCAACAACTCTCCATTTCGTCAATGATGCGTCTTTCCTCTTCTTCATATCTTCGGCTACTCGATGAGCAGCATTGTGAAGTGGCACATGAGGTTTGAGCTTTCTGAGGATGGGTGCATCCTCTTCTTCTTCCTCTGTAGAAAAGGCACTGGAAGCAGGGCCTTTCTGCTTGGTAGCTACAGGAATGTCCTTTGTAGTCCTCTTGGGAGCTACAGACTTCTTAGGCTTAGAAGGAGGCTTTAGAGCAGATTTCCTAGGCATGGCATCAGCCATGAGGTTTTTCTTAGGAGGAGGAGGAGGGACATCAGCTGGGATCTCTTCTTCTTCACCAGCAGCATCTTCTACGTCCTCATACATGGAGGTTTGTCTCCCAACAACATGAATCACCCTCTTCCTGGATCTCATCACACCAGCCTTCTTAGCAGGTTTATCAGTGGAGAGTGTCGTACTCTGCCTTACTGACTCCGGACGTCTAAGATCAACAAGCTTAGCATACTCTTTCCTGACAGTCTTCTTAGGATCCTTTGGAGGAGCTGAAGTTTCCTCTACCGTACTCTACCTTGAAGACTGAGGAACTCTAAGATCAGGCGATTGATCGGCATATCGGCCGATTTATCGTCATATCGGTCAATTTATTGGCTGATTTATCTTAACGGCAAGACAATGGTAAGCGATAAATCGGCCGATTTATCGACATATCGAGGGATATCTTGAAAGTGGCACATGGCCATCCCGGTTGTGGCCGACGCTATGGCCGCAACCATGGAACTGGACAGCCATCGTCAGCGCGTGCTCGTGGAGGCAGAACCCAGCCTACCCAGCGCGATTTTGAGGCCCCTCGGGGTGAGTTAAACGCGGCCCATAGTCTCACGCCGGCCACCCCCGGGCCTAGCCGGCTAGGGGAAGTGCGGTTCCGTGGTGGTGCCGTCTGCGAGGAGCTGGCCGGTTGCTGCCCCGTCTACGGCACCCCCGTCAGGAACATGAGAGTTGCGCAGGCTGTATACAATGAGCTAAGAATGCCGAGGGACAGGCCTGTGAGGTGCAGCAGGAGTGCATCTGTCTTCTTGTGGAGCCTGCCAATGCACAACAGGAGCAGCCGACCTAGTCGTCCTGCAACCCGGACGGTTCTTTCTCGTGGACCAACAACGACCTCATTGACTCTCGTCGATGCAACTGGCCTGCGAGACACACACCAAGCATCTTCGCCTGCCGATGCAAACCGTCGCCGCGACAGCCAGCATACGAGCAATCGTGTTCAGCGAGACCACATCCCGTCGGTTGTCAATAGCCGGGTGAACAAACCGGTTGGCCAGGGCAACCGCCAACCGACATGAAGCAACCACCATGGAGACGCGACCGGGCGGCCGAGAAGCTAGTGGACCATCGCTCGATAGCCGAATGCGTCATCCCATGTCAGTTGGATGACCAGGACACCTATTTCCTCCTGGAGCGCCTCGCGGAGTTTCCAGCCGCCGAGCAGGAGAGCATTGTCGACCCGCCCTGTTTCATGTTTTGCATCTTAAAGGAACTGTTCCCCAAGGGCTTCACCATGGCGGGCGACACCCCCTAGTAAAACGGCTCAACCAAGCTAGAGGATTGGTTAACCAACTATGGCATCACCGGCGACAACAAGCGTGTGGAAGTACGCTACGCACCCATCATGCAACTCGGTTTGGCTTGGACCTGACTTAACAGCATGCCGGCCGGCAGCGTCTATGGTTCGCTGGACTTCTAGGAGGCATTTCTGTGCAACTTTACCGGCACGTACAAGCGCCCTAACCAAGCCCATCAGCTCGCCCTGTGCATGCATGGCCCGACTGAGCTCCTCTACGACTACCTCATGCGATGGACCGAGCTCCACAACTCCTGTGAGGGGGCCCATGACGTACAGGAGAACCAGTACTTCATCGACGGCTGCCGAGACGGGACTCTCCTCAAGCGCAAGCTCATGCACCGGGAAACGACGACCCTGGCGCACCTGATGTCCATCGTCGATGAGTACACCATGGCCGAGTCTTCCATGAAGCTCCCGGTGCTCGTCGACGCGGCAGGGAAACCAACCTTGGCCAAGCCGGTTGTCGCCCGGCAGCCGGCCGATCCCAACCGGATCAGGGCAAGTGCAATACTGACCATCCGGATCCCCGCTATGGCAGCCAAAAGGTCGCCGCCGTCGAGGGCGACAAGATGGATGACGGTCCGAGCTCCAGCGGGCGTCAGCGCACCAACGAAGGCAAGCAGCCCTCGCAGTCCAAGAACACCTTCGAGTCTATGCTCGATGGGTCCTCAAGTTCCATAGCGGGGCCAAGCCGGCTACGCACATGGCTTGCTAGTGCAGCCGGTTCACCAAGATAGTGTGCGGTGACGCTTTGCCGCCCGCGCCGCCGCCACCATCACCGCCGCCCACTCCGGGAGCCGGCGATGCCCAGGATGACTATACCTGGTAGGACGTGAGCTACTCCTTCACCATCGAAGACGATGGTAAGCACAGCCAGCGTAGGCGTGCGCTAGAGGTCAACGCCATCATCCCTCCAGTCCCCAGTACATGCACTGGTCGGACAAACCCATCACTTGGGGATGCGAGGATCACCCGTTTGTGATGCCCACGTCGGGCGGTTACGCACTGGTCCATAACCCCACCTTCGTCTCCTGGAAGAGCGCATGTCGCTTCACGCGGGTGCTCATTGTTGGCGGTAGGAGCATCAACATCCTCTACTGCAACACCATGCACAAGCTCGGCACTCTGGAGTCTGAGATCCAGCCAACTCGGACGGTGTTCCATGGCATCGTTCCCGTCCACTCCTGCTCCTTGATCGGCAAGGTCCCATTGGACGTGTTGTGTTCCAAGGCATAGGTGCTCCATCATGGAAAGATGAACGAGTCTCCGGAATCCTCAAATCTGCAGCCAACCATATTGATTTAAATCTATATTCATACGCACAGTTTTGGTTCTGCAGGTCATAGATCTGGGCATGGAGTTGATTAATCCTGTCATAGAGCCTGGAGAGGTGCTTCCCAATGTCATTGGCATCAATCTTGTGCTTGCTGGTAAACTCCGTGATCATCATGTGGTTAGCGTTGAGTCCATGCTCCACCATCCCTTGGCGCTTGAAGACTTGTTGCTCCATTGCTTCGAGCCTCGTCTCCATGCTTCCGGTCTTCTTGGGCCCCTCAACAGGACGGTTGTGCAACATCCCCTCACGCATCTCGATAGATTGAGGGTGTTGCAGCACTCCCGTGAGGTAGGGACTGATGATCTTCTCGAAGATCTTGTCCTTCGGAGCTTTTCGGGACGTCACAGCGATCTAGATCTGCAACAAAAACAGGCTCGAGACGAAAATAGAGGAAATATGCGTGATACAAGGGTCAGACCTTACGGGAGAATATATATTGATTTTTTCAGACCAGAAGGAGTACTCCGCACGAAAACGGAGTCCGGGAGGCACACGAGGTGGCCACAAGCCCCCCAGGCGCGGCCAGGGGGTGGGCCCGCGCGTGGCAGGCTTGTCGCCTCCTCGCGCGCTTTCCGGACTACTTCCAATTTTTGTATTTTTTCAAATATTCCAGAACGAAGAAAAATTCTTAGTGAAAAAGTTTTGGAGTTTGTTTTCTTAACGAATCACATACCTCTTCATTTTCCGAGTCTGAAACAGGCTAATAAATATCCCTTAGGTATTCTTCCGGAGTTATGGTATTGATAATATTGCTTTCAACATTTATGGGAGTACCTGAGATATAATGCTTGATTCTCTGCCCATTTACAACTCTTGGACAATTACCTTCCGTGTTGTTGATCTTGATAGCACCGGAACGATATACTTCCTCAACAATATAGGGACCTTCCCATTTAGAGAGAAGCTTGCCTGCGAAGAATCTAAACGAGAGTTATATAGTAAGACATAAGCACCTACATTGAACTCACGTTTTTGTATCCTCTTATCATGCCACCTCTTAACCTTTTCCTTGAAAAACTTGGCATTCTCATATGCCTGATTTCTCCATTCATCAAGTGAGCTAATGTCACATAACCTCTTCTCACCGGCAAGTTTGAAATCAAAGTTGAGCTCTTTGATTGCCCAATAAGCTTTATGCTCTAGCTCAAGAGGTAAATGACTTGCTTTACCGAACACCATTTTGTACGGAGACATGCCCATGGGATTCTTATAGGCAGTTCTATAAGCCCACAGTGCATCATCGAGCTTCTTAGACCAATTCTTTCTAGACCTGTTGACAGTCTTTTGCAGAATCAGTTTAATCTCTCTATTGCTTAGCTCTACTTGACCACTGGACAGAGGGTGATAGGGAGACGCAATTCTATGGTTGACATCGTACTTAGCAAGAGTTTTACGAAAAACACCATGAATGAAATGTGAACCACCGTCGGTCATTAGATATCTAGGGACTCCAAATCTAGGGAAAATAACTTCTTTAAGCATCCTGATAGAAGTGTTGTGATCAGCACTACTAGTGGGGATAGCTTCTACCCACTTAGTGACATAATCAACAGCAACTATGATATGAGTATACCCATTGTATTTTGGAAGAGGTCCCATATAATCAAAGCCCCAAACATCAAATGGTTTAATGACAAGTGAATAGTTCATAGGCATTTCCTGACGTTTACTGATATTACCTATTCTTTGACATTCGTCACAAGACAAGACAAACTTACGGGCATCCTTGAAGAGAGTGGACCAATAGAAACCTGATTGCAATACCTTGTGTGCAGTTCTATCTCCCGCATGGTGTCCTCCGTAGGCCTCAGAGTGACACTTCTGTAGGATCTGTCCCTGTTCATGTTCAGGTACACAACGTCTAATAACACCATCTACTCCTTCCTTATAAAGGTGAGGATCATCCAAAAAGTAGTGTCTCAAATCAAAGAAGAATTTCTTCTTTTGCTGGTATGTGAAACTAGGTGGTATATATTTAGCAATGATATAGTTTGCATAATCAGCATACCACTGTGCACTACGTGAAGCATTGATGGCATTCAATTGCTCATCGAGAAAGCTATCATCAATAGGTTGTGGGTCATCAAGAACGTTCTCCAACCTAGACAAGTTATCTGCTACTGGGTTGTCAGCACCCTTCCTGTCAACAACGTGCAAATCAAATTCTTGTAGCAAGAGAACCCATCTGATATGTCTAGGTTTAGAGTCTTTCTTCTCCATGAGGTACTTAATAGCAGCGTGATCAGTGCGAATAGTGACTTTGGAATCAACTATGTAAGACCTGAACTTTTCACATGCAAACACGACTGCTAAAAACTCCTTTTCCGTAGTAGCATAGTTTCTTTGGGCACTGTCTAGAGTTTTACTAGCATAGTGAATAACATTCAACTTCTTATCAACTCTTTGCCCTAGGATAGCACCAACAGCATAATCGCTAGCATCACACATGATTTCAAAAGGTAAGTTCCAATCAGGTGGTTTAACAATAGGTGCAGTTATCAAAGCCTTCTTAAGTATTTCGAAAGCTTCCTCACAATGATCGTCAAAAACAAAAAGAATATCCTTTTGCAAGAGATTGGTAAGAGGCCTAGAAGTCTTAGAGAAGTCTTTAATGAACCTTCTATAGAAACCAGCATGAACAAGGAAACTTCTTATACCTTTGATATCTGTGGGGTATGGCATTTTCTCGATTGCATCAACCTTAGCCTTATCTACTTCAATACCTCTTTCAGAAATTTTATGTCCTAAGACGATGCCTTCATTAACCATAAAGTGGCACTTCTCCAAATTCAAGACAAGATTGGTGTCTTTACATCTCTATAAGACTCGATCAAGGTTGCTGAGGCAATCATCAAAGGAAGACCCGTAAACGGAGAAGTCATCCATGAAAACCTCAACAATCTTTTCACAAAAGTCAGAGAATATAGCCATCATACATCTTTCAAAGGTGGCAGGTGCATTACATAAGCCAAAAGGCATACGTCTATAAGCAAAGGTACCAAAAGGGCAGGTGAAAGTGGTTTTCTCCTGATCAGATTGTACAACTGGTATTTGGGAGAAACCAGAATTGTGTGTGTTTAGACAGTCTTTCTAGCATTTGGTCGATAAAAGGCAAAGGGTAATGATCTTTCCTAGTGGCTTTATTCAATTTCCTAAAATCGATCACCATCCTATAGCCAGTAATAATCCTGTGTGGGATCAATTCATCCTTATCATTAGGGACAACGGTAATGCCTCCCTTCTTAGGAACGCAATGCACCGGACTCACCCAATCACTATGGGCAATAGGATAGATAATACCTGCTTCCAGGAGCTTTAGTATTTATTTTCTTACTACCTCTTTCATCTTAGGATTTAATCTACTTTGATGATCAGCAACTGGTTTGAAGTCAGGATCAGTTTTAATCTTGTGCTGGCATAGAGTGGGACTAATGCCCTTAAGATCATCAAGAGTATATCCAATAGCAGCTCGGTGCTTCCTTAGAGTTTTTCGTAACTTCTTTTCTTCATGATGTGAGAGGCTATCACTAATAATAATAGGATATATCTCTTTTTCATCAAGATAAGCATACGTAAGAGTATCTGGCAACTGTTTAAGCTCGAACACAGGATCACCCTTTGGTGGGGGTGGATCCCCAAGCAGTTCAACAGGCAAGTTATTATTAAGGATAGGATATTGTTCTAAGACAACTCTATCTATCTCATCCCTTTCATCCATATGCATATCATTTTCATTCTCAAGCAAGTATTTCTCTAAGGGATCAGTAGGAGGCACGGCAATAGAAGCTAAGGCAATAGTTTCATCCTTACTAGGAAACTCTTTTTCATCAGGTTGTCTACCAAACTTGGAGAAATTGAACTCGTGTGACACACCTTCAAAGCCAATAGTGATAGTTTGCTTCTCACAGTCAATATGAGCATTGACAGTATTGAGGAAGGGTCTGCCAAATATGATGGTACAAAAGCTATCTTGTGCAGTAGCAAGAACGAGTATATCGGCAGGATAATTTGTTTTACCTCACAAGACTTCAACATCCCTAACAATTCCCACAGGGCAGATAGTATCTCTATTGGCAAGCTGAATATTGACATCAATAGGTTCTATCTCAATAGGTGCAATCTCGTCTTTAATTTCATCATATAAGGATTGAGGTAATGCACTAACACTAGCACTCACGTCACATAAACCATGATAACAATGATCTCCTATCTTAACAGAAACAACAGGCATGCCAACAACAGGCCTATGCTTGTCTCTAGTGTGAGGTTTAGCAATTCTATAAGCATCTTCAGAGAAGTGAATATTATGTCCCTCAACATCATTGGACAGAAGATCTTTGATGATAGCAATGCTAGGTTCAACTCTAATTTTCTCAGGGGGTGTAGGTGTTCTAATGTAGCCTCTATGTATCACAGTTGAACCTTTAGAATGATCCTTTATCCTAACAGGGAAAGGTGGTTTCTTAATGTAAGCACTGGGAACAACAGGATCATTATAGGCAATGACTTTCTCTTCAACTGGAGTGGGTTTACTACATTGCCTTCTAAAGGAGGATGATATTTAAACCACTTCACTTTCGGGAGATCAATATGAGCAGCAAAAGATTCACACAGTGAAGCTACTATCTCAGAGTCAAGTCCATACTTAGCGCTAAAGTCACAAAAAGTATTTGTTTCAACAAAGGATTTAACGCAATCAAACTTGAAATTCATACCTGATTCCTTACCTTCTTCAAGCTGCCAATCTTCAGAGTTGCGTTTAATTCTCTCCAATAAATTCCATCTGAAGTCAATATCTCTCTTCATGAAAGAACCGGTACAAGAAGTGTGAAGCATGGTGCGATCATCATGAGAAAGCCGAGCATTGAAGTTCTGAATGATAATTTCTCTCGAGAGCTCATGATTGGGGCATGAATATAGCATTGATTTAAGCCTCCCCCAAGCTTGAGCGATGCTTTCTCTGTCAGGAGGCCAAAAATTATAAATATAATTCCGAACACGATGTACTAAATGCATAGGATAAAACTTTTCATGAAATTCCAATTTCAACCGATTGTAGTCCCAAGATCCAGTATTATCACATAGCCTATACCATGTCAATGCCTTATCCTTCAAAGATAAAGGAAAGACCTTCTTCTTGACCTCATCCTCGGGCAAACCTGCAAGTTTAAATAAACCACAAACTTCATCTACATAGATTAGATGCAAGTCTGGATGTGATGTTCCATCTCCTGTAAAAGGATTAGCCAGCAGTTTTTCAAGCATACCCGAAGGAAATTCAAAGCAAATATTTTCAGTAGGTGCAGAAGGTTGAGGAGCAACTCTTTGTGCTTCCGTTCGAGGTGAAGATATCCTGAACAAGCCCCTCAAAGGATTAGTATCCATAGTGACAAGTGACAATAAATTTCAGCACACTATATGAATGTTTCCTTACCAAGTTCCACTTACCAAAGGCACTTCACCCCCCGGCAACGGCGCCAGAAAAGAGTCTTGATGACCCACAAGTATAGGGGATAAATCGTATTCCTTTCGATAAGTAAGAGTGTCGAACCCAACGAGGAGCAGAAGGATCTGACAAGTGGTTTTCAGCAAGGTAAAATCTGCAAGCACTGAAATTGTCGGTAACAAGTGATTGTGTGGTCAGATGATTCGTAGCAAGTAGCAAGTAACAAAAGTAGCAACGGTGCAGCAAAGTGGCCGAATCCCTTTTGTAGCAAGGGACAAGCCTGGAAAAAGTCTTATAGGAGGAAAAATGCTCCCGAGGACACACGGGAATTTCTGTCATGCTACTTTTCATCATGTTCATATGATTCGCGTTCGTTACTTTGATAGTTTGATATGTGGGTGGACCGGCGCTTGGGTATTTCCCTTACTTGGACAAGAATCCCACTTATGATTAACCCCTCTCGCAAGCATCCACAACTACGAAAGAAGGATTAAGACAAAGTCTAACCATAGCATTAAACTAGTGGATCCAAATCAGCCCCTTACGAAGCAACACATAAACTAGGGTTTAAGCTTCTGTCACTCTAGCAACCCATCATCTACTTACTACTTCCCAATGCCTTACTCTAGGCCCAAATAATGGTGAAATGTTATGTAGTCGACGTTCACATAACACCACTAGAGGAAAAATAACATATAACACATCAAAATATCGAACGAATACCAAATTCACATGACTACTATTAGCATGACTTATCCCATGTCCTCAGGAACAAAAGTAACTACTCACAAAGCATAATCATATTCATGACCAGAGAGGTAATGAGTAGCATCAAGGATCTGAACATAAGCTCTTCCACCAAGTAATCCAACTAGCATCAACTACAGAGAGTAATTAACACTACTAGCAACCTTACAAGTACCAATCGGAGTCGCGAGACGGATATTGGTTACAAGTGATGAACTAGGGTTTGGAGATGAGATGGTGTTGATGAAGATGTTGATGGTCCTGAGTCCCCTCCGATGAGAGGAGTGTTGGTGATGACGATGGCGACGATTTCCCCCTCCGGGAGCGAAGTTTCCCCGGCAGGATCGTCCTGCCGGAGCTCTAGATTGGTTATGCTCAAGTTCCGCCTCGTGGCGGCGGCGAGTCCACGAAAAAGCCTCCTCTTGATTATTTTTTCCGGACGAAACCCTTCATATAGCAGAAGAGGGGGGACACAGGGCCAGCTGGGTGCCCACAAGCCCCCTAGGCGCGGCCAGGGGTGGCCGCGCCTAGCAGGCTTGTGGCCACCTGCTGGCGCCCCTCTCGCACTTCTCTGGCCCAGTATTTTTTATAATTCCCGAAAAATATCCTCGTTGATTTTACGGCGTTTGGAGTTGCGCACAATAGGTATCTCAAACTTGCTCCAATTTCAGGCTAGAATTTCAGCTGCTGGCATTCTCCCTCTTCAAGTAAACCTTGCAAAATAAGAGAGAAAAGGCATAAGTATTGTACCGTGAAGTGAAATAACAGCCCAAAAAGCGATAAATATCAACATGAAGACATGATGCAAAATGGATGTATCATCTATCATCCCTAATAAACCAGGCAATCACACTTCCTTAGTAAGGTTAGACATTCTTCCATGAGGAAATTGTGATACTTATTTTTTAAGTTGTTCCTATTGGATCCTCTGTGTACCCAAAGTATGACCTTTTACTTGATGACCATATCAATGCTACCTTCAAGCATGATTGTGGTATTCCGAACATCAAGAAGAACAAGGAAAGTGTGATGACGAGTTGATGTATATACTTCTTGCCCCTCGTTGGTTACCCCAAGTGGAAGGTGGCTATGTAGTCAGCAGCAAATTTCCCTTACACGGAGACTGTAAGGTTTATCGAACCAGGAGGACTCCTAGGCTCAACAAGTAGGTGTCTTCCACCCTGGCGCTAGCAGAAGACGTGGACCTTCACATACAACAAATAACTTTGCTCCCAACAAGTACAAAGAGGTTGTCAATCTCTCCGGCCTTGTAGTTTGCCAAGGATCAAAACACAAGCGGGAAGGTACTAGTGATTGCAACGGAAAAGTAAAGAAAGCGGTAAATGATGGAGGTGTAAACAATGATGGTGATATGGACCGGAGTCACATGACATTCAATAGTGATGTCTCTCTCCCAAAAGACGATAAACAACTATGCTAGGGTAAAAAAATCATTGTTGGGCAATTGACAGAATTATGATCGCACCCAATGCTAATTATGCTCATTGATAGTTAGAGGATCAATACTTATGGGTTGTACGCCAAGACAAGTAGATCGTTTATTCATCAGCATGTACTTACTAATCATCTACCTTGAGATATCTGTCACACCCTGTTTTTGCTATCACTTGTGTGTATTGTGAAATTCTGAGCTTGTTAAAACTTTTTCAAAACTAATGTTGTGAGTGCCCTCATGGACATTGTATTCTAGTATGCTTGATCATGTGAGGATTTAAAACCCTAGAGTCCTTTGGTATTATACTGTTTTCCAAAAACCCTTGCTTATTTCTGATCAAGGTAAAATTACCTTGAGTTGCACTACATGTCCTTGCTAGCAAGCAATGCCTCTACTTATATTTGGTAATCTGATTTTAACCTATATTTACATTTCAAAACCACAAAAATATTTATTTTTGTGATTATTTTCCTAATTAAATAACCTGTCCATTTCTAAGGCCAGAATTGGTATTCCAACATGGAAAAATACTTTTCTGCTTTGGAAAAATCTGATTAAATTTAGAGATGATCAGAAGGACATATATTTTCCATACATAGGATTTTAAACGCCATTTTATATTATATTTATTGATTAAAACTATAAAAGCTATTTCTGTCTATTTTGGCATCTTGAAATATTTCCAAAGGAAATATTCTCAATAAATTCCTAGAAAATTCCAGTGATATCCCTAAGCCTTGTTTGGTGTCCACATAAAGTTTCACCTTGATCAAAGGTAGATAAGGACCCCAAATAACCCTAAAACCCTGTTTGTCCAGAATCAAGTTAGAGCAACTCTACATAGCAAAGTTTGTCCAATGATGCTAGAACTTTGCAGGAGTGCCTAATCCCTCAAATGAGGGTTCCACACCAAAAATGGGATTTGTGGGACTTAGTTTGCCCACACTCCCTTTGGAAGGAACATATCTGGTCATATTGGAGTGTTTTCAAGTTTACAAAGCTAAACTTGTCCTTTGGAGCTCAAATTTGGTGAAACTCCATGGTTTACCACCAAACCCAAACCTGTTAAGTTGCAGCACCAGTGGTGGGGTGCAACCCCCTAAACCCATTGTTGAACACCTTCTAACAGATAGGAAAAAGCCACCTCAGCCACAGCTAAACCAAACTCCTTTGCTTCAAACTCTTAGATTAAGTGGCCACCACCTTTGTATAACCCCAGTCAACTGGCCCCTCACTGGTTCAAAGTGGAAAGGCCAAAAACCCCAATTTAGATCTCAGTTCATGACTGACAGCACCAGTATTTCTTCCCTCCCTTCACTAGCCGAAGCTCCCACAAGAACCAAACGGCTAGCCACACCCCCAGCCAGTGCCAGGACATGCTAGACGCATCCAAAGTGCCTGCGCACCAGCATGCTGTGGCATGCCAAAACTGCGCTCTGCGTGTGCTACAGGGAGTCACCGAGGTGGGGGCGACGCCCTCGGCCAGTTCCAGCCTCCCCCGAGATGTCTAACCTCTTCCCCGACAACCCTTCTGCGTTGAGCAAGCCTCAGGGCCCCTCCTCTCCCACGCTAGAGCTCGCGCGACGCGTGCCCGCGTGCACCAGAACCGGCCAAGGTTGCACGGCCACGAATGCTCGACTCCCCTCTCTCTCTCTACTGCAGATGGTTCCGGCGGTCCAAAACCACGTCTTGAGGCCGTGGTTTCGACCCCAGCCTCTCTCTGCACCCCCATGTGCGCCACGGTGAGTCACCGGCGCTCCCGAATCTGCTCACCGTCGCGGGCCTATAAATAGCCCTCCCCCTCGATCCAACACCCCTCAGATTGCTTCACCACAATCACTAGTACCTCCTTAGCCACCCCAGCAAACCAGCAGAGCCCCGGTCCTCGAGATCAACCGAGGCCCCTCCGCCTCGGAGCTCCGGTAGATCTCCGGCTACAAGACGGCTCCTGCGCCCCTCGACCCACCAAACTAACCCTCTCGATCCCAGGAAGCTTTCCACCAACTCGCCCGAGCTTTTCCGTGTCTCTAGCCAGCCCCTCGACCACCTCCCGAAACTCCTCCGCCACGGTCTCCTCGTCGCTGGCGAACCCCTGCCTCCCCGTCGTTGTTTCAACCACCAGCAGGCAGACGACAGTAAGGTGAACCCATTCCTGTGTTCGTTGGGGCATGAGCGCGTCGGCAACCTCGTCGGCGTTCTCCTCCTCCTCTCTAGCCGGAGGTAGGAGACGACCCCGACAGGTGTGCCCCACATGTCGATGGCCCAGCCTCCTCCCCCGCGCTGACCTCGGCCACTGACCGCAGGGCCCCGTGCGTCAGGTTCAAACCTGACGGTGCGCATGCTTGGGCAGGCTGTCGGCTGGCCATGGGCCAGCCCAGCTCTCGGCCGACCCAGGCCGGGAGTTGGCCTGTTTTTCTTTTAATTTTAAACCCTGGTTTCTAAGATTTTTATAAAAACATTTAACCAGTGTAAAAATATAATTCCTCCACTTTTCTTTATCTAAAAATGTGTAGTATTTAATGATATGGTTAGATGAATTTTTCCAACAACTATTCTATTTTATATTAATAAAAAGGATTAAATTGGAATAGTTTTGCTTGTGTTTGGTTGATTTCAAAAATATTCCTTCAAGGAAAACTAAGGCAAATATTTTTTAAATGATACCTTAGATTTATCAGTAATAAAGAACAATTTTAAAATAACTTTGTGGACTGTTTCTGTGTGAGCTATTTCTTATTTACTATTTTATCGACGATAGAAAATCCGTGTGACGAGGGAATCTGAGCGGAAGACCTAGAAGACCCCGGATACTTAGCTGACCAAGGCAAGCAGCCCTTTGACCATGACTGAGCATATGTTACTTTGCATGTTAAAATAGCAAGTATTCCCGTTGCATATGATCATAAGTGTCGGTAATCATTTGATATGATTTCACTGAAGGCTCCCCGGAGCAGATGCATTGAGCTTGACCCTACCCCTTAAGGGTCATGCTAATACCATGTTGACAAGTAAAGATAGATGTAGTATCATCATGAGCATGTTGTTGGCATAAAGTAAGAGTTTACTAAAACCCCGTCGGGTGCCACTAATGCTCGAGGGTGATGATGAGTTAGGTGGTTACTTTTGGTGAAGTGATGCACCCGGTATTTGTGTGAGTATGGTTTCGGAAATGGGAATAGATTTATGATGTGTCGATCGTCCCAACCTTACCAGTACGATCACGTTACCCCTTAGGGGACGGGGCTATGTTAACTACTCTAGTCGGTGCTAGCAAAGAGCCACATTACCAGTGGCGGGAGTGATGTTTGGTCACTCTCGTGATGGGGTCGTGTCGGGTAGGACGACTATGCCATTTTTATGAGTTCCAGTCACACCGTTGGTCCCCGCATGGTTGGTACAGTCCAGAGTTGGTGCTCGTAAGACGTACAACATGTGGGCTGGGTACCAATCGAGTGGATCTCTTTGTCTAGTATCGTCAGGGGAAAGGCATTGATCGGGTACTTACCTTGGGTATGTGATATATCGCGAGTCGTGGATGACACGAAAGTTTCCCGGATCTCATGGGTCCAGCGTACTACCTCTGCAGAGTGTAAACTATTTGAATAGCCATGTCCACGGTCAAGGACAGTTGGGTAATCCTACTTAAACTATGTCCAGTTATTTCCGCATAAACCAAGTGTGTGTGAGTGTGTGTGTGTGTATGGTGATGAGAAGGGTGTTGCTATGATAGCAATGATATGACCAAGTTCGGTGACTTGGCATATAGGTTGAACCCGGATGGTTCAGCCCTCGACAGATATATTGATATATGTAACCTGTTCTTCAAGAGTAATTCTTTAACTTGATGCATATTCATGATCATTCCACCCAGATGAGTTACACTAAAGATGCATGATATTGTTATCCTTTACTTTCGTTGATTATATCATGGGCTGTTTGCGAGTACATTCAAAGTACTCATTGGCTTGCCACTGGTTATGTTATTGACCAGACATGGAAGGACTAGAGTTTGGAGATGAGTACGTCTTCGGAGACACCCCTGCAAACTAGGACGCTTCCGAGTCAGAATGCATGTCGGTGTAGGCTTGATGGCATGGGCACCCGCTTAGCCCTTTGTTTTCCGCTATTAGTGTATCTGAGTGATTGGCCTTACGCCCTGTCTTGTGAACTTGACCCTTCGGCCACGTGTTGCAATAATCGGTACTTGGATGTAAGACTCTTTATTCGGTATATGTGTTCGGTGAGAATTGATCCATGGGATCACTGAGCACGGCGATTCTTGACTAGTAAGTCGGGGTCCCCACAGAGCTGGTATCAGAGCCGTCCTGACTATAGTAAGCCTTAGGTAGCATGGGCGATAGCCGAAACGATTAGTGCACATAGATTGACCCGAGAACCGCACCCACTAAATATTTCTAACCCTCTCCTCTACACCTTGTACATAGCCGCCGTAACTGAGATGCTTCTGGAAACGGGCTTTCCTCTGCTTTTGAGCGACGGCCTCGAGAAGTGTCAAGTACGCCGCACGATCGTCTTTCTCTACCACGAACAGTGGGTCAACGCCGACACCAAGGAGTATCACGTGGACGTGATAGTGAAGGCTAATGACTCCCAATTAGATGGTTCTTTGAAGGGCCACAGATGGAGGATCTGATGTTGGTCGTGGAGACTGCAGCACGAGAGGCACTCGTGTGACTCCGCGACATCCCTCGTGAGATGGCGGACGAGCCAGCTACTTGTCACCTACCTTTTATTAAGGATAAGGTAGACGGGAGTTGGACACTCAACCCCTCATCCAAGGACGGGTCGCCATTGAGGTTTGAGACCTACTTCAGCCTCTCCTCAAACACCTTGACGCATCTTTTGATCAAGGAGTCGACTAGGATCCGCCAAGATCTGCACCAAGTCAAGGACCTACTTCGTATGGAGAAGATGAAGAACTGCAAGGTGAATAAAGAAGGAGCAACCGTAATATCACATGGCTTTGCTTTCCGAGGAGGAATGCCCCTGCTTCAAGCCGTTCCTCTTCAGAGTCGTTGTTTAACCGCAGAAGAGTACACCGAACTCTTCGCTACCTCGCCAACCAAGAGACGTCGAGATGGTCTGCTTACTTCCCCTACTCCCTCAAGGAAGGGAAGCACTAATGAAGATGAAGATAGAGAGGAAGGTGAAGACGAAGATCCCACAGAGCCGGCTTATGAGAACACGCAGTCGATCGCTTAGTAGCATAGGAGGTACCGAGCGTATGAATTCTTGTATCAGGATCTTATGACCCCGGATGTTGTGTGAACCTGTTGGATGCAAGTCGCATTCTGCCTTAAGCATCTTGTGAGCGACTACATCACTTGTTTTAAATTTAATGTGGTAGTTCTTTTTAAAACCATTGTCATAGAAATCTTGCACACTAGCACAACACCAGACCCCCTCTTTACTAGAACTTCATCCCTTTCGAGTGCAACCAGTTCGGCAAAATTGACATGTCTACTCCCCTGACAGGATGGTGAATGCAACTCGCAATAACACCTTCGGCAACCCCGGCTCTACCTCTTCAGGACAGCAGAAGGGAACCGGAGGGGAAGCTCAAGCTGGAGATCACCACGCGCAGCAAGACGATGTTCCACGGCCACCGCCTCCCCGTGAAAGCTTGACCATGGCTCAGTTCCTTCAAGCTCTTCGAGAGGAGCGTCAAGCCAACAATGCCGCTATCCGACAGCTGGCTCAAACCTTGGTGAACCACCCGCCGCAGAACGGGAATGGCAACGGTCACTCAACTCTCTGTGAGTTTATGCGGACTACGCGACCCATATTCACGGAGATGACTAAACCCTTGGATGCCGATGATTGGATCCGCACTATTGAAGACCTTCTCGCACTGGTCAAGTGCACCGATGACAATGAGAAAGTCCTCTATGCAACTCACTGTCTCGGAGGCACAGCCAGAGCCTGGTGGGATGGATTTCAGATCATGCGAGCCAGGCAAGTCATCAGTTGGGCCGTGTTCAAGGATGGATTCCGCGCCGCTCACATTCCTCCGGGAATGATGACCATTAAGAATCGAGAATTCCGAGCCTTAAGGCAAGGTAGTGGATCAGTCAAGGAGTATTTGCAGAAGTTCAACCTCCTATCAAGATATGCACCTCAAGATGTCAGCACTGAGGTTGCCAAAGTGGAACGCTTTATGGAAGGACTACAGGAGTCACTCCAGTATCAGCTGGTTGTTTGTGAATGTCGGACCTTCAGTGACCTGGTTAATAAGGCTCTTATGTTGGAAGACAAGCGTCGTGCAATGGACGACACCCGTAAGCGCAAGCTAATGGGTAGTGGAGGACCGATTAGCTCGAAACCACGACCATGGCAGTCAGCCCTAGCAAGGCCCAACTATCATCAGTAGCAATACAAGCATCCTAAATTCCGCCAGAATTACCAACCTCAGCAGCAAGTCAGCGCCAAGCCAGCAAGCACTCCGCCAAACAACGGTGGGGGCAAGACCAATCTTCCAGCGCAAGTTACCTGTTTCGGGTGTGGACAACCAGGGCACTATTCCAGGCAGTGCCCCAACAAGAAACCCGATGCTCCGCGCCCCAATGCGCCAAATCCAGGCCAAGGAGCACCAGGCAGGAACGAGGCTCCCCGCAATCAGTAGTATCATAGTAAGGGGCGGATTAATCATATTTCCGCAGAAGAGGCACAGGAAGACCCAGACTGCATTCTGGGTACGTTCCTCGTCAACTCTAAACCAGCAACAGTATTGTTTGATTGTGGTTCTTCGCATTCCTTTGTTACGCAAAAGTTTGCCGACAAGTGTGGTCTAGAACCTACCTTGCTTCGTGGGCATATGGCAATTCAAACCTCGGGAGAAGTTTTGAGGACCAACCTAGGGTGTAGGAAGGTCGGAATAATTATCAATGGGACGAGCTTCTCAGCGGATCTCATTGTGCTTATGTCGCAAGGTCTAGAAGTAATTCTCGGTATGGACTGGTTGGCCAAGCAATCAGAGTATCTTGGACTGTGCTAACAGGGCCATTACCATGACAAGTGACCAAGGGGTCAAAGTCAAGTATGTCTCTGAGCCAGTACCCACTCGAGTGCCACGAGTTAACAACCTATCAGAGGAAGGACTCGGCCGAGTGCCAATAGTCTGTGAATACCTGGACGTCTTTCCTGATGAGCTACCAGGGATGCCTCCTGACCGAGACATCAAGTTCATCATCGAACTCATGCCCGGATCAAGACCTATCTATAAGAAGCCTTACAGGATGGAATCCGAAGAGCTAGCAGAGTTGAAGAAGCAACTGGATGAGCAACTCAGGAAAGGGTTTATTCGTCCAAGTGTGTCACCTTGGGGATCACCTGTTCTCTTCATGTCCAAGAAGGATGGGACAATCCGACTTTGCGTCGATTACCGTTCTCTCAATGAGGTCACGATCAAGAACAAGTATCCACTCCCCAAGATCAAAGACTTGTTCGACCAGCTAAATGGAGCCAAGGTATTCTCTAAGATCGATCTCAGATCTGGATATTACCAACTAAAGATTCGACCCGAAGACATTTCGAAGACGGCATTTGTGACCCGGTACGGTCTGTACAAATGCACTGTCATGTCTTTTGGATTGACGAATGCCCTAGCTTACTTCATGTACCTCATGAATAAGGTCTTCATGGAATACCTGGACAAGTTTGTCGTCGTATTCATTGACGACATATTAATCTTTTCCAAGTCTTAAGAAGAGCATGAGCAACACTTGAGGTTAGTATTGGAAAAGCTTCGAGAGCACCAACTGTATGCCAAGTTCAGGAAATGCCAATTTTGGTTGAACGAAGTTGGATTCCTAGGTCATACCATGACAGCAAGTGGATTGGTAGTAGATCCCCCTAAGATTACCACGGTAACCAACTGGGAATCGCCAATCAACGTGAAGGAAGTCAGGAGCTTCCTCGGACTCACGGGTTATTACCGCAAGTTTGTAGAAGGATTCTCCCGCATCGCGCGACCTATGACTCAGCTCTTGAAGAAAGGCAAGAAGTTTGAATGGACACCGGAATGTGAGGCAAGCTTCCAAGAGTTGAAGAAGAGGCTAACCACCGCCCCGGTATTGGCCACTCCAGATATCAGCAAGGAGTTCATGATATATTGCGATGCCTCAAGGACCGGGCTAGGTGGGGTTCTAATGCAGGATGGCAGAGTCGTGGCATACTTGTCACGGCAACTGCGCCCGCATGAGGAGAATTATGCCACCCATGATCTAGAGTTGGCAGCAGTAGTGCATGCCCTGAAGACATGGCGACATTACCTTCTGGGGAAGCGATGTGAAATATACACCGACCACAAGAGTCTGAAGTATATCTTCACGCAAAGGGAATTGAATATGAGGCAACGGAGATGGTTGGAGTTAATCAAGGACTACGAACTCAGCATTCAATATCACCCCGGTAAGGCTAACGTGGTGGCCGATGCCTTGAGCCGGAAGACCAGCACCTTAAACGTCATGCTTAAGGAAATGCAGCCCGCCTTATATGACGAATTGGAGAACTTCGGATTGAAACTAGTGGAATTTGTGTTCCTAGACAACCTCGAAGTCAAACCAACGCTAGAAAACGACATCAAGGGAGCCTAGAAGGGTCACAAGAGCATTGAAGATATCAAGAAGAAGATTCAATAAGGCAAGGCCCCAGGATTCTTGGAGGATGATCAAGCAGTGGTGTGGTTTGGGAAACGTTTATGCGTACCCAACAAGGTTGAACTTAAGAATCTGATCCTACGGGAAGCTCATGATACACCCTACTCCATCCACCCTGGTGGTACTAAGATGTATCAAGATCTCCGAGGAAAATTCTGGTGGCACGGCATGAAGAGGGAGGTTGCGACGTATGTGGCCAAGTGCGTTGTGTGCCAGCAAGTTAAGGCTGAGCATCAGCGACCCGCAGGGCTGGTACAACCTCTCAAGGTGCCGGAATGGAAGTGGGACAAGGTAGGGATGGATTTTATTACCGGCTTACCAAGGTCTAGCAAGGGCCATAACTCGATATGGGTTGTTGTCGACCATTTGACCAAAGTGGCCCATTTCATCCCTGTCAACACCACCTATGAGGGCAACAAGTTGGCTAGTCTCTATATTTAGCGTGTAGTAAGACTTCATGGAGTTCCCAAGGAGATTGTATCTGATCGAGGCACACAGTTCACCTCAAGGTTTTGGAGGAAACTTCAAGAGGCCCTCGGTACCAAGCTCTCTTTTAGCACTGCCTTCCACCTGCAGACGGGAGGACAGACGGAAAGGGTGAATCAGATACTCGAAGATATGCTCCGCGCATGCGTCCTAGTGCACGGAGCCAAATGGGAAGACTATCTGCCGTTCGCTGAGTTTTCATACAACAACATCTACCAGTCCTGTCTCCAGATGGCCCCATTCGAAGTGTTGTACGGACAGAAATGCCGCACCCCGCTCAACTGGTCTGGAACCAGAGACGGGCTGATTTTTGGACCAGAAGTTTTGCACATGGCAGAAGAGAAGGTGTAATTAGTCCAAGAAAATATGAAAGCAACCAAGTCGCGACAAAAGAGTTATGCGGACTCTCGCCACAGGGATGTGGATTTCAATCTCGGAGACCTAGTGTACCTCTGTGTCACACCTGTCAAGGGAACCAAGCGTTTCCACGTTAAGGGGAAACTCACTCCAAGGTTCATTGGGCCATTTAAGATCACTGCAAGGCGTGGAGAGGTTGCTTATCAGTTGGAGTTACCTCTGGAACTTTCGGGTGTGCACAACGTCTTCCATGTGTCACAACTACAGAAGTGTCTCCAAGCGCCAAGTCGTTCCGACCCTTACAAGGACATTGATCACCAGGTCATTGACCTTCAATCTGATCTCACCTACCACGAGAGGCCAATCCGCATTCTGGATGAAGCAGAGGGATGCACCAGAAGCCGCACCATCAAGTACTTCAAGGTTCAATGGAGCAACCACACCGAAGCCGAAGCTAATGGGAGCGTGAAGACTATCTCCGATCTGAGTTTCCAGACCTTTTTAGCACCTAGCTTAGGAATCTCGGGGACAAGATTCTTGTAAGGGGGATAGGTCTGTCACACCCTGTTTCTGCTATCACTTGTCTATATTATGAAATTTTGAGCTTGTTAAAACTTTTTCAAAACTAATGTTGTGAGTGCCCTGATTAACATTGTATGCTTGTATTATTGATTATGTGAGGATTTAAAACCCTAAAGTCCTTTGGTATTATACTGTTTTCCAAAAACCCTTGCTTATTTCTGATCAAGGTAAAACCACCTTGAGTTGCACTACATGTCCTTGCTAGCAGGCAATGCCTCTACTCATATTTGGTAATCTGATTTTAACCTATATTTACATTTCAAAACCACAAGAATAATTATTTTTGTGATTATTTTCCAAATTAAATAACATGTCCATTTCTAAGGCCAGAATATGTATTCCAACATGGAAAAATACTTTTCTGCTTTGGAAAAATCTGATTAAATTTAGAGATGATGAGAAGGACATATATTTTCCATACATAGGATTTTAAACCCCATTTTATATTATATTTTTTGATTAAAACTATAAAAGCTCTTTCTGTCTGTTTTGGCATTTTGAAATATTTCCAAAGGAAATATTCACAATAAATTCCTAGAAAATTCCAGTGATATCGCTAAACCTTGTTTGGTGTCCACATAAAGTTTCACCTTAATCAAAGGTGGATAACGACCTCAAATAACCCTAAAACCCTGTCTGTCAAGAATCAAGTTAGAGCAACTCTACATAGCAAAGTTTGTCCAATGATGCTAAAACTTTGCAGGAGTGCCTAATACCTCAAATGAGGGTTCCACACCAAAAATGGGATTTCTGGGACTTAGTTTGCCCACACTCCCTTTGGAAGAAACAGATATGGTCATATTGGAGTGTTTTCAAGTTTACAAAGCTAAACTTGTCCTTTGGAGCTCAAATTTGGTGAAACTCCATGGTTTACCACCAAACCAAAACCAGTTAAGTTGTAGAACCAGTGGTGGGGTGCAACCCCCTAAACCCACTGTCGAACACCTTCTGACAGATAGGAAAAAGCCACCTTAGCCACAGCTAAACCAAACTACTTTGCTTCAAACTCTTAGATTAAGTGGCCACCACCTGTGTCTAACCCCAGTCAATTGGCCCCTCACTAGTTCAAACTGGAAAGGCCAAAAACCCCAATTTAGATCTCACTTCATGACTGACAGCACCTATATTTCTTGCCTCCCTTGACCAGCCGAAGCTCCCACAAGAACCAAACGGCTAGCCACACCCCCAGCTAGTGCTAGGACATGCTAGACACGTCCAAAGTGCCTTAGATCGCACCGACATGCCGTGGCATGCCAAAACTGTGCTCTGGGCGCGCTACAGGGAGTCACCGTGGTGGGGGCGACGCCCTCGGCCAGTTCCAGCCTTCCCCGAGATGTCCAACCTCTTCCCCGACAACCCTTCTGCGTCGAGCAAGCCTCAGGGGCCCTCCTCTCCCGCGCTAGAGCTCGCGCGACGCGTGCCCGCGTGCACCAGAACCGGCCAAAGTTGCGCGGCCATGAATGCTCGACTCCCCTCTCTCTCTCTCTGCTGCAGATGGTTCTGGCGGTCCAAAACCACGTCCTAAGACCGTGGTTTCGACCCCAGCCTCTCTCTGCACCCCATGTGCGCCAGAGTGAGTCACCGGCGCTCCCGAATCTGCTCACCGTCGCGGGCCTATACATAGCCCTCCCCTCGATCCGGCACCCCTCAGATAGCTTCACCACGATCACTAGTACCTCCCTAGCCACCCCAGCAAACCAGCAGAGCCCCGGTGCTCGAGATCGACCGAGGCCCCTCCGCCTCGGAGCTCCCGTCGATCTCCGGCTACACGACGGCTCCTGCACCCCTCGACCCACCATACTAACCCTCTCGATCCCAGGAAGCTTTCCCCCAACTCGCCCAAGCTTTTCCGTGTCTCTAGCCACCCCCTCGACCACCTCCCGAAACTCCTCCGCCATGGCCTCCTCGTCGCCGGCGAACACATGCCTCCCCGTCGTTGTTTCAACCACCAGCAGGTAGGCGACAGTAAGGCGAACCCATTCCTGTGTTCGTTGGGGCATGAGCACGTCGGCAACCTCGTTAGCGTTCTCCTCCTCCTCTCTGGCCGGAGGTAGGAGACGACCCCGACGGGTGTGCCCCACATGTCGGTGGCCTAGCCTCCTCCCCCGCACTACCCTCCGACACTGACCGCAGGGCCCCGCGTGTCAGTTTCAAACCTGACGGCGCATGCACCTGGGTAGGCTGTCGGCTGGCCATGGGCCAGCCCAGCTCTGGGCCAAGACAGGCCGGTAGTTGGCCTGTTTTTCTTTTACTTTTAAACCCTGGTTTCTAAGATTTTTATAAAAACATTTAACCAGTGTAAAAATATAATTCCTCCACTCTTATTCATCTAAAAATGTGTAGTATATAATGATATGATTAGATGAATTTTTCCAACAACTATTCTATTTTATGTTAATAAAAGGACTAAATTGGAATAGTTTTGCTTCTGTTTGGTTGATTTCAAAAATATTCCTTCAAGGAAAACTAAGGAAAATATTTTTAAAATGATACCTTAGATTTATCAGTAATAAAGAACATTTTTAAAATAACTTTGTGGACTATTTCTGTGTGAGCTATTTCTTATTTACTGTATTATCGACAATAGAAAATCCGTGTGACGAGGGAATCAGAGCGGAATACCTCGAAGACCATGGATACTTAGCTGACCAAGGCAAGCAGCCCTTTGACAATGACTGAGCATATGTTACTTTGCATGTTAAAATAGCAAGTATTCCCGTTGCATATGATCATAAGTGTCGCTAATTATTTGATATGATTTCACTGAAGGCTCCCCGAAGCACATGCATTGAGCTTGACCCTCCCCTTAAGGGTCATGTTAATACCATGTTGACAAGTAAAGGTAGATGTAGTATCATCATGAGCATGTTGTTGGCATAAAGCAAGAGTTTACTAAAACCCCGTCGGGTGCCACTAATGCCCGAGGGTGATGATGAGTTAGGTGGTCACATTTGCTGAAGTGATGTACCCGGTATTTGTGTGAGTATGGTTTCGGAAATGGGAATAGATTTATGATGTGTCGACCGTCCCAACCTTACTAGTACGACCACGTTACCCCTTATGGGACGGGGCTATATTAACTACTCTGGTCGGTGCTAGCAAAGAGCCACATTACAAGTGGCGGGAGTGATGTGTGGTCAGTCTCGTGATGGGGTCGTGCCGGGTAGGACGACTATGCCATTTTTATGAGTTCCAGTCACACCGTTGGTCCCCGCATGGTTGGTACAGTCCAGAGTTGGTGCTCGTAAGACGTACAACATGTGGGCTGGGTACCAATCGAGTGGATCTCTTTGTCTAGTATCGTCAGGGGAAAGGCATTGATCGGGTACTTACCTCGTGTATGTGATATACCGCGAGTCGTGGATGACACGGAAGTTTCCCGGATCTCGTGGGTCCAGCGTACTACCTCTGTAGAGTGTAAACTATTCGAATAGCCGTGTCCATGGTCAAGGATAGTAGGTAATCCTGCTTAAACTACGTCCGGTTATTTCCGCATAAACCAAGTGTGTGTGAGTGTGTGTGTGTGTATGGTGAAGAGAAGGGTGTTGCTATGATAGCAATGATATGACCAAGTTCGGTGACTTGGCATATAGGGTGAACCCGGATGGTTCAGCCCTCGACAGATATGTTGATATATGTAACCTGTTCTTCAGGAGTAATTCTTTAACTTGATGCATATTCATGATCATTCCACCCAGATGAGTTATACTAAAGATGCATGATATTGTTATCCTTCACTTTCGTTGATTATATCATGGGTTGTTTGCGAGTAAATTCAAAGTACTCATTGGCTTGCCACTTGTTATGCTATTGACCAGACATGGAAGGACCGGAGTTTGGAGATGAGTACGTCTTCGGAGACACCCCTGCAAACTAGGACGCTTCTGAGTCAGAATGCTTGTCGGTGTAGGCTTGATGGCATGGGCACACGCTTAGCCCTTTGTTTTCCGCTATTAGTGTATCTTAGTGATTGGCCTTAGGCCCTCTCTTGTGAACTTGACCCTTCGGTCACGTGTTGTAATAATCGGTACTTGGATGTAAGACTCTTTATTCGGTATCTGCGTTCAGTGAGCATTGATCTCTGGGGTCACTGTACGACGATTCTCGACTAGTAAGTCAGGGTCCCCACAATATCTATCCAGAACATCTCTCCGGTATTAAGTTGCGAGCCCCACCAAAAGTGTAAACTCAAAGCAACGGACAGCTGTATTAACGAACTATGCGTAAGGTAAACAATCCTCGCAACCGTGGTCACAAGCACGGTTGTTTTCTCCCTGGTGGCAACAAGAACATCCCCTAGTCTCATGTTTCTGTCACGCAAGCTACACATCGAGGGGCATGAACCCACAATCATGCATAACGCTCCCTCTTGGAGTTACGATCTACTACTGGGCCAAAGCAATAAAACGCAATGGAGAACATGCATGAATCACTAAGGAACATAATATAAAAGTATAATCAAATATATAACTCGTAACAATCTGAACATAATCTCATAATCCATCGGATCCCAACAAACCGAGCATAGCAATAACAAGAGAATTACATAGATGCCTTGATCATGTAGGGCAGCTCACCAGGACTAACCATTGAAGCACAAGATTGGAGAGAAGACATCACATAGCTATTAGTCATGGACTCATGGTCCAAGGAGGACTACTCACGGCACGTCCGGTAAATGTCCATGGTAGTGGAGAAGCTCCCAGAGGGTGCCGAGAAAAGGTCTCCTGACGCTCCCGATCTCGGAAGCGCTGCGGCGGCTGAACGATGGAGAAATTCACGATTCCAAAAAGTCTGCGAGGGTTTCCTCAGAGAACTCTAAATATAGGCCAAAGGAGGGCACCGGATGAGGTGGGACCCACCCAGGCGACCTCCTGGTGCGACCTAGGGCCTGACCGCGCCAGCAGACCACCTAGGAGACCCCTGGCCCCCCTCTGGTCCTCCTTCGGTGATCCGGAAGCTTTTGTTTCGTTGATTTTATATATTTTTTGTCTGGATTTTTTCGGGCTTCGGAAAATTGGATAAAAGCCCCTACAAAATAGACATCAGCACACAGAAACTGGCACTTGGTGCACTGAGTTAGTAGGTTAGTCCAAATATGTGTAAAATGATATAAAAGTGTAGCAAAACGTATAACAATGTCACCCAAAGATAATGGAACAAGTAGAAATTATAGATACGTTTGGGATGTATCAACATCCCCAAGCTTAATTTCTGCTCGTCCTCGAGTAGATAAATGATAACATAATAATTTCTGTGGTGACATGCTCACACACATATAAGAACTTCAAAGTAAAGCAAGTGAGATATGCAATTCAAGTCAACACAATAACAAATAAGAGTCTATATCTAGTATTCAGTTTAGCAAAGTAAGAACATAAAGGTGCAAGAGCTCTCGCTGTCCGTGAGTCGAATGTCTCCAAATGGTGTTTGCGTGCAATAAGTGGGAGATGGGTTGAGATCATAAAATATATTTTTTAATTGAGAACTCAATCTACTAAACCTCACACTTAGTCTCCTTCGGAATCTTATTTTGACTCATCCCTAGACCACTAGTCAGGCACAAGTCAAAATGATCCTCTCCCTTTCGACTTTGAGCACTCATGAAATGGATGAGCGTAAGCAAGATATGTTGGCACTTAGGATGGAAAATAGAATAATGATGGGGAAGGAAGACAAATAGGTGTGAAAGGCTCACATCAATGAGGACAACCATAGGCGAGAGGAAGCCAAATGAAAGATATGATGTGAGGAGTAGGGATTGCCATGTAACAGATACACATATGAGCTAAGGTAAGCTCTCCAATGGAACTCGTGGGGGTGCATCCAACTTGTTTGCTCATGAAGACCTAGAGCTCATTTGAGGAGGATCATCATTGGAATATGCAAACCAAGTTCTATAGTGTAAGGATCCTCACATAATTATGCATGAATGATAATCTCTATGTAGTACCAATATAGTAATGGAGTACGAGTTTGGATCTTTCAAAAGGAATAGTAGTGTTGCCCCCTTATCTCTTTTTATTTCTTTTTGTTTTCTTTTTTTCTTCATTTTTTTAATTTTGTGGCCTCTTTGGCTCTTTCTTTTTATCTCTCATTTGTCCTCTTTGGGATCTTTTGTTTGTCCTCTTTGGGACCTTTTCCTCTCTTAAGGGCAACACTCTATGTTTTAGATGAATAAAAAGAAATATCATCACACTTTATAAGAAGTACTCAACATAAAGACAAGTGAAAACTATCATGATGTATGCGAATGTATGCCTCTGCTAGTGTAACAGGATATGCAATGATACTAGCGCGTCATGTAGCAGTAATGAGGGCAAGGCCCAACTATCATGCGGTTCTATGATCAAGCAAAAGCATGTATGACATGAAGATCAGGTCATGAGATGGTGGATGTTGCATGGCAATGTATCTCACAAAGGCTATGGAAATGCCTTAATAGGTAGGTATGGTGGCTGTTTTGAGGAAAGATATAATGAGGCTTATGTATGACAGAGCGTATCATGTCATGGGTTTGGATGCACCGGCGGAGTTTGCACCCCTCACAATGTGAGAAAGGGCAATGCACGGTACCGAAGAGCAAAATATGGATGGTGGAAGTGCCAACAACCGAATACTCACATTAGTCCGAAGAACTCATACACTAATTATCGGTAACTCTCTATCTAGTTAGGGAATTCACAAAGAGACAAGTACCCCGAGGAGGAGTGATTGGGGGTTTGGTTATCCTTGCGCATCCTCGACTCATGGTAACGTGAGGGTACTATGTATATTCCAACCCCTCCAGAGGTTAGCGATCAATTTAGTAGCTAGAGTTCTCAACTAATTTTTAGTTTTTGAAAAACACACGGATTTCCCAGAATACGACACCTATCACTAATAGGCTCAAGCTCTTGGCACCAATAATCCAAACATTACTCAAATCAATACCTCAAAACTATTGCAAGTTACTACTATACGTAAATAGCAACCTCAATTACCTACTCATGCAAGACACACAACTCAGTGCAACAAGCCAACTCTCTAAACAAGATAAGCATGATAACTCAAGAGAGTTCCAGAATCAAACTAATTAATAGCTCTTAAAAAGATAAGCATGAAAACTAAGAGCTAAGCATGACAGTAGCTACGAAAGAATAAAGAACACACAAAAAGATAAGCATGAAAACCCATGTTGTGTTCTAGAGTGGAATGGAGTGTGTGTCTCTCCCAAACAAGGTAGGCTAGGTTCCTACTTGTTATGACCAGCAAGCAAAACTAAAAGAAACTAAAAAGCAAATAGCGAGACGCTCCAAGCATAGCACATATCATATAAAGTGATAAAAAATATAGCATGGAGATGGACGACCTTATGATTGTTGATCGAGAAGGGGATGCACGGGGGCATCCCCAAGCTTAGACGCTTGAGTCTCTTTGAATATTTCTTGGGATGCATGGGGCATCCCCAAGCTTGAGCGTTGACACTCCGTTATCTTCTTTCATCATCTCTCCCATCGCATACTTGAAAACTCACTTCATACGGAACTCATCATAAGCTGATTAGAGTGGTTAGTACCCTTAATAAAATAATTAAATACCTACTGGAAATAAAGATTTTCAGGAAAATCTACTGATTCTCATGAATTCCAAAAGATTTTTGCAAATAAAAAGAAAGCTTAGGATTCGCAAAACAATGAAAACACAAAACATGGCAGAATCTGTGAAAAACAGAATATCATGTAGTAAATAATTTATTCGGGGCACTTCCGCAACTCAAATAAAAAAACTCAGAACAGATGCCAGAAAGGAAATTATATAAAGCATGTTTTCAATTAAATTCAGAACAAAAAGATGATCTGGTGATTTTTGGCGAATTTTTCCGTCAAGCAAACAGAATCTGTTTCTGGACAGCGTGTCACAATTTTTGAACTTTCTTGCAATCGGAGGCTATAGCTTGGCACAACGCTTAAAAATAAAGATACAATGATGTTGCTACAGTAGTAACACACATCAAGACCACTAAAACAGAAAGTAAAAACATATTGGGTTGCCTCCCAACAAGCGCTTTCTTTTATGCCTTTGAGCTAGGCATAATGCAAGAAGATCAAGTGTTATCAACTCCAAAAGAATAGCTTGCCCGTGTAACGGACTCATAAGGTAACTTAATCTTCTTTCTTGGGAAGTGTTCCATTACCTTTTTAAGAGTAAATTGGAATTTAATAATTCCCTCTTTCATGTCAATGATAGCAACAACGGTGTGGAGAAAAGGACGTCCCAAAATAATTGGACATGAAGGATCACATTCAATGTCCATAATAAGAAAATCAACGGTCACATAATTATCATTGACAATAATAAGCACATCCTATATTCTCCCTAAAGGTTTATTTATGGAAGAATCAACAAGACGAACACCAAAATAACATGGATCATAAGGTTTCCAATCAAGCATATCATACATTCTTTTGGGCATAACGGAGGCACTAGCTCCAACATCACACAATGCAAAGCAAAATATATTATTGAGTTTAATCTTGGCCATAGGATCCCAATCATCTTCTAGTTTTCTAGGGATAGAAGTCTCTAGTTTGAGCTTCTCCTCCCTAGCTTTGATAAGATCATTGGTAATATGCTCGGTGAAGGCAATATTGAGTGTACTATTGTGGGGATCTTTAGCCATTCTTTGCAAAAAGGTGATGACTTTGGAGAGACTATGTCAAAATAAAGGCTACTACCATTAATTAAATTGGTAGTAATGTCATCTAAGCTCTTCCTTTTGGTAGTCTCTAAATTCAAAGGACTTTATTGTCCTATAGTTGAGGTATTAGCATTACCATTAATAGGTCCATTGGGACTAGGAGTGCGATGGGTGCTAAAAGTTTTGAGATCCTCAACAACTTGTATAGTAGCAATGGTAGTGTGTGTAGGAAGGCTCTTAATTCTCTATTCATGTTCCTGAGGTACAACCACTTGGGGTTTGGCTGCCATTTGATTTATCAAAGTGGCCTGTGTGTGAGACATATTGGAAACTTGGGTCTCCGTGGTGGTGAGTCTAGTTTGGAGGTTGGAATCACACTATTCAGGCTCTCAAGTTGTCTTCCAATATTTTGCAAAATAGAAGAATGCTCATCTAATTGTCTAGAGAAGGCTTTGTTTTGTTCTTATTGAGTGTGCATATAATTCTTTGTAGCCTTCTTTATCTCTTAAAGTTTTTCATAACTAGGCATTCTTCTATCATTAGGAGTGTTACTATAGGTGTCGTTATTCCCATAGCTGCTAGATGGGAACGGTCTAGGATTTCTTCCAAAATTACTCCTATAAGCATTGTTATTGAAGTTGTTCCTAGAAATAAAATTAAAATTCACTTGCTCTCTTTCTTGAGAAACCAGAGAATTTAAAGGAACATCATGAGGATCAATAGGAGCTTGCTTAGTAAGTAGCGTCATGATCATGTCAACCTTATCATTAAGGGAGGAAATCTCCTCAGCAGAGTTTACCTTCCTACCTGTTGGAGCTCTCTCGTTGTGCCATTGAGAATAATTTGTCATCATCTCATCCAATAGCTTTGTGGAAGCACCAAGTGTAGTTGACATAAAGGTTCCTCCCGCGGCCGAGTCTAATAGATTTCGCGAGGTAAGGTTCAATCCTTCATGGAAAGTTTGGATAACCATCCAAGTAGTCAAAGCATGCGTAGGGCAATTCTTAACAAGAGATTTCATACGTTCCCAAGCTTGAGCAACATGATCATTATCCAATTGCCTAAAATTCATAATGTTACTACTCAACTGGATAATCTTAGCACGCGGGTAATACTTCCCGATAAAAGCATCTTTGCACTTATCCCAAGAATCTATGCTATTCCTAGGCAAAGATTGAAGCCACACTTTAGCTCCTCCTCTCAAGAAGAAAGGAAAAAAGCCCTATCTTGAAGACTGGAGTCCCCAGCAACGGTGCCAGAAATTCGCTTGATGACGAGTTGATGTATATACTTCTCGCCCCTCGTTGGTTACCCCAAATGGAAGGTGGAGATGTAGTCAGCAACAAATTTCCCTTACACGGAGACTATAAGGTTTATCGAACCAGGAGGACTCCTAGGCTCAACAAGTAGGTGTCTTCCACCCTGGCGCTAGCAGAAGACGTGGACCTGCACACACAACAAATAACTTTGCTCCCAATGAGTACAGAGAGGTTGTCAATCTCTTCGGCCTTGTAGTTTGCAAAGGATCAAAACACAAGCGAGAAGGTAATAGTGATTGCAACGGAAAAGTAAAGAAAGCGGTAAATGATGGAGGTGTAAACAATGATGGTGATATGGACCGGAGTCACATGACGTTCACTAGTGATGTCTCTCTCCCAAAAGACGATAAACAACTATGCTAGGGTAAACAAATCACACTTGGGCAATTGACAAAATTATGATCGCACCGCAATGCTAATTATGCTCCTTGATACTTAGAGGTTCAATAGTAATGGGTAGTACACCAAGACAAGTAGACCGTTTATTCATTAGCATCTAGTTACTAATCATCCACCTTGAGATATCTATCCAGAACATATCTCCGGTATTAAGTTGCGACCCCCACCCAAAGTGTATACTCTAAGCAACAGACAACGGCATTAACGAACTATGCGTAAGGTAAACAATCCTTGCAACCGTGGTCGCAAGCGTCGTTGTTTTCTCCCTGGTGGCAACAAGCACATCCCCTACCCAAAGTATATACTCTAAGCAACAGACAACGGCATTAACGAACTATGCGTAAGGTAAACAATCCTTGCAACCGTGGTCGCAAGCGTCGTTGTTTTCTCCCTGGTGGCAACAAGCACATCCCCTAGTCTCATGTTTCTCTCACTCAAGCTAGACATCGAGGGGCATGAGCCCAAAGTCATGCATAACGCTCCCTCTTGGAGTTATGATCTACTACTTGGCCAAAGCAATAAAAAGCAACGGAGAACATGCATGAATCACTAAGGAACATAATATAAAAGGATAATCAAATATATAACTCATAACAATCTGAACATAATCTCATAATCCATCGGATCCCAACAAACCGAGCATAGCAATAGCAAGAGAATTACATAGATGCCTTGATCATGTAGGGAAGCTCACAAGGACTAACCATTGAAGCACAAGATTGGAGAGAAGACATCACATAGCTACTGGTCATGGACTCATAGCCCAAGGAGGACTACTCACGGCACGTCTGGGAAGCGTCCATGACGGTGGAGAAGCTCCCAGTGGTCAATCCTCCCTCCGGCAGGGTGCCGGGAAGAGGTCTCCTGACACTCCCGATCTTGGAAGCGCTGCGGAGGCGGAACGATGGAGAAATTCGCAATTCCAGAAAGTCTCTAGGGTTTCCACAGGCAACTCTAAATATAGGCCAAAGGAGGGCACCGGAGGAGGTGGGACCCACCCAGGCGACCTCCTGGCGCGGCCTAGCGCCTGGCCGCGCCAGCAGGCCGCCTGGGAGGCCCCTGGCCACCGTGTGGCCCTCCTTCGGTGATCCGGAAGCTTCTGTTTCGGATTTTTTATATATTTTTTATGGATTTTTTCGGGCTTCGCAAAATTAGGCAAAAGCCCGTGCAAAATAGACATCAGCAGACAGAAATTGGCACTAGGTGCACTGAGTTAGTAGGTTAGTCCAAATATGTGCAAAATGATATGAAATTGTAGGAAAACAAATAACAATGTCACCCAAAAGATCATGGAACAAGCAAAATTATAGATACGTTTGGGACGTATCAAGGTGCAATGCTAAAATGTTCTTGATCAATTATCCAGACACTATTGTATGGGTAAAAATCACGATTCTTCTTGCCCTTTTATCTAAGTGATTATGTACTTGGTGACCTATCATGTATACCATGCTCTGCTTTCCTTGGGAAAGGTATACTATAATACTTATGTGTGAACACATTTTTCTTCCCATTGGTCTGTTTAACCTTTCTTGTAATCACACTTATCTGAGTAGTGGTAGTTCCTTGCTTAGGTAAAACCTCGGTGTACAACCATGTCAGTAAGACCCTATTACTATTGTGGATAACATTCCGGTAGCCGCTGATGGACGAGAACTTTGTCTATTGGTCTGCCTTGTTTCAACAAGCAGGAAAATGGTTCTATTCATCCCTCACAGTTGGTACTGACTTTGTTGCCAACATAACTGACAAGTTATCCTATGACATGTCTTGCTACCAAGACCGTGCAAGATGTCACCGCCCTACCTACTCTTAACCCACATGATGGGCCCATAACCCATAGTTCCACAGGATCGAAACCTGACTCTCATATACGTCTTTGATTCCAAAGGATCTTTTGATATTCCTGAGTCGCCTTCCAAGGGATGATCTGTTCTAGAATCAGACACAATATTTATTCTTTGTTGCTCTGAACCCCTTTCACTTTCTACTTAGGCATGGAATGATTGCCAACCCATTTGAAACTTTTTTCCCATCGCATATTGCTCTCAATGAATTCCTTGAGTTACAACTCGAGAAATAATTCTTGTCTTCTTCCCTGAGTTCACCGTTAGATGCCCAACTTTGTGGAGATACGTTCTTCCAGAGTTTTCCCTCTTATCGCATTCGTAGCACGATTAAGATCCCGAAGAAAGGATGATGACTTCATCAGAATAACCTAAAAAAGATAATTGAAGACATCATGAAAGGGATCAACTTCTTCGAGAAGAGCAACCAAGACCGAGAAGACTCGTTAGAATTTCATAACCAGAACTTTCTCCCTTACTCTACCTCTTAAATCTCGGGACGATATTTCTTGTAGTGGAGGGGATTTGTAACACCCCTAGTGTCATGCTATGGTGACTTCACAATATTGGTGCCATGTCATCAGGTTTAACTAAGCCAAATTGCCACTTGATAAAAATCAAAGCCAAATTCAAATTTAAAATAAAGTCAAATAAGTTATTTCTTCAAACAGGAAACCTAAATTCATGGATGTGTTGAAAGTATTCCCTAAGAAATTATAAAATGGACCCACATTTCTGTAAAGTGTTTTAGTGCCTCAATCAATTATTAAATGTCCTTTTGTTTTATGAAAATTCCAAACATTTTCAAATGCCCCCAATCCTTTTTGTGACACTGCCTAAATTTGCACCTGAAATTGTGGGCAAATTGCCATATTTCTTTGAAGGTATTTTTGTGCTATTTTTATTTTGACAACAGCGTTTTTATAAATAAAGAGAATTTATAAAAAGGAAAAGAAAAATGGGCATGTTCCGCCCCCCCCCCCCCCCCCCCCCCCCCACTCGGCCTTTCCCCCAACCGGCCCAGCCCACACCCCCCACTATCCTTAACCTCACTAGAGGGACAGGGGAGTTGGATCCCCACCACGGTGACACCACGTCCACACGCCGACCATCCACGCCCCCCCGGAACCCTAGCCGGCCCCCGCTCCCGCTCATGCCCCCATCTCGTTTCCCCTCGAGGTCCAGCTCGAGCTCGCCCGAGCCGGTCGACTCCCTCCCCGCGATCGAGTCGTCGTCGGCCCCCTCTCCCTCGTAGCCACACTTCTCCGCCTCCTCCTCGTCGTTCACCATCACGCCTCGCCGCCCTAGCCCCCTTACAGCGCTGGTGAGCCCTGGGCGTCCTCTTCCCCCCCCCCCCCCCCCCCCCCCACCCCCCTTCTCCTCGCCACGCTCAGCCGCCTGCCTCTGTCCAAGGCCGTTCCCATCCTGGCCTGCCCCCACACTCCTCTACTACTCCCGCCGCGCGCGGGTGTTGCTTCGTCGTGGCTGTAGCTCTCCTGCTATTGCAGCCTGCCGCTACTGCCTTGATGCCCGCCCTGCCGCTCGCCCGCGCAGCACCTCGCCCTTGTGCCCGCCTCTGCCCCCGTAGCCTCTCGCTGCTCGCGCTGATGTGTTGCGCCACCGCCGCTACATCCGCTATGGCCCGTGCGCTGGCCACTCTCGTGCAGCCACGTTTACCAGCCTGCTTCGCCGTGCGCCGCCGCTCCTCGTGCCCGTGTGCAGCTCCGCCAGCCGCTGCTCTCAGTGGCCCTGGCCGTCGGCGCCTGCCAGGTCTGGCCGCTCCCCGTGCCCCCCCCCCCCCCCCCCCCCGACCCCCCGTGTAGAGATCCAAGTTGCACGACCAACTCGGTATGCCCCGATTTGATTAGTGAGGGGGCTAATCCCCCTCTTTCACTAAGCCCCCTGACAGGTGTGGTCGCCCCTATAAAAAGAATTTTAAATAATATAATTATTATTAATTAATTAATTCGTAGATTAGTTAATTAACATAATTAATTTTAAGTTAGTCATTAGACTATGAGAGGGGGGCCCACACCCCGAGATGACCAGTCAGCATTGCCCACGGTGGGTATAATGTGTATTCTATTTTTATTTTCAAAATAATTAAATCTGTAATTTTAGAATATTATTAAAAAATATTATAAAATAATACATAGCTGAGATGAAAAAGTTTATGCACGAAAGTTGCTAAGAAAAATCCCATGAATCTGAATATGTTGTCCGTTCATCTAACGCGTGCTCCTAGCATGATGAACATGGACAATTGTGTGGTGGTAGCTATAGACCCGGGAAATATCGTCACGTACTTTCCCGTTCCGTCCATGACGTGTAGTGTTGCGTTAGCTCATCCCTAGCACTGCATATTGCAATGTCATCCATCGTGTCGCATCTACTCACTTTTATTTATTGGCACGGGGGTTTATTAGTTTAGTTTTTCGGGGTAGCTACTCCTATGCATTTTTATCATTAAGTTATTAGCAAATTAACACCAAAGTTGGGTCCTGCCAGACAAGTATTAACAGTGAACGATTTATCGAGGGGGTCCCCATAACAACCCCGAACGTGTTAGGAGCGCTCAGTTATGAAATAAAACACCGGTAGCCGAAACTAAGGCGGTAACAACGGAACAAATCACCTGGAAAAAGGCTAGGCCTTCCGTTATTCACCAAGTATATAGATGCATTAATTAAATAGCAATTATATAAGATGATATCAAATTGCCCATGTTATCACATGGAACAGCTCGCACCTGCAACTAGCAATGCTACCAATTAGTGGTTGAGCAAGCCTAACTTAGTCAAACAATATTTGCTAGGAGGGGAGGTGTTTGAGGTTTCATGGCAATGTTTGATGGCCTATATATCATGTGGTAGGCAGTGGAGATGTAACGAAGGAAACGTAACACTAAGCATAACAAAGCTAGAAACGGTGTCAAGGTCACGATCATCTTGCGTGTGATTTCTTCACACTAGAACTGCTCTTGTTCTTCCTGCACGAACTCTCCGAACTCTTCAAACTCGTTTCCGGCCCCGGTAACTACCCAAAAGAAACAAACACCTAATAAACACCAGCAACAAATGATGCAACAGACAATATGGTGCATGTATGCACTGCTCCAAACAAGCACAGAAAACAACCCTACATCGATAAGACTATGGCCACCTCACCTCAAGGGGACTTTCTACACTAATGCTCAAAATCAGAAACCAACAACACCGTTGGATTCATTGGGATTTTCTACCCCAAATCCATATATCATAGTGTCATCTTTGCATGCATGAAAACTCCACAACAGCAAAAGAAAATCTACACAGGATCAAAACTACATATAGTCAAGAACAAGAACTATTCTTGAGCCAGCCCAAATTGGCAAGTCCATATCTCGACATTTCCAGAAATGAAAATATGCCTTATTTAGCACAAGGAAAATCACAGTAAAAATAACAGGAAGATATTATGAGGAGGGGAGCCACCTGGCAGTGGCCCTTCACTGGATGACATGTGGGTCCAGAGGACCCACTATCATATCCACATCACCACAGCAAAATACACATGAAAAATAGGTGGAGAGGAGGGGTTTCAAACCCTGCACCTCGCGCACTCACACCTACGCACCCTACCACCCGGCCACTTCAGTGTAGCTGCTCACAGAGGGGGAAACCCCCACTAAGTGGCTATTGTGCACCGCACACACAAAATACACTAACAAAAATATAAGGTGAGGAGCCAGAGTCGAACCCCACATCGATAAGACTATGGCCACCTCACCTCAAGGGGACTTTCTACACTAATGCTCAAAATCAGAAACCAACAACACCGTTGGATTCATTGGGATTTTTTACCCCAAATCCTTATATCATAGTGTCATCTTTGCATACATGAAAACTCCACAACAGCAAAAGAAAATCTACACAGGATCAAAACTACATATAGTCAAGAACAACTATTCTTGAGCCAGCCCAAATTGACAAGTCCATATCTGGACATTTCCAGAAATGAAAATATGCCTTATTTAGCACAAGGAAAATCACAATAAAAATAACAGAAAGATATTATGAGGAGGGGAGCCACCTGGCAGTGGCCCCTCACTGGATAACACGTGGGTCCAGACCCACTGTCATATCCACATCACCACAGCAAAATACACACGAAAAATAGGTGGAGAGGAGGGGTTTCAAACCCTGCACCTCGCGCACTCACACCTACGCACCCTACCACCCGGCCACTTCAGTGTAGCTGCTCACGGAGGGGGAAACCCCCACTAAGTGGCTGTTGTGCACCGCACACACAAAATACACTAACAAAAATATAAGGTGAGGAGCCAGAGTCGAACCCCACATCGATAAGACTATGGCCACCTCACCTCAAGGGGACTTTCTACACTAATGCTCAAAATCAGAAACCAACAACACCGTTGGATTCATTGGGATTTTCTACCCCAAATCCATATATCATAGTGTCATCTTTGCATGCATGAAAACTCCACAACAGCAAAAGAAAATCTACACAGGATCAAAACTACATATAGTCAAGAACAAGAACTATTCTTGAGCCAGCCCAAATTGGCAAGTTCATATCTCGACATTTCCAGAAATGAAAATATGCCTTATTTAGCACAAGGAAAATCACAGTAAAAATAACAGGAAGATATTATGAGGAGGGGAGCCACCTGGCTCTGGCCCCTCACTGGATAACACGTGGGTCCAGACCCAATAGGTGGAGAGGAGGGGTTTCAAACCCTGCACCTCGCGCACTCACACCAACGCACCCTACCACCCGGCCACTGCAGTGTAGCTGCTCACAGAGGGGGGAAACCCCACTAAGCGGCTGTTGTGCACCGCACACACAAAATACACTAACAAAATTATAAGGTGAGGAGCCAGAGTCGAACCCCAGACCTGCGGCTCACCGCATGGCTCGGTTGCCACAACCCCTGCTTCGTTGCTACTGCAGTGACTACGGCGTCTGGCAATGTAATCTATCCTGCCCCATAGATCGAAGAATCCACCGAGAAGCAAAAGGGGCGCGCACTGGGAATCGGTCCCTCGAACTCATGGTCGCGCTGGCTCGATCACACCAGTTGGGTCGGAGCGGTGGTTCTGCCCTAACGGGGGTCTCACCCGAGACGACATGCAAACGCGGCGCCTTCTCTGCTGAAGCACAGAGACGCCGGAGTCTCTCGCATGTGCATACTCACACACGTTCATGCACATGCACGGGATCGGGGCGCGGCTGCTGCTACTGAACGCTGCTGCGCGGCTACTGCCCGCAAGCTACTGCTGCAGCTCTCGAATCTATTGTTGCTGCTTGGAGATGCTGCTAACGAACTGATGCCGCTGCTATCTCCTCAAGCTGCTGCTACTGGTGCTAAGCAACAGAGCAGAGCACCGGCAGCCATGCCTCTACTGGACGTGGGCGCTACAGAGGAAGAAGAAGATGGAGGGGAGCGGAACTTCGCTCAACTAGGGATAGGGAGCTGATCCAGTGCCGGAGATGAAAAGGACGACAAGCTGGAGCGGAGGAAGACCCACCAGAGTTGAAGAAGTCGCCATCGTCGTGGACGTCGAGGTGGAGGTCCTGGTGCCGAACTCTTTGCGAAAATGGAACCATCTTGGCGTCCTCTTGCTCCTGGTGCTGACAGAGAGGAAGAAGAGCGCCGGATCACCTCGGCCCCAAGCTCCTGCTCGAGCTGGCCATGGCGTGGAGCAGCTCGGGTTTTGCCCCCGGCAGCGCTAGAAAAGAGAGGAGGGAGAGTAATGGAGGGCTAGGGTTGGAGAAGGGTTGGGGTGGCTCTTATGGCCCTCGGGATGCGAGCCAGCCGTCTGATGGAGGAGCGAACTTGATCTGGTGGTGGCTATGGCTTCGTACTGCTGACGTCGAGAAGAAGGAGACGAGGGACGCGCTACTGGGCTAGACCGAATGGCTACTAGGCCTAAAGGCTGGCCTCGCACTAACTTAACTTAAAACCGAAATAACCCTGTGTCTTTATTTATATAATCAGACAAACACACAATTCCCACATAAAATAAGAAGGGGTTTTTAAATAAAATAAAATACTTTGCTAAACAAAATAATATAACCTATTTACTAAAATAGGATTATTTTTAGGCAAGGCAAAATATCTGCTTTATTATTAAACCTAGGCTGTTTTGCAATAAAAAAAATGCCAGTGCTTGTAGAAAAATAAAGGAGATCCACTTCTCCACTCACAAGAATTGAGAGGAAAGATGGAACATTTTTATAGGATTTTTAAAACAAGTTGGAAAACACAAGTAAGCAAATATTTGAATAGGAAGGGTTTGAACCATGGTGCTTCAAAGGTTTTGAATGGCTTTGTTGTACCCACTCACAAGCACAAGATCACAAACTCACATGCACTCACATAACCACCAAGGTGGCACAACACACAAGATCAAAAAATTAAGGCAAAAGGAAAAAAGAAACAAGATATGCATGATGCATGAGATGCACATGAAATGACAATGCAACAAGACTCACATCCATAACATTGCCTCAACAGAGTTGCCAAACATGGAAAGGATTACAAAAGGGGAAGGAAAAGCACTTGGGTGTTACAACTCTCCCGCACTGCAAGAGGATCTCGACCCGAGATCTAGGACTAGAAGAACTCTGGAAACTCGGAACGGAGGTGGTCCTCGCGCTCCCAAGTGGATTCTTTGTCTGAGTGATGTGACCATTGCACTTTGAGGAACTTGATTGACTTATTGCGGGTCTTGCGCTCAGTCCCCTCAAGTATTGCTATCGGATGCTCATGGTAGGATAGGTCGGGCTGGAGGTCGATATCCTGGAGGTCAACTGTGCACTCGGGAGTCTTGAAGCATCTCCGAAGCCGAGACACGTGGAACACATCATGCATATTTGAGAAGTTGTATGCAAGCTCTAACTGATATGCAAGATCACCTCTCTTGCCAACAATTCTGAAAGGACCAACAAAACGAGGAGCAAGCTTTCCTTTGATGCCGAAGCGCTGAGTGTCCCTCATGGGAGACACTTTGAGATATACGAAATCATCGAGATGAAAAGACATGTCACGATGCTTGCTATCATAGTAGCTCTTCTGACGGGACTGCGCTGCTTTGAGATTATCCCAAATGACAAGGCACATTTCTTCTGCTTCAGCAATCATGTCATTCCCAAGAATCTGACGCTCACCAGCCTCTGACCAATTGAGCGGGGTATGGCACTTCCTGCCATATAGAATCTCAAATGGGGCCTTGCCTGAGCTTGCCTAAAAGTTGTTGTTGTATGAGAACTCGGCAAATGGTAGGAAATCTTCTCACTTCATGCCAAAAGAAATCACACAGGCTCTGAGCATATCTTCAAGGGTCTGATTGACTCTGTCAACTTTCCCACTTGTCTGAGGATGGAAAGCTATATTGAATCGAATCTTAGTACCCATCACAGACTAAAATGAATACCAGAACTTGGAAGTAAAGATGCTTCCACGATCTGAAGAAATGAGCATAGGAACACCGTGCAACGAGACTATCCTTGACATATACAACTCTGCCAGCTGAGCTGCCGAGATAGACTCTTTGACCGGTAGGAAATGAGCAACCTTGGTCAACTTGTCGATGACGACGAAGATGGTATCATTGCCTTTCTTGGACTTCGGAAACCCACTGACAAAATCCATCTCCACATGATTGAATTTCCACTCGGGTATAGGCAAGGGATGCAGAAGACCTGCTGGACGTTGATGCTCCGCCTTCACTCTGCGACACACATCACACTCGTTCATGAACTGAGCAATCTCACATTTCATGTGAGTCCACCAGAAGGTCTGCTTTAGATCCTGATACATTTTGGAACTTCCTGGATGTATCGAGAGGAGGTAATTATGGGCTTCATCCATGATAACCTTCCTGAGCTCCCCTTTCGGAACGACAAGGCAGTCCTCGAAGAACAAGGTATCTCTATCATCAACACGGAAGCACCTATATTTCGGCATGCTCTTTGCCAAGCCAATCTTAACTTTCTTCACCATCACATCAAGAAGTTGAGCTTGTCAGGCTTGGTCTTCCAAGGTAGGAGAAATCTGGAGATTAGCAAGAAATCCTTGAGGTACTAACTGAAGGTTGAGCTTCTTGAAAGATTCACAAAGATCAGGCTGGAGAGGCTTCAGAGTGAGACTGTTGCATTAAGCCTTTCTGCTCAAAGCATCTGCAATGACATCAGCTTTGACTGGAGTGTAGTCAACGCTCGGATTATAATCTTGGATCATTTCCACCCAATCAGTTTGCTAAAGATTGAGACTAGGCTGGGTGAAGATGTATTTTAGACTCTTGTGATCAGTGTAGACCTCAACCTGTGTGCCCAACAAGAGATGTCTCCAAGTCATCAGAGCATGTACCACTGTCGCCAACTCAAGATCATGAGTGGGGTAATTCTTCTCACTTGGCTTCAACTGCCTCAAGGTATAAGCTACCACTTTCTTCTCTTACATCAGAACTGCACCAAGACCTTGAAGAGAGGCATCACAGAACACTTGATAAGACTTGGAATCATCAGGAGGAGTCAAGACTGGAGTAGAACTGAGCTTCTCTTTGAGTGTGTCGAAGGCCAACTGACACTCTGGAGACCAGACAAACTTCATACTATTCTGAGGAAGGCTTGAGAGATGCTTAGCAATCTTGGAGAAATTCTCAACGAATCTTCTGCAATAGCTTGCAAGCCCGAGAAAGCTTCGGAGCTGCTTCACATTCTGAGGAGGTTCCCACTCAACAATGGCATGCACCTTTGACGGGTCAACTTTGATGCCCTCGGCAGAGATGATGTGCCCAAGGTACACAACTTCCTTCAACCAGAACTCATGTTTGGAAAACTTAGCATAGAACTTATGCTCTCTTAGCTTATCAAGCACAAGCCGGAGATGTTCTTCATGCTCTTCCTCGGTTTCAGAAAAGACCAGAATGCCATCAAGATACAGCAAGACAAATTCATTCTTGAATGGGGAGAAGATATAATTCATCATCCGACAGAAGGTCGGTGGAGCATTTGCGACCAAAAGACATCATTGTATACTCATACGAGCCCAAGCTTGTCCTGAAGGCAGTCTTGGGAATGTCTTCTTCATGAATGTGAATCTGATGATAGCCCATCCTAAGATCAAGCTTAGAGAAGATCTTAGGCCCTTTCAATTGCTCGAACAACTCATTGATGTTGGGAACTGGATACTTGTTTCTAATCGTCTTCTTATTCAATGGACGGTAATCGACACAGAGTCGATCCGTTCCATGCTTCCTCTTGACAAAAATAACTCCACAACCCCAAGGAAATGAGCTTGGCCTGATCAGACCTAGACGCTCTTGCTCATCAAGCTGCTTCTTCAACTCTTTCAGCTCTTCTGGACCCAGTTTGTACAGTCGCTTACATACTCATTCAATTCCCGGTTCAAGCTCAATTACAAACTCAACTGCCTGGTGCGGAGGCATTCCTGGCAGTTCTTCCGTAAAGACATCTTCACAGCCACACACCACTCAGACTTGAGAAATTGGAGAGATCTCACCCTTCTTATTCAACGAAAACAAACGGATCGTGTCATCACACGCAGCGAAGATAATCACGTCCTCCGAAGGATGAGTTAGCTTGACTTATTTAGCTTGACAATCAAGAAATTCCTTGTTTATAGCCAGCCAATCCATCCCAAGGATCAGATCAGTATCAGATTTGCCAAGGACAACTGGAGAATCCGCGTAGGAATAGCCGCCCATCTTGACAGAGACATCAGGAACAAACACCCGAGAAGTCATTTGCATTCCCGGAGAAATGATTTTTAACGGCCTAGGAGTGTCTTCTGTCACAAGATCATGCTTTGCAACAAAAGGCCTTGAAATGAATGAATGCGATGCACCAGAATCAAATAAAACCTTTGCAGGAAAGTCATTAACCAAAAGATTACCCATTATCACAACTGAGGAGTTTTCTGCTTCTGCTGCATTCACCATATTGACTCTCGCAGACTTGGGATTGAACTTCACCATTGCATGTCCTGGAGGCTTCACTTGAGGAGGGGGCGGAAGACGCTGCTGAGTGGTGCACTTGTTGGAGTAATGACCCTTCTGCCCACACTTGTGACAAGTCACGTGTGACAGCGGACGGAATTGCACTTGAGGATTCCCTTGCTTCTGCTGCTGAAACCTCTGCTGGAAAGCTGAGTTGGGTGGGTGGGAAGAACCACGACCACCTTACTGCTTGAACTGCTGAATCTGCCGAGGAGGAGGAGACACCCAATATTTATTTGGCTTCTGGACCACCTGAGTTGAGGACGAGGAACTGGAATCTCTGAAATGCTTCCTTGAATTCTCCACTTTGAACAAAGTTGCTTCAGCCCTGAGAGCCAAGTTGTAGAACTTATCTAACTCACCAGGATCGTGCAAGGCAAGGGCCAACTGCAAGTCTTCCTTCAGACCACCTCTTAACTGATAAATCTTGCTCTTTTGATCTGGGATGTTTTATTTAGCATACCGAGACAGCTCAGGGAACTCGACATTGTACTTGTACACGGAAGATTCTCCTTGCTTCAAGCGTCTGAACTTCTCAGGCATCTCTTCCACGAAGCTAGAAGGTATATAGTGAGCCCTGAAATCCCTCCAGAATTCATCCTAGCTGAACATTATGTTGCATGTGGAGTCCCTCGACTGTTGTCACCATTCTGCCGCTTGTCCCTTGAGCTGAAAAGTTGCAAACTTGACGAAGTCCCTTGGTCGCACATTACTGCACTCGATGTGCTTGTTCATGTCACGAATCCAGTCATCAGCATCGAATGGCCGGTCACAAGACGTGAAGGACTTCGGTTGGTTCGCTAGGAATTGATTCAGAGTTGCAAACTGATGACCACCATGGTTGAAATTGCCTTGTTGCTGATTGTTCCTCTCTTGCAACAACTGAAGTAACATCTAAGTGTTAGCATTTGTTGCAGCCATCACCGCTTGACATGCCTCTCGAGGAGGAGGCGGAGGCGGAGGAGCTGGCGGCGGAGGGGGTGGTGGAGGATCAGCACTCTCACGACCCGGATTCTGGCGAGTTGGTGGAGCCATCCTGGAGATGGACAACACGTTAGACTAGAGATTAACATTCAAAGGTTAAGCTGAATCAATAGACAGAAATGTGTGAACAAGAATACTTAGCAATTGCATTCGAACAATAATTAGTAAGAATGCTTCCTCGACGTAACTGCCGACAACATCTGATTAAAAGCCACTCGCAAACCAAGTATGAGCTAGGATTGCGCTGAACAAATGTATGACAGAGATTCCATCCGATATCTTCGTGGATATGATCGCACGGGCTCGATCCTATAGTAGCCATCATGTACAAGGTAGTGCACATGACATATGAAGCGTCCCCGAGTCGTAGCAAGCTACAAGGACTCTTTAAGACACAACAAGAACCGCTATAAGATGACCGTGAACAAACAGATCCACTGAATGTTGAATCCCAACCTCACATCATGCAACTGTTGGAAGATTGTCCTATAAGTAACTACCTGATTTCCCACCTAAGAACTCCCGAAATTGCTGGTCATGCAATCTGGTCCACAGATACAAGGAGTAATATATCACTCAACTCCTATACTAACCCGTCCAGTGTATCACATTCGTCAACACATAACCAGAGATCTCGGAAACTCGTCTATTTTAGATCCTCGTAATCACAATGATACTAAGTGTGGTTATACATCCGGACCTATATGCACGACTACTCGGGAAGCCGGACTCCTATCGCCACTACTAGTATTGAAGCAACTTCGAACATCCACCGTCCTGAGATACTAAGAAATGTGAATGATAGCGATGTGCCCAAGAATCCCCTGGAGCTCAACTCCCTGGAAGAAATCAAGTCAGACAGGAGGCACCAAGATAGAACTCCGTCACATCGACATCATATAGATTCCAAAAATATTTGCGTGATCCTAAAAAAAATTGAGCGAGAAGAGGAGTAGAATTAAAATTCCCTAAGTCGTGAACCTCACCAAAGCATAGAAGAGGAGAAAAAAGAAACCTACTCTCTGATATAACTAAGACTCAAAATAGTTTTTCTAGACTGGACTCGGCCAAGTTCGATCACACAAAGGCTCCTGTGGTCGTAAGGCTCTGATACCAACTTGTAACGACTAAGCTGCGGCCCTTTCCTTATTTGGGGGCGAGGCCTCAAAAGGGGAAAGAGGCGCATCTAATGTGTTTTGCAAGCAAGATAATAATAGCAATATAAACAATTGAAAGAGTGACAAGTAGGGCATACACTTTCCATCTTATAAAGTACATAGTCATACAGTCATACATTATTCAAAACATGGAATGGTCCAACTACGGACAAGATAAACGACAAAAGCTATGATACCCCGCATGTTGGTCCCATGATCACGATCACGGACTCTAGTCCTCGGGATAAGTCACATACAGCCTGCCGCTGTACTCATCAAACTCCAACTTTAGCTGGTTGTCATCGGGAACTCCTGCATCTGGGGTACCGGTACCTGTGGGTGTTTGTAGTAAACCGTGAGCCCCGAGGACTCAGCAATCGCATGACCTTGGTATCCATTCTAACTAAGTTAAATGGGTGAGATAGATTAAGTGTTTGAGTTTGCAACATCCCAAGCATATGTGGTGGCTATCCTACAATGAACAGAAATAACATGTGGTGGTCTACGTAAGACGGTCGAAGACTAGAATGATCACTAAGTGATCCTTAACACCTACTTACGTCATTCATAACCCCACCATGTTCTCGACAAGAGAAGGAGCCGTGAAGGAGACAGTCACGGTTACACACTCGGTTGGCAAGTTTTATTTGAATTACTTTAAGTTGTCTAGAGCCGGATGTTAACAAAATATCCATGTTTGCCACATAGCCGCGGGCACAGCTTTCCGAAAGATTAAACCCTGCAGGGTGCTCCAACAAGTCCATCACAAATTACCACAGCCCGCATAGTAATCCTATATCACGAAACTCATGATCTCGTCGGATTCCTTAGAGGAAAACCTCAACTCTGAGAAGACCCAAAGTCTCACCAGAATCCCAATGCACAAGATATATCGCTAAGGTAAGACAAATCCAGCAAGACCTCCCGACGTGTCGACGATCCTGATAGGAGCCGCGTATCTCGTTCTCACGACACGACGGATGAGAGTACGTATATTGGTCGGATAGAAATCCCTCGAGTTGCCCTGGGTGGCCCCGCAAGTGGCTCTGGTTTGGACCAACGCTCATGAGGAGCACATGCCTGGGGGTTGACTAGATTCCTTGGGGTAGCTATTCCCTATGCATTTTTATCATTAAGTTATTAGCAAATTAACACCAAAGTTGGGTCCTGCCAGACAAGTATTAAAACTGAACTTTTTATTGAGGGGGTCCTCATAACAACCCCGAACGTGTTAGGAGCGCTCAGTTATGGAATAAAACACCGGTAGCCGAAACTAAGGCGGCAACAACGGAACAAATCACCCGGCAAAAGGCTAGGCCTTCCGTTATTCACCAAGTATATAGGTGCATTAATTAAATAGCAATTATATAAGATGATACCAAATTGCCCATGTTATCACATGAACCAGCTGGCACCTGCAACAAGCAACGCTATCAATTAGTGGTTGAGCAAGCCTAACTTAGTCAAACAATATTTGCTAGGAGGGGAGGTGCTTGAGGTTTCATGGCAATGTTTGATGGCCTATATATCATGTGTAGGCAGCGGAGATGTAACGAAGGAAACGTAACACTAAGCATAACAAAGCTAGAAACGGTGTCAAGGTCACGATCATCTTTCGTGTGATTTCTTCAGCCTCGAACTGCTCTTGCTCTTCCTGCACGAACTCTCCGGACTCCTCAAACTCGTTTCTGGCCCCGGTAACTACCCAAAAGAAACAAACACCTAATAAACACCAGCAACAAATGATGCAACAGACAATATGATGCATGTATGCACTGCTCCAAACAAGCACAGAAAACAACCCTACATCGATAAAACTATTGCCACCTCACCACAAGGGGATTTTCTACAGGAATGCTCAAAATCAGAAACCAATAAACACCGTTGGATTTATTGGGATTTTCTACCCCAAATCCATATATCATAGTGTCATCTTTGCATACATAAAACTCCACAACAGCAAAAGAAAATCTACACAGGATCAAAACTACATATAGTCAAGAAAAGGAACTACTCTTGAGCCAGTCCAAATTGGCAAGTCCATATCTGAACATTTCCAGAAATGGAAATATGCCCTATTTAGCACAAGAAAATTCACAATAAAAATAACACGAAGATATTATGAGGAGGGGACCCACCTGGCAGTGGCCCCTCACTTGATGACATGTGGGTCCACATCACCATAGCCAAATACACATGAAAAATACTCCCTCCAACGCACCTCACGCACTCACACATGAAAAAAACTTATTTTTGGGAACGGAGGGAGTAGGTGTAGAGGGGGTTTCGAACCCTGCACCTAACGCACTCACACCAACGCACTGCACTGTAGCTGCTCACAGAGTGGGGACTAACCCTAAGTCGCTGCTCTGCACCGCACACACAAAATACACTAACAAAAAAAGGGGAGCAGCCAGAGCAAAATACACTAACAAAAAAAGGGAAGCAGCCAGAGCCGACTCGCTTGCCACTGCCCTGCTTCGCTGCTACTGCACTGACTACGGCGTCAGGCGAAGTAATCTATCCTGCCACACAGATCGAAGAATCCACCGAAAAACAAAAGGGGCACGTACTGGGAATCGATCCCTCGATCTCATGGTAGCCCTGGCTTGATCGCAACAGCTGGGCCGGAGCGGTGACTCTCCTCTAACGGGGGTCCCACCCGAGACGACATGCAAACGCGGCGCCTTCTCTACTGAAGCAGAGAGACACTGGAGTCTCTCGCCGGTGCAGATTGACACACGTTCGCGCACATGCACGGCATCAGGGCGCGGCTGTTGCTACTGAACGCTGCTGCGCGGCTACTGCACGCAAGCTAATGCTGCAGCGCTTGAATCTACTGCTCCCGCTTGGAGCTGCTGCTAACAAACTGTTGCCGTTCCTATCTCCTGAAGCTGCTGCTACTGCTGCTAAGCAACAAAGCAGAGCACCGATAGCCATGCCTCTACTCGACGCGGGCGCTACAAAGGAAGGAGAAGACGGAGGGGAGCGGAACTTCGCTCACCTAGGGATAGGGAGTTGATCTAGCGCGGGAGATGAAGAGGACGACGAGCCGGAGCGGAAGAAGACCCGCCGGAGTTGAAGAAGTCGTCGTCGTCGTGGACGTCGAGGTGGAGGTCCTGGCGCCGAACTCTTCGTGAAAATGGAACCTTCTTGGCGTCCTCTTGCTCCTGGTGCTGACGGAGAGGAAGAAGAGCGCCGGATCACCTAGGCCCCAAACTCCTGCTCGAGCTGGCCATGGCGTGGAGCAGCTCAGGTTTCACCCCCGGCGGCGCTAGGGAAGAGAGGAGGGAGAGAAATGGAGGGCTAGGGTTGAAGAAGGGCTGGGGTGGCTCTTATGGCCCTCGAGATGTGAGCCAGCCGTCTGATGGAGGAGGAACTTGATATTGTGGTGGCTATGGCGTCGTACTGTTGACGTCGAGAGGAAGGAGACGAGGGATGCTCTACTGGGCTAGATCGAATGTCTACTAGGCCTAAAGGCTGGCCTGGCACTAACTTAAGTTAAAACCGAAATAACCCTGTGTCTTTATTTATATAACCAGACAACCACACAATTCCCACAGAAAATAAGAAGGGGTTTAAATAAAATAAAATACTAGGCTAAACAAAATAATATAACCTATTTACTAAAATAGATTTCACTATTTTTAGGCAAGGCAAACTATCTGCTTTATTATTAAACCTAGGTTGTTTTACAATAAAAACAAATGCCAGTGCTTGGAGAAAACTAAAAGAGCTCCACTTCTCCACTCACAAGAATTGAGAGGAAAGATGGAACATTTTTATAGGATTTTTCAAAAAAGTTGGAAAGCACAAGTATACAAATATTTGAATAGGAAGGGTTTGAACCATGGTGCTTCAAAGGTTTTCAGTGGCTTTGTTGCACCCACTCACAAGCACAAGATCACAAACTCACATGCACTCACATAACCACCAAGGTGGCATAACACACAAGATCAAACAATTAAGGCAAAAGGAAAAAAGAAACAAGATATGCATGATGCATGAGATGCTCATGAAATGACAATGCCACAAGCCTCACATCCATAACATTGCCTCAAGAGAGTTGCCAAACATGGAAAGGATTACAAAAGGGGAAGGAAAAGCACTTGGGATGTTACAAGGCAGGAGGCCTTTCCTTTTCTATCCGATGTTATGTTTGTGCTAGCCTTCTTAAGGAAAAACTTGTTTACTTATGTATGTACTGAGATATTGTTTTCTTCCGCTGACTCGTTTGTATTTGAGCTTATGTATTTGAGCCGTAGAGGACTGTGGCTTGTAATATGAAGCTTGTATGACTTTAATTTGTGTCTAGAGTTGTGTTGTGATATCTTCCCGTGAGTCCCTAATCTTGGTCATACGCATTTGCATGTATGATTAGTGTACGGTCAAAATGGGGGGGTCACAACAGTTCAGAGCAATTTCTCCATCCACCCTTGTATTTTCTCCCATACTCTGTCCCTAAGATACCGGAAAGTGTCATTTCTAGATTGCCCAACGTCAGTTGGCATCCCTAGATATCTATCACTCAAGGATTCATTCTGGACATTAAGAGCATTCTTCACATTTTGTCTCGGAGTTTGGGGGCACCCTCTGCTGAAAAATATGGATGATTTCTGGTTTATTCTTTGATCAGAAGCAGCGCAATAAGTATCGAGCAGGTTTGACACCTCATTTTCACCTTCAACACTTGATTTGGAAAGCAACAAGTTGTCGTCAGCAAAGAGGAGATGGTTTACGACACGTGTCATTGGAGCTACCTTGATCCCACTCAGTGCCGAAGACTCAGAACTGGATTTCAGGAGGCACGAAAGGACCTCTGCTGCAATCAAAAAAATCAAGGGGAAATAGGACCTCCCTGCCGAATCCCTCTCGAGGGTTTGAACTCCTCAAGCTTTTCACAATTAAAAATAACTTAAAATGAAACCGAACTGACCACAACCTATCACAATGTCAATCCATGTTGGGTCAAAACCCACCTTGCCCAAAATAGCCTTGAGATATGGCCATTCGAGCATGTCGTACGCCTTCATCATGTATAACTTAAAAGCACAAAAGTTGTTGGCCTAGGATTTGTTCCTCTTCATAAAATGGAGACACTCATAGTCACTGATGATGTTATCTGTGATTAGCCTACCCGGAATAAAGGCACACTATTCCTCCGTGATAATATCAGGCAGGATGACATTTAACCTGTTTGCCACCACATTCGAAGCTATCTTGTAGAGCACATTACACAAACTTATCTATCTGAATTGAGAGAGTAGGAATGGATTTTGTACCTTGGGGATGAGTACCAGTGATAACCCACAATGTAGGGGATCGCAACAGTTTTCGAGGGTAGAGTATTCAACCCAAATTTAATAATTCGACACAAGGGGAAGCGAAAGAATATTCTCAAGTATTAGCAGCTGAGTTTGTCAGTTTCAACCACACCTGAAAGATTAGTGTCTGCAAACAAAGTGTCAGTAGCAAAGTGGTATGATAGCAACGGTGTCAGAAAAAAATCTGTTGACGGCGGACTATTCCTAACTTGTTGTATCAATGGCGCCAGTAAAGAGCACGTGGATGGGGAACTATTCTTCCCCGGCAACGGCTCCAGAAAAGTCTTGCGACAAGTAGCAGCAAAGTAACAGCAGTAGTGACAGCAGTAGCAAGGAACAGCAGTAGTGACAGCAGTAGGAGCATGTGGGGACCCCGACTTACTAGTAGAGAATCGTCGTGCTCAGTGATCCCAGAGATCAATGCTCACCGAACACAGATACTGAATAAAGAGTCTTACATCCGAGTACCGATTATTACAACACGTGACCAAAGGGTCAAGATCACAAGACAGGGCCTAAGGCCAATCACACGACTACATTAATAGCGGAAAACAAAGGGGGCTAAGCGGGTGCCCATGCCATCAAGCCTACACCGACAGGCATTCTGACTCGGAATCGTCCTAGTTCGTAGGGGTGTCGCCGAAGACATACTTATCTCCAAACTCCGGTCCTTCCATGTCTGGTCAATAACATATACAGTGGCAAGCCAATGAGTACTTTGAATGTACTCGCCAACAACCCATGATATGAACAATGAAAGTGAAGGATAACAATATCATGCATTTCTAATATAACTCATCGGGGTGGAATGGTCATGAATATGCATCAAGTTAAAGAATTACTCTTGAAGAACAGGTTACAGATATCAACATATCTGTTGAGGGCTGAACCATCCGGGTTCACCCTATATGCCAAGTCACCAAACTTGGTCATATCATTGCTATCATAGCAACACTTTTCTTATCACCACACGCAACTCACGCACACTTGGTTTATACGGAAATATCAGGACATAGTTTAAGCAGGATTACCCAACTTTCCTTGACCGTGGACACGGCTATTCAAATAGTTTACACTCTGCAGAGGTAGTACGCTGGACCCACGAGATCCGGGAAACTTCCGTGTCATCCACGACTCGCGGTATATCACATACTCGAGGTAAGTACCCGATCAATGCCTTTCCCCTGACGATACTAGACAAAGCGGTCCATTGATTGGTACCCGGCCCACATGTTGTACGTCTTACGAGCACCAACTCTGGACAGTACCAACCATGCGGGGACCAACGCTGTGACTGGAACTCATAAAAATGGCATAGTCGTCCTACCCGGCACGACCCCATCACGAGAGTGACCACATATCACTCCCGCCACTAGTAATGTGGCTCTTTGCTAGCACCGACCAGAGTAATTAACATAGCCCCGTCCCATAAGGGGTAACATGGTCGTACTGGTAAAGTTGGGACGGTCGACACATCATAAATCTAATCCCATTTCCGAAACCTTACTCACACAAATACCGGGTGCATCACTTCACCAAAAGTGACTACATAACTCATCATCACCCTCGGGCATTAGTGGCACCCGACAGGTTTTCATAAACTCTTGCTTTATGACAACATCATGCTCATGATTGTACTATTGCTACCTTTACTTGTTAACATGGTATTAGCATGACCCTAAGGGGTAGAGTCAAGCTCAATGCATGTGCTCCGGGGGAGCCTTCGGTAAGATCACATCAAATGATTACCGACACTTATGATCTTATGCAACGGGAATAACTTGCTATCTTAACATGCAAAGTAACATATGCTCAGTCATGGTCAAAGGGTTGCTTGCCTTGGTCAGCTAAGTATCAGGGGTCTTCGAGGTCTTCCGCTCTAACTCCCTCGTCACACGGGTTTTCTATCGTCGATAAAACAATAAATAAGGAATAGCTCACACAGAAACAGTCCACAAAGTCATTTTAAAAATGTTCCTTATTACTGATAAATCTAAGATATCATTTTAAAAATACTTGCCTTAATTTTCCTTGGAGGAATATTTTTGAAAACAACCAAGCAGAAGCAAAACTATTCCATTTTAGCCCTTTTTAATATTGTAAAATAGAATAGTTGCTGGAAAAATTCATCTAAGCATCTCATTAAATACTACACATTTTTAGAAAAATAACACTGGAAGAATTATATTTTTACACTGGTTAAATGTTTTTATAAAAATCTTAGAAATCCAAGTTTTAAAATAAAAAGAAAACAGGCCAGCTCCTGGCCTGGCTCGGCCCAGAGCTGGGCTAGCGCACGGCCAGCCCACGGCCTGCCCAGGCGCGCGCGCCATCAGGTTTGAACCTGACGCGCGGGGCCATGTGGTCAGTGGCCGAGGCCAGCGCGGGGGAGGAGGCTGGGCCACCGACACATGGGTGACACCTGTCGGGGTCGTCTCCTACCTCCAGCCAGAGAGAAGGAGGAGGACACCGACGAGGTTGCCGACGTGCTCAAACTCCAATGAACACGGGAATTGGTCCGCCTGACCGTCGCCTACCTGTTGGTGGTCGAAAAAACGAAGGGGAGGCAGGGGTTCGCCGGTGACGAGGAGGCCGTGGCGGAGGGGTTTTGGGAAGTGGTCGAGGGGTGGCTAGAGACACGGAAAAGCTCGAGCGAGTTAGAGGAAAAATTCTTGGGGTCAAGGGGGTCAGTTTGGTGGGTCGAGGGGCGCAGGAGTCGTCGTGTAGCCGGAGATCTACCGGAGCTCCGAGGCGGAGGGGCCTCGGTCGATCTCGAGCACCGGGGCTCTCCTGGTTTGCTGGGGCGGCTAGGGAGGTGCTAGTGGATGCGGCGACGCTATCCGAGGGGTGCTGGAGCGAGGGGGAGGGCTATTTATAGGCCCGCGACGGTGAGCAGATTCGGGAGCGTCGGTAACTCACCGTGGCGCGCATGGGGGTCCAGAGAGAGGTCGGGGTTGAAACAACGGTCTCAGGACGTGGTATTGGACTGCCCGAACCATCTGCAACAGAGAGAGGGAGAGAGAAGGCGAGCATTCGTGGCCGCGCAAGCTTCGCCGATTCTGGAGCGCGCGGGCACGCGTCGCGCGAGCTCTAGCGTGAGAGGGGAGGGCCCCTTAGGCTTGCCCGACGCAGAGGGGCTGTCGGGGAGGAGGTTGGACATCTCGGGGGAGGCTGGAACTGTCCGAGGGCGTCGCCCCCACCTCGGTGACTCCCTGTAGCGCGCCCAGAGCGGAGTTTTGGCATGCCACGGCATGCTGGTGTGCTCTGGGGCACTTTGGACGTGTCTAGCATGTCCTGGCACTTGCTGGGGGTGTGGCTAGCCATTTAGTTTTAGTGGGAGCTTCGGCTGGTCAAATGAGGCAAGAAATACTGGTGCTGTCAGTCATGAACTGAGGTCTAAATTGGGGTTTTTGGCCTTTCCACTTTGAACGAATGAGGGGCCAGTTGACTGGGGTTAGATACAAGTGATGGCTGCTTAATCTAAGAGTTTGAAGCAAAGGAGTTTGGTTTAGCTGTGGCTAAGGTGGCTTTTTCCTATCTGTCGAAAGGTGTTCGACAGTGGGCATAAGGGGTTGCACCCCACCACTGGTGCTGAGACTTAACATGTTTGGTTTTCATGGTAAACCATGGAGTTCCACCAAATTTGAGCTCCAAAGGACAAGTTTAGCTTTGTAAACTTGAAATCACTCCAATATGACCAGATATGTTCCTTTCAAAGGGAGTGTGGGCAAACTAAGTCCCACAAATCCCATTTTTGGTGTAGAACCCTCATTTGAGGTATTAGGCACTCCTGCAAACTTTATCCTCATTGGACAAACTTTGCTATGTAGAGTTGCTCTAACTTGATTCTGGACAGACAGGGTTTTTGGGTTATTTGGGGTCCTTATCCACCTTTGATCAAGGTGAAACTTTATGTGGACACCAAACAAGGCTTAGGGACATCACTGGAATTTTCTAGGAATTTATTGAGAATATTTCCTTTGGAAATATTTCAAAATGCCAAAACAGACAGAAATAGATTTTATAGTTTTAATTAATAAATATAATATAAAATGGGGTTTAAAATCCTATGTATGGAAAATATATGTCCTTCTGATCATCTCTAAATTTAATCAGATTTTTCCAAAGCAGAAAAGTATTTTTCCATGTTGGAATACCAATTCTGACCTTACAAATGGACAGGTTATTTAATTAGGAAAATACTCACAAAAATAATTATTTTTGTGGTTTTGAAATATAAAGATAGGTAAAAATCAGATTACCAAATATGAGTAGTAGCACTGCTTGCTATCAAAGACATGTAGTGCAACTCAAGGTGGTTTTACTTTGGTTATCAAAGGTTTTTGGAAATCAGTTATAATACCAAAGGAATTTAGGGTTTTAAAACCTCACATGATCAAGCATACAAGAATACAATGTCAATCATGGCACTCACAACATTAGTTTGGAAAAAGTTTTAACACGCTCAGAATTTTACAATAAAGACAAGTGATAGCAAAAACAGGGTGTGACAGACCTATCCCCTTACAAGAATCTCGTCCCCGAGATTCCTAAGCTAGGTGCTAAAAAGGTCTGGAAACTCACGCTCCCATGTAGCTTCGGCTTCGGTGTGGTTGCTCCATTGAACCTTGAAATACTTGATAGTGCGGCTTCGAGTGCATCGCTCTGCTTCATCCAGAATGCGGATTGGCCTCTCGCGATAGGTGAGTCAGACTGAAGGTCAATGGCCCGGTGATCAATGTCCTTATAAGGATCAGAACAACTTGGTGTCTGGAGACACTTCCGAAGCTATGACACGTGGAAAATTGTGCACACCCGAAAGTTCCGGAGGTAATTCCAGCTGATAAGCGACCTCTCCAGGCCTTGCCGTGATCTTGAATGGCCCAATGAACCTTGGAGCGAGCTTCCCCTTAATGTGGAAACGTTTGGTTCCCTTGAGAGGTGTGACTCGGAGGTACACCAGATCTCCGGGAATGAACTCCACATTCCTGCGGCGAGAGTCCACATAACTCTTTTGTCGTGACTTGGCTGCCTTCAGATTTTCTTGGACTAGTTGCACCTTCTCTTCTGCCCCGTGCAAAACTTCTGGTCCGAAAATCAGCCCGTCTCCGGTTTCTGACCAGTTGAGCGGGGTGCAGCATTTTCATCCGTACAACACTTCAAACGGGGCCATCTGGAGACTAGACTGGTAGTTGTTGTTGTATGAAAACTCAGCGAACGGCAGACAGTCTTCCCATTTGGCTCCATGCGCTAGGACGCATGCGCGGAGCATATCTTCAAGTATCTGATTCACCCTTTCCGTCTATCCTCCCGTCTACGGGTGGAAGGCGGTGCTGAAAGAGAGCTTGGTACCGAGGGCTTCCTGAAGTTTCCTCCAAAACCTTGAGGTGAACTGCGTGCCTCGGTCAGATACAATCTCCTTTGGAACTCCATGAAGACTTACTATGCGCTCGATATAGATACTAGCCAACTTGTTCCCGTCATATGTGGTGTTGACAGGGATGAAATGGGCCACTTTGGTCAAATGGTCGATAGGAACCCATATCGAGTTATGTCCCTTTCTAGAACTTGGTAGGCCAGTAATGAAATCCATCCCTACCTTTTCCCACTTCCAGTCCGGCACCTGGAGAGGTTGTAGCAGTCCTGCGGGTCGTTGATGATCAGCCTTAACTAGCTGACACACATCGCACTTGGCCACATACGACGCGATTTCCCTCTTCATGTCGTGCCACCAGAATCTTTCTCGGAGATCTTGATACATCTTGGTACCACCGGCGTGAATGGAGTAGGGTGTATCATGAGCTTCCCGTAGGATGAGTTCCTTGAGTTCGGCCTTGTTGGGTACGCATGAACGTTTCCCAAACCACACCACTCCTTGATTGTCCTCCAAGAATCCTGGGGCCTTGCCTTCTGGAATCTTCTTCTTGATACATTCGACGCTCTTGTGACCCTTCTGGGCCTCCTTGATGTCATCTTCCAGCATTGGTTTGACTTTGAGATTATCTAGTAATCCTGGTTCCACCAGTTCTAATCCGAAGTTCTCCAATTCTTCGTATAAGGCGGGCTACCTTTCCTTAAGCATGACGCTTAAGGTGCTGGTCTTCTGACTCAAGGCGTCGGCCACCACATTTGCCTTACTGGGGTGATATTGAATGCTGAGGTCATAGTCTTTGATCAACTCCAACCATCTTTGTTGCCTCATATTCAATTCCCTTTGGGTGAAAATATACTTCAGACTCTTGTGGTCGGTGTATATTTCACATCGCTTCCCCAGAAGGTAATTTCGCCATGTCTTCAGGGCATGCACTACTACTGCCAACTCGAGATCATGGGTGGCATAATTCTCCTCATGTGGGCGCAGTTGCCGTGAAAAGTATGCCACGACCCTGCCATCCTGCATTAGAACCCCACCTAGCCCGATCCTTGAGGCATCGCAGTATATCACGAACTCCTTGCTGATATCTGGAGTGGCCAATACCGGGGCGGTGGTTAGCCTCTTCTTCAACTCTTGGAAGCTTGCCTCAAATTCCGGTGTCCATTCCGGAAGTCGCGCGATGCGGGAGAATCCTTCTATGAACTTGCGGTAGTATCCTGCGAGTCCGAGGAAGCTCCTGACTTTCTTCACTTTGATTGGCGATTCCCAGTTGGTTACCGTGGTAATCTTAGAGGGATCAACTTCCAATCCACTTGCCGTCATGGTATGACCTAGGAATCCAACTTCGTTCAGCCAAAACTAGCATTTCTGAACTTGGCATATAGTTGGTGCTCTCCGAGCTTTTCCAATACTAACCTCAAGTGTTGCTCATGCTCTTCTTCGGACTTGGAAAAGATTAATATGTCGTCAATGAATACGACGAAAAACTTGTCCAAATATTCCATGAAGACCTTATTCATGAGGTACATGAAGTAAGCTGGGGCATTCGTCAATCCGAAGGACATGACAGTGCATTCATACAGACCGTACCGGGTCACAAATGCCGTCTTCGGAATGTCTTCGGGTCGAATCTTTAGTTGGTAATATCTAGATCGGAGGTCGATCTTGGAGAATACCTTTACTCCATTAAGTTGGTCGAACAAGTCTTCAATCTTGGGGAGTGGATACTTGTTCTTAATCGTGACCTCATTGAGTGAACGGTAATCGATGCAAAGTCGGATTGTCCCATCTTTCTTGGACACGAAGAGAACAGGCGATCCCCAAGGTGACGCACTTGGACGAATAAACCCTTTCCTTAGTTGCTCATCCAGTTGCTTCTTCAACTCCGCTAGCTCTTTGGATCCCATCCTGTAAGGCTTCTTATAGATAGGCCTTGATCCAGGCATGAGTTCGATGATGAACTCGATGTCTCGGTCAGGAGGCATCCCTGGTAGCTCATCAGGAAAGACATCCGGGTACTCACAGACTATTGGCACTCGGTCGAGTCCTTCCTTTGATAGGTTGTTAACTCGTGGCACTCGAGTGGGTACTGGCATAGAGACATACTTGACTTTGACCCCTTGGTCACTTGTCATGGTAATGGCCCTGTTAGCACAGTCCAAGATACTCTGATGCTTGGCCAACCAGTCCATACCGAGGATTACTTCTAGGCCCTGTGACTTAAGCACAATGAGATCTGCTGAGAGGCTCGTCCCATTGATAACTATCCCAACCTTTCTACACCCTAGGTTGGTTCTCAAAACTGCTCCCGGGGTTTGAATTGCCATATGCCCACGAAGCAAGGTAGGTTCTAGTCCACACTTTCCGCAAACTTTTGCGTAACAAAGGAATGCGAAGCACCACAATCAAACAATACTGTTCCTGGGGTAGAGTTGACGAGGAACGTACCCAGAATGCAGTCCGGGTCTTCCTGTGCCTCTTTCACGGAAATATGATTAATCCGCCCCTTGTTGTGATACTGCTGATTGCGGGAGCCTGGTTCCTGCCTGGTGCTCCTTGGCCTGGATTTGGCGCATTGGGGCGCGGAACATCTGGTTTCTTTTTGGGGCACTGCCTGGAATAGTGCCCTGGTTGTCCACACCCGAAATAGGTAACTTGCGCTGGAAGGTTGGTCTTGCTCCCACCGTTGTTTGGCAGTGTGCTTGCTGGCTTGACGCTGACTTGCTGAGGTTGGTAATTGTGGCGAAATGTTGGATGCTTGTACTGCTGCTGCTGATAGTTGGGTCTTGCTGGGGCTGACTGCCATGGTCGTGGTTTCGAGTTGATCGGTCCTCCACTACTTATTAGCTTGCGCTTACGGATGTCGTCCATTGCACGACGCTTGTCTTCCAACATAAGAGCCTTATTAAACAGGTCACTGAAGGTCCGACATTCACAAACAACAAGTTGATACTGGAGTGACTGTTGTAGTCCTTCCATAAAGCACTCCACTTTGGCAGCCTCAGTGCTGACATCTTCAGGCGCATACCTTGATAGAAGGTTGAACTTCTGAAAATACTCCTTGACTGATCCACTGCCTTGCCTTAAGGCTCAGAATTCCCGCTTCTTAATGGTCATCATCCCTGGAGGGATGTGAGCGGCGCGGAATCCATCCTTGAACACGGCCCAAGTGATGACTTGCCCGGCTCGCATGATCTGAAATCCATCCCACCAGGCTTTGGTTGTGCCTCCGAGACAGTGGGTTGCATAGAGAACTTTCTCGTCGTCGTCAGTGCACTTGACCAGTGTGAGAAGGTCTTCAATAGTGCGGATCCAGTCATCGGCATCCAAGGGCTCAGTCGTCTCCGTGAATATGGGCGGCGTAGTCCGCATAAACTCAGAGAGAGTTGAGCGACCGTTGCCATTCCCGTTCTGGGGCGGGTGGTTCACCAAAGTTTGAGCCAGCTGCCGAATAGCGGCATTGTTGGCTTGACGCTCCTCCCGAAGAGCTTGAAGGAACTGAGCCATGGTCAAGCTTTCAGGGGGAGGCGGCGGCGGAGGAACATCGTCTTGCTGCACATGGTGATCTCCAGCTTGAGCTTCCCCTCCAGTTCCCTGCTGCTGTCCTGAAGAGGCAGAGCCGGGGTTGCCGAAAGTGCTGTTGCGAGTTGCATTCACCATCCTGTCAGGGGAGTAGACAGGTCAAATTCTGCTGAACCGGTTGCACTCGAAAGGGATGACGTTCTAGTAAAGAGGGGGGGGGTCTGGTGTGTGCTAGTGTGCAAGGTTTTATGACAAAGGTTTTTGAAAAGAACTATTGCACTAATTTTAAAAGCAAGCAATGCAGTCGCTCACAAGCTGCTCAAGGCAGAATGCGACTTGCATCCAACAGGTTCACACAACATCCGGGTTATAAAATCCTGATACAAGAACTCCTATGTTCGGTACATCCTACGCTGCTAAGCGATCGACTGCGCGGTCTCATAAGCCGGCTCTGTGGGATCTTCGTCTTCATCTTCATCTATGTCTTCATCTTCATTAGTGCTTCCTTTCCTCGAAGGGGTAGGGGAAGGAAGTAAACCATCTCGACGTCTCTTGGTTGGTGAGGTAGCGAAAAGCTCGGTGTACTCTTCTGCGGTTAAACGTCGACTCTGAAGAGGAACAGCCTGAAGCGGGGGTATTCCTCCTCGGAAAGCAAAGCCAGGTGATATCACAGGTGCTCCTTCTTTCTTCACCTTGTTGTTCTTCATCTTGTCCATACGAAGTAGGTCCTTAACTTGGTGCAGCTCTTGGCGAATCCTAGTTGACTCCTTGATCAAAAGATGCGTCAAGGTGTCTGAGGAGAGGCTCAAGTAGGTCTGAAACCTTAATGGCATCCCGTCCTTAGATGAGGGGTTGAGTGTCCAGCTTCCGTCTATCTTATCCTTAACAGAAGGTAGGTGACGAGTAGTGGGTTCGTCCGCCATCTCAGGAAGGATGTCGCGGAGTCGCACGAGTGCCTCTTGTGCTGCAGTCTCCACAGCCAACATCAGACCCTCCATTTGTGGACCTTCAAAGAACCAGCTAGTTGGGGAGTCATTAGCCTTCACTATCACGTCCACGTGATACTCCTTGGTGTCGGCGTTGACCCAGTGTTCGTGGTATAGAAAGACGGGCGTGCGACGCACTTGACACTTCTCGAGGCTATCACTCAAAAGCAGAGGAAAGCCCGTTCCCAGAAGAGTCTCGGGTATGGCGGCCATCTACAAGGTGTAGAGGAGAGGGTTAGAAATATATGATGGTGCGGTTCTCGGGTCAATCTATGTGCACTAATTGTCCGGCTATCGCCCATGCTACCTAAGGCTTCCTATAGTCAGGATGGCTCTGATACCAGCTCTGTGGGGACCCCGACTTACTACTCGAGAATCGCCGTGCTCAGTGATCCCAGAGATCAATGCTCACCGAACACAGATACTGAATAATGAGTCTTACATCCGAGTAACGATTATTACAACACGTGACCAAAGGGTCAAGTTCACAAGACAGGGCCTAAGGCCAATCACACGAGTACACTAATAGCGGAAAACAAAGGGGGCTAAGCGGGTGCCCATGCCATCAAGCCTACACCGACAGGCATTCTGACTCGGAAGCGTCCAAGTTCGGAGGGCTGTCGCCGATGACATACTCATCTCCAAACTCCGGTCCTTCCATGTCTGGTCAATAACATATACAGTGGCAAGCCAATGATTACTTTGAATGTACTCGCAAACAACCCATGATATGAACAATGAAAGTGAAGGATAACAATATCATGCATTTCTAGTATAACTCATCGGGGTGGAATGATCATGGATATGCATCAAGTTAAAGAATTACTCTTGAAGAACAGGTTACAGATATCGACATATCTGTTGAGGGCTGAACCATCCGGGTTCACCCTATATGCCAAGTCACCAAACTTGGTCATATCATTGCTATCATAGCAACACTTTTCTTATCACCACACACAACTCACGCACACTTGGTTTATGCGGAAATATCAGGACGTAGTTTAAGCAGGATTACCCAACTGTCCTTGACTGTGGACACGGCTATTCGAATAGTTTACACTCTGCAGAGGTAGTACGCTGGACCCACGAGATCCGGGAAACTTCCGTGTCATCCATGACTCACGGTATATCACATACCCGAGGTAAGTACCCGATCAATGCCTTTCCCCTGACGATACTAGACAAAGAGGTCCACTCGATTGGTACCCAGCCCACATGTTGTACGTCTTACGAACACCAACTCTGGACAGTACCAACCATGCGGGGACCAACGGTGTGACTGGAACTCATAAAAATGGCATAGTCGTCCTACCCGGCACGACCCCATCACGAGAGTGACCACATATCACTCCCGCCACTAGTAATGTGGCTCTTTGCTAGCACCGACCAGAGTAATTAACATAGCCCCATCCCATAAGGGGTAACGTGGTCATACTGGTAAGGTTGGGACGGTCGACACATCATAAATCTAATCCCATTTCCGAAACCTTACTCGCACAAATACCGGGTGCATCACTTCACGAAAAGTGACCACCTAACTCATCATCACCCTCGGGCATTAGTGGCACCCGACGGGTTTTCATAAACTCTTCCTTTACGACAACAAAATGCTCATGATAGTACTACTGCTACCTTTACTTGTCAACATGGTATTAGCATGACCCTAAGGGGTAGAGTCAAGCTCAATGCATGTGCTCCGGGGGAGCCTTCGGTAAGATCACATCAAATGATTACCGGCACTTATGATCATATGCAACGGGAATAACTTGCTATCTTAACATGCAAAGTAACATATGCTCAGTCATGGTCAAAGGGCTGCTTGCCTTGGTCAGCTAAGTATCCAGGGTCTTCGAGGTCTTCCGCTCCGACTCCCTCGTCACACGGGTTTTCTATCGTCGATAAAACAATAAATAAGGAATAGCTCACACAGAAACAGTCCACAAAGTCATTTTAAAAATGTTCCCTATTACTGATAAATCTAAGATATCGTTTTAAAAATAATTGCCTTAATTTTCCTTGAAGGAATATTTTTGAAAACACCCAAGCAGAAGCAAAAGTATTCCATTTTAGCCCTTTCTAATATTGTAAAATAGAATAGTTGCCGGAAAAATTCATCTAAGCATCTCATTAAATACTACACATTTTTAGAAAAATAACACTAGAATAATTATATTTTTACACTGGTTAAATGTTTTTATAAAAATCTTAGAAATCCAGGTTTAAAAAAAAAAAACAGGTCAGCTCGTGGCCTCGCTCGGCCCAGAGCTGGGCTAGCCCAGGGCCAGCCGACGGCCTGCCCAGGCGCGCGTGCCGTCAGGTTTGAACCTGACGTGCGGGGCCCTGCGGTCAGTGGCCGAGGCCAGCGCGGGGGAGGAGGCTGGGCCACCGACAGGTGGGATACACCTGTCGGGGTCGTCTCCTATCTCCAGCAAGAGAGGAGGAGGAGGACGCCGACGAGGTTGCCGACGTGCTCAAGCTCCAACGAACACGGGAATGGGTCCGCCTGACCGTCGCCTACCTGCTGGTGGTCGAAACAACGACGGGGAGGCAGGGGTTCGCCGACGAGGAGGAGGCCGTGGCGGAGGGGTTTCGGGAAGTGGTCGAGGGGGTGGCTAGAGACACGGAAAATCTCGGGCGAGTTGGGGTCTAGGGGGTCAGTTTGGTGGGTCAAGGGGCGTCGGAGCCTTCGTGTAGCCGGAGATCAACCGAAGCTCCGAGGCGGAGGGGCTAGGTCGATCTCGAGCACCGGGACTCTCCTGGTTTGCTGGGGCGGCTAGGGAGGTGCTGTTGGATGCGGCGAAGCTATCTGAGGGGTGCTGGAGCGAGGGGGGCTATTTATAGGCCCGCGACGGTGAGCAGATTCGGGAGCGCCGGTGACTCACGGTGGCGCGCATGGGGGTGCAGAGAGAGGTCGGGGTTGAAACCACGGTCTCAGGACGTGGTATTGGATTGCCCGCACCATCTGCAGCAGAGAGAGGGAGAGAGAAGGCGAACATTCGTGGCCGCGCAAGCTTGGCCGATTCTGGAGCGCGCGGGCACGCGTCGCGCGAGCTCTAGCGCGAGAGGGGAGGGGCCCTGAGGCTTGCCCGACGCAGAGGGGCTATCGGAGAGGAGCTTGGACATCTCGGGGGAGGCTGGAACTGGCCAAGGGCGTCGCCCCCACCTCGGTGACTCCCTGTAGCGTGCCCAGAGCGTAGTTTTGGCATGCCACGACATGCTGGTGTGCTCTGAGGCACTTTGGATGTGTCTAGCATGTCCTGGCACTTGCTGGGGGTGTGGCTAGCCGTTTGGTTTTAGTGGGAGCTTCGACTGGTCAAATGAGGCAAGAAATACTGGTGCTGTCAGTCATGAACTGAGGTCTAAATTGGGGTTTTGGCCTTTCCACCTTGAACCAGTGAGGGGCCAGTTGACTGGGGTTAGATACAGGTGCTGGCTGCTTAATCTAAGAGTTTGAAGCAAAGGAGTTTGGTTTAGCTGTGGCTAAGGTGGCTTTTTCCTATCTGTCAGAAGGTGTTCGACAGTGGGCACACAGGGTTGCACCCCACCACTGGTGCTGAGACTTAACAGGTTTGGTTTTGGTGGTAAACCATGGAGTTCCACCAAATTTGAGCTCCAAAGGACAAGTTTAGCTTTGTAAACTTGAAATCACTCCAATATGACCAGTTCTGTTCCTTCCGAAGGGAGTGTGGGAAAACTAAGTCCCACAAATCCCATTTTTGGTGTAAAACCCTCATTTGAGGTATTAGGCACTCCTGCAAAGTTTTAGCCTCATTGGACAAACTTTGCTATGTAGAGTTGATCTAACTTGATTCTGGACAGACAGGGTTTTTGGGTTATTTGGGGTCCTTATCCACCTTTGATCAAGGTGAAACTTTATGTGGACACCAAACAAGGCTGAGGGACATCATTGGAATTTTCTAGGAATTTATTGAGAATATTTCCTTCGGAAATATTTCAAAATGCCAAAACAGACAGAAATAGCTTTTATATTTTTAATCAATAAATATAATATAAAATGGGGTTTAAAATCCTATGTATGGAAAATATATGTCCTTCTGATCATCTCTAAATTTAATCAGATTTTTCCAAAGCAGAAAAGTATTTTTCCATGTTGGAATACCAATTCTTACCTTAGAAATGCACAGGTTATTTAATTAGGAAAATACTCACAAAAATAATTATTTTTGTGGTTTTGAAATATAAAGATAGGTAAAAATCAGATTACCAAATATGAGTAGTAGCACTTCTTGCTATCAAAGACATGTAGTGCAACTCAAGGTGGTTTTACTTTGGTTATCAAAGGTTTTTGGAAATTAGTTATAATACCAAAGGAATTTAGGGTTTTAAAACCTCACATGATCAAGCATACAAGCATACAATTTCAATCATGGCACTCACAACATTAGTTTGGAAAAAGTTTTAACAAGCTCAGAATTTTATAATAAAGACAAGTGATAGCAAAAACAGGGTGTTACACGGCAGCAGTAGTAACAGCACAGTAACAGCAGTAGCGACAGCAGTAGCAGCAAAGTAACATAGCAAGGACCAGTAGTAAAAGACTCGTAGGCAGTGGATCGGTGATGGATGAGTATGCCAGATGTGATTCATCATGTAACAACTATAACACGGAGAGATAAGTAACTAGCTCCCGTTCGTCAATCAAATGTAGGCATGTATTACGTATGTAGTCATGCGTGCTTAGGGAAAAGAACTTGCATGACATCTATTGTCCATCCCTCCCGTGGCAGCGGGGTCCTAATGGAAACTACGGGATATTAAGGTTCTCATTTTAATAAAGAACCGGACCAACGCATTAACACTTGGTGAATACATGAACTCCTCATACTATGGTAATGTCCGGGAGTGGTTCCGGCTATTGTCACTCCGGGGTTGTCGGGTCATAACACATAGTAGGTGACTACAACTTGCAAGATAGGATCTAAAACACACATATATTGGCGACAACATAATAGGTTCTGATCTGAAATCATGGCACTCGGGCCCTAGTGACAAGCATTAAGCATGGCAAAGTAGTAGCAACATCAATCTCAGAACATAGTGGATACTAGGGATCAATCCCCGTCAAAACTAACTCGATTACATGATAGATCTCATCCAACTCATCACCGTCCAGCAAGCCTACGATGAGATTACTCACAAACGGTGAAGAGCATCATGGAATTGTTGATGGAGGAAGGTTGATGATGACGATGGCGACGATTTCCCCTCTCCGGAGCCCAGAACGGACTCCAGATCTGCCCTCCAGATGAAGAACAGGGGGTGGCGGCGCATCCGTATCATAAAACGCGATGAATCCTTCTCTCTGATTTTTTCCCGGGCGAGACGGAATAAATAGAGCTGAGTTTGGAGGCGGTGGAGCCACGTGGGCCCCACAAGCCCTCACGACGTGGCCTGGGGGTGGCCGCGGCCCAGGTGCTTGTGGCCCACTCGCACACCCCCTCTAGTGGATCTTTGCGCAGGTATTTTTCATTAATTCCAGAAAAAATCCCCGTAAATTTTCAGATCTTTCCGAGAACTTTTATTTCTGCACAAAAACAACACCATGGCAATTCTGCTGAAAGCAGCGTTAGTCCGGGTTAGTTCCATTAAAATCATGCAAATTAGAGTCCAAAACAAGGGCAAAAGAGTTCGGAAAAGTAGATACGACGGAGACGTATCAACTCCCCCAAGCTTAAAGCCTTGCTTGTCCTCAAGCAATTCAGTTGACAAACTGAAAGAGGCAAAAGAAAAACTTTGACGAACTCTGTTTGTTCTTGTTGTTGCAACTATGTCTAACTCATAACCAGAATTTCAGCAAGATCACAAGCAAACCACATAAGCAAATGACATCTATGTCTCACGGTAAACTCATATCAATGTCATAATCAGCTAGCAAGCAAATAATAATAGGCCTCAAATGTCAACACTTCAATCAAAACAACATGAAGCAGTACGAATAGAAGGTATCTCGCTATCTCTTTCTGAGACCGCAAAACATAAATGCATAGCACCTTCAAAGACCAAGGGCTCACTAAACATTGTAATTCAAGGCAATGAAGATCCAGTCACACTGATACTCAACACAGTTAAAACCAAAGCATAAAAATGATAGAGGTGCTCTCTAATTCGTGCTTTTTTGTAAGAGGAGGATGACTCAACAGGAACATAAATAGACAGACCCTTCGCAGAGGGAAGCATTGATTTGCAGAGGTGCCAGAGCTCAAGCTTTGAAAAACAGAGATAATAATTTTGGGTGGCATGCTTTCATTGTCAACGCAATGACTAAGAGTTCTCAACATCTTCCACGCTACACATGCTATAGGCAGTTCCCAAACAGAAAAGTAAAGTTTTGACTCCCCCACCACCAATCAATCACACTCCACGGCTAGCCGAATTCTCGGGTACCGTCCATACCAACATCAATCCTGGGAGAGTTTTGTTTGCAATTATCTTTTTGATTTGAGCATGGAACTGGGAATTCCAATTACCGGCCCCTTTCTCGTGAATGATAGTGAATAAACACATATCAAGGATAACACGCCTAGCATGGAAGATACCAATAGCCCCCTGTCACCATATGAGCGGTTCGGGCATGCAAAACAGATTATTTCTTGAAGATTTAGAGAGTGGCACATGCAAATTTACTTGGAACGGAACATAGATACCGAAAATAGGTAGGTATGGTGGACTCATATGGCACAATTTTGGGTTTATGGAAGTGGATGCACAAGCAGTATTCCCGCTTAATACAAGTGAAGGCTAGCAAAAAACTGGGAAGCGACCAACTAGAGAGCGACAACAGTCATCAAAATGCATTGAGATTAACCAACATTGAGTGCAAGCATGAGAAGGACATAAATCACCATGAACATGAATATCATAGAGGCTATGTTGATTTTGTTTCAACTACATGCGTGAACATGCGCCAAGTCAAGCCACTTGAATCATTCAAAGGAGGATACCATCCTATCATACTACAACACAGTCATATCAAAATCCATGTGGGCATCCAAGACAAACCAGTATAATCTCCTAGATAAGTAAGCATGGCATAAGAAACTATGATCTCTAAGTTGTCATTGCAAACATGTTTCTCTCACAACAAAGCTGAATTAGGCATGATGAGCTAGCCATATTTACAAAAACAAAATAGATCGAGTTCATACCAGCTTTTCCAAGCTCAGTCACTTCATCATATATCGTCATTATTGCCTTTCACTTGCACGACCGAATGATGTGAACAATAATAAGAGTGCTCGTGCATTGGACTAAAGTTGGAATCTGCAGGCAAACACAAAGGAGAAGACAAAGTAATATGGCTCTTTGAAAGCTGAAGAGGTATGCATGCAAGAGCCACTAAACATTGTAACCAATATCTTCTACCTTGACCCAAAGAAAAAGAAAACTATTTACATGGGAAAGCTCCCAACAAGCAAAAGAAGAAAAAGAAAATCTTTTTGGTTTTTCTCAAACTAGACAGACACACGAAAAGAAAACGAGAAAAAGAAAATAAACTAGCATAGATGATACAGTGGTAAAGTGTGAACACCGGCTAACAAAGTGAAAGCATAAGCAAGAATGTAAAGTCGGTGAGAACACGTACTCCCCCAAGCTTAGGATTTTGGTCTAAGTTGGTCTACTCCCAAGGATGGTCGTGGCGAAGCCCAAAATCATAATGGGGGTTATACGGGAGTGCTGCATCCACTGCGTGAATAGCTGCCTCACGGAGACGAGCAGCCTTTGCCTCCCTCTCATACTCCTCTGCCTCTCCTCTGGTTATGCAATATCTCTGTTTTACCTGAAAGTCAAAGAAGGCAGGAGCATGAAGGGTAATATGGAAAACACGCTGCCGGTTAAATATCAAATGGTATAGTAGGGATTCGTCATCCCTCTCAAGGAACTGGTAGCATGTCAAAGCGACGCGATCAAGGACAGTTGCATGGAGCGGGGGATCTCCTTCGCGGATGGGTACTCCAAGAAAATTTGCTATGCGAGTGGCATAGATCCCACCAAAGAAATCCCCTTCATTAGCATTCTTATTCAGCCTCCTTGCTATTATAGCTCCCATGTTGAAACTCTTTTCACCCATCAATGCGCTCTTAAGGATACTAAGGTCGGGTGCGCAGAGGTGACAATGATCAATCTTGCCATTAATGCATCTACCTATGAATAGGGCAAAGTAATGCAAGGCAGGAAAATGAATACTCCCCATGGTAGCTTGCGTAATGTCTCTAGTTTCTCCAACAGTAATACCAGAGCAAAAATCTCTAACCGAAGATTTAGGAGGATCATTGAGGCTACCCCAAATAGGTATTTTGTAAATTCTATTGAAATCCTCTAAATCCATGGTATACGATTTATCATAGAGATCAAACAGTACCAATGTCTCACGGCCATCTAAAAATTTGAATCTACGAACAAAAGAGGCAGTGAGAGCAACATATTGTTCACATTTATTGGATATGAATTCTTCGAGTCCGACGTTGTGAACAAGTGCATCAAACTCATCTTTGAAACCCGCCTCAATCATAAATTCATCAGAAGGCCATTCACATGGTTGTACCTGCGCGTCCCTTGGTTGGTAAGGATCAGGATCCCGAATCGCAAGACGGGGACCTCTCTTGCTTGAGGAACGACCATGATAGTTTCTCCTGAACATCTTCCTTTTCTGAAATTTTCAGTGACCCAAAGGAAAAGTGAAAAAGGCTCAACTAAGCTAGTAGCAACTACTCCCACAAGTGCCTAGAGGCCATATTACACATCAAAACTACTTGGGACCAGCTAGAATTAGCATGCAAAGCTCAAGAACATGGTCACCAAGGCAGTAAAAATACGCGGAGTATAAGGCACTAGAGCAAGAACTAATTGGACCAATGGAGGAGTCACTTACCAATGAGTAATTTCCCCAAAACAGTTCGGAGAATGGTGATTTGAGCAAAGAGATCGAAAATCCCAGCAAGAGGAGCAAGAACACGGGTTTGAGCTGCGAAACGATTTTTTCTGGAGGTAGGAGAACCAGATGAGAGCAAGAATGAGTGGAGGGGGTGCATGTGGGCCCCACAAGCCTAGGTGGCACGGCCAGCGGGGTGCCCACGCCGTCAGGGCTTGAGGCCCACTGGTGTAGCCCCCAGACAAGCTCTCTGTCTCAGAATTTTTCAAAAATTCCAGAAAAAATCATACTTGATTTTCACGGCGTTCGGAGAACTTTTATTTTCAGGGTACTTTTCTACCAGACGCTAAAACAGAAAACAGGGAAAGCTGAACTAAATCTATCATTTTTCTTCTAAGCAACCGAAGGTGAAAACTTGGAACAGAGATTTGTGACTCCTCGATTCATCCATCGCATGGTCATCGAAAGAAATCCGTCAATGAGGTTGATCAAGTCTCCTCGACAAACCTTTTCGAATCGCAAAAGAGAACGGATAATTTTCGAATAGTCCCTAGGTTACCTCAATGGGGATGTGTATCTCCCCAACAAGGAAATCATACTTCATCTTGACACGAGGAATAGGGCATTCAAAGCTCCCAATAAGAATCGATGAAGTTTTTTCGATATCATTGATGCAATGTACTCGATATTGTTTCTTCGGAAAGTGCACTGTATGCTCATTACCGTTGACATGGAAAGTGACATTGTCTTTGTTGCAATCTATAACAGCCCCTGCGGTGTTTAAAAAGGGTCTTCCGAGGATGACCGCCATAGCATCGTCCTCAGGAATATCCAAGATAACAAAGTCTGTTAATATGGTGACGCTAGCAACCACAACAGGCACATCCTCGCAAATGCCGATAGGGAAAGCAGTTGATTTGTCGGCCATTTGCAGAGAGATTTTAGTGTGTGTCAGCTTATCCAGTTCAAGTCTACGATATAGAGAAAGAGGCATAACACTAACACCGGCTCCAAGGTCGCATAAAGCAGTTCTAACGTAGTTGCCTTTAATGGAGCAAGGTATAGTGGGCACACCGGGATCACCTAGTTTCTTAGGAGTTCCACCCTTGAAGGTATAATTAGCAAGCATGGTGGAAATCTCAACCTCCGGTATCCTCCTCTTATTAGTCACAATATCTTTCATGTACTTAGCATACGGAGACATCTTGAGCATATCTGTCAAACGCATTTGCTGAAAGATAGGTCTGATCATTTCAATGAAGTGCTCAAAATCCTCATCATCGTTTTTCGTGGATGGCTTGGGAGGAAAGGGCATGGGTTTCTGAACCCATGGCTCCCTTTCTTTACCATGCTTCCTAGCAGTAAAGTCATTCTTATTGTATCTCTTATCCTTAGGCTGTGGGTTATCAAGATCAACACTAGGTTCAATCTCCACATCCTTATCATTGCTAGGTTGAGCATCAACATGAGCATCACTATTGATATTATCATTAGGCTCATGTTCATCACCAGATTGTGTTTCAGCATCAAAGACAGAGACATCGTTTGGACTCTCAGGTGTAGCAGCAACAGGGTTGCTAGCGTGCAGGTTCCTATCATCTTTCTCCTTCTTTCTAGGATGACTAGGTGCATCAGTGCTAACTCCTTGAGAATCTTGTTCAATTCTCTTCGGATGACCCTCAGGATACAAAGCTTCCTGGGTCATTCTACCGCCTCTAGTGACGACTCTGATAGAATTGTCATTCAACTCATTGAGCAAGTCATTCTGAGCTTTAAGTAGTTTTTATACCTGAGTAGTAACCATAGAGGCATGTTTACTCAGAAGCTTAAGATCATTGACATTTCTGTCCACACAAGCACTTAAATGACTAAGCATACGAGCATTCTATTCCAATTGTCTGCTAACGTAATCATTGAAACTCTGTTGTTTGGCAACAAAGCTATAAAATTCATCCAGGCATAAGCTAGCAGGTTTATCAAAAGGAATATCACTCTCATCAAACCTACGCAGAGAATTTACTTCTACTACCTGTATCGGGTTATCGAGACCATGGATCTCTTCGATAGGTGGTAGATTTTTGACATCTTCAGATTTAATGCCTTTCTCTCGCATAGATTTCTTAGCTTCTTGAATATCTTCAGGACTAAGGAATAGAATACCTCTTTTCTTCGGAGTTGGATTAGGAGGTGGTTAGGGAATAGTCCAAGCATTCTCATTGCACAAGATGTTATTCAGTAGAATCTCAGCTTGTTCTATGGTTCCTTCCCTAAAAACACAACCAACACAACTGTCTAGGTGGTCTTTGGAAGCATCAGTAAGTCCATTATAGAAGATATCAAGTATTTCATTCTTCTCAAGAGGTTGATCAGCAAAGCATTCAGTAGTTGGATAAGCCTCCCCCAAGCTTGTGGGAGACTCTCTTCTTCAGCTTGAGCAAAGTTGTATATTTCCTACAAGGCAGCTTGCTTCTTATGGGCAGGGAAATATTTTTCAAAGAAGTAGTAGACCATATCCTGGGGGCTACGCACACAACCAGTAGCAAGAGAAGTGAACCAAGTCTTAGCATCATCCTTTAGCGAGAAAGGAAACAGCTTGAGGATATAGTAGTGGCGGATCTTTTCCTCACTAGTGAATAGGGTGGCTATATCGTGCAGTTTGGTAAGATGGGCTACAACCGTTTCAGACTCATAACCGTGAAAAGGATCAGATTCGACCAGAGTGATTAACTCAGGGTCGACAAAGAATTCATAATCCTTATCGGTCACAAAGATAGGTGAAGTAGCAAACTTCGGGTCGTATTTCATTCTAGCATTCAGAGATTTTTCTTTCCACTTGCGCAGTAATTTCTCAACATCGTAGCTATACTTACACGCAAGAAAATCCTCAGCTATCTCTCCCTCCATAACATAGCGCTCAGGCATAACAGGCGATTCAGGCATAGTAGCAGGTTCTACTTCAATAGTATCAGTAGTTTCAGAAGTATCATAACATCTAGCAGCAACTCTAGCAATTTGTGCATCAAGGAATGCACCTAGTGGCAAAGCAGTATCAGGCATAGCATCATCAGGCATAGTATCAAGCATAGCATCGTCAGGCATAGTATCAAGCATAGCATCATCAGGCATAGTATGAAGCATAGCATCATCATAAGCATCATGAGCAGCAGAAGTAGCATCATCAAGCACATGCGACATATCAAGATTTCTAGCAGGAGATGATGTCGCAAACTTACTCATAACTGAGGGTCAATCAAGTGCAGAGCTAGATGGCAGTTCCTTACCTGTCCTCGTAGTTGAGGGCAAGATTTCAGTTCTTCGATCTTTCGGATTCCTCATAGCGACCAGCAGACGTCAATCCCAAGTGACTCAGAGAATATAGCTATGCTTCCTCGGCGACGGCGCCAGAAAATAGTCTTGATAACCCACAAGTGTAGGGGATCGCAAAATTTTTCGAGGGTAGAGTATTCAACCCAAATTTATTGATTCGACACAAGGGGAAGCGAAAGAATATTCTCAAGCATTAGCAGCTGAGTTTGTCAGTTTCAACCACACCTGAAAGATTAGTGTGTGCAAGCAAAGTATCAGTAGCAAAGTGGTATGATAACAATGGTGTCAGAAAAAGATCTGTTGACGGCAGACTATTCCTAACTTGTTGTATCAATGGCGCCAGTAAAGAGCACGTGGACGGGGGACTATTCTTCCCCGGCAACGGCTCCGGAAAAGTCTTGCGACAAGTAGCAGCAAAGTAACAGCAGTAGTGACAGCAGTAGCAAGGAACAGCAGTAGTGACAGTAGTAGCAGTAGTAGTAGTAACAGCACAGTAATAGCAGTAGCGACAACAGTAGAAGCAAAGTAATGTAGCAAGGACCAGTAGTAAAAGACTCGTAGGTAGTGGATCGGTGATGGATTAATATGCCGGATGTGATTCATCATGTAACAGCTATAACACGGAGAGATAAGTAACTAGCTCACGTTCATCAATCTAATGTAGGCATGTATTCCTTATGTAGTCATACGTGCTTAGGGAAAAGAATTTGCATGACATCTATTGTCCATCCCTCCCGTGGCAGGGGGGTCCTAATGGAAACTACGGGATATTAAGGTTCTCCTTTTAATAAAGAACCGGACCAATGCATTAACACTTGGTGAATACATGAACTCCTCATACTATGGTCATCTACGGGAGTGGTTCCGGCTATTGTTACTCTGGGGTTGCCAGGTCATAACACATAGTAGGTGACTACAACTTGCAAGATAGGATATAAAACACACATATATTGGCGACAACATAATAGGTTCAGATCTGAAATCATAAGCATGGAAAAGTAGTAGCAACATCAATCTCAGAACATAGTGGATACTAGGGATCAACCCCCGTCAAAACTAACTCGATTACATGATAGATCTCATCCAACTCATCACCATCCAGCAAGCCTACGATGAGATTACTCACGAACGGTGAAGAGCATCATGGAATTGTCGATGGAGGAAGGTTGATGATGACGATGGTGACGATTTCCCCTCTCCAGAGCCCAGAACGGACTCCAGATCTGCCCTCCAGATGAAGAACAGGGGGTGGCGGCGCCTCCGTATCGTAAAACGCAATGAATCCTTCTCTCTGATTTTTTTCCGGGTGAGACGGAATAAATAGAGCTGAGTTTGGAGGCGGTGGCGCCACGTTGGCCCCACAAGCCCTCACAAGCACTGAGGCGGCCAGGGAGGTGGGGACAAATGGCGGCGGCCATGGCGGCAGAGAGCGGCGAGGAGAGGTTCCGGTGCTCGGGCAGGAGGTTGGGAAGGGGCCTAGGAGGGAGAGGAGGTTGCCTACCCGCTCGAGGGGCTCCGAGGTGGCCTTTAAATAGGCGCTCGATGTCGAGCAGATGGTATTGGCCGCCGTGGCGACCTTAGCCACACCCTGGTGCTCTACAGCGGCGGGGCTGGCAGTTTGCGTAGTCTAGAAGACTCACGGAGGAGCAGGAGAGGCCAGCTGGGCTTCGGGAGAGCTTGAGGGAGGAAGACGACATGGCGGTCACTAGTGGAATAGGGAGAAGCTCGTCACGGCACGGCGTGGAAGAATCCAGAGGGGGAGAAGGGTCCAGGAGGATGGGAACGATGAGGGGAAGCTACTGGACATGGCTAGGGCTCGAGGGAGGGAAGGAACTACCAAGGCCAAGGGCTCTACTGCACAGAGCGTGCGTTTGACGTGCCATAAGTGTGGTCACCACGTGCACCGGTGCACATGGTCCACTCTGGCATGTAGCACCATGTCTAGCAGGGAGTCCTTCCAAGAAGAGGTCCTACTGAGGTGATAGATCACCATTAGACACCAAGACACAATGGGAAACTTCACTAGAAGTTGGCGGCAGCAAACTTGACCTGATCACTATGGTCAACAGAGAAGGGATAAGAGCAAAATCTCATGTCTGGGAGGCCTATGGTTGGAAGGACTACAATCCTGTGAAGTTTGAGGAGCAGAGGGTCAAGATTCAATATAGTTGCTTTGCAACTAGCTAATCTGGTCTAGAATAGGAATTTTGATGTGGCACTCACATACATGCTTGGATTGGGCTCAAACTTGGAGGAGATGAATATTTTGGGGTAATGGAGATGTTGTATAAAATTCATGCCATCTTGATAAGCCAAAGTGGCACTTCCTTCATAGAGTTTCTCTCTAGACAGAAACTTAGAAGAATTACTGGGAATAATTGGCTAGATACAATGGGCTCAAAATTGGTTTAGCAAGGTTTTATAGATAGCAGAATGTCCTGGTAAACATTCAGAATTTATGGAGCAATAGAAAATATAGTTGCTTCACAAATCTAAATAATGACCAGAGACAAATATTTGAATCTATGGTCTCATGGTTGAAGGTGTGATGCTCAAATTTGGTGGAGAGGAATAATTTGAGCATATTGAGATGATGGCAAAGATTCAACTCATTTGAACACTCCTAACTAGCACTTGCTTCACAAAGCTTCCTGTGCATCAAAAACTTTGGAAATTTGCCAAGAAATATTTACAAGCTAGATTGATTTTAATTTTGGCATGATGCAATGAAATGGCTAGGAAAGAGTTCCCACAAATTTGGAGAGAAATCAAGCAAATAAAAAGGGTACTTGCTTCACAATTTGACAGATAGGGCAGATTCAGAAAAGTAATTTTTGGGAATTATTTTTGAACATGGCAAGGAAATATTTTTTCATATCTGTGGAATATATGACTCAATAGATTTATAGAATTATTTGGGAATTTTTGGAGAGATATAAATGGGGGTTGCTTCACAACTCCAGGCAAACAGGATTATTCCTTTAAAAGAAAAAGGAATATTCCCATGGAAAGGAATCTTGGGATTGGCTCAAGAGAGAAATGGCTAGGTCTTGGGGTGGTTTGAAGGTTGGCAAGCCACTAGGAAAAATAAATCAAGGGTAATCCTTTTAGGTTTCAAAATTATCAAACCACAGAAAAGTAAATCCAGATAAAAATCAAAGAAAAAAAGAAATGGGCAAAATCCAGGGTGTTACAAACCTACCCCCCCCCCTAAAGAAATCTCGTCCTCGAGAATTGATTGCTCAAGGCTCAACATAAATATCCTTTCTTGAGGAAACCGTTTCCAACTCTGGTTTCCTTCTTACCTTAGAGTGATACTTCCGATAAATCTTCGCTCACTCACTATCTAGCGTCACTGGATTCTCATATGTTACTCTAACTTCCATCTTTTTATATATGCTGACTTGATTGTCGGAGGTTCTGGTAGAGAGATCTTGTTCATGGCAAACTATCCTTTGACTTATTCCAATAGGTGCGGACACATGCTCCGAGGTTGTTGTCCCACATTTCGGTCGTTTCGTTTGTCGACACCTTTAAGTGGATAATGTGTCGTGCAACGTTGCATCATTATTGTCGTAATCTAGTTGTTGGGTGGTCTTCATAGATTTGAATATTCCGATCTGAGCATATCTGGTTGGGCTGGGCGGATTGACTTGATATAGGGTCTTTGCAATTTGAATAGACTCCATGGGTGTGTTCCCACGATGTTTTATATCGAACCGTACTGTCTTGAATATATGCATTATGTTGGTCTTGCAACCATTACCATACCTGTATGGGTGATCTTGCTCTTTCATTATAATTTTCTTTGCATGGATCCTTGGCTGAAAGAGCTTGGTCTCATGTATTCTTTATTCCTTCGGATGACCATGGGTGCTGCCTGGTACCATGTTCCGGCAAGCATATTGCTTAACAAGTTGTAGCTGTAGGGTAACGACCATCTGAACCCTTGGATAAAACCGGCAAATAAACCAATAGCCACCAGAACGGTCTTTACCACTCAGATATGGGACATTACTGGAGTAACTCAACCCGGACTCAAGACGGCTGAAAAGCAGCTCAGAGCATGAGACGGTGTCGATAAGAAGAAAGTAGAAGTTCCCTAAGACGGCCGAGAAACAGTTCAGAGCATAGGGTCACTACTACGAAAAGAAACTCAGCAACTGTCCGAGACGGCCGAAAAGCATCTCAGAACACGGACGAGTTGTTGACAAGAGAAATAAAAGTCGGCATCCACCCCGGACGGCCAAAAACAGCTCAGAAGACGGACGTGGTGCCTTCATTAAAGAAAGACAGGCAAGGATTCATGATGTCCCATTCAGCTTATCTATGGGTTGTTGGTCATCTCACTGGAGTGTATAGCTGGCGTTCTTCTCCTTATATAGCTCATGCAATAGTCGGATTCTCACCGGGCTGACATCGTTATATGATCAACTCATATGGCCTTGGTAGCATGTCCACCATATATATTGGGTCTATGTGGCGGAGTGCTTGATTCCTGAAGCAGGCTTGTGTCTTGACTGACTATTTTGCCTTCCGACCAACTGTTGCGGATTTAATCCTTGAGATGCACGGTGATATGTTGCCAACTGTTGGTGGAATAACTTGTACCAGTGAGAATGCAATACCTTTCCAACAAGGGTTTACTTAGCTTGTTATGAAAGTCATCCGGGGTATTGTGTCTAGGAAGACTGGGTAGCTTGTGCTTAATGCTTCAATCGGGGTAGCTTCTTGAAGAAGATTGGTTACCATATCTCAAGTGCTTTCCTTTCTTGAAGACTTGCTGGGTACGACTCGGTACCTTATGCTTAGAAGCTTGCTGTGATGTCTTACTGAAGAAGCATGGGTGTCTTGAACAAAGATCCGGGTGTCACATTGAGGAGGTTACCTCAATCTTGTGCCATAAGCTTTTCGGGTAGCTTGCGGGGATAGACTGGGTTGATTATACTTGAAGCTTTCTTTTGCCATATGCATGCTAAGTGCATAACTATCTCCTTAACATTCTTGTTGTCAGTCACTTCTTGTATGCAATAGCGTATTCGACTAACCTTCTTGCTGGACACTAAGTTCATAGCTCATTCTGACTTCCTTTTGTAGTGTAGCAGGTTTCAAATTTTACTCATAACAGACTCTATCGTGTATATGCATCGTACCTTTGACTCGAACTGTACGCATCTCTTCCTTCTTGTTGATTCCATGATTGCTGCTGAAAAAGTTGCACGGATGTATACTTGATGCTAATAATTCATTTGGTCAGGATACCATTTATATTCTGGCTCGATATTCCTGATATAATGCATTCTGCTGGAAATTCCATATCGCTGAACTGAGCTTCCAACTGACTATCTCTTCACAGATTCTTTGAGTCCAATGTTGGTGAGCAATTTCGATAAGGGGAAAATAAGGTAACACCAAGGGCCCAAAGAAAGAAGCAAACGACAAAGCGGCAAAATCACATACCGGTAATAGCACACACTCTACAACAATGATATGCATTCCTACTTAAGCACAAAAATCACGCAACAACTCCGGTACTACGGTCTAACATGTTGTGACGGTGTGCACGCAAGTGAATGAATGTGTGGAAGGGGGTTGGTGTAAACAAAGCTACACCAAACAGGGGCCTCACCGGTTCCGTCTCGACGGACACGGTGGCAAGGACGAACTTGGTGATCGTGGGTCGGAACACAGGGTCTCGACCACGTCATCATCAAGCGTACGGGAAAAACCATACTCGTCTAGAGAATGGATGACAGAGAAGGATAACTATGAAAAGAAGGGCTTGTGAGCATTGCCCTTTTCTGATAAGGAAGATCAGTAAGGGTTGCCAACGCGGCTAGAGGGATGGACAAGATCCGGGATAGAAGCATGTCTATCACCAAAACAAAAGGGCGGGTGAAGAGAATATATTGGTGTGGTACCGGTGCATCAATCCGACAAGGGACCGACATTACCAGGCACCCTGGCATCACTCCGCTGAAGCGAAGATGACACCACACCAAGAAAGAAGAAATTAGGCTGGAGAGTGCACGTGGTGAATCAAAGCCGATGCCACCTACACTCACCAGATCCATCGTTAGTAATAAAGTATCTAGTCTATATGCATGTCATGCGCAATCGAATGCAAAAACAAGTGCAGCAAACCAACTGGATCCTGTACTACCGGTTACTAACGCTTGCGCGGTCTAGGGCGTCCTATAGCAAGACCTACTCTGATACCAACTCTTGTGGCACCCCGGCTCAGAGGAAACCGGAACGCCCCGTATTCCAGCCCAAGGACCAGTCTTCTGGAATACGGAACCGTTGGCACAGAACAAATCAGCTCTTTATTACTATGGAAAAGATTACATTGATACATGGATTACATCGCCTTGGCGATACTACACCTGTCTACGGTAAATCTTACGCTAGCAGCAGAACAGCTAATGATGTGATAAACTCCACTCCAGACGGAATCTTGCTCGAACGCGCATCCTAGCCCGCAACTCGGAATCCTCGGCAATCAAACAATCAAGACATGACCTGCAAACTGGCATGACAAGCCAGGTGAGTACTTTGAATGTACTCGCAAGCTCACAACAAACATTAGCATTAAGGCAAGACAACATCATATCAATCAAGATTAAGTAAAGGGTTGTTATTGCTAAAGGAATAATAGAGAACTAACTATATCAGACCATTCTCACCGAACTCGGGTGATACCAACTCATGTGATCTTACCAAGATCCTTTAGCGAGTATCCACAAGATGGATACCAGGACTTATCACCGGCACGATGCCCAACTGTAACACCGGCACGATGCCCAACTGTTACACTGGCCCGATTCCCAACTGTAACATACTCAGACGAGTTCTTCCATCATTACTATCATAGATACGGTTGACCATCAACTGAGGTCTGGTCGGGCTGTCCATTACCGTGGACACGGCTATTCGAATAGATTTGACGCTCTGTAGAGGTTGCACACTTTACCCACACTCTGGAGCACTCACCTCGTGATCCCATTCAGATGGACCAGCATTGCTCCAACGAAACTTGCCTGATCCGTGATCCTCTCATCGTACCACTGGAAACCGCTCCCTTCCGGAGTCCTTCCCTGGGTGGCCCTGTGTCCTCATGACACTTGTGTCTTTATGACACCTGCCACCATCGTTGCCAAACAAAACTGTCCCAACCGGGGACGCCGGCACAAACAACTCAACTGGCTCACAGGATTATCACCGCCTACCTGATCAGGGTAGCACGCGTGCATAACCCTCCCTCTTTGGAGGTACCGGTGAGAGCGATCACGCGAATAGCTCAAGTCAAGGCCGTCCCATATCGGCAGGAGGTGGCTGTGCGGATGGGCCCGGACAGGTGACTCTGATCAACCAACTAGGTTATCTTATCTCTGAACAATATGTCACAGCTGACACTCCGATGTCATAGCAAGCTGGCAAGATCTAGCCACTACTGTAGATCCATGTTCATGAAATAATCATAAACAGTAATCTCAACATTATAGTGTAAATTAGTGGTCAACACGGCAGTCGTCTATTCAGACAGTGCATGCTCACATGCCGGACTATCAACAGATATATTTATTATCAAAGCAGTTGATGAGACTATAATCTTGCAATGCAATAAAGCAAATGAAAGTTGTGGCTTTCCTGGGATGATGAAACCACCGGGAAGAAGCGCGAGAGACTCGCGGAAGGAATTGCCGGAAACAGTTCTCTCTCGGAGGAGGGCTGTTTACGACAAGGGCAACATGGTCATTTCCACTGTGAGATCACAAGGTGGAAATTGTACCATCCTGACGGGTTCGACGAGATGAAGATGTGGCCGCTGGTTTTACTGGAATCGGAGTCACGGATAAAAAGTTATGACCCGATGAAGTTTAGGGACCAATCTGCAAAACAATTATTCACATACGGGTCCCTGAGTGGATAAGGCAGAAAGCACTTTTGAGAGAATATGCTTTCAGAGAAGTGAAAGCGTATTTTTCCCGAAGAACAACAGAATACGCTTCCATAAGGGTGAAAGCGTATTTTTCCCAAAAGGCGCTTCCACTTAAAATCCCGCGGGCCCAGGGTTGACTTCTCTCTCTCCCTATGACAGGCGGGTCCCGCCTTCTCTCTCTCTCTTACACTAACGCACGGGCCCTGTCCCATCTCTCTCTCCTCCTCCTGCCTTCGTCTACCTCCTGACAGGGCAACAGGGGCGGCCGGCCGCGGTAGATGTCGGCAAGGCAAGGCTCGGCGAGCTCAGCCAGCTACGGGGATGGGCTCGGGGCTCCATCCCGCACCCGTGGGTGGTCGAGGAGGAGGCGGGGGCGCTCTGAGGCAGCCGGGGAGGTGGGGACAGAGGGCGGCCGCCATGGCGACAGAGAGCGGTGAGGAGAGGTTCCGGGGCTCGGGCAGGAGGCTGGGAAGGGGCTTGGAGGGAGAGGAGGTTGCGTGCCCGCTCGAGGGGCTCCGGGGTGGCCTTTAAATAGGCACCCGACGGCGAGCTGGTGGGCTTGGCCACCGTGGCGACCTTAGCCACACCCTGGTGCTCTACAGCGGCGGGGCTGGTAGCTTGCGGAGTCTAGAAGACTCACGGAGGAGCAGGAGAGGCCAGCTGGGCTTCGGGAGAGCTCGAGGGAGGAAGGCGACATGGCGGTCACTTGTGGATTAGGGCGAAGCTCGTCGCGGCGCGGCGAGGAAGAATCCAGAGGGGGAGAAGGGTCCAGGAGGAAGGGAACGACGAGGGGAAGCTACTAGACATGGCTCGGGCTCGAGGGACGGAAGGAACTGCCAAGGCCAAGGGCTCCACTGCACAGAGCGTGCGTTCGACATGCCATAAGTGTGGTCACCACGTGCACTGGTGCACATGGTGCACTCTGGCATGTAGCACCATGTCTAGCAGGGAGTCCTTCCAAGAAGAGGTCCTACTGAGGTGATAGATCACCATTAGACACCAAGACATGATGGGAAACTTCACTAGAAGTTGGCTGCAGCAAACTTGACCTGGTCATTGTGGTCAACAGAGAAGGGATAAGAGCAAAATCTCATGTGTGGGAGGCCTAGGGTAGGAAGGACTACAATCCTGTGAAGTTTGAGGAGCAGACGAACAAGATTCAACATAGTTGCTTTGCAACTGGCAAATCTGGTCCAGAATAAGAATTTTGATGTGGCACTCACATACATGCTTGGGTTGGGCTCAAACTTGGAGGATATGAATATGTTGGGGTAATGGAGATGCTGTATAAAATTCATGCCATCTTGATAGGCCAAAGTGGCACTTCCTTCATACAGTTTCTCTCTCGACAGAAACTTAGAAGAATTACTGGGAATAATTCGCTAGATAGAATGGGCTCAAAATTGGTTTAGAAAGGTTTCATAGATAGGAGAATGTCCTGGTAAACATTCATAATCTATGGAGCAATATAAAATATAGTTGCTTCACAAATCCAAATAATGACCACAAACAAATATTTCAAGCTATGGTCCCATGGTTGAAGGTGTGATGCTCAAAGTTTGTGGAGAGGAATAATTTGAGCATATTGAGATGATGGCAAAGATTCAACTCATTTGAACACACCTAGCTAGCACTTGCTTCACAAAGCTTCCTCTGGATCAAAAACTTTGGAAATTTGCCAAGCAATATTTACAAGCTAGATTGAGTTGAATTTTGGCATGATTCAATGATATGGCTAGGAAAGAGTTCCCACAAATTTTGAGAGCAATCAAGCAAATACAAAGGGTACTTGCTTCACAATTTGACATATAGGGCAGAATCAGAAAAGGAATTTTTGGGAATTATTTTTGAACACGACAAGGAATTATTTTGTCATATATGAGGAAGATATGACTCAATAAATTTATGAGAATTATTTGGGAATTTTTGGAGAGATATAAATGGGGGTTGCTTCACAACTCCACGCAAACAGGATTATTCCTTTAAAAGAAAAAGGAATATTCCCGTGGAAAGGAATCTTGGGATTGGCTCAAGAGGGAAATGGCTAGGTTTTGGGGTGGTTTGAAGGTTGGCAAGCCACTATGAAAAAGAAATCAAGGGTAATCCTTTTAGGTTTCAAAATTATCAAACCACGAAAAAGTAAATCCATATAAAAATCAAAGAAAAAAAGAAATGGGCAAAATCCAGGGTGTTACCAAATAGGACCATGGTCCGATGTTGCAGATGTCAAGTGGTTGAGCATCGCCATCGGGAACCTGGCCATCCAGTCAGAAGAGGCAAGGGCACGGTCAAGCCTGACTCGAGTAAAACTCCCTCTTGACATCTTCTTATCAAAAGTCCAATGCCTGCCTTGATAACTCATATTGGGGAACGTCGCATGGGAAACACAAATTTTCCTACGCGCACGAAGACCTATCATGGTGATGTCCATTTATGAGAGGGGACGAGTGATGTACGTACCCTTGTAGACCGTACAGCAGAAGCGTTAGTGAACGCGGTTGATGTAGTGGAACGTCCTCACGTCCCTCGATCCGCCCCGCGAACAATCCCGCGATCAGTCCCACGATCTAGTACCGAACGGACGGCACCTCCGCGTTCAGCACACGTACAGCTCGACGATGATCTCGGCCTTCTTGATCCAGCAAGAGATACGGAGAGGTAGAAGATTTCTCCGGCAGCGTGACGGCGCTCCGGAGGTTGGTGATGATCTCGTCTCAGCAGGGCTCCGCCCGAGCTCCGCAGAAACGCGATCTAGAGGAAAAACCGTGGAGGTATGTGGTCGGGCTGCCGTGGAAAAGTCGTCTCAAATAAGCCCTAAAACCTCCGTATATATAGGTGGGAGAGGGGGGGCCTTGCCTTGGGGCTCAAGGAGCCCCAAGGGGGTCGGCCGAGCCAAGAGGGGAAGGTCTCCCCCCCCCCAAACCGAGTTGGACTTGGTTTGGTGGGTGGGAGTCCTTCCTTCCCTTCCCACCTCCTCCTTTTTTTTCTTTCTCTTTGATTTTTCTTCCAATGCGCATAGGGCCCTTTTTGGGCTGTCCCACCAGCCCACTAAGGGCTGGTGCGCCACCGTCAAGGCCTATGGGCTTCCCCGGGGTGGGTTGCCCCCCCGGTGAACTCCCGGAACTCATTCGTCATTCCCGGTACATTCCCGGTAACTCCGAAAACCTTCCGGTAATCAAATGAGGTCATCCTATATATCAATCTTCGTTTCCGGACCATTCCGGAAACCCTCGTGACGTTCATGATCTCATCCGGGACTCCGAACAACATTCGGTAACCAACCATATAACTCAAATACGCATAAAACAACGTCGAACCTTAAGTGTGCAGACCCTGCGGGTTCGAGAACTATGTAGACATGACCCGAGAGACTCCTCGGTCAATATCCAATAGCGGGACCTGGATGCCCATATTGGATCCTACATATTCTACGAAGATCTTACCATTTGAACCTCAGTGCCAAGGATTCATATAATCCCGTATGTCATTCCCTTTTTCCTTCGGTATGTTACTTGCCCGAGATTCGATCGTCAGTATCCGCATACCTATTTCAATCTCGTTTACCGGCAAGTCTCTTTACTCGTACCGTAATACAAGATCCCGCAACTTACACTAAGTTACATTGCTTGCAAGGCTTGTGTGTGATGTTGTATTACCGAGTGGGCCCCGAGATACCTCTCCGTCACACGGAGTGACAAATCCCAGTCTTGATCCATACTAACTCAACGAACACCTTCGGAGATACCTGTAGAGCATCTTTATAGTCACCCAGTTACGTTGCGACGTTTGATACACACAAAGTATTCCTCCGGTGTTAGTGAGTTATATGATCTCATGGTCATAGGAACAAATACTTGACACGTAGAAAACAATAGCAACGAAATGACACGATCAACATGCTACGTCTATTAGTTTGGGTCTAGTCCATCACGTGATTCTCCTAATGACGTGATCCAGTTATCAAGCAACAACATCTTGTTCATAATCAGAAGACACTGACTATCTTTGATCAACTGGCTAGCCAACTAGAGGCTTGCTAGGGACAGTGTTTTGTCTATGTATCCACACATGTAAATGAGTCTTCATTCAATACAATTATAGCATGGATAATAAACGATTATCTTGATACAGGAATTATAATAATAACTATATTTATCATTGCCTCTAGGGCATAATTCCAACAGTCTCCCACTTGCACTAGAGTCAATAATCTAGCCCTCACATCATCATGTGAATTACATTGTAATAAATGTAACACCCATACAGTTCTGGTGTTGATCATGCTTTGGCCGTGGAAGAGGTTTAGTCAGTTGGTCTGCTACATTCAGATCCGTGTGCACTTTGCATATATTTACGTCCTCCCCTTCGACGTAGTCGCGGATGAGGTTGAAGCGTCGTTTGATGTGTCTGGACTTCTTGTGAAACCGTGGTTCCTTTGCTAAGGCAATGGCACCCGTGTTGTCACAGAACAAGGTTATTGGATTCAATGCGCTTGGCACCACTCCAAGATCCGTCATGAACTGCTTCATCTAGACACCCTCCTTAGCCGCCTCCGAGGCAGCCATGTACTCCGCTTCACATGTAGAATCTCCTACGACGCTTTGCTTGGAACTGCACCAGCTTACCGCACCCCCATTAAGAATAAATACGTATCCGGTTTGCGACTTAGAGTCGTCCGGATCTGTGTCAAAACTTGCATCGACGTAACCTTTTACGGCGAGCTCTTCGTCACCTCCATACACGAGAAACATCTCCTTAGTCCTTTTCAGGTACTTCAGGATATTCTTGACCGCTGTCCAGTGATCCACTCCTGGATTACTCTGGAACCTACCTGCCATACTTATGGCCAGGCTAACGTCCGGTCTAGTGCACAGCATTGCATACATGATAGAGCCTATGGCTGAAGCATAGGGGACGGAGCGCATATGCTCTCTATCCTCATCAGTTGCTGGGCACTGAGTCTTACTCAATCTCGTACCTTGTAAAACTGGCAAGAAACCCTTCTTGGACTGTTCCATTTTGAACCTCTTCAAAACTTTATCAAGGTATGTGCTTTGTGAAAGTCCTATCAGGCGTTTTGATCTATCTCTATAGATCTTAATGCCTAGAATGTAAGCAGCTTCTCCTAGGTCCTTCATAGAGAAACTTTTATTCAAGTAATCCTTTATGCTCTCCAAAAACTCTACGTTGTTTCCAATCAGCAATATGTCATCCACATATAATATTAGAAATGCCACAGAGCTCCCACTCACTTTCTTGTAAATACAAGATTCTCCAACCACTTGTATAAACCCAAATGCTTTGATCACCTCATCAAAGCGTTTGTTCCAACTCCGAGATGCTTGCACCAGTCCATAAATGGATCGCTAGAGCTTGCACACCTTGTTAGCATTCTTAGGATCGACAAAACCTTCGGGTTGCATCATATACAATTCTTCCTTAAGGAAACCGTTAAGGAACGCCGTTTTGACATCCATCTGCCAGATTTCATAATCGAAAAATGCAGCTATTGCTAACATGATTCTGACGGACTTAAGCATCGCTACGGGTGAGAATGTCTCATCGTAGTCAACTCCTTGAACTTGTGAAAAACCCTTTGCCACAAGTCGAGCTTTATAAATGGTCACATTGCCGTCAGCGTCCGTCTTCCTCTTAAAGATCCATTTGTTCTGAATAGCCTTGCGGCCCTCAGGCAGTACCTCCAAAGTCCACACTTTGTTCTCATACATGGATCCTATCTCGGACTTCATGGCTTCTAACCATTTGTTGGAATCTGGGCCCACCATTGCTTCTTCATAATTTGCAGGTTCATTGTTGTCCAACAACATGATTGATAAGACGGGATTACCGTACCACTCTGGAGCAGCACGTGGTCTTGTCGACCTGCGTGGTTCGACAAAAACTTGAACCGGAGTTTCACGACCATCATCATTAACTTCCTCCTCAACCGGCGTCGCAACGACAGAGGTTTCCCCTTGCCCTGCGCCACCATCCAGAGGGATGAGAGGTTTGACAACCTCGTCAAGTTCTATCTTCCTCCCACTCAATTCTCTCGAGAGAAACTCCTTCTCGAGAAAAGCTCCGTTTTTAGCAACAAACACTTTGCCCTCGGATTTGAGATAGAAGGTGTACCCAACTGTCTCTTTTGGGTAACCTATGAAGATGCACTTTTCCGCTTTGGGTTCCAGCTTTTCAGGCTGAAGCTTTTTGACATAAGCATCACATCCCCAAACTTTAAGAAACGACACCTTTGGCCTTTTGCCATACCACAGTTCGTATGGTGTCGTCTCAACGGATTTTGATGGTGCCCTATTTAAAGTGAATGCAGCTGTTTCTCATGCATAACCCCAAAATGATAACGGCAAATCGGTAAGAGACATCATAGATCGCACCATCTCTAATAAAGTACGATTACGACGTTCGGACGCACCATTACGCTGTGGTGTTCCAGGCGGTGTCAACTGTGAAACAATTCCACATTGTCTTAAGTGAGCACCAAACTCGAAACTCAGATATTCACCCCCACGATCAGACCGTAGGAACTTGATCTTCTTGTTACGATGATTTTCAACTTCACTCTGAAATTGCTTGAACTTTTAAAATGTTTCAGACTTGTGCTTCATTAAGTAGACATAACCATATCTACTCAAATCGTCAGTGAAGGTGAGAAAATAACAATATCCGCCGCGTGCCTCTACGCTCATCGGACCACACACATCGGTATGTATGATTTCCAACAAGTCACTTGCATGCTCCATTGTTCCGGAGAACGGAGTTTTAGTCATCTTGCCCATGAGGCATGGTTCGCACGTGTCAAGTGAATCAAAGTCAAGTGACTCCAAAAGTCCATCGGCATGGAGTTTCTTCATGCGTTTTACACCAATATGACCTAAGCGGCAGTGCCACAAAAATATGGCGCTATCATTGTTAACTCTAACTCTTTTGGTCTCAATGTTATGTATGTGTGTATCGCTATCAAGATTCAATATGAAAAATCCTCTCACATTGGGTGCATGACCATAAAAGATGTTACTCATAGAAATAGAACAACCGTTATTCTCTGACTTGAAAGAGTAACCGTCTCGCAATAAACAAGATCCGGATATAATGTTCATGCTCAACGCAGGCACTAAATAACAATGATTCAAGTTCATAACTAATCCTGATGGTAACTGAAGTGAAACTGTGCCGACGGCGATTGCATCAACTTTGGAACCATTTCCTACGCGCATCGTCACTTCATCTTTCGCCAGCCTTCGTCTATTCCGCAGTTCCTGTTTCGAGTTGCAAATATGAGCAACAGAACCGGTATCGAATACCCAGGCACTACTACGAGAGCCGGTTAAGTACACATCAATAACATGTATATCAAATATACCTGATTTTTCTTTGGCCGCCTTCTTATCTGCCAGATACTTGGGGCAATTGCGCTTCCAATGACCCATACCCTTGCAATAGTAACACTCTGTTTTAGGCTTAGGTCCAGCTTTGGGTTTCTTCGTCGGATTGGCAACAGGATTGCCGCTATTCTTTGAATTACCCTTCTTGCCTTTGCCGTTTCTCTTGAAACTAGTGGTCTTATTCACCATCAACACTTGATGCTCTTTACGGAGTTCAGACTCTAAGACTTTCAGCATCGCAAACAACTCGCCGGGTGACTTGTTCATCCCTTGCATGTTGTAGTTCAACACAAAGCCTTTATAGCTTGGCGGCAGTGATTGAAGGATTCTGTCAGTGATAGCCTCTTGCGGGAGTTCAATCCCCAGCTCAGCTAGACGGTTTGAGTACCCAGACATTTTGAGCACATGTTCACTGACAGATGAGTTCTCCTCCATCTTGCAAGCATAGAATTTATCGGAGGTCTCATACCTCTCGATCCGAGCGTTCTCCTGAAAGATAAACTTCAACTCCTGGAACATCTCAAATGCTCCATGACGCTCAAAGCGACGTTGAAGTCCCGGTTCTAAGCCATACAAGACTTCACATTGAACTACTGAGTAGTCCTCCTTACGTGCTAACCAAGCGTTCTTAACATCCTGATCAGCCGTAGCGGGTGGTTCATCTCCTAGCGCAGCATTAAGGACATAATCCTTCTTCCCAGCTTGTAATATTAGCTTAAGATTACGAGCCCAGTCTACAAAGTTGCTTCCATCATCTTTCAACTTAGCTTTCTCTAGGAACGTATTAAAATTCAGGGTGACTATCGCGTGAGCCATGATCTACAACACAAATATATTCAAAGTGGACTTAGACTATGTTCAAGATAATTAGAGTTTAACTTAATCAAATTATTCGCTAAACTCCCACTCAAAAAGTACATCTCTCTAGTCATTTGAGTGGTTCATGATCCACTTACACTAGCTCAAGTCCGATCATCACGTGAGTTGAGTATAGTTTCAGTGGTAAGCATCCCTATGCTAATCATATCATCTATATGATTCATGATCGACCTTTCGGTCTCATGTGTTCCGAGGCCATGTCTGCACATGCTAGGCTCGTCAAGCTTAACCCGAGTGTTCCGCGTGCGCAACTGTTTTGCACCCGTTGTATGTGAACGTTGAGTCTATCACACCCGATCATCACGTGGTGTCTCGAAACGACGAACTGTAGCAACGGTGCACAGTCGGGGAGAACACAATTTCGTCTTGAAATTTTAGTGAGATATCACCTCATAATGCTACCGTCGTTCTAAGCAAAATAAGGTGCATAAAAGGATTAACATCACATGCAATTCATAAGTGACATGATATGGCCATCATCACGTGCTTCTTGATCTCCATCACCAAAGCACCGGCACGATCTTCTTGTCACCGGCGCCACATCATGATCTCCATCAACGTGTCGCCATCGGGGTTGTCGTGCTACTCATGCTATTACTACTAAAGCTACATCCTAGCAAAATAGTAAACGCATCTGCAAGCACAAACATTAGTATAAAGACAACCCTATGGCTCTTGCCGGTTGCCGTACCATTGACGTGCAAGTCGATATTATCTATTACAACATGATCATCTCATACATCCAATATATCACATCACATCGTTGGCCATATCACATCACAAGCATACCATGCAAAAACAAGTTAGACGTCCTCTAATTTTGTTGTTGCATGTTTTACGTGGTGACCATGGGTATCTAGTAGGATCGCATCTTACTTACGCAAACACCACAACGGAGATATATGAGTTGCTATTTAACCTCATCCAAGGACCTCCTCGGTCAAATCCGATTCAACTAAAGTTGGAGAAACCGACACTTGCCAGTCATCTTTGAGGAACGGGGTTGCTCGTAGCGATGAAACCAGTCTCTCGTAGGCGTACGAGTAATGTCGGTCCAAGCCGCTTTAATCCAACAATACCGCAGAATCAAGAAAAGACTAAGGAGGGCAGAAAAACGCACATCACCGCCCACAAAAACTTTTGTGTTCTACTCGAGAAGACATCTACGCATGAACCTAGCTCATGATGCCACTATTGGGGAACGTCGCATGGGAAACAAAAAATTTCCTACGCGCACGAAGACCTATCATGGTGATGTCCATCTACGAGAGGGGATGAGTGATCTACGTACCCTTGTAGACCGTACAGCAGAAACGTTAGTGAACGCGGTTGATGTAGTGGAACGTCCTCACGTCCCTCGATCCGCCCCGTGAACAATCCCGCGATCAGTCCCACGATCTAGTACCGAACGGACGGCACCTCCGCGTTCAGCACACGTACAGCTCGACGATGATCTCGGCCTTCTTGATCCATCAAGAGAGACGGAGAGGTAGAAGAGTTCTCCAGCAGCGTGACGGCGCTCTGGAGGTTGGTGATGATCTCGTCTCAGCAGGGCTCCGCCCAAGCTCCGTAGAAACGCGATCTAGAGGAAAAACCGTGGAGGTATGTGGTCGGGCTGCCGTGGAAAAGTCATCTCAAATCAGCCCTAAAACCTCTGTATATATAGGTGGGAGAGGGGGGGCTTGCCTTGGGGCTCAAGGAGCCCCAAGGGGGTCGGCCGAGCCAAGGGGGGAAGGTATCCCCCCCAAACCAAGTTGGACTTGGTTTGGTGGGTGGGAGTCCTTCCTTCCCTTCCCACCTCCTCCTTTTTTTTCTTTCTCTTTGATTTTTCTTCCAATGCGCATAGGGCCCTTTTTGGGCTGTCCCACCAGACCACTAAGGGCTGGTGCGCCACCGTCAAGGCCTATGGGCTTCCCCGGGGTGGGTTGCCCCCCCCCCCCCCGGTGAACTCCCGGAACCCATTCGTCATTCCCGGTACATTCCCGGTAACTCCGAAAACCTTCCGGTAATCAAATGAGGTCATCCTATATATCAATCTTCGTTTCTGGACCATTCCGAAAACCCTTGTGACGTCCATGATCTCATCCGGGACTCCGAACAACATTCGGTAACCAACCATATAACTCAAATACGCATAAAACAACGTCGAACCTTAAGTGTGCAGACCCTGCGGGTTCGAGAACTATGTAGACATGACCCGAGAGACTCCTCGGTCAATATCCAATAGCGGGACCTGGATGCCCATATTGGATCCTACATATTCTACGAAGATCTTATCATTTGAACCTCAGTGCCAAGGATTCATATAATCCCGTATGTCATTCCCTTTTTCCTTCGGTATGTTACTTGCCCGAGATTCGATCGTCAGTATCCGCATACCTATTTCAATCTCGTTTACCGGCAAGTCTCTTTACCCGTTCCGTAATACAAGATCCCGCAACTTACACTAAGTTACATTGCTTGCAAGGCTTGTGTGTGATGTTGTATTACCGAGTGGGCCCCGAGATACCTCTCCGTCACACGGAGTGACAAATCCCAGTCTTGATCCATACTAACTGGATGAACACCTTCGGAGATACCTGTAGAGCATCTTTATAGTCACCCAGTTACGTTGCGACGTTTGATACACACAAAGTATTCCTCCGGTGTTAGTGAGTTATATGATCTCATGGTCATATGAACAAATACTTGACACGCAGAAAACAGTAGCAACGAAATGACACGATCAACATGCTACGTCTATTAGTTTGGGTCTAGTCCATCACGTGATTCTCCTAATGACGTGATCCAGTTATCAAGCAACAACATCTTGTTCATAATCAGAAGACACTGACTATCTTTGATCAACTGGCTAGCCAACTAGAGGCTTGCTAGGGACAGTGTTTTGTCTATGTATCCACACATGTAAATGAGTCTTCATTCAATACAATTATAGCATGGATAATAAACGATTATCTTGATACAGGAATTATAATAATAACTATATTTATCATTGCCTCTAGGGCATAATTCCAACAACTGATCTCTTGCAACATGCATACATCTACATCGTCATGAAAACCCCGAATCTGTGCATTACGCCTCTTAGCAACACCTTCATGCTCGTTGGGATGTAAGATTTCACTAAAATCTCCTATGCACAACCAAGGGAGTGCATTCAAAGTGCTCAAACCCTTTAATAAGTCCCATGTTTGGTGTCTTAGATGGGTTTGTGATTCCCCGTTGACACATGAAAGCCTCCAAGGAGCTTGACCAACCTTTGTAACCTTAGCATCAATGTGATACACAGAATCTCCTAGAATTTCAAGAGTAGTAGCATTATTCCAAAAAATACTTATTCCACCGTTTCTGGCTTGGCTGTCAATAGCAACGGCTTTATCATATCTGAGAGTATTAGCTAGAGCTTCTACACGTGTTCCATTTATTTTAGTTTCCATTATGCACAACACTGTAGGGGCAAACTTCAATGCAAAACCATGAAGTTCTCGAACTGTTGCAACATTGCCCGCTTTGCGACAGTTCGAACTGTCGCATGAGGTCGATATTCTCGGACCATCATTCATGACCCTCTCCCAATCTCCCAGGCATGAAAATTGTATGGTGTATAGATTTTCCTCAGGCGGTCTAAATTTCACCTCCCAAGCGAGATCCTAGGCGGATCTCATGTTTCTATAGAACCACGTCTAGTTATAGGTCTTTTCGGTATGAACTCTAGCCAAGGCAATCTATTGGACAACCTCTGTTGGTGCCTCCTTCTCATCAAACACACATCATCAAGGTCCTCTTCACGCAGTCCCAGCTCCTGCATCAGCTTCACAACATCACTCCCTTCGGCGGCGCCCGAGGCACCGTCTCACTCCATGTAGATCTCTCATCTGAAGTAGGATTCACGTTTATAGGGGAACCCTAAATCCTTCGCACCCTGCAACTAGCCAGGGTTCGTCGTGATCCATAGATCACCGAACGGACCCAGGGGCCAAGCGCGAGGGGATTGCGACGGCAAGGACGACCAGAACTCAACAGCGGCGAAATGCCCCGAGAGAAAACATAACCCTAGCATGAGGGAAAATACACATTGTAGATGCATGAGATAACACTACATACATAAAAAAACCCATGTTCTTGCTAGGTTTGGGCCTGCCACACATGCGTTGGCGAAAGATGACGTAGAGCTTAATGTTGAGGGAGCGGCTATGTATCGTCCCAAAGGAGGTCTCGCCTTAAGCGTGCCCTTCCATCACTACTCCTTCAGGTTACCTTTTTTAATGTATTTTTAAAAGAAATGTTTAAAATGCATATATTCCAAAATCTTACAATTACATTAAAATTTAGAAAACGCACATTGCAAAATATTAAAATTCTGTGAAAAATGTTACCATGGTTTAAAAATGTTGATAAGATTAAAATAAAGTGTTCATAGCATTTAAAGAAGTCTCCACACATTTAAAGAAAATGTACACGGCATTTGTAAAAAAAGTTTACAAAATGAAAAAAAATGTTAGTGTAATTTTTTGAAAATATTTCATACCACTGAAAATATGTACATTACATTAAAAATGTTCACACATCTCAGAAAATGGTCATGACATTTTAAAAAATAAATTATTTACAATGTAAAAGAAAATCACATTGTTTATAAAAATGTTTTATATCATTCATAAAAAAAGTTTCAACATGAATTGAAAAAATGTTTTACACGAATCAAAAAACTCAAAACATGTATTTAAAAAAATATGAAACATGTCAAAAAAGATTATATGTATAGGAAAAATGTAAAATGTATATAAAAAGTAGACATCAAAACATATATATATTTTTTTAAATGTTAATCATGTATTTGAAAAAATGTTAAAGTTGTATAAAAATGTTCCTAATGTATCAATAATGTACAACTTGTATGAAAAAGGAAGACATGTGTTGAGAATAAAGAAAAAGAAACAAAGAAAACCCAAAAAAGAAAAAAAAGAAAAAAAATCCTTGAAAATGAAAGAGAAAAACCAGTGAAAAGCCGAAAGAAACCATTATTAACAGTGAAACCCAATAAGAAAAACAAAAGACAAAAAACTCGAGCTAGAGGTGCTATAGTACTAGGCCGACCCACTCGCTCCTGCTCAAAGGCGAGACCAAGTTATGTCTCGGTACGGGCGATATATACGAGAGCGGTTATATATCGCCTGTTGCGAGACTAATGCAGTTCTCGCGTCAAGGTCGCCCTTCCGTCACAAATATTGGGCCAACCTAAGTAGCTCCCTGCAGTTTAGTTCGTTTTTTCTTTTCAAATTTTCAAAAAGGTAAAACACACAGAAAACCAAGGTCTTCCATGTTTAATTGATACATATCCCTTGTTTCCACGCACAAGAAAACATTGCTAGTATGGTTCCCTGTGCAAATATTGACCATGCATTGCACCATCTTATGATACCCAGATTTAGGCCTTCTTCAGTTGGAAGGGGTTTGAAGGGGATTGGAGCGGACTAGGGAGGATTAAATCCTGTGTAAGTCAAAATTCACCTTAATCCCCTGTAAGAATTAATGGACTTGGTCCATCTACAAATTCTGAAATCTCAAATTGAGCCTATGAATAAAATGGCAAGTGGTGGTGTGGTGGTGCTAAAGTTTAGTCCCATACCGCTAGTGGAGGAAGAGTTGGGCCTCTTTATATAGTGAGTTCTCCCCACCACTCTAAGTGTGTGTTGAGAAGAGAAAGGAGAGAACCACATGTGCGCGTACGTGTGACGTGCGTGTGAATGGTCCGTTGAATTTCGGGTTGTTTTATTTTTTATGTCTTGGCACATAAGTTGAGAATTTCTTGTCCGGTAAGTATACAACTTGGAAACCAAGTCGGTTTGAGACGTGGTCGCGACACAGAACCGACCTTGGTCCTCCTATATATACTGCTTACCGTGGTCGGCCAAAGACTCACCGAAAACATCTAGGGTTTTGCCTCGTCCCACAACATGTGCCGCCATCGCAGTCTACCTCATCTCGAACGCCGGCGTGCGTGAGAGCAGGTCTCCGGAACCGTTCGTCTTTGCAATCCTGCACCGGGAGAGGACACATTAGGTTTTTGGGAAGCGCTTTACGCGACTGCTCAAGTTCTTCACCACGGGTTGTCTACTGTCCAAGTCGGGCGGTGCTACTAATCGTCGTCTTCATCGCCATCAACAAAGGATCTCACCAACATCATCGTCAACACAGTCGCTCCTGCTGCAACTAACAATCAATACATTATTCGTAATCTGTTTATGTTGATCGCTGTAGTTGCTGCTTCTTGCACGGTGATGTTGTGCATGTTCAGTTGCTCTGCCGGATTGCTAGAATATTGCATGCTATCTTCTGTTTTAGTCATGAATTATTTTGTGGAATTAATCATGAACTTGCCTAATCTTCGAACAATCCAAAAACCTAATTGTAGGCAATTTCCTGAGTTAACTATGGTTGGATTTGCTGATGCACTGAGGCCGGATAAGTTTATCGGTGTGCAATTTAAGAGGTGGGAAGTGAGATCCACGCTCTGGCTTACTGCTCTGAAAGTTTTCCATGTTAGTGATGGCATGCCAGAGGGAGTTTCTGATGAAGATCGGAGAAAGTTCCAGGAAGCCAACACTATGTTTGTGGGATGCGTTTTGAGTGTTCTTGCTGACCGTCTGTGTGACGTGTACATGCACATACAAGATGGAAACACACTGTGGGATGCACTGAAGGCTAAATTCGGTGCTACAGATGCAAGCAGTGAACTGTACATCATGGAGAATTTTCACGATTACAAGATGGTGAATAACCGTTCTGTGGTTGAACAAGCTCATGAGATACAGTGTATTGTGAAGGAACTGGAACTCCTTAAGTGTGATCTACCCGATAAATTTGTGGCTAGGTGCATGATTGCAAAGTTGCCTCCTTCATGGAGAAACTTCGGCACTTCTCTGAAACATAAGAGACAGGAGATATCGGTTGAAAATCTGATTGCATCTCTTGATGTTGAAGAGAAAGCTCGGCCTAAAGACACTACTGAGAAAGGAGGTGAGGTTCAAACTACTGCCAACATGGTACAAAGGTTCCCACAGAACAAGAACAAAGGAAAGAACAAGCCTGTTTTCAACAAGCCTATAAAGACTACTACCTTCAAGAAGAAAAAGTTCAAGAAGGCTGAGCTAGAGTGCTATGCGTGTGAGAAAATCGGACACTTTTCCAAGGAATGCCCAGAACATGCAGACTGCAAAGGAAAAACCAGCTCCAAGACAGTCAACATGGTGACCGCTAGCAATACTGATGGGTAAGGTAATTTACCTATTGTGCTTTAAGTATTTCAACCATCTTCTTGGTGGATTGATTCAGGAGCCAACGTTCATGTGTGTGCTGACGTCTCTTTGTTTACTTCTTATCATGTCGCAAGGGATTCTTCTGTCCTAATGGGGAATGGGTCGCGTGCTTCTGTTCGTGGCATTGGCACGATGGATCTGAAGTTTACTTCGGGAAAGATCGTGCAACTAAGGAACATGCAGCATGTCCCTACTATGAACAAGAATCTAGTTAGCAGCTCCCTTCTATGTCGAGATGGGTTTAAGGTAGTTTTAGAGTCAATAAAGTAATCCTGTCGAGATTTGCACAATTTGTAGGCAAAGGATATGAGTGTGGAGGCTTATTCCGCTTTTCCCTTTTAGATTTTTGCAATAAGTCAGTAAACCAAATTTGTGCTAGTATTAATGATGATACAAGTGTTTGGCATTCTCGTTTATGTCATATTAATTTTGGTTTGATGTCTTGGCTATCCAGTATGAGTTTAATTCCTTATTTCACACTTGCCAAAGGTTCTAAGTGCCATAGTTGTGTGCAATCGAAGCAACCTCGAAAGCCTCACACGGTTGCTGAAGAGAGAAACTTGGCACCTCTAGAACTCATACATCCTGATCTATGTGAGATGAATGGTGTGTTGACAAAAGGTGGAAAGAGATATTTCATGACTTTGATTGATGATCCGACTAGATTTTGGTATGTTTATTTGTTGCAAACTGAAGATGAAGCTCTCGATTACTTTAAGATCTATAAAGCTGAAGTTGAAAATCAACTAGAGAGAAAGATCAAGTGTCTTAGGTCGGATCATGGTGGAGAATATTTTCCCAAAGTTCTTGATGAATTTTGTGAGGAACATGATATCATTCATGAGAGCACGCCTCCCTATTCGCCCCAATCAAACGGGATTGCCGAGAGGAAAAACCGCACGTTGACTGACTTGGTGAACGCCATGGTAGACACTGTTGGTTTATCTAAGGCATGGTGGGGAGGCTTTGTTGACTGTATGTCATGTCCTGAATAGAGTTCCTAACAAAAATAAAGAGAAAACCCCTTTTAAAGAGTGGGTTGGGAGACAACCATCACTTTCTTATTTGCGCACTTGGGGATGTTTGGCAAAGGTCAATATTCCTATCCCCAAGAAACGCAAACTTGGACCAAAGACAGTGGATTGTGTTTTTCTGGGTTATGCTCAGCGGAGCATTGCTTATAGATTTTTATTACTTAAATTTGAGGTTCCTGATATGCATGTAGATACTATAATGGAATCTCGTGATGCAACATTTTTTGAGAATATGTTTCCTATGAAAGATATGCATAACATTGCTAGATTTTCTTCTGAGTTAAATTCTAAATCTAGTACATTTGATGATTATATTGAACAAACACCCGAGGAAGTCCATGAGAAGGATAACGATGAAGCTCCTATAAGGGGCAAGATACGAAGGGTTGCAAAATCCTTTGGTGATGATTTCACCGTATACCTTGTGGATGATACTCCCAAGTCTATTGAAGAGGCATATGCATCTCCAGATGTAGATGATTGGAAAGAAGTTGTTCATAATGAGATGGACTCAATTCTTTCTAATGGAACTTGGGAGTTAACTGAACGACCTTATGGTTGTAAACCTGTGGGTTATAAATGGGTGTTCAAAAAGAAGTTAAGGCCTGATGATACTATTGATAAGTACAAGGCGCGACTTGTGGCCAAGGGCTACACTCAGAAAGAAGGCGAAGATTATTTTGACACCTATTCACCTGTTGCTAGAATGACCACCATTCGGGTGCTACTTTCCCTGGCTGCCTCTTATGGTCTGATCATTCATCAAATGGATGTAAAGACAACTTTCCTAAATGGAGAGTTGGAAGAGGAAATTTATATGGATCAGCCTGATGGGTTTGTAGTAAAAGGAGAAGAGAAAAAGGCGTGCGAGTTCCTAAAATCTTTGTATGGTCTGAAACAAGCACCTAAGCAATGGCATGAGAAGTTTGAAAGAACTTTGACTTCTGTGGGATTTATCATTAATGAGGCTGATGGGTGTGTTTACTATCGCCATGGTGAAGGAAATAGTGTCATATTATGTTTTTATGTGGATGACATATTGATCTTTGGTACAAACATTGTTGCAATTAATGAGGTCAAGTCTTTCCTATCAAAGAGTTCTCACTTGAAAGATCTGGGTGAAGCCGATGTGATCCTAAACATCAAACTTATTAAGGATGAGAGTGGATTACTCTAACGCAATCTCACTATATTGAGAAGGTCTTGAGTCGTTTTGGCTTTATGGATAGCAAGCCTTCTCCAACACCTTATGATCCCAGCGTGACACTTAGAAAGAACAAGAAAGAAACGAGAGATCAATTAAGATACTCTCAAATTGTCGGTTCACTCATGTACCTAGCTAGCGCTACAAGACCAGACATCTCTTTTGATGTGAGCAAACTGAGTAGGTTCATGTCCAACCCGGGTAATGATCATTGGCATGCACTAGAAAGGGTTTTGCACTATCTGAGAGGTACTATGAGTTACGGAATTCATTATTCAGGGCACCCCGTTGTGCTAGAAGGATATAGTGATTCAAATTGGATCTCTGATGTTGATGTACTCTACGCTACAAGTGGGTATGTGTTTACTCATGGAGGTGGTGCGGTGTCATGGAGGGCTTGCAAGCAAACCATATTGACAAGGTCAACTATGGAAGCAGAACTAACTGCTTTAGACACAGCCACTGTAGAGGCAGAATGGCTGCGTGAACTCTTGATGGACTTGCATGTGGTTGAAAAACCCGTACCGACTATTCTTATGAATTGTGACAACCAAACGGTTATCGCTAAATTAAATAATTCTAAGGATAACGCAAAGTCATCAAGACACGTGGAGAGACGTTTGAAATCTGTCAGGAAGTTGAGGAACTCCGGAGTAATAACTGTGACGTATATTCAAACAGACAAAAACCTGGCAGATCCTTTTACAAAGGGGCTATCACGAAATGTGATAGATATTGCATCGAGGGAGATGGGTATGAGACCCATAGATGTTACACCATAGTAGTAACCCAACCTTTGTGATCGGAGATCCCGTGAATTAGGACCTGGGAAGAACAAGCTATTGGTTAACAGAGGAGAGTAGTAAGTGACCGTCTCTAAGTGAAGATGCAAAATTCTCATGGTTGTAAGGCTTTAGTGTTGTAAGGCAGGTTGGCAACATGCCTTAATGTGATTCTATTGTCTATTATAGCAAAGGTGTTGTCCTACATAGCAATCTTGAAAGAACACACATATATGAGCTCCGATTGTAAAACGTCGCAATCTAGGAGATTTGGGTAATCCCTAGTAAGCTCATGAAGAAACCAGGGAGTACGACGTATATGCTCCAAACCGCGGGGTAGCCTACTGGCAGCCATGTACTGATTAAGACTTTGAGTGAAACCTGTTCACACAAAACTAGCAATTCAAGGCATAGTCTATTGTCAAGTTGTGAATGGATGTAGCTTAAAGTTCTAGACAGAAGTTCAACTTAACAGTCTCTGCTGAAATACTGGTATATTAAACAAGTGAAGAGAAAAGGCAAATCTCTAAATGGGTATTTGAGATCTGGTGGGGGTTGTTAGAATTAATAGGCTTGGCCCATGTAGAAATTCCGAAATCTCAAATTAAGCCCATAAATAAAATGGCAAGTGGTGGTGCTAAAATTTAGTTCCATATCGCTAGTGGAGGAAGAGTTGGACCTGACCCCACCACTCTAAGTGTGTGTTGAGAACAGAAAGGAGAGAACCACACGCGCGCTCGCTCGCCTCGCCGGGCGACGCGTACGTGCGACATGCACATGAATGGTCCGCCGAATTCCGGTCTGATGCCTTGCGGAGGCGCGGCTTCCTTTTGCCGTTTTGTTTTTTATGTCTTGGCACACAAGTTGAGAATTTCTTGTCTGGTAAGTATACGACTTAGAAACCAAGTTGGTTTGAGACGTGGTTGCGACACGGAATCGACCTTGGTCCTCCTATATATACTGCTTACCATGGTCGGCCAAACATACACCGAAAAATCTAGGGTTTTGCCTCAGTCTCACAACTTGCGCCGCCATCACAGTCTACCTCATCTCGAACGACAGTGTGCATCGGCGTGCGAGAGAGCAGGTCTCCGGAACCGTTCGTCTTTGCAATCCTGCACCGGGAGAGGACGAATTAGGTTTTTGGGAAGCGCTTTGCGCGACTGCTCAAGTTCTTCACCACGGGTCGTCTACCGTCTAAGTCGGACGGTGCTAGTCATCGTCGTCTTCATCGCCATCAACAAATGATCGTCACCAACATCATCGTCAACACAGTCGCTCCTGCTGCAACTAACGATCAACTAACGATCAGTATGTTACTCGTAATCTGTTTATGTTGATCCCTGTAGTTGCTGCTTCTTGCACGATGATATTGTGCATGTTCAGTTGCTCTGCCGGATTGCTAGAATATTGCATGCTATCTTCTGTTTTAGTCATTAATTATTTAGTGAAATTAATCATGAACTTGCCTATCTTCCAACATCCCCTCCAATCCACTCTGAGAGAGGTTTAACCGAACATAGCCTTACAATGCTTACACTATCATGAGGAGGAACTTTAGGACAACTGTTGAAGAAATTCATAATGCAGATTGTATCCTCTATCAAATCGTCTGTATAGATTTATATCTGGAATCAGAGGAATATTGCAGCTGGCAAAGATGTCAATTGCTGAGACCAAGGAATTCTGTGAAACTAGGATATTTGGGCTCCCAGCCGATCTCAGCCCGAGTTTTGGAATTATCCATCTTCTTCCCCAATGGACCGTCTGCCCCTGAAGCCAAGGAAGATGCAGACTTTGTAATCCTTTGTGCAATAAAACCCCCAAGAAAGAAAAACAGCTAGACTAGACAACTAACCTGTGAAGCCCTCAAACTTGCCGTCAAATTTCCCGCTCCTGTTAACACGGTCCATTATTTCTTGCCTGCAAAGCCCCCAAACTCATGTCAACACACTTGCGAGGCAGAGCAAAACTGAACTTAGATGAGCAACCAGCGAGCTGAAAAAGATGAAGGATGTACTGACCTGGAGAGAGGTTGGTTGTCACAGCCCACAAAGACACGGCCGCGAAGTCTCCTCTTCATGATGGCAATCCCCAGCGAAGCAGCATCCTGCAAATAGCATAAATAGATGATAAATACATAAAGACAGCATAGTAAATAGCCCTGATATACCATTTCACCAGAACAGGCGTCTTGATAGAATTTAATTATGTCAACAGAATGATAAGCATGGATACCATTGTGAGCATTTATTTACATTGTAAAGAGGAATTAAATAGGACAAGGATGATGTTTGATCAAATATGGGTTGGGTTGGCATATGTTGCAACTGGATAAGTAAATTCTCTCTTAACTGTGAAACATTATAGCTGCAACAGACTCATCTAGCGACTATCCTATCATTTAATAAACAAGTAGAAGATCTTACTTCATAATGGATCATGCTGATTATGAGATCTGGTCGTGCATCTACAGTCCCTTTTGACAACCAGAAAACATGAGGACCTTGATCCTTTTTGTGTGGTAAGTCAAGGAAACAAACTGTACTGGTTATCTCTGCTCTGATGTACAATTTGGAAAAAAGAGAGTTTAAAATACTTGATGTTTGGAATAAAAAGTAGCTTCATTGTGAGGATATATAAAGCCCTGCTAGCCTCAGGGCACAGCCTCCTGCCTCGAGGACGACATTTTCTGCTTTTAGAAGGATGTCAGTACGAGGACTCCTACCAATTGGCACACAAGGAGAATCCTACAAAATTGAAATGGATAATCAAGATAGTTGGAGGAAATACCAGAGCATCACCAAAAAGTAAAAGCTGTCGACAAACGTTAGCTTACTTAAGGATCAATTTATCATTTACAGCTATATTTTTCTTACCAAAAAATCTGGATAAGAAACCCTTAATGTTTTACAATAAGCAGTTCAGATTCTATTTGAACTTATACCTCGCCGCAAAATCCATTGTCATTGCAGTCATACACGGCAGTACTTGATGTAAACAGGAAAGAGCCTTCCCCACTCCAGTTTGATGCAGCAACTCTGCACATGTTTTTTTCAAATAAGGCCCTGTTTGGTTACAAATAAGTCACCAACTTATAAGTTAAAAAGTACAAAAAGTGACTTATTTTGCCAAAAGGGCCTAACTTATAAGTCACCCCAACTTATAAGTCATAAGTTGCTATACCCCAACTTAAAACTTATAAGTCACTTACTTTTTGATGGGTCCCACCACTTTTTCCCACCCGTGCCCACCGCCCCATCCGCTCCCCACCGCGCAGCGCGCCTCGCCGGCTGCTGCCCTCCCCACCGCGCACCGCTGCTGCCCTCGCCGCCGCTGAGCTCCATCGCGAGCTCGCTCGGCTCGCCTCGCCCAACGCCCGGATCGGCTTGCCTCCTCCGCTCGCCGCCCGGTCTCCACCATGGCCGGCAGGAGCTTCGCCCCGCCCCGCCCCTGCCCCGCCGGCCGCCGCGCCGCGCCCTGCCCCGCCCCGCCAGCCGGCCGCCGCGCCGCGCCGCGCCGCGCCGCGCCGCGCCGCGCCCCGCCGGCCGTGTCGCCCCGCCCCTGCCCCGCCGGCCGTCGCGCCCCGCCCCGCCCCTGCCCCGCCGGCCGTCGCGCCCGCCCCGCCGGCTGCAGCACCTCGCCCCGCCCGCCGGCTGCAGCGCCCCGCCGCGCCCCGCCCCGTCCCGCCGGCTGCAGCACCGCCTGTGCTCGTCCAAGAAGGACGCCGTCGTCTGGCTCGATGCCTGCATGCTCCGCTACTCCGGCGAGCCGTTCTTCGGCGAGGTCGACGACGACCACAGCGCCGTCGTGCCGGGCGGCGTCCAGAGCGCGGGTCCAGTGACGAGGTCGCCGGTGTGGTCAGGTGACTTATAAGTCAGGTGACAACCAAACAAGGGTGACTTATAAGTCACTGGTTTTAAGTCACCTGACTTATAAGTCACCTGACTTATTGGAACCAAACAGGGTCTAAGATGTTGTACATGTCCTTCTGTCCTTCATACACTATTTGGTGCTTGCTCAACAAACATGCATGCAAGTGCATGTCATGTTTTAAAGTAATATAATATTATTTAATTTGCATCTCCCATGTATTATCATTGCAGTATAAATCACTATCAAAGCTAGCAGTCCTCGTACATAGTCTAATCACATTTATAAAAAAACGATCTCGAATGGTGCATTGTGTTGATATAACAAACCAACTACAAAAGCATATATCTGAGTGATAAGACATAATGGAAAAAACACCTCCGCTCAGACTCCTAGAGGTCGAGAACTATTCCATCTTATGTTTCTCAATTTGTGATAAATCAGATATACAAAGGTACACATACGAGGGAAGGAAGCTTCCTGGTTTCTCCATTTAGTAGTATAGATTCCACCACAATAGATTGGATTCATGTATATGTCCACAGTACCATGCAAAGATGGTGTTACGAATAATATCTCTCACATCCTACTAAATATCCAATTTTTAGTACATTGTTCTTTCTATGTATGTAACTTCAATTTTTTCAGCGTCTTGATCATTTGAAGGTATATATATCACGTTAGGTCTAGACCAATTTATGTTATGAAGTTTGTAACATAAGCTTCAGTTTCACAAATTTCTGTAGGAGGGATGGGAAAACTCAGAACCAAAGTTCCTTACAACAAAATAGATGGAGGCACAAAAGCAACCCTCAACCATGTTTTTACCAAGAAAAAGGCAGTCAAATTTCCCACTGTATCCATGTGCAGTCCCTGCAAATAGTATTTATCTCTTTCTCTTTGAATTTAATTTAGTTAGGGTGCAGTATAACACAAGGGTTATGAATACAAACCACATATTATCTTCAATGGCTAGGATTAGATAAAATGAAAACATCAGATGCATGATTTCATAAAAACAACCCAATGCCATAAATGGCATCTCTAATATGACATACCATCTACTCCCTCCATTTGTAAAAGTAAGGCGTATTTTTGTTTCGTTAAGACATGCATTTGACCAATAATTACTCCATAAATACAGGGTTATATGCCATGAAATTTGTGTCACTGGATTCGTATTTAGAAGTACTTTGTTATGATAGCGATTTTGTATCACATAAATCAAATATTAAAAGAGAAATTGTTGGTCAAAGTCTTGTCTTAACAAAACGAAATATGCCGTATTCATCGGAACGGAAAAATACTTGAGCTCCTTCTGATCAACTATTATTATCAATAATAACAGCTAGCTTTTTATTTTCAAGACATATGAAGAAAAATTCCAAAAAACTGTATTCATATGTAACCACGTGCTATATCTTTACCTAATAATAATAAAGAGGCTATCGCTTCCGTCGGAAAACCCATCGAGGTGATTTTACAAAAAAGCCCTTACTGTTTATGACATTAAACTCGTAGTATATATTAAATATTTTTTTAAATACTCATATCTTTTAAACCGTAACTCCAAATTTAACATATTATACATGGAATTTGATTAGAAAAATATGTAGAATTTAAATATGATATTATTTTATCTGTTAAACGTTTAATAAAAATACTATCTAGGGTGCAATCTTAATAAATAAGTCATTATTCGTCTTTCTTTCATACCGGTACTCATCCGGGTTGGGAATGAACACGTCAACAAAATCAGGATTAGAGATGAAACTGAAGGTCACTTGACTGATTCTTTGTACGTATTAAATCTACATGCAAGCCGTGTTAAAATAGAAGACCTGTGAAATTTTGAACTGCATTTTTGTAGGATAAGACCATCTTTATTTGTATCGTAACTATAAATTCTTAAATTATAGACATTTTTTATAAATTAAGAGCATGTGCCGTGTGGTATTTCTTTCTCCCGTTGCAACGCATGGACCCTTTTGCTAGTACTTCCTATATCCAGAACATATGCTATTTCTGTAGAAGACACCCATTTTTTAGATGCATGTCGACAAAAGCTAATCATACATTATAAGCATGCAGATTTGGAGGTTTCCTTTTTTATCAGGATAGATCCAGCCATGATGTACCATCATATAAACAAAACAAATATAATGTGATAATAGTTAAACGTATGTGAAAAAACTTATGGTTTATTCTCAGATGCAAAAAAAAAAAGATCATACACCTTGGTTACCTAAGATCCCCAGGGTAATCATCCGTACGATATGGAGGAGCACAGAAAATAACGTATGGGACTTTCTGATCAGCTCTGGGTCCCTTCAGGGAGGGAATTATCCCAATTTTAGTTAGTTCACTGTGATGATCTGTGGTTGCAGTCTGGCCATAAATTTTGCAACCTGGATGCTCCTGTAAGATATATTAATGCTTGAATTCTTTACAATATTTATAAAGCAGGCAAAAATAATAATATTATAAGCATGCAATCCTTATGTTTTACAGACAGAAAAGGTACATATGGTGAACATCAAACAAAAAGAAAGTAATCGATTTCCAAAGAAAAGATATTCAGGGTCATATTTACTAATAGTTCCTTATGCCACCAAAGAAATGATAACATGCTATGAAATTGTTTTGTTTCATTAGGCCAACTCCACCGCGCGACCCCATCCTGTCCGCGCGTGTCCGTTTGGGGCAAACGGACGTTTGTCCGTTTTGTGTCCGTTTTCGACCCATACCCGGCCCAACTTTGCGTCGATTTTGGGGTGAAACGGACAGGCGCGGACGGGCGGACGCCGCCCCTGGCCCGCCAGTCGGGGGCACAAAGTAAAACCCACCACCGCCCCTTTTGGCGCTATTTCCCCCCAAACCCTCCCACTTCCCGCCGTCTCCCTCTCTCTCCCCCGTCCATGGCCGACGCCCACCAGAATTCCGGCACCCCGGCTGTCGACCAGCCAGGAATGGCCAAGAAGAAGAAGGCCAAGGCGCCAAGGAAGCCGCAGGCGGAGTGCACGCCGGAGGAGATCGCCAAGTTGGACGCGGAATCGGCGAAGAGGAGGAACCGAAGGGCGGTCGTGAAGGACAACGCCGCCGCGCACAAGTTCATCGCCGAGCGCGATGCGATGGAGGCCGCGCGGCGCAAGATCGAGGTCGAGGAGAAGGAGACCATCGTCAACAAAGCGCACGCCCTCCTCATGCTTGGCATTTGTCGTCCGGCCGGTTTCTCTGCAGCGGCCGTCGGCCCGGCGAGCACAGGCTCGTCGGTCGTCGGGTCTCCGCACTGCCAGTCGCCGACGTCGTGGACCACGGCTGTGTCGCCCGGCTACCCCCCGCCAAGGCACGACGCCCACACCCGTTTCTTGGGCTCCCCGGACGTGAGGGTGATCGCGCCTTCCACCCCACGCCCCTCGGCCTGCATCGACCTCAACGTCGCAACTGGGTCCAGCAGCGGCGGCCGGGCGTCCGTCGAGATGCAAAGAAAGCAAGCACGGCCGCCGTTTGCGGGCACTATGCCGTCCCCCCGCGTCCTGTTCGACGAAATGGCAACACCAATGCCACCGATTGACGACACCTACGACCAGTTCATGGAGGACGTGATCTACAACGGTGGGCATGTCCCTGCCTACGATCCCGACGAGACCCAAAGTCAGGATGGCTGCGCCCAGTTCGTTGCCGATGAAGAGGCTGACGACCGTGCGGACTATGACCATGGTGACTCGTGGCATGGAGACGACGACATCTATTGCGAAGGTGATGGCGATGAAGATGAAGTCAATGACATTGATATTAGTGGTGAGCCATTGTTCATCGACGAGCTCACCCAAAGAGCGGAAGCACAAAAGAAGAAGAAGTGCATTCGCACGGGTTCATACACCCAAGATGAGGACAAGCTGATTTGCAACTCTTGGATGGAGATTAGCCAAGATCCGAGGACGGGCGCGCAACAAAAGGGCCTAGTTTTTTGGACGAGAATCCACAAAACTTTCCATGAAAGGAAGATGTTTGAGCCCTATCAAATCACAAGCGACCGTGGCATCACCTCGATTCAAAAGAGGTGGTTGTTCATCCAACAAGAGTGCAACAAGTATTGCGCCGCATTGGAGAGCATTGAAGCATGGCCTGTGAGTGGTCTCGGCATTGGGGACATGGTATGCTCTCCTCATCCTAGTCCTTTCCTTGCTTCGGCCTTGTATATGTTTGCATGTCCAAATCTTTGTTGATCATGTGGTGTAGGCATTTCAATCTTTGGAAGCATTCAAGGCCCGGCACAACGACAAGCCATTCACGCTTACGCATTGTTGGACGAACATCAACGATTGCCCTAAGTTCAAGGATCAATATCGTGAACTTCAAAAGAAGAGAGGCAAGAAGACGGCCAAGTTCGCCGGAGGTGGAAATGGCGAGGCGTTGAAGAGGCCGAGGGGCAAGACCAACTCCAAGGTGGACGACATACGTGATGCCGCATCCATGGCCTTGCATGAGACTTTGCATGGCATGATGTCTCAAAAGGACATGAGGGATGAGAAGAAGCGGCAAAACAAGGACGAGCAAATGAAGCAATACCTGGAGCTTCAAAGGAAGAAGCTAGAGATGGAGGAGGCGGCCAAGAAGAGGAAGATCGACCTGGAGCAGCCGGCCCGGCAAAGGCAGCTCGACATCGAGGCCGCCAATGTCGAGGCCAGGAAGAGGCAGCTTGACATCGAGGCCACCAATGCCGCAACCAAAGCGGAGGAGGTGACCCTTGCGATCATGAGCATGGACTTGACGAAGATGAGCGAGAAGACGAGGAGCTGGTTCGAGGCCAAACAGAAGGAGATGTTCGACGCCGACGGCCTGAACTAGGTCATCCGATCGGACGTGGCCGTTCTTTTTTGGAGGCTGGCATGGGTGCCGCCCGCTGGGCCGCTGGCTGTGTGCCAGCGAGAAACAGATTCATTTTGAAGGCTGGCTGTGTTGCCGCCCGCTGGCTGTGTTGCCGGCGAACAAAACTATTCATTTTGGAGGCTGGCTGTGTTGCCGGCCGCTGGCTGTGTTGCCGGCGAGGACGTGTAGGCCGCTGGCTGTGTTGCCGGCGTGAACTAGGCCGCTGGCATTTGAAGCGTTGTTCTTTTGGAGGCGGACAAGATAGGGCAAACGGATTCGGCCGCGCGCTGGACGCGCGGCAAGCGCATCCCAGGACAGGGCCGGACACGACCCCATCTCCCCACCCATACGAACAGAATCCTGGCAAAACAGACGTCCGTTTGGGGTCGCGCGGTGGAGTTGGCCTTAGCGCTTGGAAAATTCAAACCTCTCAACAAAATAATCAATTCATCAGCTCAACATGGTATGAGGAATGTTCTTCATATTTCAAAAATAACAGGCAAGCCACTTAGCGAGGAAGATACTTCTCCTACCTGTCGCCATTTCTCAGCTACGATTCGACCAAGTACACCAGGCCCGACAATCAGCAAGTCATTCTGACCAACACTCTCCGATGTGGACACAGTGACTCCTGCGTCATGAGATACTCCTGCTATCATCAAAGAAAATGATTGAAGAAAAAAGAGGATACATTAAAACAGGCGCCCTGTCAATTAGGGGCGCCGTCACCCGCTTTCTAGGCAGCGGGATCAGAACCGGCTTGGCAGCATGATGGACACGATGACGGTGGCAGCTCGTCACCTTGCCCTGCCTGTTAGCTGTAGATTTATCGGCGACTTGGTGGCCTTTTCCCCCTCTTTTTATTAGGGCGTGTTTGAGTTGTTGCCTCAGCAGAATTATTTCTATTTTCTCGCACTTAGTTGTACATTTATCGGCCACTTGGTGGCCTTTTCCCCTCTTTTTATTAGGGCATGTTTGAGTTGTCGCCCCAGCAGACTTATTTCTATTTTCTCGCACTTGAGTCTGTTGTATGAGCTTGTTTGATTTATCTATAAAGCGGTGCAAAAGTCTGATTCGAGAATTAGGGGCGCGCATATGGAGTCATATCATATGCAATAGAACTGAATTGAGAAGGGTGCTCACTACAGCTTCCCCTTGAAGTAAATCGCAACAGAGCCTAAACAGGCATTAAAATAAGCACCTAGTCAATGTTTATCATGAGAAATTGCATCGGGGAACCCCCTAAACCCGGAAACCGTTGGCGCATTGCGCTATTTCTTGCGTGCGAAGTTCCAACTGATCTTGAATCAAGAACTACTTCTGGAGAATTGCTGAATTTAGCACATTTCTAACTAATCGAGCCCACGCCCCTTCCCGATTTCAACAACCCTGCCTGATCTAACACGCCATGGTCTTCACAGTTGCAGCCCAATTTCGCTATGTCAAGTTAGAGGTTCGAAAAGTATTTGCGAGAAAAACTCTGGGCACGTACCGAGGGAGGCGGTGGAGGCCATCGGGAAGCGGCAGCGGGATGAGAACGCTGGAGATGCAGCAGTCAATGGGAGCGGATATGGTAGGCGGTAGTGGTAGGTCGACGCCATGGATTTGTAAATTGCTTCTGGGACACCGGTATTCTGCAATGGGACAGGTGGCCAGATGCGTCACGCGAAAAACAACATCGTTAAATTGTTGACGTCAAAAAAAACATCATTCGATTATTTCTTTAACCACACAAATCTATTCCTTCAAAAAACAAAAAAACAAAAAGAAAATCTAACACGCTACGTTCATTTTTTAAGAAAACACATGAGCCTGACTTATAAATAAAACGACCACGTAGAGTCATCAACAACAAGCACCGCGTGTCCAACCACCACCCAAGGCGAAACTCGAAGCAAAGAGTAAGATACATGACTCCCGAGCCAAACCCACGGCACGCAGACCGGACAAACATTAAACTCCGAGGGAAAGACGGGCAGCAACCAAGCCCTCAGCCAGTCCAAAATTTAGACATTAGGCTCCTGCCGCGAAATGGAAGATGCCGAGACCCGAATCTTAGCTAACAGCAGGTCGAAGTTGTATTTGTCTTCAAGCTTAGTCAATAATCTCCACTACTGAAGGAACAAGCAAGCTTTAAATAAGCAATCAGTAGGCTTAGCAGGAAAGATGTAAACTTGTTCCTCATAGTTCAAAGAGCCCAACACACCGTCGCTAGCCCAGTCCAGAACAAACGTTTCATATTGCCAACCAGAGGACTGGTTAGAATCCGGAGCTCAAAAAAAGACGACGGAGCCCATGATACTTGCAACCAAGATCTAAAGGAGCACCAGATCAATTTAGCCAAGACACAGTTGAAGAAAATATGATCGGTATCCTCCAAAGCATCAGACAGGGCACAACGGTCCAAATCCGGGCCGTTGCGTTTCCGAATCTGATCAGCTGCCGTGAAAGCTTGCCACATGAAGACTTTAATCTTAGGAGGAATACGCGAACGCCAAATCTGAAAGAACTTATTCGACGGTGTACCAGCAATAAGCTTAGAATATAGGGACTTAACCGAGAAGCGACGCGAAGCAGAGTGAGGCCCGGCCACCGATTCCTCCGCCTCCGAGAGCGAGGGAAAAAGTGCAGCAAGACGCTGCCATTGAACCAACTCTTTAGGAGACAGCGCACGCCGGAAGGCCAAGTCACAGTCATCACCCGCTAGCTCGTCAATGGAAATCTCACGATTAGGACAGAAGGAGAACAACGTAGGGAAGGTCACCGCGAGAGTAGAGTCCCCACACCACTAGTCAAACCTAAAACGGGTCGAGGCGTCGTTACCCACCAGAAACTTGACATGGTCCTTGAAAAGAGGACGAACCTTAACCAAGTCCTTCCAGAACCGTGACCCCCTAGGGGATGCGAACATAGGGTTAGATGAGGGGAAATATTTTTCCTTTAGAATAGATAACTAAAGGGATTCTCGGCCCGATGACATGATTTTCCATCACCATTTGATCATAAGGCATTTGTTCATCACCGCGGTATTAATGATGGCAACCCTCCCATGATTTTGGACCTAGAGATGATGTTCCATTTAACCAACCGATACTTATGCTTATTCTCCACGGAATTCCAATAGAAAGCACATCTATGCTTGTTGAAACCTTCATGCGTACCCGCTGAGAGAAGGTAAAAACCCATGATGAACATGGGGAGGGAGGAAAGACAGGAGTTAGTCAAGGCCACTTTGCCCGTGTTCGTATTGTATCTACCCCTCCACGGCAGCACCCTATTACCAACCTTGGTCACAATAGCCGTGAACTCCTTGGCGCAAAGCTTATCTGGGGAAATCGGGAGACCCAAGTACTTAAAAGGAAAGGAACACATGCTACAATTAAGGAGGTGCGCCACGCATACAGCCTCACCATCCTCAACACCAATGATAATGACCTCGCTTTTCGCAAAGTTAATTTTGAGCCCCGACGGAGCTTCAAAGTAGAGCAGAATGAACTTGAGATGAGCAAGGCACGAGTCATTAAGCTCCACCTTGATAATGGTATCATCCGTTGTTGGAAATATGCCCTAGAGGCAATAATAAATTGGTTATTATTATATTTCCTTGTTCATGATAATCGTTTATTATCCATGCTAGAATGTATTGATTGGAAACTCAAATACATGTGTGGATACATAGACAACATACTGTCCCTAATGAGCCTCGAGTTGACTAGCTCGTTGATCAAAGATGGTCAAGGTTTCCTAGCCATAGACAAGTGTTGTCACTTGATAACGGGATCGCATCATTAGGAGAATGATGTGATGGACAAGACCCAAACTATGAACGTAGCATATGATCGTGTCAGTTTATTGCTACTGTTTTCTGCATGTCAATGTATCTATTCCTATGACCATGAGATCACGCAACTCCCGGACATTGGAGGAATACCTTGTGTGTATCAAACGTCGCAACGTTACTGGGTGACTATAGAGGTTCTCTACTGTAAGTGCATCTAGTGCCCCTTAGTGATTTTGGTTGTTTGAAGACCCATAGGTTAAGTATCTAATGTGTTCATGAGTGTACACAGGATCTATAAGTCGTTGAGGAGTTTGAAACATTCAATGAATATCGACCCCTAAAAATGTATATCTTCGGTTGAAGAAATTGGTCTTCTGCTGAAGACTTTGATCGCGAAGAAATTGCGATGAAATTGATATTCCTCATGAAGATATTGAAGATGAGGAATTCGGTGTGTCCTGAAGAAAATCAATCTGAAGACTTTGAAGCATGAAGATCTATCCTTTCTGTTTTATTTTCTTCACACTTGAGTAATAGGAATACGGTACTGTTAAAGGGGGTCGAGGTAACACTTCGGAATGAATTTCCTCATGATGCTCAACCCAAGCCTAATCCTACCAAAAGCCTCAAGTGAGGAATATGAGAGACATGAGGACTCTCACAGTTGAGGGTCCCGACCGTTGCCGCAATTCACGCCACATCACTGATCTTATCCACTCCAATGGTCATATTATTGAAGGGCATTAATGTCAAATCATGTTGGGATGCTCCCGGGCTATAAATAGCCGCTCCCACAACCATTAGCGGGTTGGCTGCTTCGTTAGAAACTGACACTTGTCATAAGAGCAACCCAAATTCCTCAGTGTCTTCGAGAGTAATTCATCAGTGAGGAAATACCCAAAACACCAAACCACAAACCAAGTGATTGAGCATCACTGAAGAAGTTGTTCTTGTGTGGGACTGAAGCCTTTTACCTTTGAGGATTGTGCATCCTCCAAACGGTTAGGTGTCATGGTCTAGAGCAATCCAGCAGTCAATTGTGATCGCCAGGTGACCAAGTTTGTGAGGGTTTGGAAGTCTACAATGAAGACTTACCACGAGTGTTGGGCGAAGACTGTGTGTTCTTAGCCCAAGGAGAATACGGCAGGGACTGTGTGTCCCGGGACTATGTGTCTTTTGGTTTCAATACTAAGCCGCTCCAAACCAGATGTACAACTATCACAACAGTTGAAACTGGGTCATCAACCACTGTCTTCACTGTGAAACGTGTTCTATTTCTTCAACTCTTTCAATTCCTCATATTGTATGTTGAAGATTTTCATTGTCACTGTTTGAAGAATTTGCTGAAGAGTTTCTCTGAAATTCCTCAACCCCAAATTCTTCAGCGAGTTATTCTTCACATGTTTTCTCTGTGCCTGCATACTGTGCAAACTGCTTTTCATAGTCGTCACCTTGAAAACTGCTGTAGTGAAACTTTGCACTCCCGATCCTTTTTTGTTTCTGTTGCAAGTTACTCATCGGTGAGGAATTTCCTCAAAAGGAATTACCTCAGTGATGAAATTCTAAAAATCTCCTATTCACCCCCCTCTAGTCGATATAACGCACTTTCAATTGGTATCAGAGCAAGGTACTTCGTTGTTCTGTGTGATTTTGGTTTAACCACCTGGAGTTTTAGTTATGTCGACTGCAGGCATGATCAAGGTTACTGCAGGATGTCCTACTTTCGAAGGAAAGGACTTTCCCTTCTAGAAGACCAAGATGCAGATGCATCTACAAGCTATTGACAATGATCTCTGGTATATTGTGGAACATGGTGTCCCTATCGTCACTGCTACTGTCTCTGCCGCTGATGTGAAGAAATTCAAGCAACTTGATTCTCAAGCGAAGAATATCATCTGTGTCCATCTTAGCAAAGGTCAGTATGACAGAGTGAGTGCTTTGGGCTCAGCAAACTTATCAGGGAAAGGTTGTCCAAAGTTAATGAAGGAGTGTCAACCCAGCGTGATTCTCGTGTTGATGTTCTTCGCAATCTCTTTAATCGCTTCAAGAGGCTTGACAATGAAAGCTGCCAAGATACCTTTGATCGCCTCACTGACATATCAAATGAACTGCAAGCTCTGGGAGCTCGAGACATTGCTGATCATGAAGTTGTGAAGAAACTGCTAAGATCTTTGGATTCTTCATTTGATACTTTAGTTCTGATGATTCAAGATGCTTGATCCTACTGATATACTCGAAAGACTCAATACTCATGAATTCCAACAAGAAGAAAAGAGAGATCTATATGGACCAAGCTATTCTAGACCTCGTGCACTGAAAGCCAAAGCAATTTCCTGATCTGAAGAAGAAGACTCGGATGGTAGCATTGGTGATCCTGAAGAACTTGGACAGGAGCTTGCAATGCTCGTGAGGAAATTCCAGAACTTTACGAGACGTGGCCAGTTTGGTAAATCTTCAAGAAGAGATATGAGGAAATCAGAATCTTCATCTAAGGACTACAAGAAAAGAACCTGCCACAAATGCAAGAAATCAGGTCACTACATTGCTGATTGTCCTCGTTGGGGAAAGGAATCAAAGAAGAAGAAATACAAGGATGAAAGTTCTGATGACTCGAAGAAAAAGAATAAATCTTCAAAATCCTCATCCTCAAAGTCCTCATCGCACAAGAACACTAGTTTCAGAAAGGCTCGGGCACTTATTGGCAAGGAAGTGGATTCTGAGGCAGAATCCGAGGAATGTGATGAAGAGGAGGGTTCTGATGAAGACTCATAATCTGGATAGGCTAGCCTTGCACTTGCAACCACATTCGTCAGCAAGTCAATCTTCAACCTTGAAGAAAATGATAACACCATCCACACTGATGACTATGCTGATGACTTTGCTCCAACCTATTTCTTCATGGCAAAAGGTTCAAAGGATGACAAACCCAAGAGTACTGAGTGGGTTCTTGATAGTGGTTGCACACATCCCATGACTCGTGACAAAATCTTGCTGATGAATATGCCACTAACTCCATCACCCCTGAAGCAAATCACTTATGCTGACAAAGGTAAAAGCAAGGTATTGGGACTTGGCAAAGTGGCTATTTCCAAGGATAGGCACATGGACAAAGTGATGCTTGTTGAATCCCTTGGGTTTAACCTCATGTCAGTCTCAATGCTTTGTGATCTTGATATGGCTGTTATCTTTGGAAGATATAGATGTGTTGTCATCATGGAATCTGACAAATCCAAAGTCTTCGAAGCTGTTAGAAGAGGGGATTTGTACATTGTTGATTTCTCTACAGGTCCTCAACCAGCCACTTGCTTACGAGCGAAAACCTCAGAAGGATGGCTGTGGCATCGAAGACTTGGTCATGCAGGCATGAGGAATTTGCACACGCTCGCGAAGAAGAAGCATGTCATCGGCATCGAATCAGTCAAATTCCTCAAGGACCACCTCTGCGGTGCTTGTGATTCTGGGAAAATGACCAGATCCAAGCACCGCTCGAAGACCATCATGACCACCACTCGTCCATTTGAATTGCTTCACATGGATCTGTTTGGACCTACTCATTGTGCCACTCTAACAAATGCAGCATCTTTATATGTCTTTGTCATAGTTGATGATTATTCCAGATACACTTGGGTGCATATCATTTTGTATAAAACCGAAGTGCAGGAAGTCTTCAAACGATTTTCCTCAAGAGCCTTGACGAACTTCGGCGTCAAGATCAAACACATCAGGAGTGATAATGGAACAGAATTCAAAAACACTGGTCTTGATAATTATCTTGATGAACTTGGTATTACTCACGAATTGTCTGCTCCTTATACTCCTCAACAGAATGGTGTCGTCGAAAGAAAGAAGAGGACTCTGGTTGAGATGGCAAGAACCATGCTTGAAGAATATCATACTCCTCGACGTTTCTGGCTTGAAGCAATCAATACCGCATGCCATATCATCAACAGAGTATATCTTCACAAATTCCTCAAGAAAACCTCATATGAACTCCTCGCTGACAAGAAACCCAATGTAAGTTATTTCAAAGTTTTCAGTGCAAAATGCTGGATTAGAGATCCTCACCATAGCTCAAAGTTTGCACCTAAGGCACATGAGGGTTTTATGCTTGGTTATGGAAAGGACTCGCACACCTACAGAGTCTTCAACACCTATCACAACAAGGTTGTTGAAACTGTAGATGTGCGGTTCGATGAAACTAATGGCCCGCAAAGAGAGCAATTGCCTCCTGATCCAGATAAGTTGTCTCCTGAGGAAGCAATAAAGCTCAAAGCTACTGAAGACATTCTTCCCACTAAGGAAATTGATGAAGAAATCATTCCCAGCACTGATGAAAATCAAGAAGATGCTCCTGAGGAAATTGCTCCAGAACCAATTCCTTAGCCCAGACGAAATCCTCAACCAGCTCATCCGAGGATTGCAAATGAAGTAGAACTTGACAAAATCCTCGATGACATCAACGCGCCAGGTCCTCTCACTCGCTCAAAAGCTTCACACTTAGTTAACTTTTATGGGCATTTTTTCTTTGTGTCTATCACAGAACCTTCAAAAGTTGCTGAGGCTTTCATGGAACCGGAGTGGATCCAAGCCATGCAAGACGAACTTCTTCAATTCAAGCTGAATGACGTATGGGAGCTCATCAAACGACCAGATCCTCGCAAGCACAATATCATCGACACCAAGTGGATTTTCCGAAACAAGCAAGATGAGGATGGTCAAGTGGTGAGGAATAAAGCACGACTTGTAGCCCAAGGCTACACACAGGTTGAAGGAATTGATTTCGATGAAACTTTTGCACCTGTTGCTAGACTTGAAGCTATTCGAATACTACTTGCTTATGCTAATCATCATAACATTATCTTATATCAAATGGATCTGAAAAGTGCATTCCTCAATGGTAAGCTTGAGAAAGAAGTATATGTTGCTCAGCCCCTAGTTTTTGAGGATCCAAAGAATCCAGACAAAGTCTTCAGACTCAAAAAGGCGCTCTATGGTCTCAAGCAAGCCCCTCGGGCATGGTATGATACATTGAAGGTATTCCTCATGAAGAAAGGCTTCAAACCCGGTTCACTCGATCCAACTCTTTTCACTAAATCCTTTGATAATGAACTATTTGTGTGCCAGATATATGTCGATGACATCATATTTGGTTGTACTGACAAACGATACAGTGATGAATTTGCTTACATGATGAGTGAAGAATATCAGATGTCTATGATGGGGGAGCTAAAATTCTTCTTAGGTCTTCAAATTCGTCAACAACGCAATGGGATCTTCATATCATAGGAGAAATACCTCAAGGATGTTCTGAGGAAAATCGACATGCATGAATGCAAAGGTGCCAAGACTCCCATGCCTACCAACGGCCACCTCTGCACTGACGAAAATGGTAAAGAATTCGATGAGCAGGTAGATCGCTCCATGATTGGCTCTTTACTGTACTTGTGTGCATCTAGGCCAGACATAATGCTTAGTGTTTGCATGTGTGCATGTTTTCAAGCAAAACCGAAGGAATCACACCATAAGCTGTGAAGCATATTCTTCGATACTTAGCTCACACACCAACACTAGGATTATGGTACCCCAAGGGCTCAAATCTTCATCTTGTGGGATATTCTGATTCTGACTATGCTGGTGACCGTGTGGATTGCAAGTGAACTTCTGGACATGTCATTTCCTCGGAAGATCACTAGTCTGCTCATCCTCAAAGAAGCAGAACCGCGTTTCACTCTCCACAGCCGAAGCTAAGTACATTGCTGCTGGTTCATGCTGTGCTCAATTGCTATGGATGAAGCAAACCCTCAAGGACCACGGCATCAACATGAAGAATGTTCCTCTCTACTGCGATAATGAGAGTGCAATCAAGATTGCATACAACCCAGTACAACACTCGAAGACTAAGCACATCCAGATTCTTCATCATTTTCTTCGGGACCATGTCCTCAAGGGCAATATCCTCATCAACCATGTGAAGACTGACGATCAACTAGCAGATATCTTCACTAAGCCCTTGGATGAGAAAAGGTTTTGCAAGTTGTGATGTGAGCTAAATATCTTAGAATCTTCAAATGTTTTGTAAAAACATGCACACATCCTAACACTTATGCAAAATTGATGACTTAGATGTGCAACACACGAAGAATCGATTTTCTTCAACCAATGAAGAATATCATTCTTAGTGTGAATAAATTAACGAAGAAATTGATTCTCAGGGCCCTACGACAATTGTACGTGGCGTCTAAAATCAACATTCTTATACGGTGGGTCACGCCACCACCCAACTTGAAATTCCTCAAGTTGAATTTCTTCAAAGTTGTTCTTCAAAATTGTTTTTCTTCAAAGATGAAATTCATCAACATGATGCTTTGTCACAAAATCCTCAAGTTTATCAAAATCTTCAAAAACACTTGATGATTTTCATTTGCCTATACTGTGATTTCAAAGTCCTCAACAGCATTCACTTATAGCTATTTCTTCAACTTGATATTTCATCTAAGTGAATGTGATCGGACCCTACTTCTCATCTATGCTATACTCACCTAGTCTATTCAATTCTTCATATGCGTTCTACTTGAAACTTTGTTCAAAATCCTCACTGCGTCCTTGTCAGCTGATGATTTTGTAACAAAATCCTCAAATCCTCAAAAATGATTTTTATATTGTTACACAGTAACTGAACCCCACTTCCGATGATCAGATAAGCACGATCTCCACCGCTTTAAACGGTTGCAACACGTGTCGTGCAGAGACGAAAGGGCAGGGGTAGTTCGGTCTGAAAGAATTGGCCGGACAGTTTTCACCTGAGCTATAAATATGTCCTTACCCCTCCAGTCAAAACTCTTCGTTCTCTCTCGACCTCCTCTCCGCTACAGCAAAGCCCTAGCACCACCGCTAGAAGTTTTGTCGTAGGCGAGGAAAAGCTTTACTGCCTTGACCTCTCCGTCGCTGAAATCACGCCAGAACCGGAACGTCTTCGTCCGCCGCCGCCGTAGCTTTCCTATGTTGCCAAGTTAGGGCGCAGTGGACTCGCACTGGAGAGCATCTACTGTTGCTTCTTCCTCTGTTCTTCGTGCGTGCTATATAGGGTAAATAAAACCCTATTTTTACAGTCCCTTTCAATCTACTATTTTACCTTAGATTCGTGAAATCTGTTTTTCCTCAAGTGTCTATCAGTCTCTATTCATCAAACACTGCTTATTCCTCAACTGTTGATGAATTTCACTAAGCATCTAAAAGTCTTCATGAGATTCCTCAATTGTGAAAATTTTCGAATCTGTACAACTCTGGAACCCAAGATCAGAGTGCTTAGACAAATTCTCAACCCACTAGTCAAATTCCTCAACTTTAAAATTTTCAATTTCTTCAAATCTGAGAACACATATGACCTCTCCAAATTCCTCGCAACTATACTCTATTCACACGTACAAAAATGTCAGCTGATGAATCTCTAGGTTCTCATCAACTTAACTCATTTGCAGCGTTTCTTGAAGAAAATGTGCAAGTGTCATCAGAATCCTCAAGAGTTCAATGTCCTCAGCAAAAGCCTCAGCTGAAGAAAATGGAAGATGAAAGGAAGCAAAAGGGTGGCAAGAAGCTCGAACAGAACACTCCCATCGATATCCCTAATGATATATACTTGGAATACTGCACACCAGATGAGCAAGAAACAATGCCCAAGAGGAAAATAAGGCTTCAAAAGATAGAACATCGGTGGGCTAAGGAGTGGAAAGAATACAGATTCGTCACTCCAAAGTACGCGAAGAAATCCACTCTTAAGCCACCTAGCAAACGGCCTCCTCTCGAGGATTATCAGGATGCCCATCCTTCAAGCCTCAAGACGATTGATGACTATCCCAAGGAAAAGACAAAACACTTGTCAAAGCTTCACAAGCAAGCAGAAGCCGTTGTGAGGAAATTTAATGAAGAATCTACTGCTACTGCTACCGCAACCACCTCCTCTGCCGCTGAAACTTCTGGCACAACCATTCCTCAAGTGAAGCCTGTGCCACAGAGACCAAAGGCTTCAAAGCCTCAGGAAAAATTGCTTCAGAAGGCTGCACCTGCATCTGCACCAAAACCCTCAGCAATACCAAAGGCTTCAAATCCTGAACACAAGCAAATTGTGAAGCAACCGCCTACTGTCTCCAGCTCCTTTGTTCCCTCTGCAACGAGCTCAGAGACAAATTCTTTACCAACACCAATGAAGACTAAGGTGACTGCTGGGAGAGGAACTAGACCAACCCCAGGCAAAATCATCAAAGTCTCTTCTGCATCAGAAGACAATGATGAATATGATGATGAGACTCTGCAGGCAATCATCAGAAACAAGCAGGAGAGGGTTGTTCAAGCTTCAGGCAACGCCATTCCTCTGCCATCGATCCAGAAGTCCTTTTGGACTACATCAATGTTTGGTATGATGAACCCAACACACCTATTGATGACTTGAAGCTTCCCCCAGGCATCAGCCACATGGTGGCCACATTCATCAACGAGGCCATGTGGAAGGAGACGCAAGCCAAACAAGCAAAGGCTGCGAAGCTGAAAAAGGAGAAATTCCTCAGATAAAATCTCCCCAGTCTGACGCATGATGCTCTTGTGTCAACCCAGGAAGAATTGAAGACTTTGAAAGACAAGTATACCAAGCTATCTGATCGTCAAAGTCTCAAGAACAATTTCATCAAGTTCGTAACCAGTGCAGTTGATGATTACAACAAGAAGGCTGCCCCTCCAGCAACACCACAATAGCCTGAGATAGAGGAAGAACAACCCACCCCTGCCAAGGAAATGCCTCAAGAAAGGCGTGCTGATGCACCGACTACTGAGGAAATAGCCAAGGAAATTCCAGCTGATGCATCTAAGCCAGCTGATGAACCTGCTCCAGCTGATGCGTCTAAGCCAGCTGATGAATTTGCTCCAGCTGACAAAAATGCTTCACCTGAGAAAACTGCCAGGACGGATACGACTCCGCCTACTGAAGAGAAAATGCCTTCGCCAAAATCTTCAAAGGTGAAGAAAATGACTCCGTCTGCATCAGATGTGAAGAAAAACAGAGCTGCAGAAAAGGAAGCTAAGAAAAGAAAAGCTTCCTGATACGCCCATTTTGCATCGTGCTTTCATGTTGATATTTATTGCTTTATGGGCTGTTATATTACTTTGTGATACCATATATATGCCTTTTCTCTCTTATTTTGCAAGGTTTATTTGAAGAGGGAGAATTCAGGCAGCTGGAATTCTGGACTGGAAAAGGAACAAATCTTAGTCCACTATTCTGCACAGCTCCAAATGCCCTGAAAATTTACGTGGATTTTTTGGGATTATATAAAAAATACTGGGCGAAAGAAGTACCACAGGGGAGCAACCAGGGCGCCACAAGCGTGGTAGCCGCCACCCCCTGGTGGCGGCTAGCAAGCTTGTGGGCTCCCTGAGGGCCCACTGGCCCCCTCTTTTTCTATATGAAGGGTTTTGTTCCAGAAAAAATCAATCGAGAGCTTTTTTGTGGTTTCGCCGCCGCCACGAGGTGGAACTTGAGCAGATCCAATCTAGAGCTCCGACAGGACGATCCTGCCAGGGAAACTTCCCTCCCGGAGCGGGAAATCGTCGCCATCGTCATCACCAACACTCCTCTCGTTGGAGGGCAGGCATCTTCATCAACATCTTCATCAGCACCATCTCCTCTCCTATCCCTAGTTCATCTCTTGTAACCAATCTCCGTCTCACGACTCCGATTGGTACTTGTAAGGTTGCTAGTAGTGTTGATTACTCTTTATAGTTGATGCTACTTGGATTGCTTGGTGGAAGAGTTTATGTTCAGATACTTGATGCTATTCATTACACCTCTGATCATGATTATGATTATGCTTTGTCAGTAGTTACATTTGTTCCTGAGGACATGGGATAAGTCATGCTGATAATAGTCGTGTGAATTTGATATTCGTTCGGTATTTTGATATGTTGTATGTTGTTTTTCCTCTAGTGGTGTTATGTGAACGTCGACTACATAACACTTCACCATATTTGGGCCTAGAGGAAAGCATTGGGGAGTAGTAAGTAGATGATGGGTTGCTGGAGTGACAGAAGCTTAAACCCCATTCTATGCGTTGCTTCGTAAGGGGCTGATTTGGATCCACTAGTTTAATGCTATGGTTAGACGTTGTCTTAATTCTTCTTTCGTAGTTACGGATGCTTACGAGAGGGGTTAATCATAAGTGGGATGCTTGTCCAAGTAAGGGCAGTACCCAAGCGCCGGTCCACCCACATATCAAACTATCAAAGTAACGAACGCGAATCACATGAACATGATGAAACTAGCATGACAGAAATTCCCGTGTGTCCTCGGGAGCGTTTTTCCTCCTATAAGACTTTGTTCAGGCTTGTCCCTTGCTACAAAAGGGATTGGGCCACTTGCTGCACCATTGCTACTACTTGTTACTTGTTACTTTTCGCTTGCTACGTTTCACCTCACTACACCATCACTTGTTACCGCTACTTTCAGTGCTTGCAGTTATTACCTTGCTGAAAACCGTTTATCAGAGCCTTCTGCTCCTCGTTGGGTTCGACACTCTTACTTATCGAAAGGACTACGATTGATCCCCTATACTTGTGGGTCATCAAGACTCTTTTCTGGCACCGTTGTGGGGGAGTGAAGCGCCTTTGGTAAGTGGAAATTGGTGAGGAAACATTTATATACTGTGCTGAAATTTATTGTCACTTGTCACTATGGAAACTGTTCCTTTGAGGAGTTTGTTCGGGGTATCTTCACCACGAACAAAAGCACGAGGAGTTGTTCCTCAACCTGAGGTACCTACTGAAAATATCTTTTATGAAATTCCTTCGGGTATGCTTGAGAAACTGCTGGCTAATCCTTTCACAGGAGATGGATCTTCACATCCAGACTTGCATCTGATCTATGTAGATGAAGTTTGTGGTTTATTTAAGCTTGCAGGTTTGCCCGAGGATGAGGTAAATAAGAAAGTCTTTCCTTTATCTTTGAAGGATAAGGCGTTGACATGGTATAGGCTATGTGATGATACTGGATTATGGGACTACAATCGGTTGAAATTGGAATTTCATCAAAAGTTCTATACTATGCATTTAGTACATTGTGATCGGAACTTTATTTATAACTTTTGGCCTCGTGACAGGGAAAGCATAGCTCAAGCTTGGGGAGGCTTAAATCAATGCTATATTCATGCCCCAATCATGAGCTCTTGAGAGAAATTATCACTCAATACTTTTATGCTCGGCTTTCTCATGAAGATCATACCATGCTTGACACTTCTTGTACCGGTTCTTTTATGAAGAAGGATATTGACCACAAGTGGAATTTATTGGAAATAACCAAACGTAACTCTGAAGATTGGGAGCTGGAGGAAGGTAAGGAGTCAGGTATGAATTTCCAGTTTGATTGCGTTAAATCTTTTGTTGAGACAAGCACTTCTAGAGATTTTAGCACTAAGTATGGACTTGACTCTGAGATAGTAGCTTCTCTATGTGAATCTTTTGCTGCTCATGTTGATCTTTCCAAAGAGAAGTGGTTTAAGTATCATCCTCGTGTAGAAAGCAACATAGTGAAAACCAATCTAGTTGAGGAGAAAGTCATTGCTTTTAGTGATCCTGTTGTTCCTTGTGCCTACACTGAGAATCCACCATACCCTGCTAGGATAAAGGATTATTCTAAAGCTCCAACTGTGATACGTAGGGGTTACATTAGACTACTTGCACCCCCTGAGGAGATTAGAGTTGAACCTAGTGTTGCTATTATCAAAGATCTCTTAGCCGAAGATGTAGACGGGCATGTTATCAAATTACGAGGACTCCGCTAGAATTGCTAAACCTCACGCGAAAGACAAACACGGACCTGTAGTTGGCCTGCCCGTTGTTTCTGTCAAGATAGGAGATCACTGTTACCATGGTTTATGTGATATGGGAGCTAGTGTTAGTGCAATACCCCGTTCTCTATATGATGAAATCAAAGATGAGATTGGACCTGCTGAGCTAGAACCCATTGATGTCACTATTACGCTAGCTAATAGAGACACTATCTGCCCTATGGGAATTGTGAGAGACGTAGAAGTCCTGTGTGGTAAGACGAAGTATCCTATTGATTTCCTCATCCTTGGTACTGCACAAGATAGCTTTTGTCCCATCATATTTGGTAGACCCTTTCTCAACACTGTCAATGCTCACATTGATTGCATTAAGCAGACTGTCACTCTTAGTTTCGAGGGTGTGTCTCATGAATTTAACTTCTCCAAGTTTGGAAGACAACCCCATGAAAAAGAGTCGTCTGGTAGGGATGAAATCATTGCTCTTGTCTCTATTGCCGTACCTCCTACGGATCCTTTAGAGCAATATCTTCTTGAGCATGAAAATGGTATGCATATGGAGGAGAGAGATGAGATAGATAAAATTGTCTTAGAACAATATCCTATTCTCAAGAATAATCTGCCTGTTGAACTGCTTGGGGATCCTCCGCCACCAAAGGGTGATCCTGTGTTCGAGCTTAAACAGTTGCCTGATACTCTTAAGTATGCCTATCTTGATGAGAAGGAGATATATCATGTTATTATTAGTGCTCTCTGCTCAGAGCACGAAGAGAAGAAGTTACTAAAAACTCTGAGGAAGCACTGTGCTGCTATTGGATATACTCTTGATGATCTTAAGGGTATTAGTCCCACTCTATGTCAGCACAAGATTAAAACCGATCCTGACTTTAAACCAGTTGCTGATCATCAAAGGAGATTAAATCCTAAGATGAAAGAGGTCGTTAGAAAAGAAATATTAAAGCTTCTGGAAGCAGGAATCATTTATCCTGTTGCTCATAGTGATTGGGTAAGTCCGGTACATTGCGTACCTAAGAAGGGAGGTATCACCGTCGTTCCTAATGATAAGGATGAACTAATCCCACAAAGGATTATTACTGGCTATAGGATGGTGATAGACTTCCGGAAACTGAACAAGGCAACCAGGAAAGATCATTATCCTTTGTTGTTTATCAACCAAATGCTAGAAAGGCTATCCAAACACACACACTTCTGCTTTCTAGACGGTTATTCAGGTTTCTCGCAAATACCTGTTGCACAATCTGATCAGGAGAAAACCACTTTCACCTGCCCCTTCAGTACCTTTGCTTATAGACGTATGCCTTTTGGCTTATGCAATGCACCTGCCACCTTCAAAGATGTATGATGGCTATATTCTCTGACTTTTGTGAAAAGATTGTCGAGGTTTTCATGGATGACTTCTCCGTTTACGGGTCTTCCTTTGATGATTGCCTCAACAACCTTGATCGAGTCTTACAGAGATGCGAAGATACCAACCTCGTCTTGAATTGGGAGAAGTGCCACTTTATGGTTAATGAAGGCATCGTCTTAGGACACAAAATCTCTGAAAGAGGCATTGAAGTTGATAAGGCTAAGGTTGATGCAATTGAGAAAATGCCTTGCCCCACAGATATCAGAGGTATACGAAGTTTCCTAGGTCATGCTGGTTTCTATAGAAGGTTCATTAGAGACTTCTCTAAGATTTCTAGGCCTCTTACCAACCTCTTGCACAAGGGTGTTCCTTTTGTTTTTGATGAGGATTGTGAGGAAGCCTTCGAAATACTTAAGAAGGCTTTGATAACCGCACCTATCGTTCAACCACCTGACTGGAACTTGCCCTTTGAAATCATGTGCGACGCTAGTGATTATGCTGTTGGTGCTGTTCTAGGACAAAGAGTTGACAAGAAGTTGAATGTTATTCACTATGCTAGTAAAACTATAGACAGTGCCCAAAGAAACTATGCCACTACGAAAAAGGAGTTTTTAGCAGTTGTGTTTGCATGTGAAAAGTTCATATCTTATATAGTTGATTCCAAAGTCACTATTCACTGTGATCATGCTGCTATTAAGTACCTTATGGAGAAGAAGGACGCTAAGCCTAGGCTGATCAGATGGGTTCTCCTGCTACAGGAATTTGATTTGCATGTCGTTGATCGAAAGGGTGCTGATAACCCTGTAGCAGATAACTTGTCTAGGCTAGAGAATGTCCTTGATGACCCACGACCTATTGATGACAACTTTCCCGATGAGCAATTAAATGTCATCCACACTTCACATAGTGCACCGTGGTATGCCGATTCCGCAAACTATATCGTAGCCAAATACATACCACCCAGTTTCACCTATCAGCAAAAGAAGAAGTTCTTCTTTGATTTGAGACACTACTTTTGGGATGATCCTCACCTTTATAAGGAAGGAGTAGATAGTGTTATTATACGTTGTGTGCATGAACCTGAACAGGGACAGATCTTGCAGAAGTGTCATTCCGAAGCCTACGGAGGACACCACGCTGGAGATAGAACTGCCCATAAGGTATTGCAATCAGGTTTCTATTGGCCCACTCTCTTTAAGGATGCCCGTAAGTTTGTCTTGTCCTGTGACAAATGCCAAAGAATAGGGAACATCAGTAAGCGTCAGGAAATGCCTATGAACTATTCACTTGTCATTGAACCATTTGATGTCTGGGGCTTTGGTTATATGGGTCCCTTCCCGAGTTCCAATGGGTACACTCACATCTTAGTTGCTGTGGATTATGTCACCAAGTGGGTAGAGGCTATCCCCACTAAAAATGTTGATCACCACACCTCTATTAAGATGCTTAAAGAAGTCATTTTCCCAAGATTAGGAGTCCCTAGATATTTGATGACTGATGGCAGTTCACACTTCATTCATGGTGTTTTCCGCAAGATGCTCGCTAAGTATGATGTCAACCATAGAGTTGCATCTCCTTATCATCCTCAGTCTAGTGGTCAAGTGGAGTTGAGTAATAGGGAGATCAAATTGATCCTACAAAAGACCGTCAATAGATCTTGAAAGAATTGGTCTAGCAAACTTGACGATGCACTATGGGCTTATAGGACTGCCTATAAGAATCCCATGGGCATGTCGCCGTATAAAATGGTTTACGGTAAGGCCTGTCATTTACCTCTTGAGCTGGAACACAAAGCTTATTGGGCAATCAAAGAGCTCAGCTTCGATTTCAAACTTGTCGGTGAGAAGCGGTTGTTTGATATCAGCTCATTAGATGAATGGAGGGCCCAGGCATATGAGAATGCCAAGTTGTTCAAGGAAAAGGTTAAGAGATGACACGACAAACGAATACATAAATGGGAGTTGAATGTAGGTGATTATGTCCTGCTATACAATTCTCGTTTGAGATTCTTCGCAGGCAAGCTTCTATCTAAATGGGAAGGTCCTTATGTTATCGAGGAAGTATATCATTCCGGTGCCATCAAAATCAATAACACAGAAGGAAATTTTCCTAGAGTGGTAAATGGGCAAAGAATCAAGCATTACATCTCTGGTACTCCCATAAATGTTGAGACCAATATCATCAATGTCATAACTCTAGAGGAGTAAATAAGGGATGTTTATCAGGCTGTTTCAGACCCTGAAAACGAAGAGGTATATGTTTCGGTAAGAAATTGGACTCCGATGCTTTTCCAATAGGAAATTTCCTCCGTTTTGGAATTTTTGGAAAATTAGAAAAATAAAAAGCAATCCGAAGAGCGCATGAGGCGGCCACAAGCTTGGAAGCCGCCACCTACCCCCTGGCGGCGGCTAGGGGGCTTGTGGGCACCTCGTGTGCCTCCCGGACTCCGTTTTCTTGCGGAGCACTCCTTCTGGTCGATAAAAAATTAATATATATATTCGCCCAAAGGTTTCGATCTCCGTATCACGCAGTCTTTCTCTGTTTTTGCTTAGAGCCTGTTTCTGTAGCAGATCTAGATCATCATGACTTCCCCAAACGCTCCTAAAGACAAGATCTTCGAGAAGGTCATCAATCCTACCTCACGGAAGTGCTGAAACACCCTCAATCTATCAAGATGAGCGAGGGGATGTTGCACATCCGTGATGTTGAGGGGCCTAAGAAGACCGGAAGCATGGAGACGAGGCTCGAAGCAATGGAGCAACAAGTCTTCAAGTGCCAAGGGATGGTGGAGCGTGGACTCAACGCCAACCACATGATGATCATGGAGTTCACCAGCAAGCACAAGATGGATGCCATTGACATTGGGAAACACCTCTCCAGGCTCTATGACAGGGTTGATCAACTTCAGGGCCAGATCTATGACCTGCAGAACCAAAACTGTGAGTATGAGTACAGATTTAAATCAATAAGGTTGGTTGCAGATTTGAGGATTCCAACGACTCGTTCATCCTGCCATGATGGAGCACCTATGCCTTGGAAGACGGAGGATCAGACTACTCCAACAACTCCACCACCATCACCACCAAAGGAATACAACTAAGCATTAGTATGGGCAATCCCCTTGGCTTTTGCCAAGCTTGGGGGAGTTGCCCTCGTATCGTATCACCTTTATATATTTTGCTTTTACCTTTGTTTTAGTTCTTTCCTTTTCAGTTTTTTTATCTCTTCTCTTAGAGGAATAAGTCTTTAGTGTTTAGTTTGAGTCTTTTGCTTTTGTCCCTCCCCCGATGTATTCGAGCTCGTGAGCTATATAATAAAGAGTATCTTAGTCAAGGGCTTTGCTTTATGTCGTGATCAAACGTATGAAAAGAACGATAGCATGAAAGATCATGAGACGATCTTATGGAAAGTAATAGCTTCACATATGACATACATGATGATTGAAACTTGTTGAGAATAAATCAACATAGACCTTAGTCATTGTTGCAATTAATAAGAAGTAATAAGGAAAGAGAGGTTCACATATAAATATATCATCTTAGACACTTTTTACAATTGTGAGAACTCACCAAACTATTACATGCTTAGGAGTAGATGTTGGACAAGGAAGACAACATAATGAATTGTGTTTGCTTGGTTCCAAACAATGTTATATGATTAGAGATCCCTTAGCATGTGATGATTGCTTCCACCTCATATTAGCCAAAACTCCCTCACCAAGTAGAGATACTACTTGTGCATCCATAAACCTCCAACCCACTTTTGCCATGAGATTCCACCATACCTACCTATGGATTGAATAAGATCCTTGAAGTAAGTTGTCATCGGTGCAAGCAATAAAAATTGCTCTCTAATATGTATGATCTATTAGTGTGTGGAAAATAAGCTTTGTACGAATGTTGGGACCCCAATCCCGAGTCATAAGAACCTAGCCTGTAACACATCACATCACTTTGCGGCCTCACGCACGGTAAACTCCACGGTTGCCACCTTACCTTGGCCGGGACCGTTTGCGTCTTTTGGCTCACGTATATGAATATGTTGCTAGCGTTCAAACGACAAAGAACCCGGGTCGACATGACTAGTTATAAACCCAAGCATTACATCCGTACAGGGACATGCATACATAACCTAGCAAAGCAGGTGTCGATCAACAACGTGTGTAGACGAGTCGTAGCAAGCTACAAGGACTCCATTACAACGCGTGACATTTCCCCGAGGGAACAGACACAACAGCAAAGAAGGATACACGCCGTTCAATCAATGTGTCTAGAGCAGTAGTAAGCTACCAAGGCTCGATAGAAGCACAAAGAGGCATTTCCCTGTAAAGAGTACTGCTAAAGGCACACAACTAGGTGTCGAATCCCACACATATAATGCATTGCATAACATACACACAATATGCACGATATGTGTAGATACAACATGGCATCACAACATAACTCTATGACTCAAGCTTTTATTAAGGACTCATAAGAATCAACATAGTGTGTTATTACAAACAGGGGTCCCGTGACCCGACACTCAAGTCATACAACCAACAAGCGGAAGCAAAACATGCCTGGGTACAGACATGTACTAAAAGGGGCTGGAAGAGCCTGAAAAGCTACTACGACCCTACCAAAGGAGCCAGACCTCTGTCTGGGATTCCCAAGCTATTCCGGTCAACATCGAACACATCGCGTAGAACCTTTTAAAGAGACTAAATCTTCTCTGCAAAAACATAAATAAAGCAACCGTGAGTACAAAGGTACTCAGCAAGTCTTACATCAGAACTATCTACATATGCATCATGTTTCAATGAAAGCATTGTGGGGTTTGATTGCAGCAAGCCAGCTTTGACTCTTGGCTAACCTGTATTACGACTACAAGTTCTTTCTTTGAGGTGGGATAACGCACACGAGTCCACATATTCACCAATGCAATACACCACTATGGATCCACTCTCGTCTCCCTACGAGAAAGCCTTCCATAGCACTCACACTTATCTTGCATGTTTTAGAGTATCCATTTAAGTTGTCTATGTACCACATAATGTTTCCAAGTAGTCCATATCTGAGGACGCGGCTATTCGAACAGATTAAATCACCCTCCAGGGGTATACTTCTTCACACATGCTCTCACCACTTAGCACCATATGCACGTCATGCATCTCGGCAACCTTCAAGCGGAAGCACTGGCATGGGTGTCGGCCACGACCGTTAACCACACAGGACCCTAGTCCAGGTTTATCGCCTATTTGAGACTGAACCCGCAAGGAAGTCCGGCTGAGGTTTCCTCTACGGCCCCAAACGATGTGCGCAGGGTTCCCAAGCCCACCATCCGGGTGCCACTTGGTACATCGTGCCACTGTGTATCTACTGCAGAGAAGCCTACCCCGTCGAGCAGAGCTAAACACGGCCGCCAACACTTTTCCTACAAACACCAGAAACTAATTGCAACTCCTGGACAGGGATCTAGGCAATTAATAAGCCGAGCGGGGTCATATTTCAGGGCCCAATGCATGGTAGTATCTTGTCTTGGATAACATACACAAAACTCGGTTCTTAAGGACGGTCCCAATGAGATAAACCACCATGTACTCCTACATGGCCTCTCATCGCTACCTTTACCAAATCGGATTCACACTTTTACTCCCGCACTGTAGGACATGAACACAACCGCCCCGATTCATCATCCAGATGGATCAGACTCGACACGACTCTAAGCATAGTAGGCATTGTAAACAAGCATGGATGAGTAAGCACAACAAGGCTCAAGCAGTTGCTACTCATGCTAAGTGGTTTCAACTATTTACTGTGACAAAATCAGGTCATGCAAAGGAATGGGTTCAACTACCGTTAACATGTACAGTTGAATCGTGTTTGTCCTAATGCAGTAAAAGAGAGCAGGAGCGAGAGAGTGGGTTTATTTCAATATGCTCAAGGGGGTTTGCTTGCCTGACACGTCTGACGATAGCAATGAGTCTTCATCAATGTCAACGATCACATTGTCGGAACCATCGTCTACCGAGAGGGAACAGTACCGGTAATCAGGAAAGAACAATAGTTACTTCACAAAAATGCAACACTATGATGCATGATCAAAAAACGGAGATGAAATGTGACAGGGCCAATATAGCTACCATTTCTTAGGTTGAAGCTGGATTTGAATCCAGATTCAAACATCACTTCAACAAGGTATTTTCCCGGATACCCTTTTAATTGATTCGACCTGATGCTCATGCATAATTTGTTTTAACATGCACGAGGATGGTATTTTGAGGTATTGATTTTCCTTGATCAATGTTTGGTCATATCAATTGAAGTGGAATTCAAATAGGTATCAAATTCCAACTCCAAACTAATTATTAAATTTATCCTATTCACCATTTGGCCTATTTGGTGATGTTAACTTTCTCAAACATGCATGAAAATGCCATAATCAGATTCTTTGGATTTTTTTGATCCTTTTTCATATATAAATTATTTTCATCCGAGTTATATTTTAATTTCTATGATTTTTAGAAGTTTTAGCAATTTCCTAGATTTATTTTTTAATAGAAAATCAATTACTGCGTCAGCAGTCAACTGGCCTGGTCAGAGTCAAACCTGACGTGTGGGGGCCACACGTCAGTGAGCCAGGGCTAATCCCGAGTTGACCCGCACTAAGTGGGGTTTGACCCACGCATGGAGCCCTCTGTCAGTGGCTCTGGGGGGGGGTTAGTAGGTTAATTAGGCTGGCCACGTCAGGGGCTGCCGGAGCCTGGCCGGCGGCGACCACGGGCGCGGCGGAGGCTCGCCGGAGTTGCGCTAAAACGCGTTACAGAGCACCAAATCGAGCGGGGTTTGCTGCTATAGGTTGCTGGCGAAGCGCCTGATCGACCAGGGCCATCAGAAGGAGCTAGGGTCGCCGGAGAGAGAGCCGGCGACGAGCGTGCGTGGTGGCTGGAACTGGAGCTCGTCGGGGAGATGCTCTGGAGGGGGATAATCGAGTGGGAGAGAGAGGGGAAACATCAGAGGCTCACGGGGGTTCCATTCCTGGCATCGGCGAGGTTGGAGGGGCTCTCTGGCAGCAGATCGATGGCGGCGAGATCCGGTGGCCGGAGGGGAAGAAGACGACGATGGCGACGCTTCAGGAGGCTGTGACTTGATTCCTTCGGCGTGAAGGAGCTACTCATCATGGAGGAGATGAAGAGCACGCCAGGGAGGCGAGGGGTGGCCGGAGCTGCACGGACGGCGATGGCCTGCTCAAGCCGAGCTCGTCCATGGCGGGGAGAGAAGAGAGGGAACAGGGAAGAGAGGGAGAAATGGAGAGGAGGAGGAGATCGGGACGGCTCTTCTTAGCCTATCCCACTCACCAAGTCGGCGGGGAGGCCAGGCAGGCAGGAGGCGTGGCGCTCTCGCGAGCTCGCCGTCCCCTGCTTCTCCTCTGCCTTCTGGCAAGAGGTAGAAGACAGGGGTGCCCCTGGTGGGGTGGGCCGACCAGGTAAGCGCCAGGTAAGTCTCTCTCTCTCTTTTCCTTTTTCTGTTTTTATTTCTTTCTGGCATTTAGATTTAGGTTTTAAAATAAATTGTTTGACCAAAAATAAAACCCTAAAATGTTATTATGTGACAGAGATAATAATATCCAATGCCACATAAAAGTTTCAACATTTTTGAAACTTTAAAATAGAAGGAATCAAAATAATTCCATTCCAATTAGCTATTTGGTCAACTCAAAAATCCTTTTTCAAAAGTTCCTGTGACCTAGAATTTTGGTTTGACAAATTTATTTTATGTCACTATTTTACCAAGTATTTGGAACATTTTGTTGGTCCCTTTTAAGGTATTAATTTTTATTGCCTTGTTATCAATTTTTCAAATCATTGGGGTTTTGATCACTTCCTATTTCAAACATCGAAGTTTTTATAATGCATGCATGAATGCTTGGCAAACAAATGAAAGCTAGGGCTGTGACAACGAACCTGTGAGCGGAAGGCATAAAAGCGACAGACTGCATAATGAAGTTCTTTATCACAGGAGGCAATATAAAGTGACGTTCCTCCGCACTAAGAGGACACGCATTCAAACCTCAAAAGCGCATGACAACCTCTGCTTTCCTCTGCGAAGGGCCTATCTTGTACCTTTACTTTTTGCCCTTGTAAGAGTCATGGTGATCTTCACCAATTCCCTATTTTTGCCTTTGTCTTGGCTATCGTCACATGCTTGGGAAAGATCTATATTCATATATTAACTTGGAGTTGAATACTTATGCTTTATTATTGTTGACTTTACCCTTGAGGTAAATCGTTGGGAGGCAAAACTAGAAGCCCCTATCTTCCTCTGTGTCCAGGTGAAACTTTGACACCATGAGTACCACGCGAGTTGTAACAATTGTGGAAAACAAAAGAGATGATTGAGTATGTGGGTTTGCCTTACAAGCTCTTATTTGACTCTTTTTGATGTATGATAAATTGCAATTGCTTCAATGACTATGGACTGTTGTTGGTTACTTCTCGGTAAGGTTTTTGCTTCATACTTTGCTTTGTGAAGGAATTGTTACTTTACCATAAGAATCTTTATGATGTATTGCTGTCCTATGTGTGATCATGAAGCCCTCATGTCTGTATTATGTTTTATCGACACCTTCGTCCCTAAACATGTGGACATGTTTATGGAACTTGGTTTTCGCTTGAGGATAAGTGAGGTCTCAGCTTGGGGGAGTTGATACGTCCATTTTGCATCATGCTTTCATGTTGATATTTATTGCTTTATGGGTTGCTATATTACTTTGTGGTACCATATTTATGCCTTTTCTCTCTTATTTTGCAAGGTTTATTTGAAGAGGGAGAATTCAGGCAGCTGGAATCCTGGACTAGAAAAGGAGCAAATCTTAGTCCACTATTCTGCAAAGCTCCAAATGCCGTGAAAATTTACGTGGAATTTTTTGGGATTATATAAAAAATACTGGGCGAAAGAAGTACCAGAGGGGAGCCACCAGGGCGCCACAAGCCTGGTAGCCACCACCCCCTGGTAGCGGCTAGCAAGCTTGTGGGCTCCCTGACGGCCCACTGGCCCCCCTCGTTGGCTATATGAAGGGTTTCGTTCCAGAAAAAATCAGTCGGGAGGTTTTTCGTGCTTTTGCCGCCACCACGAGGCGGAACTTGAGCAGATCTAATCTAGAGCTTCGGCAGGACGATCCTGCCGGGGAAACTTCCCTCCCGGAGGGGGAAATCATCGCCATCCTCATCACCAACATTCCTCTCGTCGGAGGGGCAGGCATCTTCATCAACATCTTCATCAGCACCATCTCCTCTCCTATCCCTAGTTCATCTCTTGTAACCAATCTCCGTCTCACGGCTCCGATTGGTACTTGTAAGGTTGCTAGTAGTGTTGATTACTCTTTGTAGTTGATGCTAGTTGGATTGCTTGGTGGAAGAGTTTATCTTCAGATCCTTGATGCTATTCATTACACCTCTGATCATGATTATGATTATGCTTTGTCAGTAGTTACATTTGTTCCTGAGGACATGGGATAAGTCATGCTGATAATAGTCGTGTGAATTTGATATTCGTTCGGTATTTTGATATGTTGTATGTTGTTTTTCCTCTAGTGGTGTTATGTGAACGTCGACTACATAACACTTCACCATATTTGGGCCTAGAGGAAAGCATTGGGGAGTAGTAAGTAGATGATGGGTTGCTGGAGTGACAGAAGCTTAAACCCCATTCTATGCGTTGCTTCGTAAGGGGCTGATTTGGATCCACTAGTTTAATGCTATGGTTAGACGTTGTCTTAATTCTTCTTTCGTAGTTACGGATGCTTACGAGAGGGGTTAATCATAAGTGGGATGCTTGTCCAAGTAAGGGCAGTACCCAAGCGCCGGTCCACCCACATATCAAACTATCAAAGTAACGAACGCGAATCACATGAACATGATGAAACTAGCATGACAGAAATTCCCGTGTGTCCTCGGGAGCGTTTTTCCTCCTATAAGACTTTGTTCAGGCTTGTTCCTTGCTACAAAAGGGATTGGGCCACTTGCTGCACCATTGCTACTACTTGTTACTTGTTACTTTTCGCTTGCTACGTTTCACCTCACTACACAATTACTTGTTACTGCTACTTTCAGTGCTTGCAGTTATTACCTTGCTGAAAACCCTTTATCAGAGCCTTCTGCTCCTCGTTGGGTTCGACACTATTACTTATCAAAAGGACTATGATTGATCCCCTATACTTGTGGGTCATCACTTCCTCAATAGAAGAATCAACTGAGGCCAAGCGCCTCAAATCTCTTGATGAAAATGCTCCGTTGGATCCTGTGCCTCTCAAGATTGCTCCATCCTATGAAATGATTCCCTTCGAGAGCGAAGACAAGGAGCATATGACTGATGAGGAAATGAAGATTGCTGAGTCTGAGGAACACACAGATGAGGAAATTCAAATTGATGAGAGTCCTCAAACCTTCATTCCTCCTGAAGAACCTGCTCAAGGATCAGCTGCACCAGCTGAAGAATTTGGCTCCTCCACCAAGCAAACTCCTCAAGCTGAGGAAAACCAAGGAGAAGATCCTCAGCCTAAAGAAAATCCAAATCCTGAGGAAAACCCTCAACCTGAGGCTCAGGATGAAGAGATTCCTCCTCCTGAGGAACATCCTCAAGCAGATGCCTAGGAAGAAGAAAATCCTAACCCGAAGCAGAATCCTCAACCTGGAGCACAGGCTGATGAAATTCCTCATCCTGAGGAACATGCTGAAGAAAATGCCCCCGCGCCAAATACATAAACTGCTATTGTGGTTGTCAATCCTGAGACTACCATGATTGTCTCTCCTCAAGGGAAGTAGCAAAACCTTCAGCCCACGCAACGTCAGCCCTTCTCCAAGCAGCCAAAGTTTCAGAAAGAAGCGTTCTATGAAGAACGCATGTATTTCATCGGAGAAAATCCTTATGACAAGCCTCGCATTAGGCACATGAAGTTTTGGACAAGGACTCAGCTCAACTATTATGCATGTGTGCTTTGTGGAAGAAACAAAAAATTCAGCACATGCATATTCCTCATGTTGAGCTTGAATAAATTCCTTGCTTCGCCCCAGTCCTCAACGTCCTTCATGAAGCAGGACTGCTCCCACTTTGCTCTGATATCTGCGATTTGAACATCGACATCGTTCTTTAATTCTATGCAACTCTGCATATCTCTGGAGATTCAACAGATATCAACACTTGGGTGCTGGATTGGATGACGCAACACACACACTTCAAGGCCCCTGCAAATGAGCTGCTGCGAGAACTTCCTGTGTCAATTTCTTCAGAAAAAGCCGTGAAGATATATGATGAACGAGAGCTGCCAAATAAGCTCATGGAAGTCCTCATGAAGCCTTTGGTGAAGGACCAACCACCAAGAACAACTTTTCTGGTCCATGAACTGAAGTATGACCCAGGACTGTTTACAGAATCCTCTGCAGTGTTCTTGCGCCAATAAAGGGCCATGATGATGAAGAAGATGTCGTAGGCATAATGAAGAATATCCTCTTCAGCATCATCCATGGCATTCCCATATACATTCACGATTTCTTCTTGAGGACTCTGGCGGACAATGCTATGTCACCTTTTGACCTGAAGATTTACACTCCATGGATCATGAGATTCATCAAACGCAGGTCAGGCATCAACTATCATGCTGATTTCAATAATCACCTTGGATATATGCCTCCGATCAGAGTCAACAAGAAGACATTCGAGCCAGTTGAAGGAAAGGGCAAGTCTGTGATCGATGAAGGCAGTCGGCCCCTTGATGGCCAGTTTCGTGAACCAGATGCATATTCTTCATGGGATGATACTGAAACACAGCCGCCCACTCCCGTTGCTCCAAGGGTGATGAATAACAGAGAGCTACTCCTCAGTCTTCATCAAAAGGTCGATCGCAATCACAAGTGGGTCAAACGCCAGTTCGGTGCCATTGTGAAAACCCTCAATGAGACTCAGAATGTAGTGAAGATGAATCATCACTATCTTCAAGAGGTTTTTGATCGCACCTGGGCCACACTGGCACATTTGAAGACTCCAGCTGAACTTGAAGAATCGGAGTTTACACAGGACTTCGACTGGTCATGGCCACCAAGGAAGAAGTTCAGGCCCATTCGAGTTCCAGACCTTGAGGACAATTCTTTTTCTTCATTCCGCACTGCAGAATCTGATGAAGTACAACATGACACTGCCACTGGTCCAAGGAGGAAGCCTGCTCCCAAGAATCCTCACGCGTCTTCCTCAACTGCCAAGAAGTGAAAGTCTTCACGGGGCGTTAGTCCTCAGTTTTGTCCCTTTTCGTCACTTGATGACAAAGGGGGAGAAATCTGAGAGTTAGTATTCACGCGGGATATATTTTGGGGGCTTATGAACTTTGAAAGTGCGTTATATCGACTATAGGGGGGGTGAATAGGAGATTTTTAGAATTTCATCATTGAGGAAATTCCTTTTCAGGAAATTCCTCACTGATGACTAACTTACAGCGAAAACAGCAACGGATCAGGAGTGCAAAGTATCACTACAACAGTTTTTCAGGATGAAGAATATGAAAACAGTTTGCACAGTATGCAGGCACGCAGAAAACAGATGAGGATTAACTCGAGTGAAGAATTTGGGGTTGAGGAATTTCAGAGAAAGTCTTCAGCAAATTATTCAAACAGTGAAAGTGAAAATGATCAACACACAATTTGAGGAATATAAAGAGTTGAGGAAATAGAACCCGTTTCACAGTGAAGACAGTACTTGATGACCCAGTTCCAACTGCTGTGACAATTGTACATCTGGTTTGGAGCGGCTTGGTATTGAAACCAAAGGACACACAGTCCCGGGACACACAGTCCCTACCGTATTCTCCTTGGGCTAAGAACACTCAGTCCTCTCCCAAAACTCGTGGTAAGTCTTTAGGGCAGACTTCCAAACCCTCACAAACTTGGTCACCTGGCGATCCACAATTGACTACTGGATTGCTCTAGACCATGACGCCTAACCGTCTGGAGGATGCACAGTCCTCAAAGGTAAAAGGCTTCAGTCCCACACAGGAACAACTTCTTCAGTAATGCTCAATCACTTGGTTTTTGGTTTGTGGTTTGGTGTTTGGTGTCTTTCCTCACTGATGAATTACTCTCGAAGACTCTGAGGAACTTGGGTTGCTCTTATGACAAGTGTCAGTTTCTAACGGAGCAGCCAACCAGCTAATGGTTGTGGGGGGCGACTATTTATAGCCTGGGAGCATCCCGACATGATTTGACATTAATGCCCTTAAATAATATGACCGTTGGTGTGGATAAGACCAATGATGTGGCGTGGCTATCGATAACGGTCGGGCCCCTCAACTATGAGATTCCTCATGTCTCTCATATTCCTCACTTGAGGTTTTTGGTTGGATTAGGCTTCGGTTGAGCATCATGAGGAAATTCATTCCAATGTGTTACCTCGACCCCCTTTAAGAGTACGGTGTTCCTATTTCTCAAGTGTGAAGAAAAAAAAACAAAAAGGATAAATCATCATGCTTCAAAGTCTTCAGATTGATTTTCTTCAGGACACACCGAGTTCCTCAATTTCAATATCTTCATGAGGAATATTAATTTCATCGCAAAATCTTCGTGATTCAATTCTTCAACTTCAGACCAATTTCTTCAACCGAAGATATACAATTTTAGGGGTCGATATGCATCGAATATATCAAACTCCTCAGCGACTTATAGATCCTGTGTTCACTCAAGAACACATTAGATACTTAACCTATACGTCTTCAAACCACCAAAATCACTAAGGGGCACTAGATGCACTTACAATCTCCCCCTTTTTGGTGGTTGATGACAATTAGGTTAAGTCTTCTACAGGGATAAAAATATAAGTGTAAATACTCATCCGAGGAATTTGAAATCAAGATTCAGAGAGACTCCCCGTGAAGATGTGCATATCTTGAGGATTTTGCTTTCTACAGCAGATGCACATTGATGATCTATATCATGGAGATCTCACCCTGAGTCTTGTAAATCATGCATACATACGACATATAGTATGAAGAAATTGAGGATGCATTATGACAAATGGTATCTGACAAATTCCAGCATGCGTGCATTTAAAATTTTGCGGAATAAGCATGCGAAGAAAAACGTTCAAAAGCATCAGAGTACCATCGGGCTTAAGTTACAACTCATTACATAAAACACTTCAGAAGAGCCAAGAGTTTGTAACTTAAATAAAGTTTATAAGCCCCCAAAATATCCCGCGTGAAGATTAATTCTCAAGTTTCTCCCCCTTTGTCATCAAGTGACAAAAAGGGACAAACTGAGGACTAACGCCCGTGAAGACTTTCACTTCTTGGCAGTTGAGGAAGACGCGTGAGGATTCTTGGGAGCAGACTTTCTCCTTGGACCGGTGGCAGTGTCTTGTTGATCTTCATCAGATTCAGCAGTGCGGAATGAAGAAAAAGAACTGTACTCAAGGTCTGGAACTGGAATTGGCCCGAATTTCTTCTTTGGTGGCCACGACCAGTCGAAGTCCCGCAGAAACTCCAAATCTTCAAGTTCTGTTGGAGTCTTCAAATGAGCCAGTGTGGCCGAGGTGCGATCAAAAACCTCATGAAGATAGTGATGGTTAAGCTTCACATCATTCTTTGTTTCATTGAGTGTTTTCACAATGGCGCTGAACTGGCGTTTGACCCACTTGTGATTCCGATCCACCTTCTGGTGAAGACTGAGAAGAAGCTCTGTGGTATTCAGCACCCTAGGAGCAACAAGACTTGGAGGATGGGTTTGAGTGTCATCCCATGAGGAATAAGCTTCGGGCTCTCCGAACTGGCCATCAAGGGGTCGACTGCCTTCATCAATGACAGACTTGCCTTTTCCTTCAACACGCTCGAAAGTCTTCTTGTTGATCCTTAGAGGAGGCATATAACCGATATGGTTGTTGAAATCAACGTGATAGTTGATGCCTGACCTGCGTCTGATGAATCTCATGATCCATGGAGCGTAAATCTTCAGGTCAAAAGGGGCCATAGCATTTTCGGCCAAAGTCCTCAAGAAGAAATCATGGATGTTGATGGGAATGCCATGTGTGATGTTGAAGAGGATATTCTTCATGATGCCTACAACGTCTTCTTCATCATCATGACCCTTGATTGGTGCAAGAACGCTGCAGAGGATTCTGTAAACGGTCCTGGGTTCATACTTCAGTTCATGGACCAGGAAGGTTGTTCTTAGTGGTTGCCCCTTAGCCAAAGGCTTCATGAGGACATCCATCAGCTTATTTGCCAGCTCACGTTCATCATACAGCTTTACTGCCTGCTCTGAGGGAATTGACACCGGAAGTTCACGCAACAGCTCATTGGCAGGAGCCTTGAAGTGTGTGTTCCGCGTCATCCAATCCATCACTGAAAGTGCGTTATATCGACTAGACGGGGGTGAATAGGAGATTTTTAGAATTTCATCACTGAGGAAATTCCTTTTGAGTAAATTCCTCACTGATGACTAACTTTCAGCGGAAACAGTAAAGGATCAGGAATGCAAAGTTTCACTACAACAGTTTTTCAAGATGAAGAATGTGAAAACTGATTGCACAGTAAGCAGGCGCGCAGAAAACAGATGAGGATTAACTTGCATGAAGAATTTGGGGTTGAGAAATTTCAGAGAAAGTCTTCAGCAAATTCTTCAAACAGTGACAGTGAAAATCATCAACACATAATCTGAGGAATATAAAGAGTTGAGGAATTAGAACCCGTTTCACAGCGAAGACAGTAGTTGATGACCCAGTTCCAACTGCTGTGACCATTTGACATCTGGTTTGGACCGGCTTGGTATTGAAACCAAAATACACACAGTCCCGGGACACACAGTCCCTACCGTATTCTCCTTGGGCTAAGAACATAAAGTCCTCGCCCAACACTCGTGGTAAGTCTTCAGGGCAGACTTCCAAACCCTCACAAACATGGTCACCCGGCGATCCACAATTGACTGCTGGATTGCTCTAGACCATGACGCCTATCCTTATGGAGGATGCACAGTCCTCAAAGGTAAAAGGCTTCAGTCCCACACATGAACAACTTCTTCAGTGATGCTCAATCACTTGGTTTTCGGTTTGTGGTTTGGTGTTTGGGGTATTTCCTCACTGATGAATTACTCTCGAAGACTCTGAGGAATTTGGGTTGCTCTTATGACAAGTGTCAGTTTCTAACGGAGCAGCCAACCAGCTAATGGTTGTGGGGGGCGGCTATTTATAGCCTGGGAGCATCCCAACATGATTTGACACAAATGCCCTTAAATAATATGACTGTTGGTGTGGATAAGACCAATGATGTGGCGTGGCTATCAAAACGGTCGGAACCCTCAACTGTGAGAGTCCTCATATCACTCATATTCCTCACTTGAGGCTTTTGGTAGGATTAGGCTTGGGTTGAGCATCATGAGGAAATTCATTCCAATGTGTTACCTCGACCCCCTTTAACAGTACGGTGTTCCTATTACTCAAGTGTGAAGAAAACAAAACAGAAAGAGTAAATCTTCATGCTTCAAAGTCTTTAGAATGATTTTCTTCAGGACACACCAAATTCCTCAATTTCAATATCTTCATGAGGAATATCAATTTCATCGCAGATTCTTCGCAATTCTATTCTTCAGCTTCAGACCAATTTCTTCAACCGAAGATATACATTTTTTTGGGGTCGATATTCAACGAATATTTCAAACTCCTCAACGACTTATAGATCCTGTGTACACTCGAGAACACATTAGATACTTAACCTATAAGTCTTCAAACCACCAAAATCACTAAGGGGCACTAGATGCACTTACAATCTCCCCCTTTTTGGTGGTTGATGACAATTAGGTTAATTCTTCAACAGGGATAAAAATATGAAGTGTAAATACTCATTTGAGGAATTTGAAATCAAGATTCAGAGAGACTCCCCCTGAAGATGTGCATATCTTGAGGATTTTGCTTTTCACAGCAAATGCACATTGATGATTTATATCATGGAGATCTCCCCCTGAGTCTTGTAACTCATGCATACACATGACACATAGTATGAAGAAATTGAAGATGCATGATGACAAATGGTATCTGACGAATTCCAGCATGCGTGCATTAAAATTTTGAGGAATAAGCATGCGAAGAAAAACGTTCAAAAACAAAAACATTCAAAAGCGTCAGAGTACCATTGGGCTTAAGTTACAGCTCATTACAGTCGGAACCCTCAACTGTGAGAGTCCTCATATCACTCATATTCCTCACTTGAGGCTGTTGGTAGGATTAGGTTTGGGTTGAGCATCATGAGGAAATTCATTCCAATGTGTTACCTCGACCCCCTTTAACAGTACGGTGTTCCTATTACTCAAGTGTGAAGAAAACAAAACAGAAAGAGTAAATCTTCATGCTTCAAAGTCTTTAGAATGATTTTCTTCAGGACACACCAAATTCCTCAATTTCAATATCTTCATGAGGAATATCAATTTCATCGCAGATTCTTCGCAATTCTATTCTTCAGCTTCAGACCAATTTCTTCAACCGAAGATATACATTTTTTTGGGGTCGATATTCAACGAATATTTCAAACTCCTCAACGACTTATAGATCCTGTGTACACTCGAGAACACATTAGATACTTAACCTATAAGTCTTCAAACCACCAAAATCACTAAGGGGCACTAGATGCACTTACAATCTCCCCCTTTTTGGTGGTTGATGACAATTAGGTTAAGTCTTCAACAGGGATAAAAATATGAAGTGTAAATACTCATTTGAGGAATTTGAAATCAAGATTCAGAGAGACTCCCCCTGAAGATGTGCATATCTTGAGGATTTTGCTTTTCACAGCAAATGCACATTGATGATTTATATCATGGAGATCTCCCCCTGAGTCTTGTAACTCATGCATACACATGACACATAGTATGAAGAAATTGAAGATGCATGATGACAAATGGTATCTGACGAATTCCAGCATGCGTGCATTAAAATTTTGAGGAATAAGCATGCGAAGAAAAACGTTCAAAAACAAAAACATTCAAAAGCGTCAGAGTACCATTGGGCTTAAGTTACAGCTCATTACAGTCGGAACCCTCAACTGTGAGAGTCCTCATATCACTCATATTCCTCACTTGAGGCTGTTGGTAGGATTAGGTTTGGGTTGAGCATCATGAGGAAATTCATTCCAATGTGTTACCTCGACCCCCTTTAACAGTACGGTGTTCCTATTACTCAAGTGTGAAGAAAACAAAACAGAAAGAGTAAATCTTCATGCTTCAAAGTCTTTAGAATGATTTTCTTCAGGACACACCAAATTCCTCAATTTCAATATCTTCATGAGGAATATCAATTTCATCGCAGATTCTTCGCAATTCTATTCTTCAGCTTCAGACCAATTTCTTCAACCGAAGATATACATTTTTTTTGGGGTCGATATTCAACGAATATTTCAAACTTCTCAACGACTTATAGATCCCGTGTACACTCGAGAACACATTAGATACTTAACCTATAAGTCTTCAAACCACCAAAATCACTAAGGGGCACTAGATGCACTTACAATCTCCCCCTTTTTGGTGGTTGATGACAATTAGGTTAAGTCTTCAACAGGGATAAAAATATGAAGTGTAAATACTCATTTGAGGAATTTGAAATCAAGATTCAGAGATACTCCCCCTGAAGATGTGCATATCTTGAGGATTTTGCTTTTCACAGCAAATGCACATTGATGATTTATATCATGGAGATCTCCCCCTGAGTCTTGTAACTCATGCATACACATGACATATAGTATGAAGAAATTGAAGATGCATGATGACAAATGGTATCTGACGAATTCCAGCATGCGTGCATTAAAATTTTGAGGAATAAGCATGCGAAGAAAAATGTTCAAAAACAAAAACATTCAAAAGCGTCAGAGTACCATCGGGCTTAAGTTACAGCTCATTACATAAACACTTCAGAAGAGCTAAAATATCCCGCTTGAAGACTAACTCTCAAGTTTCTCCCCCTTTGTCATCAGGTGACAAAAAGGGACAAACCGAGGACTAACGCGCGTGAAGACTTCACTCCTTGGTGGTTGATGAAGATGCGTGAGGATTCTTGGGAGCAGTCTTCTTCCTTGGACCGGTGGTAGTGTCTTGTTGTTCTTCATCAGATTCAGCAGTGCGGAATGAAGAAAAGGAACTGTCCTCAAGGTACGGAATTGGAATTGGCCTGAATTTCTTCTTTTGTGGCCACGACCATTCAAAGTCTCGCTCGAACTCCAATTCTTCTAGTTCTGCTGGAGTCTTCAGATGAGCAAGTGTAGCCCAGGTGCGATAAAAAACCTCATGAAGATAATGATGGTTGAGCTTCACAGTATTCGGTGTTTCATTGAGGGTTTTCACAATGGCGCCGAACTGGCGTTTGACCCACTTGTGATTTTGATCCACCTTCTGGTGAAGACTGAGGAGAAGCTCTCTGGTATTCAGCACACGAGGAGCAACAGGGCTTGGAGGAAGAGTCTTAGTGTCATCCCATGAAGAATATGGTTCAGGCTCTCTGAACTGGCCACCAAGGGGCCTACGACCTTCATCAATGACAGACTTGCCTTTTCCTTCAACAGGCTCAAAAGTCTTCTTGTTGACCCTGATAGGAGGCATATAACCAACATGGTTGTTGCAATCAGCGTGAAAGTTGATGCCTGTCCTTGTCCTGATGAATCTCATGATCCATGGAGCATATATCTTGTGGTCAAAAGGACACATTGCATTGTCGGCCAAAGTCCTCAAGAAGAAATCATGTATGTTGATAGGAATAACATGAATGATGTTGAAGAGGATATTCTTCATGAGACCTACGACATCTTCTTCATCATCATGGCCCTTGATTGGCACGAGAATGCTGCAAAGGATTCTGTAAACAGACCTTGGTGCATATTTGAGCTCGTGGACGAGGAAGGTTTTTCTCGGTGGTTTCCCTTTAGCCAAAGTCTTCATGAGGACTTCCATCATCCCGTTGGGCAGCTCACGCTCACCATAAAGCTTCACGGCCTCCTTTGAGGGAATTGATACTGGCAGTTCACGCAGTAGCTCAATGGCTGGAGCCTTGTAGTGTGTGTTTTGCGTCATCGAGTCAAACACCCAGGTGTTGATATCTTCAGGATCTCCAGATATGTGAAGAGTGGCATAAAACTGAAGAATGAGCTCATTGTTCCAATCAGAGATGTCGGAGCACATTGGGAGGAGTCCAGCTTCATGAAGGACATTGAGGACTGGAGCCAGGCATGGTATTTCTTCAAGCTCAACATGAGAAACATGCGTGTGCTAGAAAATCTTGTTTCTTCCACATAGCACAGAGGCATAGTAATTGAGCTGTGTCCTCGTCCAAAACTTCAGATGCCTGATGCGAGGTTTGTCCAGGGCCGGCCCTGGGGGGGGGGGGTTCCGCGGGGGCGGCCGCACGGGGCCCAAAATTGTTGGGGGCCCGCTGCATATATAATACATATACTAGGTCAGGCATGTACTAGGTATTGTAAAGTCTCTCGTCAGGCTTGTCTCTCGTCTCCCTGCACGCCGCGACTCTCATCTGTAGGAGTACGAGACTACGACGCGGGCTACGGGCAGGCCCTCGACGTCAGCTTCATTGCCACGCAGGCATGCACGCCGGCACGCGGAAGGGCCCTCGCCGGTTGCTTCTTCCGTAATGTCCGTCAGTCTGTCTGTTCTCCACTTCTCCTGAGGATCTCGTTCTAGTTTGATTCGTAGATCAGTTCCCGTTCTAGCTTGCAATTTACTGATGCCTGATGGATCTGGACCTGCAATTACTTCTAGTGATTCCTTTTAAATATTTGGGTAGTAAATGCCCTATTTTTGATTCAGATTTATTTATTTTCAGAATTACTCCCTCCGTTCCTAAATATAAGACCTTTTAGAGATTCCACTATGAACTACATACGGATGTATGTAGTCATATTTTAGGATGTAGATTCACTCATTTTGCTCCGTATCTAGTCTATAGTAAAATCTCTAAAATGTCTTATATTAAGGAACAGAGGGAGTAGTAATGAAGCCTGAATCAAGTGCTATCAAAAGAAAAAAGAGGAAAGGAGATTAAAAATTGGTAGATTCACAAAGAGGATTTCTTCGTAAGTTTTTGGCGAGTAACCCAACCACTTCAAAAAATCCAGACGAGTTGGCGTTAGTTCTTGTGAAAGAACCAAGTAATGTGAATCTAGAAGATGATATCCATACAGAAGACAATGTTGACATCGACGCGGACGATAACAATGTGAGTGATCATGATCATAATTCATCTCCCATGGAATCTGCACTATTTATTTATACTTAGGGGCCCTAAATTTTAGTTTCGCCCCGGGCCCCCAAAATCTCAGGACCGACCCTGGGTTTGTCATAGGGATTTTCTCCGATGAAGCACATGCGTTCTTCAAAGAAGGCCTCCTTTTGAAACTTTGGCCGTCTTGAGAGCGGCTGACGCTGCATGGGCTAAAGGTTTGGCTGTTGGACCTGAGGGGAGACAACAAGTGCAGACTCTGGGTTGAGGACGACGAAGGCATTGTCTGGGTCTGGTGCATTTTCCTCAGTATGGTCCTTAGGGTGAGGAATTTCATGAGCTTGAGCTTCAGACTGAGGAGCATGCTCTTGTTGCGCTTCAGGCTGAGGAATGGGATATGGCTGGGGAATGTCATCAGCTGGAGCATCCTGTTGAGGGTTCTGCTCCGGAGGAGGAATAGGTTCATTCTGAGCCTCAGTGTGAAGATCTTTCTCAGGAGGAGGAGTTGGGTCAGCCTGATCCTCAACTTGAGGATTTTTCTCAGGACTCTGAATTTCATCAGCTTGAGGATTTTCATTTTGCTCTTCCTCAGCTTGCTTGGTGACAGAGGCAGATTCATCAGCTGGTGCAGCTGATCCTTGTGCAGTTTCTTCCTGAGGAATGGAGGGCTGAGGACTGTCGTCAATACGAATTTCTTCGTCAGTGTGTTCCTCAGATGCATCATCCTTCATTTCCTCATCTGGCCCTTTCTCCTGGTCTTCAAAGGTGACCATTTCATATGATGGAGCGATGTTAAGGGGACAGGGTCCAGTGGAGCATTTTCTTCAAGCGCTTTGAGGCGCTTGGCCTCAGTGTTTTCTTCTACTGAGGAGGCCTTTCTCTTTTTGGCTTCCTTCTCAGCAGCCCTTGTCTTCTTCACGTTTGATGCAGATGGAGTCATCTTCTTCACCTTTGAAGCTTTTGGTGAAGGTGTTTTCTCAGCAGATTCATCAGCTGGCTTTGAGGAACCAGCTGGAACAGAGTCATCAGCTGGCTTTGAAGCAGCAGCTGGATCAGGGACAGTCTCACCAGCTGTAGCAGATTCATCAGCTGGATTTTCCGTGGTGATTTCTTCAATTGCCGGTACATCCACACGGCTTTCTTGAGGTATTTCCTCAGCTTGAGGAGTTTCATCAGCCTGAGGAGTTTCATCAGCTGGTTCTTCAATCAGAGGCTGAGGAGTTTGTACTGGAGGGGCAACCTTCTTGTTGTAGTTGTCAACAGCTTCAGTTGCAAGTTTGATGAAATTGCTTTTGAGACTTTGATCATCAGATAGCTTTGAGTACTTATCTGTCAAAGTCTTCAACTCAGCCTGTGTTGACACCAGTGCATCACGCGTCAGATTGAGGAGATTCTGCGTGAGGAATTTCTCCTTCTCGAGCTTAGCAACCTTGGCCTGTTTGGCTTGCTGCTCCTTCCACTTGGCCTCATTGATGAATGTGGCCACCATGTGGCTGATGCCAGGGGGAAGCTTCAAATCATCAAGCGGAGTGTTGGGGTCCTCATACGAGATGTTTATGTAGTCTAGGAGGACTTTGGGGTCCATGGCCAGAGCAATGGCGCTTCCAGAAGCTTAAGCTACCCTCTCCTGCTTATTTCTGATCATAGCTTGCAAGGTTTCATCATCATATTCATCACTACCCTCTGATGTAGAAGGGACTGTGATGATTTTGCTAGGGCTTGGTTTTGTTCCTCTTCCAGCAGACACCTTAGTCTTCATAGGAGGTGGTGAAGACTTTGTCTCTGAGCTGGTTGCAGCTGGGAATGAGGAGCTGGAGGTAGCGGGCAGTGGATTCATGACCGACTTTAGCTCTGGTTTTGAAACCTGTGGTGGCGCTGAGGATTTTAGCGCTGATGGTTTTGTAACTGATGCCAGAGCTGGTTTCTCTTGAGGCTTTGAAGCCTTTGGTTTTGATGGCACAGACTTCTGTTGAGGATTTTCCGAACCAGAGGTCTCAGCAGCACAGGAAGTAGCGGCAGTTGAAGCAGCAGCAGAGGATTCATTGAATTTCCTCATAGCAGCATCTGCCTACTTCTTAAGGTTAGCCAAGTGCTTGTCCTTTTCATCAGGATAGTCATCAAGGGTCTTGAGGCTTGAGGGATGTGCTACTTGATGATCCTCAAGTGGAGCCCGTTTGCCAGGAGGCTTCAGAGCGAATTTCTTCGCATACTTGGGAGTGACAAATCTGTATTCTTCCATTCCTTAGCCCATCGGCGTTCTATCTTCTGAAGCCGAATCTTTCTCTTGGCCATTGTTTCATTTTCATCAGGGGTGCAGTAGTCCAAGTATATATCCTCAGGGATATCCAAAGCTGTATTCTGCTCAAGTTTCTTGGCTCCCTTCTGTTTCCTGTCATCCTCCATTTTCTTCAGCTGAGGATTTTGCTGATGAGATTGAACTCTTGAAGATTCTGATGAGACTTGAAGATTTTCTTCAAGAAACGCTGCAAATGAGTTAATGTGATGAGAACCGAGAGATTCATCAGCTGACATGTGTGTACCTGTGAACAGAGTATAGTTGCGAGGAATTTGTAGAGGTTATATGCGTTCTCAGATTTGAAGAAAATGAAAAAGTTTGGCAGTTGAGGAATTTAACCAGTGGTTGAGGAATTTGCCTAAGCATACTGTTCTTGGGTTCCAGAGTTGTACAAATCCGAAAATTCGCACAATTGAGGAATCTCGTGAAAATCTTAGATGCTTAGTGAAGTTCATAAATAGTGTGGTGATAGGTAGTGTTTGAGGAATCAGATGCATATGGATTCTTGAGGAAAAACAGATTTCACATCTCAGATGTAAAATAGTAGATCTAACTTGCTATAAAAATAGGGTTTTTATTTACCCTAGATGGTGCGCACAAAGAAATGAGAAGAGTTGCAGGAAGAAGCTCTTTGGTGCGTGTCCAATGCACCCTAACCCGGCAGCAGAGGACGTCTACAGCGGCGGCGGACGAAGATGGTCCGACTCCGGCGTGGTTTCGGAGACGGAAAAGTCGAGGCAGTGAAGCTCTTCTTCGCCGGTGACGAGACCTCGAGTGGTGGCGCTAGGGTTCGGGGCTTTTGCTGTAGCAGGAGAGTGATGGAGTGAAGAAGTGTTTGCTAAGGGGGATAAGGACATATTTATAGCCAGGGAGTTACTGTTGGCGCGAAGAAATCGGACCAAATAGCCCCTGCCTCTACGTCTCCGCACGACACGTGTAGCTCCCGAGCAAAGCGGTGGATATCGTGGAGATCGTGGTTATCCGAACGAGGGAAGTGGGGTTCAGTTACTGTGCATTAAAGAAACATTTTTGAAGATTTGAGGATTTTGTTACAAAATCATCAGCTGACAAGGACGCAGTGAGGATTTTGAACAAAGTTTCAAGTAGAACGCATATGAAGGATTGAATAGACTGAATGAGAATAGCATAGAGGGAAAGTAGGGTCCAATCACATTCACTTAGAAGAAATATCAAGTTGAAGAAATAGCTATAAGTGAATGCTGTTGAGGACTTGAAATCACAGTCTATCTAGTTAAACGAAAGTCATCAAGTGTTTTTGAAGATTTGACTAATTTGAGGATTTTGTGATAAATCGTCACAATGAAGAACAACTGTTTTGAAGAAAAACAAATTTTGAGGAAATGGAAATTTGAAGAATATCAACTTGAGGATTTCATGTTGGGCGCTGGCGTGACCCACCATATAAGAATGTTGATTACACACGCCGCGTACAATTGTCGTAGGGCCCTGAGAATCAATTTCTTCGTTGATTTATTCACATTCAGAGTGATATTCTTCATCAGTTGAAGAAAATCGATTCATCATGTGTTGCACATCTAAGTCATCAATTTTGCATAAGTGTTAGGATGTGTGCATGTTTTTACAAAACATTTGAAGATTCTAAGATATTTAGCTCACACCGCAACTTGCAAAACCTTTTCTCATCCAAGAGCTTAGTGAAGATATCTGCCAGTTGATCATCAGTCTTCACAAGGTCGATGAGGATATTGCCCTTGAGGACATGGTCCCGAAGAAAATGATGACGAATCTGGATGTGCTTAGTCTTCGAGTGCTGTAGTGGGTTGTATGCAATCTTGATTGCACTCTCATTATCGCAGTAGAGAGGAACATTCTTCATGTTGATGCCGTAGTCCTTGAGGGTTTCCTTTATCCATAGTAGTTGAGCACAGCATGAACCAGCAGCAATGTACTCAGCTTCGGCATTGGAGAGTGATATGCAGTTCTGCTTCTTTGAGGACCAGCAAACTAGTGATCTTCCGAGGAAATGGCATGTGCCAGAAGTTGAATTGCGATCCACACGGTCACCAGCATAGTCAGAATCAGAATACCCTACCACATGAAGATTTGAGCCCTTGGGATACCATAATCCTAGTGTTGGTGTGTGAGCTAAGTATCGAAGAATATGCTTCACAACCTTATGGTGTGATTCCTTCCGTTTTGCTTGAAAACGTGCACACATGCAAACACTAAGCATTATATCTGGCCTAGATGCACATAGATAGAATAAAGAGCCAATCATAGAGCGATATACCTACTGATCGAAATCTTTACCATTTTCATCAGTGCCGAGGTGGCCGTTGGTAGGCATTGGAGTCCTGGCACCTTTGCATTCATGCATGTCGAAATTCCACAAAACATCCTTGAGGTATTTCGCCTGTGATATGAAGATTCCATTGCGTTGTTGACGAATTTGAAGACCTAAGAAGAATTTCAGCTCCCCCATCATGGACATCTAATATTCTTCACTCATCATGTAAGCAAATTCATCACTGTATCGTTTGTTAGTACATCCAAATATAATATCATCGACACATATCTGGCACACAAATAGCTCATTATCATAGGATTTAGTGAAAAGAGTTGGATTGAGTGAACCAGGTTTGAAGCCTTTCTTCATGAGGAATTCCTTCAATGTATCATACCATGCCCGAGGGACTTGATTGAGACCATAGAGCGCCTTTTTGAGTCTGAAGACTTTGTCTGGATTCTTTGGATCCTCAAAACCTGGGGGCTGAGCAACATATACTTCTTCCTCAAGCTTACCATTGAGGAACGCACTTTTCACATCCATTTGATATAATATGATGTTATGATGATTAGCATAAGCAAGTAGTATTCGAATAGCTTCAAGTCTAGCAACAGGTGCAAAAGTTTCATCGAAATCTATTCCTTCAACCTGGGTGTAGCCTTGGGCTACGAGTCGTGCCTTATTCCTCACCACTTGACCATCCTCATCTTGCTTGTTTTGGAAAATCCACTTGGTTCCGATGATGTTGTGCTTGCGAGGATCTGGTCGTTTGAGTAGCTCCCATACGTCATTCAGCTTGAATTGAAGAAGTTCGTCTTGCATAGCTTGGATTCACTCCAGTTCCAAGAAAGCCTCAGCAACTTTTGAGGGTTCTGTGATAGATACAAAGGAAAAATGCCCACAAAAGATAACTAAGTGTGAAGCTTTTGAGCGAGTGAGAGGATCTGGCGTGTTGATGTCATTGAGGATTTTGTCAAGTTCTACTTCATTTGCAATCCTCGGATGAGCTGGTTGAGGATTTTGTCTGGGCTGAGGAAGTGGTTCTCGTGCAATTTCCTCATGAGCACCTTCTTGATTTTCATCAGTGATGGGGATGGTTTCTTCATCAATTTCCTCAGTGGGAACAATGTCTTCAGTAGGTTTGAGCTTTATTGCTTCCTCAGGAGACAACTTATCTGGATCAGAAGGTAATTTCTCTCTTTGCGAGCCATTAGTTTCATCGAACCACACATCTACAGTCTCAACAACTTTGTTGTGATAGTTGTTGAAGACTCTGTAGGTGTGTGAGTCCTTTCCATAACCGAGCATAAAACCCTCATGTGCCTTAGGTGCAAATTTTGAGCTATGGTGAGGATCTCTAATCCAACATTTTGCACCGAAGACTTTGAAATAACTTACATTGGGTTTCTTATCAGTGAGGAGTTCATATGAGGTTTTCTTGAGGAATTTGTGAAGATATACCCTCTTGATGATATGGCATCCAGTGTTGATTGCTTCAAGCCAAAAGCGACGAGGAGTCTGATATTCTTCAAGCATAGTTCTTGCCATCTCAACCAAAGTCCTATTCTTCCTTTCGACGACACCATTATCCTGAGGAGTATAAGGATCAGATAATTCGTGAGTAATACCAAGTTCATCAAGATAATCATCAAGACCTGTGTTTTTGAACTCTGTTCCATTATCACTCCTGATATGTTTGATCTTGATGCTGAAGTTCGTCGAGGCCCTTGAAGAAAATCGTTTGAAGATTTCCTGCACTTCAGTTTTATATACGATGATATGCACCCATGTATATCTGGAATAATCAGCAACTATGACGAAGCCATATAAAGATGCTGCATTTGTTAGTGTGGCATAGTGAGTAGGTCCGAATAGATCCATATGAAGCAATTCGAAGGGATTAGTAGTGGTCATGATAGTCTTCGAGGGATGCTTGGATCTGGTCATTTTCCCAGATTCACATGCACCGCAGAGATGATCCTTGAGAAATTTGACTGATTCGATGCCGATGACATGCTTCTTCTTCACGAGCGTGTGCAAATTCCTCATGCCTGCATGACCTAGTCTTTGGTGCCACAGCCATCCTTCTGAGGTTTTGTTAGATTCCATGATCACAACACATCTATATCTACCAAAGATAACAATCATATAAAGATCACAAAGCATCAAGACTGACATGAGGTTAAAACCAAGGGATTCAACAAGCATCACTTTGTCCATATGCCTATCCTTGGAAATAGCCACTTTGCCAAGTCCCAATACCTTGATTTTACCTTTGTCTGCATATGTGATTTGCTTCAGAGGTGATAGAGTTAGTGGCATATTCATCAGCAAGCTTTTGTCACCAGTCATGTGATGTGTGCAGCCACTATCAAGAACCCATTCAGTATTCTTGCGTTTGTCATCCTGCAGATGAATTATTACAACTTACCATCTCATATGCTAAAGATTTGAAGAATATGATATTAATTTCATCAGATAAGAATTTCATCACAACAGAATTATAAGGACGTGTGAAATATTTCTATTTCATCAATATTAGCTTGCGTCCTATCAAGCATTTCCTTAGGTCTCCAGCAAATTCTTCACATGATGATTTTCATCTGGAGACCTCACCTGCAGAAGTGATTAGTTTGATTTATTCACCACCCACATCTAAAGGGGTGGTAAAGCATTCATCATCCTGCGAGCACCATATGAGAAAGGTGGCATTGAAGCTAATGCACTTCTCTTAACAGTAGGGGGGTTAAAGTACTCATATGAATATGGAGAGAACTGGTTTGAGGATTTATGAACATAATGATTTGAAGAGTAACGCTCATATTCATATTCCTTGTAGTTTCCCTGCATGTTAGAAGTATCAGCACGGGAACGAGCATAATTTCGACCAGTTGAGGATTTTGATCCTCTTGAAGACTTTGGTCCTGATGAGGATTTTGATCTGGGGTTCAGATTCTTCATTGGTGGTGTCATGAGGACATTCACCTGAATATTTTTAAGATAACTTTTGGGAACCCAGATTTTCCTCAAAGGAGGGACATTCCTGCAGTTAGTTCCAACATATCGAGCAAATACTTCACCAGATTGATTTTTGAACAGTTTATAGTTGGAGTCAAATGACTCATCTGAGCAATAGGATAATTCACATGAAAAACCAGTTAGATTGGATGGATCAAAAGGAGGACCAGTAGCACCAACCCATGATGTTTTGGGATACTGCTCAGGTTTCCAATAAGATCCATCAGCATTCAATTTCCTCTCAAAGGCAATTCCTTCTTTCCTCGGGTTCTTGTTCAAGATCTACTGTTTGAGCACATCACAAAGGGTTTTATGTCCTTTGAGGCTTTTGTATATGCCTGTCACATATACTTCCTTCAACCCTGCATTTTCATCAGTAACATTTGTGTTTTCCTCAAGTGAGGAAATAGACACTACATGTGCAGTTAAAGAATTTGTAGCAATAGAAGCATTTGATGATTCTGGTGAAGAATTAGTAGTTTCGCGTTCAATGCATTTAAGACATGGAGGAATGAATTCAGCTTGAGCAGCGTTGATCTGTTGAGCTGGTTATGAATCATTTTCCATACGAAGATCATCATGAGAAATCCTCAGCTTCTCTAGATCAAGCTTCCTTTGAAGAAATTCATAGGAATGTTTCTCATGATCAGCGAGGAGTGTATCATAACGATCTTGAACATTATCAAATCTAGACTGAAGAATTTTCACATCTTCAGTGAGGATTTGGGTAAGATTCATTTCATCATTCAATAGATCATCACTTCTGTCTAGCAGTTTCTGAAGCTTTTCCAGGGCAGTTTGTTGTTTAGTGGCAATGATAGCAAGTTTACTGTAACTGGGTTTTTTATGATCATCAGGTTCACAGTCACTTGAATCAGAGGAGGAAGCATCATTCGTTACCTTTGAACCTTTTGCCATGAAGCAATAGGTTGGAGCGAAGTCATTAGCATAGTCATCAATGTGGATGGTGTTATCATCTTCTTCAAGGTTGAAGATTGACTTGCTGACGAAAGTGGTTGCAAGTGCAAGACTAGCCTGTCCGGATTCTGAGTCTTCATCAGAACCCTCCTCTTCATCACATTCCTCTGATTCTGCCTCGGAATACATTTCCTTGCCAATAAGTGCCCGAGCCTTTCTGAAACTAGTCTTCTTGTGCGATGAGGGCTTTGAAGATGAGGATTTTAAAGATTTCTTCTTCTTCTTTGAGTCATCAGAACTCTCATCCTTGTATTTCTTCTTCTTTGATTCCTTTCCCCAACGGGGACAATCAACAATGTAATGACGTGATTTCTTGCATTTGTGGTAGGTTCTTTTCTTGTAGTCCTCAGATGAAGATTCTGATTTCCTCATGTCTCTTCTTGAAGATTTACCGAACTGGCCACGTCGCGTAAACCTCTAGAATTTCCTCACGAGCATTGCAAGCTCCTGTCCAAATTCTTCACGGTCACCAATGCTGTCATCCGAGTCTTCTTCTTCAGATGAGGAAATTGCTCTAGCCTTCAATGCACGTGGTCTAGAATAGCTTGGTCCATATAGATCTTTCTTTTCTTCTAGCTGGAATTCATGAGTATTGAGCCTTTCGAGTATATCAGCTGGATCAAGCATCTTGTAGTCTGGTCTTTCTTGAATCATCAGGACTAAAGTATCAAATGAAGAATCCAAAGATCTTAGCAGTTTCTTCACAACTTCGTGATCAGTGATGTCTGGAGGTCCCAGTGCTTGCAGTTCATTTGATATGTCAGTGAGGCGATCAAAGGTATCTTGGCAGCTTTCATTGTCATGCCTCTTGAAGCGATTGAAGAGATTGCGAAGAACATCAACACGAGAGTCACGCTGGGTTGATACTCCTTCATTTAATTTGCACAATCTCTCCGAGATAAGTGTTGCAGAGCCCAAAACACTCACTCTTCCAAACTGGCCTAGGCTCAGATGGCCACAGATGATATTCTTTGCTTGAGAATCAAGTTTCTTGAATTTCTTCACATCAGCAGCAGAGACACTAGCAGAGATGATGGGGACGCCATGTTCCACAATATACCAGAGATCATTGTCAATAGCTTGTAGATCCATCTGCATCTTGGTCTTCCAGAAGGGAAAGTCCTTTCCTTCGAAAGTAGGACATGCTACAGTAACCTTAATCATGCCTGCAGTCGACATAACTAAAACTCCAGGTGGTTAAACCAAAATCACACAGAACAAGGGAGTACCTTGCTCTGATACCAATTGAAAGTGTGTTATATCGACTAGAGGGGGGGTGACTAGGAGATTTTTTGAATTTCATCACTGAGGAAATTCCTTTTGAGGAAATTCCTCACTGATGACTAACTTACAGCGGAAACAACAACGGATCAGGAGTGCAAAGTATCACTACAACAATTTTTTAGGATGAAGAATATGAAAACAGTTTGCACAGTATGCAGGCACGCAGAAAACAGATGAGGATTAACTCGAGTGAAGAATTTGGGGTTGATGAATTTCAGAGAAAGTCTTCAGCAAATTCTTCAAACAGTGACAGTGAAAATCATCAACACACAATGTGAGGAATATAAAGAGTTGAGGAAATAGAACCCGTTTCACAGTGAAGACAGTGGTTGATGACCCAGTTCCAACTGCTGTGACAGTTGTACATCTAGTTTGGAGCGGCTTGGTATTGGAACCAAAGAACACACAGTCCCGGGACACACAGTCCCTACCGTATTCTCCTTGGGCTAAGAACACGCAGTCCTCGCCCAACACTCGTGGTAAGTCTTCAGGGCATACTTCCAAACCCTCACAAACTTGGTCACCTGGTGATCCACAATTGACTGCTGGATTGCTCTAGACCATGATGCCTAACCGTCTGGAGTATGCACAGTCCTCCAAGGTAAAAGGCTTCAGTCCCACACAGGAACAACTTCTTCAGTGATGTTCAATCACTTGGTTTTTGGTTTGTGGTTTGGTGTTTGGGGTATTTCCTCACTGATGAATTACTCTTGAAAGTGCGTTATATCGACTAGAGGGGGGTTGAATAGGAGATTTTTAGAATTTCATCACTGAGTAAATTCCTTTTGACGAAATTCCTCACTGATGACTAACTTACAGCGGAAACAGTAAAGGATCAGAAGTGCAAAGTTTCACAACAACAATTTTTCAGAGTGAAGAATGTGAAAACAGATTGCACAGTGAGCAGGCACGCAGAATACAAATGAGGATTAACTAACGTGAAGAATTTGGGGTTGAGGAAATTCAGAGAAAGTCTTCAGCAAATTCTTCAAACAGTTACAGTGAAAGTCATCAACACATAATACGGGGAAAGTAAAGAGTTGAGGAATTAGAACCCGTTTCTCAGTGAAGACAGTCGTTGATGACCCAGTTCCAACTACTGTGATAGTTGTACATTTGGTTTGGAGCGACGTGGTATTGAAACCAAAGGACACCCAGTCCCGGGACACACAGCCCCTACCGTATTCTCCTTGAGCTAAGGACACACAGTCCTCGCCCAACACTCGTGGTAAGTCTTTAGGGCAGACTTCCAAACCCTCACAAACTTGGTCACCGGGCGATCCACAATTGACTGCTGGAAAGCTCTAGACCATGACGCCTAACCGTCTGGAGGATTCACAGTCCTCAAAGGTAAAAGGCTTCAGTCCCACACAGGAACAACTTCTTCAGTGATGCTCACTCACTAGGTTTGGTTTTTGGTTTCGGTGTATGGTGTATTTCCTCACTGATGAATTACTCTCGAAGGCTCTGAGGAATTTGGGTTGCTCTTATGACAAGTGTCAGTTTCTAACGGAGCAGCCAACCAGCTAGTGGTTGTGGGGGGTGGCTATTTATAGCCTGGGAGCATCCCGGCATGATTTGACACTAATGCCCTTAAATAATATGACCGTTGGAGTGGATAAGACCAGTGACTTGGCGTGGCTATCAAAACGGTCGGAACCCTCAACTGTGAGAGTCCTCATGTCACTCATATTCCTCACTTGAGGCTTTTGGTAGGATTAGGCTTGGGTTGAGCATCATGAGGAAATTCATTCCATAGTGTAACTTTGAGCCCCTTTAACAGTACGCTGTTCCTATTACTCGAATGCGAAGAAAGTAAAACACAAAGTGTATATCTTCATGCTTCAATTCTTCAGAGTGATTTTCTTCAGGAACCACCGGACTTCTCAATAACAGTATCTTCATGAGGAATATCAATTTCATCGCAGATTCCTCGCGATTCATTTCTTCAGCTTCAGACCAATTTCTTCAACTGAAGACATATATTTTTAGGGGTCGATATTCTTCAAATATCTCAAACTCCTCAATGACTTATAGATCCTGTGTACACTCACAAACACATTAGATACTTAACCTATAAGTCTTCAAACCACCAAAATCACTAAGGGGCACTAGATGCACTTACAATCTCCCCCTTTTTGGTGGTTGATGACAATTAGGTTAAGTCTTCAACAGGGATCAAAACTATGAAGTGTATATACTCATTTGAGGAATTTGAAATCAAAATTCAGAGAGACTCCCCCTGAAGATGTGCATATCTTGAGGATTTTGCTTTTTACAGCAATTGCACATTGATGATTAATATCATGGAGATCTCCCCGTGAGTTTTGTAAATCATGCATACATGTAACATATCATATGAAGAATACGAAGATGCATGATGAAAAATGGTATCTGACGAATTCCAGCATGCGTGCATTAAAACTTGAGGAATAAGCATGCGAAGAAAAACGTTCAAAAGCGTCAGAGTACCATCGGGCTTAAGTTACAACTCATTACATAAAAACTTCAGAAGAGCCAAGAGTTTGTAACTTAAATATAGTTCATAAGCCCCAAAAATATCCCGCTTGAAGACTAACTCTCAAGTTTCTCCCCCTTTGTCATCAAGTGAAAAAAGGGACAAACTGAGGACTAACGCCCGTGAAGACTTCAGTCCTTGGCGGTTGAGGAAGAGCCGTGATGCTTCTTGGGGGTAGTCTTCTTCCTTGGACCTGTAGCAGTGTCGAGCTGTTCTTCATCAGATTCAGCAGTTGGGAATGAAGAAAAGGAGCTGTCTTCAAGGTCTGGGACTGGAATGGGCCTGAACTTCTTCTTGGGAGGCCACAACCAGTCAAAGTCTCGCTCAAAGTCCATTTCTTCAAGCTCAGTCTGAGTCTTCAGATGTGCAAGTGTAGCCCAGGTGCGATCGAAAACCTCATGCAGATAGTGATGGTTGAGCTTCACAGAGTTCTGTGTTTCAGTGAGGGTTTTCAGAATGGCACCAAACTGGCGTTTGACCCATTTGTGGTTGCGATCCACCTTCTGGTGAAGACTGAGGAGGAGCTCTCTGGTATTCAGCACGCGAGGAGGAACGGGGCTTGCTGGACGAGTCTCAGTATCATCCCATGAAGAATAAGCTTCTGGCTCTCTAAACTGGCCATCAAGGGGCCTACTGCCTTCTTCAATCACAGATTTTCCTTTGCCTTCAATGGACTCGAAAGTTTTCTTGTTGACCCGAATAGGAGGCATATAACCAACATGGTTTTGGCACTCAGCAAGAAAGTTGATGCCAGTCCTTGTCCTGATGAATCTCAAGATCCATGGGGCATATATCTTGTGATCAAAAGGACACATAGCATTGTCGGCCAAAGTCCTCAAGAAGAAATCATGGATGTTGATAGGAATACCATGAATGATGTTGAAGAGGATATTCTTCATGAGGCCTACAACATCTTCTTCATCGTCATGGCCTTTGATCGGCGCGAGCACACTACAGAGGATTCTGTAGACAGACCTGGGTGTGTACTTGAGCTCGTGGACGAGGAAGGTTGTTCTCGGAGATTTTCCTTCAGCCAAAGGCTTCATGAGGACTTCCATCATTCCATTTGGCAGCTCATGCTCACCATAAAGCTTCACAGCCTCATCTGAGGGAATTGGTACGGGCAGTTCTCTGAGGAGTTCAGTAGCAGGAGCCTTGTAGTGAGTGTTTTGGGACATCCAGTCAAACACCCAAGTGTTAATGTCTTCAGGGTTGCCAGATATGTGAAGAGTGGCATAGAACTGAAGAATTAACTCGCTGTTCCACTCAGATATGTCGGAGCACATTGGGAGTAAACCTGCATCATGGAGTACACTGAGGACTGGCTCCACGCACGGTATTGCTTCAAGCTCAACATGAGGAATATGCCTGTGCTGGAATATCTTGTTTCGTCCACAGAGCACAGAGGCATAGTAGTTCATGTGAGTCCTAGTCCAAAACTTCAGATGCCTCATTTGAGGTTTGTCATAGGGGTTCTCTACAATGAAGTACATGCATTCTTCAAAGAAATTTTCCTTTTGAAACTTTGGACGCTTGGAGAATGGCTGACGCTGAACTGGCTGAAGATTTTGCTGAGGAATAGGAGGGGAGACAACAATAGCAGTCTCTGGGTTGAGCACGACGAATGCATTGTCTTGGGCAGGTGCATTCTCTTCAGCATTTTCCTTAGGGTGAGGAATTTCAGTAGCTGGTACTTCAGGCTGAGGAGATGGTGCTTGCTGGGCGTCAGGCTGAGGAGCTTGCTCTGGCTGTGCTTCAGGCTGAGGAATTTCTGCTTCTTGCTCAGTTGGAGGAGTTGGATCAGCCTGTTCCTCATCTTGAGGATTCTGCTCAGAGTGTTGAATTTCATCAGCTTGAGGATTTTCAGTTTGTTCCTCCTCAGCTGGCTTGGTGGCAGAGGCAGTTTCATTATCTGGTGCAGCTGATGCTTGAACATTGTTTGTTTGAGGAATGAAAGGTTGAGGATTGTCGTCTATCTGAATTTCCTCATCAGTGTGTTCCTCAGATGCGACATCTTTCATTTCCTCATCTGCCTTTTTCGCTGGATCATCAATGATGACCATTTCATAGGAAGGAGCGACATTCAGGGGCACAGGGTCCAGAGGAGCAGATTCTTCAAGTGCTTTGAGGCGCTTTGCCTCTGTTTCTTCTTCTGCTGAGGAGGCCTTTCTCTTTTTGGCTTCCTTCTCAGCAGCCCCGGTTTTCTTCACTCTGATGCAGACGGAGTCATCTTCTTCACCGTTGAAGCTTTTGGTGAAGGGGTTTTCTTGACAGATTCTTCAGCTGGTATTGAGGAACCAGCTGGAACAGAGTCATCAGCTTGCTTTGGCGAAGCAACTGGGTGAGGGGCAGTCTCATGAGCTGCAGCAAATTCATCAGCAAGAGTTTCCATGATGATTTCTTCAATAGCCGGTTCGTCCACACGGCTTTCTTGGTGTACTTCCTCAGCTTGAGGAGTTTCCTTACCATGAGGAGATTCATCTACTGGCTCCTCAATCAGGGGCTGAGAAGTTGGTGCTGGGGGTGCGGCCTTCTTATTGTATTCATCAACAACACTAGTGGCCAGCTTGATGATATTGCTCTTGAGACTTTTGCGATCTGACAGCTTGGAGTACTTGTCAGTCAATTTCTTCAGCTCTGCCTGTGTTGACACCAGTACATCAGGAGTTAATTTGAGGAGATTCTGCTTGAGGAATTTCTCCTTTTTAATCTTTGCAACTTTGGCCTGCCTGGCCTGCTATTCTTTCCACTTGGCTTCATTGATGAAAGTGGCCACCATGTGGCTAATGCCAGGGGGAAGTTTCAAATCATCAAGCGGAGTGTTTGGGTCCTCATACCAGATGTTGATGTAGTCAAGGAGGACCTTGGGGTCCATTGCCAGAGGAATGGCACTGCCTGATGCTTGAGCTAATCTTTCCTGCTTGTTTCTGATGATGGTTTGCAGGGTTTGATCATCATATTCATCACTGCCCTCTGATGCAGACGGGACGGTGATGATTTTGCTGGGGCTGGGCCGAGTTGCACATTCAGCAATTACTAAAGACTTCGCAGGAGGTGTTGAAGACTTTGTCTCCGAGCTGGTTGCAGCTGGGAATGAGGAGCTGGAGCTGGCGGTCGTAGGCTTCATGACCTGCTTCCGTACTGGTTTCTCTTGAGGCTTTGGAGGTGGAGCTGAGGATTTTGGTACTGAGGAGATTGGTACTGAGGGCTTTGGCGCTGATGGTTTTGGTGTTGAAGGTTTTGGTACTGAGGGTTTTGGAGCTGAGGGTTTTGTGACTGAAGCTTGAGCAGACTTCTCTTGAGGCTTTGGAGCCCTTGGCTTTGACGGCACATAGTGTGGTTGAGGAATTTCTGAACCAGAGGTCTCAGCGGCAGAGGAAGTAGCAGCAGCTGAGGATTCATTGAATTTCCTCACTGCATCTTCTGCCTGCTTCTTGAGCTTAGCCAGATGCTTTTCCTTCTCATCTAGATAGTCATCAATGGTCTTGAGGCTTGAGGGATGTTCTACTTGATGATCCTCAAGTGGGGCCCGTCTGCCAGGGGGCTTTAGAGCGAATTTCTTTGCATACTTGGCAGTCACAAACCTGTATTCCTTCCATACCTTTGCCAATCGGCGTTCCATCTTCTGGAGCCGTATTTTTCTCTTGCCATTGTCTCATTTTCATCAGCGTGCAATAGTCCAAGTAAATATCCTCAGGGATATCCACAGCTGTGTTTTGCTCAAGTTTCTTTCCTCCCTTCTGTTTTCTGTCATCCTCCATTTTCTTCAGCTGAGGATTTTGCTGATGAGATTGAACTCTTGAGGATTCTAATGAGACTTGAAGATTTTCTTCCAGAAACGCTGCAAATGAGTTAATGTGATGAGAACCGAGAGATTCATCAGCTGACATGTGTGTACCTGTGAACAGAGTATAGTTGCCAGGAATTTGGAGAGGTCATATGCGTTCTCAGATTTGAAGAAAATGAAAAAGTTTGACAGTTTGAGGAATATAACCAGTGGTCGAGGAATTTGCCTAAGCATACTGTTCTTGGGTTCCAGAGTTGTACAGATCCGAAAATTCGCACAATTGAGGAATCTCGTGAAAATCTTAGATGCTTAGCATAGTTCATCAATGATGTGGTGATAGGCAGTGTTTGAGGAATCAAGTGCGTATCATATCTAGAGGAAAAACAGATTTCACATAGAAGATGTAAAATTTTAGATCTAACTTGCTGTAAAAATGGGATATATTTACCCTGGAAGGTGCACGCGAAGAACACAGAAAGTTGTGTGTGGAGAAGCTCTTCGGTCGCGTGTCCAATGCACCCTAACCCGGCGACACAGGACGTCTACGACAGCGGCGGACGAAGATGGTCCGACTCCGGCGTGGTTCCGTCGACGGAGAAGTCGAGGCAGTGAAGCTCTTCCTCACCGGCGACGAGACTACCAGCGATGGCGCTAGGGTTCGGTGGTGTATGCTGTGGCAGGAGAGTGATGGGGCGAAGAAGAGTATGTCGAGGGGGATAAGGACATATTTATAGCCGAAAGTTACTGTTGGCGCGAGAATTTCGGACCAGATAGCCCCTGCCTCTACGTCTCCGCAGGACACGTGTAGTTCCCGTACGATGCGGTGGGGATAGTGGAGATCGAGGTTATCCGATCGTGGGAAGTGGGGTTCAGTTACTGTGTCTTAAAGAAACAAATTTTGAAGATTTGAGGATTTTCGTTACAAAATCATCAGCTGACAAGGACGCAGTGAGGATTTTGAACAAAGTTTCAAGTAGAACGCATATGAAGAATTGAATAGATTGGATGAGTATAGCATAGAGGGAAAGTAGGGTCCAATCACATTCACTTAGCAGAAATATCAACTTGAAGAAATAACAATAAGTGTATGCTGTTGAGGACTTTAAATCACAGTCTATCTAGTCAAATGAAAGTCATCAAGTATTTTTGAAGATTTTGTGATAAATCATCACAATGAAGAACAACTGTTTTGAAGAAAATCAACTTGAGGAATTTCACATTGCACGGTGGCGTGACCCACCATATAAGAATGTTGATTACAGACGCCGCGTACAATTGTCGTAGGGCCCTGAGAATCAATTTCTTCGTTAATTTCTTCACATTCAGAGTGACATTCTTCATCAGTTGAAGAAAATCGATTCATCATGTGTTGCACAACTAAGTCATCAACTTTGCATAAGTGTTTGGATGTGTGCATGTTTTTACAAAACATTTGAAGACTCTAAGATATTTAGCTCACACCGCAACTTGCAAAACCTTTTCTCATCCAAGGGCTTAGTGAAGATAACTGCCAGTTGATCATCAGTCTTCACATGGTCGATGAGGATATTGCCCTTGAGGACATGGTCCCGAAGAAAATGATGACGAATCTGGATGTGCTTGGTCTTCGAGTGCTGTACTGGGTTGTATGCAATCTTGATAGCACTCTCATTGTCACAGTAGAGAGGAACATTCTTCATGTTGATGCCTTAGTCTTTGAGGGTTTGCTTCATCCATAGCAATTGAGCACAGCAAGAACGAGCAACAATGTACTCAACTTCGGCAGTGGAGAGTGATACGTAGTTCTGCTTCTTTGAGGACCAGCAAACTAGTGATCTTCCGAGGAAATGGCATGTGCCAGAAGTTGACTTGCGATCCACACGGTCACCAGCATAGTCTGAATCAGAATACCCTACCAGATGAAGATTGGAGCCCTTGGGATACCATAATCCTAGTGTTGGTGTGTGAGCTAAGTATCGAAGAATATGTTTCAGAGCCTTATGGTGTGATTCCTTCGGTTTTGATTGAAAACGTGCACACATGCAAACACTAAGCATTATATCTGGCCTAGATGCACATAGATACAATAAAGAGCCAATCATAGAACGATATACCTGCTGATCGAAATCTTTACCATTTTCATCAGTGCCGAGGTGGCCGTTGGTAGGCATTGGAGTCTTGGCACCTTTGCATTCATGCATGTCTAATTTCCTCAGAACATCCTTGAGGTATTTCTCCTGTGATATGAAGATTCCATTGCTTTGTTGACGAATTTGAAGACCTAAGAAGAATTTCAGCTCCCCCATCATGGACATCTGATATTCTTCACTCATCATGTAGGCAAATTCATCACTGTATCTTTTGTCAGTACAACCAAATATGATATCATTGACATATATTTGACATACAAATAGCTCATTATCATAGGATTTTGAGAAAAGAGTTGGATCGAGTGAACCAGGTTTGAAGCCTTTCTTCATGAGGAATTCCTTCAATGTATGATACCATGCCCGAGGGGCTTGCTTGAGACCATAAAGAGCCTTTTTGAGTCTGAAGACTTTGTCTGGATTCTTTGGATCCTCAAAACCTGGGGGCTGAGCAACATATACTTATTCCTCAAGCTTACTATTGAGGAATGCACTTTTCACATCCATTTGATATAAGGTGATGTTATGATGATTAGCATAAGCAAGTAGTATTCGAATAGCTTCAAGTCTAGCACCAGGTGCAAAAGTTTCATCAAAATCTATTCCTTCAACCTGGGTGTAGCCTTGGGCTACAAGTCGTGCCTTGTTCCTCACTACTTGACCGTCCTCATCTTGCTTGTTTCGGAAAATCCACTTGGTGCCAATGATATCGTGCTTGCGAGGATCTGGTCGTTTGACGAGCTCCCATACATCATTCAGCTTGAATTGAAGAAGTTCGTCTTGCATAGCTTGGATCCACTCCGGTTGCAGAAAAGCCTCAGCAACTTTTGAGGGTTCTATGATGGATACAAAGTAAAAATGCGCACAAAAGTTAACTAAGTGTGAATCTTTTGAGCGAGTGAGAGGACCTGGTGCGTTGATGTCGTTGAGGATTTTGTCAAGTTCTACTTCGTTTGCAATCCTCGGATGACCTGGTTGAGGATTTTGTCTGGGCTGAGGAAGTGGTGCTGGTGCAATTTCCTCAGGAGCATCTTCTTTATTTTCATCAGTGATGGGGATCGTTTCTTCACTAATTTCTTCAGTGGGACAATGTCTTCAGTAGGCTTGAGCTTTATTGCTTCCTGAGGAGACAGTTTATCTGGATCAGAAGGTAATTGCTCTCTTTGCGAGCCATTAGTTTCATCGAACCGCACATCTACAGTCTCAACAACTTTTTTGTGATAGTTGTTGAAGACTCTGTAAGTATGCGAATCCTTTCCATAACCGAGCATAAAACCTTCATGTGCCTTAGGTGCAAATTTTGAGCTATGGTGAGGATCTCTAATCCAGCATTTTGCACCGAAGACTTTGAAATAACTTACATTGGGTTTCTTGTCAGTGAGGAGTTCATATGAGGTTTTCTTGAGGAATTTGTGAAGATACACCCTCTTGATGATATGGCATGCAGTGTTGATTGCTTCAGGCCAAAAGCGACGAGGAGTCTGATATTCTTCAAGCATAGTTCTTGCCATTTCAACCAGAGTCCCGTTCTTTCTTTCGACGACACCATTCTGCTGAGGAGTATAAGGAGCAGACAATTCGTGAGTAATACCAAGTTCATCAAGTTAATCATCAAGACCAGTGTTTTTGAACTTGGTTCCATTATCACTCCTGATATGTTTGATCTTCATGCCAAAGTTCGTCGAGGCCCTTGAAGAAAATCGTTTGAAGATTTCCTGCACTTCAGTTTTATACACTATGATATGCACCCAAGTATATCTGGAATAATCATCAACTATGACGAAGCCATATAAAGATGCTGCATTGGTTAGTGTGGCATAGTGAGTAGGTCCAAATAAATCCATATGAAGCAATTCTAATGGACGTGCAGTGGTCATGATAGTCTTAGAGGGATGCTTGGATCTGGTCATTTTCCCAGATTCACAAGCACCGCAGAGATGATCCTTGAGGAATTTGACAGATTCGATGCCGATGACATGCTTCTTCTTCGCGAGCGTGTGCAAATTCCTCATGCCTTCATGACCTAGTCTTCGATGCCACAGCCATCCTTATGAGGTTTTTGCTAGTAAGCAAGTGGCTGGTTGAGGACCTGTAGAGAAATCAACAATGTACAAATCCCCTCTTCTTACACCTTCGAAGACTTTGGATCTGTCAGATTCCATGATGACTACACATCTATATCTATCAAAGATAACAATCATATCAAGATCACAAAGCATCGAGACTGACATAAGGTTAAAACCAAGGGATTCAACAAGCATCACTTTGTCCATATGCCTATCCTTGGAAATAGCCACTTTGCCAAGTCCCAATACCTTGCTTTTACCTTTGTCAGCATATGTGATTTGCTTCAGAGGTGATGGAGTTAGTGGCATATTCATCAGTAAGCTTTTATCACCACTCATGTGATGTGTGCAGCCACTATCAAGAACCCACTCAGTATTCTCGGGTTTGTCATCATGCAGATGAATAATACAACTTACCATCTCATATGCTTCAGATTTGAAGAATATGATACTAATTTCATCAGATCAGTGATTTCATCATAACAGAAATGTAAGGACGTGTGAAATATTTCTATTTCATCAATCATTAGCTTGCGTCCTATCAAGCATTTCCTCAGGTCTCCAGCAAATTCTCCAGATAATGATTTTCATCTGGAGACCTGACCTGCAGAAGTGATTAGTTCGATTTCTTCACCACCCACATCTGAAGGGGTGGCAAAGCATTCATCATCCTGCGAGCACCATATGAGAAAGGTGGCATTGAAGCCAATGCATTTCTCCTAACAGTAGGGGGATTAAAGTACTCATATGAATATGCAGAGAACTGGTTTGAGGATTTATGAACATAATGATTTGAGGAGTAACGCTCATATTCATATTCCTTGTAGTTTCCCTGCATGTTAGACGCATTAGCACGGGTACGAGCATAGTTTTGACCAGTTGAGGATTTTGATCCTCTTGAAGACTTTGGTCCTCCTGAGGAATTTGATCTGGGGTTCAGATTCTTCAGTGGTGGTGTCATGAGGACATTCACTTGAAGATTTTCAAGACAACTTTTTGGAACCCAGATTTTCCTCAGAGGAGGGCCATTCCTGCAGTTAGTTCCAACATATCGAGCAAATACTTCACGAGATTGATTTTTGAATAGTTTATAGTTGGAGTCAAATGACTCATCTGAGGAATAGGATAATTTACATGAAAAGCCAGTTAGATTGGATGGATCAAAAGGAGGCCCAGTAGTAGCAACCCATGAGGTTTTGGGATACTGCTCAGGTTTCGAATAAGATCCATCAACATTTAATTTCCTCTCAAAGGCAATTCCTTCTTTCCTCGGTTCCTGTTCAAGATCTGCTTTTTGAGCACATCACAAAGGGTTTGATGTCCTTTGAGGATTTTGTACATGCCTGTCACGTACAATTCCTTTAACCCTGCATTTTCATCAGTAACATTTGTGTTTTCCTCAAGTGAGGAAATAGACACAGCAGGTGCAGTTGAAGAATTTGTAGCAATGGTAGCATTTGATGATTCTGGTGGGGAATTAGCAGTTTCGCGTTCAATGCATCTAAGACATGGAGGAATAAATTCAACTTAACCAGCGCTGATCTGTTGAGTTAGTAATGAATCATTTTCCATACGAAGATCATCGTGAGACATCCTCAGCTTCTCAAGATCAAGCTTCCTTTGAAGAAATTTATAGGAAAGCTTCTCATGATCAGTGAGGAGTGTATCATAACGATCCTGAAGATTATCAAATCTAGACTGGAGACTTTTCACATCATCAGTGAGGATTTGAGTAAGGTTCATTTCATCATTCAACAGATCATCACTTTTATCTAGCAGTTTTTGAAGCTTTTCCAGAGCAGTTTGTTGTTTAGTGGCAATGATAGCAAGTTTACTGTAACTGGGTTTCTTATAATCATTAGGTTCAGAGTCACTTGAATCAGAGGAGGAGGCATTATTTGGTACCTTTGAACCTTTTGCCATGAAGCAATAGGTTGGAGCGAAGTCATCAGCATAGTCATCAGTATGGATGGTGCAATCATCTTCTTCAAGATTGAAGATTGACTTGCTGACGAAGGTAGTTGCTAGTGCAAGACTAGCCTGTCCGGATTCTGAGTCTTCATCAGAACCCTCTTCTTCATCACATTCCTCTGATTCTGCCTCGGAGTCCATTACCTTGCCAATAAGTGCCCGAGCCTTTCTGAAACTAGTCTTCTTGTGTGATGAGGGCTTTGATGATGAGGATTTTGAAGATTTCTTCTTCTTCTTCGAGTCATTAGAACTGTCATCCTTGTATTTCTTCTTCTTTGATTCCTTTCCCCAACGGGGACAATCAGCAATGTAATGACCTGATTTCTTGCACTTATGACAGGTTCGTTTCTTGTAGTCCTCAGATGAAGATTATGATTTCCTCATGTCTCTTCTTGAAGATTTACCGAACTGGCCACGTCGTGTAAATCTCTGGAAGTTCCTCACGAGCATTGCAAGCTCCTGTCCAAATTCTTCAGGGTCACAAATGCTGTCATCTGTGTCTTCTTCTTCAGACGAGGAAATTGCTCTAGCCTTCAGTGCACGTGTTCTGGAATAGCTTGGTCCATATAGATCTCTCTTTTCTTCTAGCTGGAATTCATGAGTATTTAGCCTTTCAAGTATATCAGCTGGATCAAGCATCTTGTAGTCTGGTCTTTCTTGAATCATGAGAACTAAAGTATCAAATGAAGAATCCAAAGATCTCAGCAGTTTCTTCACAACTTCGTGATCAGTGATGTCTCGAGCTCCCAGTGCTTGTATTTCATTTGATATGTCAGTGAGGCGATCAAAGGTGTCTTGGCAGCTTTCTTTGTCATGTCTCTTGAAGCGATTGTGAAGAATATCAACACGAGATTCACGCTGGGTTGGTACTCCTTCATTTACCTTGCACAGTCTCTCCCAGATCAGTGTTGCAGAGCCCAAAGCACTTACTCTTCCAAACTGGCCTGGGCTCAGATGGCCACAGATGATGTTCTTCGCTTGAGAATCGAGTTGCTTGAATTTCTTTACATCAGCCGCAGTGACACTGGCAGAGATGATGGGGACGCCATTTTCCACAATATACCAGAGATCATTATCAATAGCTTGTATATGCATTTGCATTTTGTTCTTCCAGAAGGGAAAGTTCTTTCCTTCGTATGTAGGACATGCTGCAGTCACCTTAAACATGCATGCAGTCGACATAACTAAAACTCCAGGTGGTTAAACCAAAATCTCACAGAACAAGGGAGTACCTTGCTCCGATACCAATTGAAAGTGTGTTATATCGACTAGAGGGGGCGTGAATAGGAGATTTTTAGAGTTTCATCACTGAGGAAATTCCTTTTGAGGAAATTCCTCACTGATGACTAACTTACAGCGGAAACAGTAAAGGATCAGAAGTGCAAAGTTTCACAACAACAGTTTTTCAGAGTGAAGAATGTGAAAACAGATTGCACAGTGAGCAGGCACACAGAATACATATGAGGATTAACTAACGTGAAGAATTTGGGGTTGAGGAAATTCAGAGAAAGTCTTCAGCAAATTCTTCAAACAGTCATAGTGAAAGTCATCAACACATAATACGGGGAAAGTAAAGAGTTGAGGAATTAGAACCCGTTTCTCAGTGAAGACAGTCGTTGATGACCCAGTTCCAACTGCTGTCACAGTCGTACATCTGGTTTGGAGCGGCATGGTATTGAAACCAAAGGACACCCAGTCTCGGGACACACAGTCCCTACCGTATTCTCCTTGAGCTAAGGACACACCGTCCTCGCCCAACACTCGTGGTAAGTCTTCAGGGCAGACTTCCAAACCCTCACAAACTTGGTCACCCGGCGATCCACAATTGACTGCTCGAAAGCTCTAGACCATGACGCCTAAACGTCTGGAGGATGCACAGTCCTCAAAGGTAAAAGGCTTCAGTCCCACACAGGAACAACTTCTTCAGTGATGCTCAATCACTAGGTTTGGTTTGTGGTTTCGGTGTATGGTGTATTTCCTCACTGATGAATTACTCTCGAAGGCTCTGAGGAATTTGGGTTGCTCTTATGACAAGTGTTAGTTTCTAACGGAGCAGCCAACCAGCTAGTGGTTGTGGGGGGTGGCTATTTATAGCCTGGGAGCATCCCGACATGATTTGACACTAATGCCCTTAAATAATATGACCGTTGGAGTGGATAAGACCAGTGACTTGGCGTGGCTATCGAAACAGTCGGAACCCTCAACTGTGAGAGTCCTCATGTCACTCATATTCCTTACTTGAGGCTTTTGGTAGGATTAGGCTTGGGTTGAGCATCATGAGGAAATTCATTCCATAGTGTAACTTTGACCCCCTTTAACAGTACGCTGTTCCGATTACTCGAATGCGAAGAAAGTAAAACACAAAGTGTAAATCTTCATGCTTCAATTCTTCAGAGTGATTTTCTTCAGGAACCACCGGACTTCTCAATAACAGTATCTTCATGAGGAATATCAATTTTATCGTAGATTCCTCGCGATTCATTTCTTCAGCTTCAGACCAATTTCTTCAACTGAAGACATATATTTTTAGGGGTCGATATTCTTCAAATATCTCAAACTCCTCAATGACTTATAGATCCTGTGTACACTCACAAACACATTAGATACTTAACCTATAAGTCTTCAAACCACCAAAATCACTAAGGGGCACTAGATGCACTTACAACTCTCGAAGACTCTGAGTAATTTGGGTTGCTCTTATGACAAGTGTCAGTTTCTAACGGAGCAGCCAACTAGCTAATGGTTGTGGGGGGCGGCTATTTATAGCATGGGAGCATACCGACATCATTTGACATTAATGCCCTTAAATAATATGACCGTTGGTGTGGATAAGACCAATGATGTGGCGTGGCTATCGATAACGGTCAGGACCCTTAACTGTGAGAGTCCTCATGTCTCTCATATTCCTCACTTGAGACTTTTGGTAGGATTAGGCTTGGGTTGAGCATCATGAGGAAATTCAGTCCAATGTGTTACCTCGACCCCCTTTAACAGTACGATGTTCCTATTTCTCAAGTGTGAAGAAAATAAAACAGAAAGGATACATCTTCATGCTTCAAAGTCTTCAGATTGATTTTCTTCAGGACACACCGAATTCCTCAATTTTAATATCTTCATGAGGAATATCAATTTCATCGAAATTTTTTCGTGATTCAATTCTTCAGCTTCAGACCAATTTCTTCAACCGAAGATATACATTTTTAGGGGTCGATATTCATCGAATATATCAAACTCCTCAGCGACTTATAGATCCTGTGTACACTCAAGAACACATTAGATACTTAACCTATAAGTCTTCAAACCACCAAAATCACTAAGGGGCACTAGATGCAGTTACAAACTTTATTAACTTACAAACTCTTGGCTCTTCTGAAGTGTTTTATGTAATGAGTTGTAACTTAAGCCCGATGGTACTTTGACGTTTTTTAACGTTTTTCTTCGCATGCTTATTCCTCAAAATATTAATGCACACATGCTGGAATTCATCAGATACCATTTCTCATCATGCATTCTCAATTTCTTCATACTATATGTCATATGTATGCATGATTTACAAGATCCAGGGGGAGATCTCCATGATATAAATCATCAACGTGCATTTGCTGTGAAAAGAAAAATCCTCAAGATATGCACATTTTCAGGGGGAGTCTCTGTGTATCCTGATTTCAAATTCCTCAAATGAGTATTTACACTTCATATTTTTATCCCCGTTGAAGACTTAACATAATTGTCATAAACCACCAAAAATGGGGAGATTGTAAGTGCATCTAGTGCCCCTTAGTGATTTTGGTGGTTTGAAGACTCATAGGTTAATTATCTAATGTGTTCATGAGTATACACTCGATCTATAAGTCCCTGAGGTGTTTGAAACATTCGATGAATATCGACCCCTAAAAATGTATATCTTCGGCTGAAGAAATTGGTCGTCTGCAGAAGACTTTGATCGCGAAGAAATTGTGATGAAATTGATATTCCTCATGAAGATATTGAAGATGAGGAATTCGGTGTGTCCTGAAGAAAATCAATCTGAAGACTCTGAAGCATGAAGATGTATCCTTTCTGTTTTATTTTCTTCACACCACTATTAAAGGGGGTCGAGGTAACACTTTGGAATGGATTTCCTCATGATGCTCAACCCAAGCCTAATCCTACCAAAATCCTCAAGTGAGGAATATGAGAGACACGAGGACTCTCACAGTTGAGGGTCCCGACCGTTGCGGCAATTCACGCCACATCACCGATCTTATCCACTCCAACGGTCATATTATTTAAGGGCATTAATGTCAAATCATGTTGGGATGCTCCCAGGCTATAAATAGCCGCCCCCACAACCATTAGCACATTAGCTGCTCCGTTAGAAACTGACACTTGTCATAAGAGCAACCGAAATTCCTCAGAGTCTTCGAGAGTAATTCATCAGTGAGGAAATACCCAAAACACGAAACTACAAACCAAAACCAAGTGATTGAGCATCACTGAAGAAGTTGTTCCTGTGTGGGACTGCAGCCTTTTACCTTTGAGGACTGTACATCCTCCAGACGGTTAGGCGTCATGGTCTAGAGCAATCCAGCAGTCAATTGTGGATCGCCAGGTGACCAAGTTTGTGAGGGTTTGGAAGTCTTCTCTAAAGACTTACGACGAATGTTGGGCGAGGACTGTGTGTTCTTATCCCAAGGAGAATACAGAAGTGACTGTGTGTCCCGGGACCGTGTGTCTTTTGGTTTCAATACCAAGCCGCTCCAAACCAGATGTACAACTATCACAACTATTTGAACTGGGTCATGAACCACTGTCTTCACTGTGAAACGGGTTCTATTTCTTAAACTCTTTCAATTCCTAATATTGTATGTTGAATATTTTCATTGTCACTGTTTGAAGAATTTGCTGAAGACTTTCTCTGAAATTCCTCAACCCCCAATTCTTCACGCGAGTTATTCTTCACCTGTTTTCTCTGTGCCTGCATACTGTGCAAACTGCTTTTCATATTAGTCACTTCTACATCAACAAAAGTCCTTCCCCAGCAGTGGTGCCAGGGATCCTTCTATCATCTCTTGAGCTTGCGTTGGTTTTTCCCTTGAAGAGGAAAGGGTGATGCAACACAGGAGCATTAAGTATTTCCCTCAGTTTGAGAACCAAGGTATCAATCCAGTAGGAGAATCTCGTCAAGTCCAGAGTACCTGCACAAACACAAAAGAGCTTGCACCCAACGCTGTAAAGGGGTTGCCAATCCCATCAAGATGGTTTGCAAAGTGAGATCTGAAGGCGGAAAGTGCAAAAAAGTAAAAAGTGTAAGGCTGAAAATATGGTGTGGAGTAGACCCTGGGGTCCATAGTGTTCACTAGAGGCTTCTCTCAAAATAGAAAGTATTACGGTGGGTGAACAAATTACCGTCGAGCAATTGATAGAACCGCGCAAAGTCATGACGATATCTAAGGCAATGATCATACATATAGGCAGAACGTCCGAGACAAGTAGACCGATACTTTCTGCATCTACTACTATTACTCCACAGATGAACCGCTATCCAGCATGCATCTAGTGTATTGAGTTCATGACGAACAGAGTAACGCGTTAAGCAAGATGAAATGATGTAGAGGGATAATCTCAAACCAATGATGAAAACCCCATCTTTTTACCCTTGATGGCAACAACACGATACGTGCCTCGCTACCCCTTCTGTCACTGGGTGAGGTCACCGCACGGTATGAACCCAAAACCAAGCACTTCTCCCATTGCAAGAATCATAGATCTAGTTGGCCAGACAAAACCAACAATTCGAAGAGAATTACAAGGATATGAAATCATGCATAAGAGAGATCAGAAGAAACTCAAATAAGATTCATAGATAATCTGATCATAAATCCACAATTCATCGGATCTCGACAAACACACCGCAAAAGAAGATTACATTGGATAGATCTCCATGAAGATCATGGAGAACTTTGTATTGAAGATCCAAGAGAGAGAAGAAGCCATCTAGTTACTAGCTATGGACCCGTAGGTCTATGGTGAACTACTCACGCATCATCGGAGAGGTCATGGTGTTGATGAAGAAGCCCTCCGTATCCGAATCCCCCCTCCAGTAGGGCACCAGAATGTGCCCCGGATGGGATCTTGCAGAGATAGAAGCTTGCGGCGGGGGAAAAGTACTTTCGATGATCTCGTGATGTTTTGTGGAATTTTGGGGATATATAGGCGCAAGCCCTATGGAAAACGAGGTCTAGGGGGCCCACAAGCCCGTGGGCTGCGGCCTCCCCCTGGCCGCGGGGTGAGGGCTTGTGGGGCTCCTGGGCCCCCTGCCTTGGCTCTCAAGTCTCCGGATCTTCTTTCGTTACGGAAAAAATATTTTCGGGGAATTTATTCCGTTTGGACTCCGTTTCAAAATCTCCTCTGAAAGGGGTGAAAAACATGGAAAAAACAGGAACTGGCACTTGGCACTGAGTTAATAAGTTAGTCCCAAAAAATATAAAAAAGGCATGCAAAACATCCAAAGTTTGACAAGATAGTAGCATGAAACCATCAAAAATTATAGATACGTTGGAGACGTATCAAGCATCCCCAAGCTGAACTCCTGCTCGTCCTCAAGTAGGGAAGTGATAAAGAATGAGTTTTTGATGTGGAATGTTACCTAGCATAGTTGTCCTTTGGAACTTCTTTCACATGACGTGAATGTTCAGATGCGTAAGATTCAAAACAATAGTTTGCTATTGACATGAAAACAATAATACTTCAAGCAAACTAGCAAGGTAATCATGAAATTTCAAAATAACAAGGCCAAGGAAAGTTATCCCTACAAAATCATATAGTCTGGCTATGCTCCATCATCCTCACACAACTAATGTAAATCATGCACAACCCCGGTATTGGCCAAGTAATTGTTTTCACACTCTTACTTTCTCAAACTTTTTATAACTATCATGCAATACATGAGCGCGAGCCATGGATATAGCACTATAGGTGGAATAGAGTGTGGTGGTGGTTGTGAGACAAAAAGGAGGAGATGGTCACATTGACTCGGCGTATCAAAAGCCTATGGAGATGCCCATTAATATATATCAATGTTAATGAGTAGGGATTGCCATACAAGAGATGCACTAGAGCTATAAGTATGTGAAAGCTCAAAAGGAAAACTAGTGGGTGTGCAACCAACTTGCTTGCTCACGAAGACCTAGGGCAATTTTGAGGAAGCCCATCATTGGAATATACAAGCCAAGCTATATAATGAAGATTCCCACTAGCATATGGTAGTGAAAAAGCAAGAAGCTCTCAATCATGAAGAACATGGTGCTATTATGAAGCACAAGTGTGGAAAAAGATAGTAGCATTGTCCCTTCTCTCTTTTTCTCTTTTTTTTTCATTTGGGCTCTTAGGCCTCTTTTTGTTCTCTTTTCTCTTTTTTTGGGGCTCTTTGGCCTCTTTTTTTAATTTCCTCACATGGGAAAATCCGATAATAATGATGATCATCACACTTTTATTTACTCATAGCTCAAAGCTCAAAATGATGATGACTCTATAGGAGATGCCTCCGGCAGTGTACCGGGATGTGCAACGATCTAGCATGGCGTATGACGTTGAAACATCTCGCTAGCTATCTTATGATCATGCAATGGCAATATGAGAGTGACGGCACAAGTCATGAGAAAGAACGGTGGGATTTGCATGGCAATATATCTCGGAATGGCTATGAAAATGCCATAGTAGGTAGGTATGGTGGCTGTTTTGAGGAAGGTATATGGTGGATTTGTGCACCGGCGAGAATTGCGCGGCACTAGAGAGGCTAGCAATGGTGGAAGGTGAATGTGCATCTATAGCATGGACTCACATTAGTCATGAAGAACTCACATACTTGTTGCGAAAGTTTTTATTAGTGATCGAAACAAAGTGCTAAACGCATACTCCGCGGGGAAGGGTTGGTAGGTGTTAACCATCGTGCGATCCCGACCTCAACACAAAGGATGACAATCAATAGATCAATTATGCCGCGACTTCCTAACATAGCGGTTCACCATACGAGCATGCTACGGGAATCACTAACTTCAACACAAGTATATCTAGATTCACAACACCTTACTAACATAACTCTTAATATTACCGAATCCACATCTCAAAACTAATTGAGAGGAATCAAGACTTCTCTTTCTACTCAATGCACATGAAGATGGAGGTTTTTGTATCCTCTTTGGGTACCTATCACCTTTGGGACTACTTTCATAGCATAAGCCAAATACCAAGTCACGCACCGCCGTGCTCTAAAATATATAAGTGAAGCACATAGAGCAAAAGTATCTAGCTCAAAAGATATAAGTGAAGCACTATGAGCATTCTAGCAAAAATCACGATGAGTGCATGTCTCTCTCTCCGGAAAAGGTGTGCAGCAAGGATGATTGTGAAACAACAAAAAGAAAAGACTCCTAAGATACAAGACGCTCGAAGCAAAACACATATCATGTGGTGAATAAAAATATAGCTCCAAGTAATGTTACCGATGGATTGAAGACGAAAGAGGGGATGCCTTCCCGAGGCATCCCCAAGCTTAGGCTTTTTGGTGTCCTTGAATTTGGCTTGGGATGCCTTCGGCATCCCCAAGCTTGAGCTCTTTCCACTCCTTATCTCTTTGTCCATGAGAACATCACCCAACACTTGAAAACTTCACAACACAAAACTTAAACAGAAACTCGTGATAACATTAGCATAAGAAAGCAAACTACCACTTCTTTTGGTACTGTAACAAACTTGAATTCTATCTATATTGGTGTTGGGATACTATATTCTCACTTTTCCATGGCTAGTACCCCCCGATACTAACCATAGTTTCATCAAAACAAGCAACCAACTCAACAAAAAAACAGAATCTGTCAAAAACAGACCAGTCTGTAGCAATCTGTATACTTCGTATACTTATGGTACCTCAAAAAATCTGAAACATTATGACGGCCTGGGCAAAAGTCATATCAACGAGAACAAAAAAGAATCAACTCAAAATATCTATCTGAATAAAAATGAAAAATCATCCCGTGAGCGAAAAGTTTCTGTCTTTTTCCAGCAGGATCAAACAACCATTACCAAGACTAGTCATAAAGGTTTTGCTTGGCTCAAACACAAAAAGAAACACAAAAAACACAATCACAACAGAATTGTGATCGTGTGGACGCAACAAAACAGAAAGAAAAATATAAATTCATTGGGTTGCCTCCCAACAAGCGCTATTGTTTAATGCCCTTAGCTAGGCATAAAAGCGATAGAATCACGTATCGTCGTCTTTGGTGCTCAAACCATAAGTGGCCCTCATCATGGATTCATAAGGCAATCTTATTTTCTTTCTAGGAAAGTGTTTCATGCCCTTCCTTAGAGGAAATTGAAATCTAACATTCCCTTCCTTCATATCGATGATAGCACCGATAGTCCTTAGGAAAGGTCTACCAAGAATAATAGGGCATGTAGGATTGCAATCAATGTAAAGCACAATGAAATCCACGGGTACATAGTTCCTATTTGCAATAATAAGAACATCATTGATCCTTCCCACGGGTTTCTTGACAGTAGAATCACCAAGATGCAAATTAAGAGAACACTCTTCAATCTCATTGAAACCCAGAACATCACATAAAGACTTTGGAATCGCGGAAACACTAGCACCCAAATCACACAAAGCATTGCATTCATAGTTTTTGATTTTGATTTTTATGGTAGGTTCCCACTCATCATGAAGCTTTCTAGGGATAGAGACTTCCAATTCAAGTTTCTCTTCAAGAGATTTTATCAATGCTTCGACGATATGATCGGTAAAGGCCTTGTTTTGGCTATAAGCGTGTGGAGAGTTTAACATGTATTGCATCAAAGAAATGCATTCAATCAAGGAGAAACTATCATAATTGAATTCCTTGAAATCCACGGTAGTAATTTCATTACTACTCAAAGTTTTAACATCTTCTACTCCACTTTCAATGCTTTTAGCATCAAGATAGATGGACTCCGAATCATTGGGGCACTTTTCAACCAAAGTGGATTCATATCCAGCCCCATAATCATTAGGTTTGACACAAGAAAACAAAGATTCAATGGGAGTCACACCAAGCACTTTAAGATCTTCGTGATTCTTATCACGGGAACACGCCTTTTTAAGCCATTCATGTCTAGCACGAATTTGGGCGGCTCTTTATTGGCTCTCAATCATGGAAACACGCATAGCATTCAAAGTTTCATCCATGTTGATTTTAGGAGGAGCACATCTAACTTTCAAAGCATCAACATCACTAGACATTCTATCAACGCTCTTAGCCAAATCGTCAATTTTGAGTAGCTTTTCCTTTATGGACGCATTGAAAATCTTTTGAGAGTTGATGAACTCTTTGATATTACTCTATAGATCAGAGGGTAATCTATTGTAATTTGCATGAGTATTGTTGTAGGAGTTGCCAAAGTTATTAGAGGAGTTACTAGGAAAAGGCCTAGGAACATAGTTTCCTCTAAGAGCATTATTGTTGCGAAAGTTATTCCTACCAACAAAATTAACGTCCAAGCTAGCATTGCTACTCTCAATCAAATAAGACAAAGGCATATCATTAGGATCCAAAGGAGCACTTCTACTAGCAACCAAATTCACTAACTCATATATCTTAGCACTCAACGAGTTAATTTCTTCTATAGCGTGTACCTTCTTACTAGTAGGTGACCTTTCAGTGTGCCACTGAGAGTAGTTCATCATGATATTGTCTAGGAGCTTTGTGGCCTCCCCTAACGTTATTTACATGAACGTTCCACCTGAGGCGGAGTCCAAGATATTTCTAGAAGCGAAATTCAAGCCAGCGTAAAACATTTGTATAATCATCCAAAGACTCAAGCCATGAGCGGGACAATTTCTAATCATTAATTTTATTCTCTCCCAAGATTGTGCAACATGTTCATGATCAAGTTGCTTGAAATTCATGATATCATTACGGAGAGAGATAATCTTAGCCGGCGGAAAATACTTGGAAATATAAGCATCTTTGCACTTATCCCAAGAATCGATACTATTTTTCGTCAAAGAAGAAAACCAAGTTTTTGCGTGATCTCGCAACGAGAAAGGAAAAAGCTTCAATTTAATCATTTCATTATCCACATCGTTCTTCTTTTGCATATCGCAAAGCTCAATGAAGGTATTGAGATGGGATGCGGCATCTTCACTAGGAAGGCCGGAGAATTGCACTTTCATAACAAGATTCAGCAAAGCGGCATTTATTTCGTATGACTCCGCACTAGTGGCGGGAGCAATCAGAGTACTAATAAAGTCATTATTATTAGTATTCGAGAAGTCACAAAGTTTGGTGTTTTCAGTCATGGTGACTTCGGCAAGCAATAAAGCACGCAAGCGAACAAAGAACAAGCGAGAAAAATGGCGAACGAAAAGGCGAACGAAAAAGGCAAACGAAAAAGGCAAATTGTGAAGTGGGGGAGCGGAAAACGAGAGGCAACTGGCAAACAAAGTAAATGCAAGAGATGAGTTTGCGACACTTACTTGGATGAGTTCTTGACTTGATCCTCCCCGGCAACAGTGCCAGAAATCCTTCTGCTACGTCAACAAAAGTCCTTCCCCAGCAGTGGTGCCAGAGATCCTTCTATCGTCTCTTGAGCTTGCGTTGGTTTTTCCCTTGAAGAGGAAAGAGTGATGAAGGACAGGAGCAGTAAGTATTTCCCTCAGTTTGAGAACCATGGTATCAATCCAGTAGGAAAATCTCGTCAAGTCCAGAGTACCTGCACAAACACAAAAGAGCTTGCACCCAACGCTGTAAAGGGGTTGCCAATCCCATCAAGATTTTTTGCAAAGTGAGATCTCAAGGCGGAAAGTGCAATAAAGTAAAAAATGTAAGGTTGAAAATATGTTGTGGAGTAGACCCTGGGGGCCATAGTGTTCACTAGAGGCTTCTCTCAAAATAGAAAGTATTACGATGGGTGAACAAATTACCGTCGAGCGATTGATAGAACCGCGCAAAGTCATGACGATATCTAAGGCAATGATCATACATATAGGCAGAACGTCCGAGACAAGTAGACCGATACTTTCTGCATCTACTACTATTACTCCACAGATGAATCGCTATCCAGCATGCATCTAGTGTATTGAGTTCATGACGAACAGAGTAACGCGTTAAGCAAGATGAAATGATGTAGAGGGATAATCTCAAACCAATGATGAAAACCCCATCTTTTTACCCTTGATGGCAACAACACGATACGTGCCTCGCTACCCCTTCTGTCACTGGGTGAGGTCACCGCACGGTATGAACCCAAAACCAAGCACTTCTCCCATTGCAAGAATCATAGATCTAGTTGGCCAGACAAAACCAACAATTCGAAGAGAATTACAAGGATATGAAATCATGCATAAGAGAGATCAGAAGAAACTCAAATAAGATTCATAGATAATCTGATCATAAATCCACAATTCATCGGATCTCGACAAACACACCGCAAAAGAAGATTACATTGGATAGATCTCCATGAAGATCATGGAGAACTTTGTATTGAAGATCCAAGAGAGAGAAGAAGCCATCTAGTTACTAGCTATGGACCCGTAGGTCTATGGTGAACTACTCACGCATCATCGGAGAGGTCATGGTGTTGATGAAGAAGCCCTCCCTATCCAAATCCCCCCTCCGGTAGGGCACCAGAATGTGCCCCGGATGGGATCTTGCAGAGACAGAAGCTTGCGGCGGTGGAAAAGTACTTTCGATGATCTCCTGATTTTTTGTGGAATTTTTGGGGATATATAGGCGCAAACCCGTGGGCTGTGGCCTCCCCCCTGGCCGCGGGGTGAGGGCTTGTGGGGCCCCTGGGCCCCCTGCCTTGGCTCTCAAGTCTCCTGATCTTCTTCCGTTACGGAAAAAAATCTTTTCGGGAATTTTATTCCGTTTGGACTCCGTTTCAAGATCTCCTGTGAAAGGGGTCAAAAACATGGAAAAAACAGGAACTGGCACTTGGCACTAAGTTAATAAGTTAGTCCCTAAAAATATATAAAAGGCATGCAAAACATCCAAAGTTTGACAAGATAATAGCTTGAAACCATAAAAAATTATAGATACGTTGGAGACGTATCAATCACCTTGAAAACTGCTGTAGTGAAACTTTGCACTCGTGATCCTTTGCTGTTTCCGCTGCAAGTTAGTCATCAGTGAGGAATTTCCTCAAAAGGAATTTCCTCAGTGATGAAATAAAAAAATCTCCTATTGACCCCTCTCTAGTCGATATAACGCACTTTCATCTACAGGTATCTCCGAAGGTGTTTGTTGGGTTGACATGGATCAAGACTGGGATTTGTCACTCCGTGTGACAGAGAGGTATCTCGGGACCCCCTCGGTAGTACAACATCACAATAAGCCTTGCAAGCAATGTGACTAAGGATTTAGTCACGGGATCTTGTATTACAGAATGAGTAAAGAGACTTGCCGGTAAAGAGATTGAACTAGGTATGGAGATACCAACGATCGAATCTCGGGCAAGTAACATACCGAAGGACAAAGGGAACGACATACGAGATTAACTGAATCCTTGACATAGAGGTTCAACCGACAAAGATCTTCATAGAATATGTAGGAGCCAATATGGGCATCCAGGCCCCGCTATTGGTTATTGACCGGGGAGTGTCTCAGGTCATGTATGCATAGTTCTCGAACCCGCAGGGTCTGCACACTTAAGGTTCGGTGACGTTTCAGTATAGTTGAGTTATAGGTGTTGGTGACCGAAGGTTGTTCGTATTCCTGGATGAGATCCTGGACGTCACGACAAGCTCTAGAATGGTATGGAGGTAAAGATTGGTAAATATGAAGTCTTGGTTTGGTCACCGGAAAAGTTTCGGACTCATCGGTAGTGTACCGGGACTGTCGGGAGGGTGCCGGGGGACCACCGGGAGGGATGTGACGACCCAAGAGACTTATGGGCTGTGAGAGGAGGTGGAACATACCTTGGTGGGCTGTACAAAGCCTCCCCTAAAGGCCCATGTGGCTAGGAGTGGAGATAAAAGGCAAAAGTCCTTTAAAAGGAAAGGAAGGAGGAGTCCTCCCAAAGTAGTCCACCTCCCTTATGGGAAGGTGGACTCTTCCTTTAGGGTTCGGCCGACCCCTTATCCTTGGAGTAGGGGACAAGGCTGCCTCCTCTCCCCTCCTCCTATATATACTAGAGGTATTGAGGGTTTTTGTACAACACAGAAATCAGCCATGGTGCCTCTCTCTCTAGATCTGTTTCTCCTCTAGTCCAGTTTGGCAGTACTTAGACGAAGCCCTGCTGGATTAGTTCACCACCACCACCACCATGCCGCCGTGCTGGAGAACTTATCTACCTCTCTGCCCCATCTTGCTGGTTCAAGAAGGCGGGGATCGTCATCGAGCTGTACATGTGCTGAACGCATAGGTGTCGTTCGTTCGGCACTAGATCAGGATGGATCGTGATGGGATCGTGGGACGGATCGTGATGAGATCGTGGAACGGGCTGCGATTTGGATCACGAAGATGTTCCACTACATCAGCCGCATTATATAATCTTCCTCTTAGCGATCTACAAGGGTATGCACATTCACTCTCCCCTCTCGTAGATGATCATCACCTTGAATAGGTATTGCGTGTGCGTAGGAATTTTTTTGTTTCCCATGCAACAATCCCCAACAGTGGCATCATGAGCTAGGTTCATGCGTAGATGATATCTCGAGTATAACACACAAGAGTTTGTGGGTGTTGATGTTCAATTTGCTGCCCTCCTTAGTCTTTTCTTGATTCGGCGGTATTGTTGGATTGAAGCGGCCCGGACCAACATTACTCGTACGCTTACGAGAGACCGGTTTCATCGACTAACATGCAACTTGTTGCATAAAGATGACTGACGGGTGTCTGTTTCTTCAACTTTAGCTGAATCGGATTTGACCGAGGCGGTCCTTGGAGAAGGTTAAATAGCAACTTGCATATCACCATTGTGGATTTGCATAAGTAAGATGCGATCATACTAGATACCCATAGCAGCCACGTAAAACATGCAACAACAAATTAGAGGACGTCTAACTTGTTTTTGCAGGCTATGCATGTGATGTGATATGGCCAATGACATGATATGATATATTGGTTGTATGAGATGATCATGTTGTAATAGTCAAATATCGACTTGCATGTCGATGCTACGGCAACCGGCAGGAGCCATAGGGTTGTATTTAATTATTTTGCACTTGGTGATGGTTTGCTTTATCGCTAGTAGTAGCTTTAGTAGTAACATCATAGTTAGCGTGACAACCTCGATGACAACACAATGATGGAGGTCATGATGATGGAGATCATGGTGTGGTGCCGGTGACGATGGAGATCATGTCAGTGCTTTGGTGATGGAGATCAAGAAGCACAAGTTCATGGCCATATCATGTCACTTCTGATTTGCATGTGATGTTAATCCTTTTATGCACCTTATTTTGCTTTGGACGGCGGTACCATTATAAGGTGATCCCTCACTAAAATCTCAAGATAAAATTGTGTTCTCCCCGACTGTGCACCGTTGCGACAGTTTGTCGTTCCGAGACACCACGTGATGATCGAGTGTGATAGACTCAATGTTCACATACAACGGGTGCAAAAGAGTTGCACACGCGGAACACTCGGGTTAAACTTGACGAGCCTAGCATGTACAGACATGGCCTCGGAACACAAGAGGCCAAAAGGTTGAGCATTAATCTTATAGTTGATATGATCAACATGGAGATGTTCACCACTGAAACCAATCTCAACTCACGTGATGATCGGACTTGAGTTAGTGCATTTGGATCATGCGCCACTCGAATGACTAGAGGGATGTCAATTTGAGTGGGAGTTTGTTAGTAATATGATTAGCTAAACTCAATTATCATGAAAATATTCAAAAGGTCTTATGTTGTAGCTTGCGTTGTAGCTCTACTGTTTTTGATATGTTCATAGAGAAAACTTAGTTGAAAGATGATAGTAGCAATTATGCAGACTGGGTGCCTAAACTGAGGATTGTCCTCATTGCTGCACAGAAGGCTTATGTCCTTAATGCACCGCTCGGTGTGCTGAACAACGAATGTCATCTATGGATGTTGCAAACATCTGACATACACGTTATTGATGACTACGTGATATTTTAGTGCATAATATTTAACGGATTAGAATTGAGGCGCCCAAGACGTTTTGAACATCACAGAATGTATGAGATGTTCCAAGAGCTGAAATTGGGATTTCAGGATCGTGCCCACGTCAAGAGGTATGAGACGTCCAACAAGTTTTTGTCTTGCGAAGTAAGGGAGAAAAGCTCAATTGTTGAGCATTTGCTAAGATTGTCTGAGTACTACAATCGCTTGAATCGAGTGGGAGCTGATCTTCCAGATAAGATAGTGATTGACATAGTTCTCCAAAGTCACTGCCACCAAGCTATAGAGCTTCGTGATGAACTATAATATATCAGAGTTAGATATGATGATCCTTGAGCTATGCACGATGTTTGACACCGCAAAAGTAGAAATCCTGTTGGAGCATCAATTGTTGATAGTTAGTAAAACCACTAGTTTCAAGAAGGGCAAGGGCAAGAAGGGATACTTCATGAAACGGCAAACCAGTTGCTTCTCGAGTGAAGAAACCCAAGGTTGAACCCAGACCCGAGACTAAGTGCTTCTGTAATGAGGGGAACGGTCGATGAAGCGGAACCACCCAAGATACTTGGTAGATAAGAAGGCTGGCAAAGTCGCCAAAAGTATATTGGATATACATGATATTAATGTGTACCTTACTAGTACTTCGAGTAGCACCGGGGTATAAGATACCGGTTCGGTTGCTAAGTGTTAGTAACTCGAAATAAAGGCTATGGAATAAACAGAGACTAGCTAAAGGCGAGGTGACAATGTGTGTTGGAAGTGTTTCCAAGGTTGATGTGATCACCATCGCACGCTCCCTCTACTTTTGAGATTAGTGTTGAACATAAATAAGTGTTATTTGGTGTTTGCGTTGAGCATGAACATGATTAGATCGTGTTTATTGCAATACGATTATTCATTTAAACAAAATAATGGTTATTCTATTTGCTTGAGTAAATAACTTCAATGGTTTATTGAATATCGATTATAGTGATACACATGTTCATAATATTGATGCCAAAAGATACAAAGTAGTAATGATTGTACCACTTACTTGTGGCACTGCCGCTTGAGTCATGTTGGTGTAAAACGCATGAAGAAGCTCCGTACTGATGGATCTTTGGACTCACTAGTTTTTGAATCGTTTGAGACATGCGAACCATGCCTATTGGTGTAAAGGCATGAAGAAACTCCATACAGATGGATCATTTGGACTCACCTGGTTTTGAATCACTTGAGACATGCAAAACATGGGCAAGATGACTAAAGGCCTCGTTTCAGTGAGATGGAACGAGCAAGTAACTTATTGAAAGTAATACATTTTGATGTATGCAGTCCAATGAGTGCTGATGCACGTAGTGGATATCGTTATGTTCTTACTTCGCAGATGATTTGAGTAGATACTAGTATATTTACTTGATGAAACACAAGTCTGAATTATTGAAAGGTTCAAGTAATTTCAGAATGAAGTTGAAGATCGTCGTGGCAAGAGGATAAAATATCTATGATATGATCGTAGAGATGAATAACTGAGTTGCGAGTTTGGTACACATTTAATACAATGTGGAAATTGTTTCACAACTAATGCTCCATGGTGTGATGGTGTGTGCGAACGTCATAGCCACGCCCTATTGGATATGGTGCATACTATGATGTCTCTTACCGAATTACCACTATCACTTTGGGTTAGGCATTAGAGACAACTGCATTCACTTTAAATAGGGCACCACGTAATTCCATTGAGATGACACCGTATGAACTATGGTTTGGAGAAACCTAAGCTGACGTTTCTTAAATGTTTGGGGCTGCGACGCTTATGTGAAAAAGTTCTAGTCTCATAAGCTCAAACCCAAAGTGGATAAATGCATCTTCATAGGATACCCAAAACAGTTGAGTATATCTCCTATCTCAGATTCAGAAGCAAAATGTTTGTTTCTAGTAACGGTCCTTTCTCGAGGAAAAGTTTATCTTGAAAGAATTGAGTGGGAGGACGGTGGAACTTGATGAGGTTGTTGAACCATCACTTCAACACGTGTGTAGCAGGGTGCAGGAAGTTGTTCCTGTGGCGCCTACAACAATTGAAGTGGAAGCTGATGATAGTGATCATAAAGTTTCGGATCAAGTTACTGCAAACCTGTAGGTCGACAAGGTCACGTACTGCTCCAGAGTGGTACGGTAACCCTGTCTTGGACGTCATGTTGTTGGACAACAATAAACCTACGAGCTATGGAGAAGCGATGGTGGGCCTGGATTTCGACAAATGGCTGGAGGCCATAAAATCCAAGAGAGGATCCATGTATGAAAACAAAGTGTGGACTTTGGAAGAACTACTTGATGGTCGTAAGACTATTAAGTACAGATGGATCTTTGAAAGGAAGACATACGATGATGGTGAAAAGTCACCCTTAAGAAAGCTCGACTTGTCGCAAAGATGTTTCCGAAAAGTTCAAAGAGTTGACTATGATGAGGCTTTCTCACTCATGGCGTTGCTAAAAGTCTGTTGGAATTATGTTAGCAGTTGCTGCATTTTTCAATTATGAAATCTGGCACATGGATGTCAAAACATTGTTTTCGTATGGAAAGGTTGTATGTGATACAACCAGAAGGTTTTGTCGATGCTAAGGATGCTAACAGGTATGCAAGATCCAACGATCTTGCTATGGACTGGAACAAGCATCTCGGAGTTGGAATATATGCTTTGATCAGATGATCAAAGCTTTTGGGTTTGTACAAGGTTTATGAGAAACTTGTATTTCCAAGGAAGGGAGTGGGAGCACTATAGAATTTCTGATAAGTATATGTGGTTGACATATTATTGATCGGAAATAATGTAGAATTTCTGGAAAGCATAAAGGATTGTTTGAAAGGAGTTTTTCAAAGGAAAACCTGGATTAAGTTACTTGAACATTGAGCATCAAGATCTATGGAGATAGATCAAAGCGCTTAATAGAATTTTCAACAAAATGCATGCCTTGACAAGGTTTTTTTAGGAGTTCAAAATAGATCGGCAAAGAAGGAGTTCTTGGCTGTGTTGTAAGGTGTGAATTTGAGTAGGACTCAAAGCCCGACCACAGCAGAAGAAAGAGAAAGGACGAAGGTCGTCCCCTATGCCTTAGTCGTAGGCTCTAAAGTATGTCATGCTGTGTACCGCACCTGATGTGTGCCTTGCCATGAGTCTTTCAAGGGGTACAAAGTGTGATCCAAGATTGAATCACTCGATAATGGTCAAAGTTATCCTTAGTAACTAGTGGACTAAGGAATTCTTCTCGATTATGGAGGTGATTAAAGAGTTCGTCTTAAAGTGTTACGTTGATGCAAGCTTTGACACTAATCCGGATAACTCTGAGTAGTAAAGCGGATTCACATAGTGGAGCATTCATTTGGAATAGTTCCAAATGGTACGTGGTAGAAACATCTATAGGATGACATAGAGATTTGTAAAGAACACACGGATCTGAAAGATTCACACAAGTCGACTAAAAACCTCTCTCACAAGCAAGATATCATCAAACCCGATAATTGTATGGGTGTTAGATTTGTTACAATCACATAGTGATGTGAACTATATTATTGACTTTATTGCAAGTGGGAGAGTGTTGGAAATATGCCCTAGAGGCAATAATGAATTGGTTATTATTATATTTCCTTGTTCATGAGAATCGTTTATTATCCATGCTAGAATGTATTGATTGGAAACTGAAATACATGTGTGGATACATAGACAACATACTGTCCCTAGTGATCCTCTAGTTAACTAGCTCGTTGACCAAATATGATCAAGGTTTCCTAACCATAGACAAGTGTTGTCACTTGATAACAGGATCACATCATTAGGAGAATGATGTGATGGACAGGACCCAGACTATGAACGTAGCATGTGATCGTGTCCGTTTATTGTTACTGTTTTCTTCATGTCAATGTATCTGTTCCTATGACCATGAGATCATGCAACTCCTGGACATCGAAGGAATACCTTGTGTGTATCAAACGTTGCAATGTTACTGGGTGACTATAAAGGTGCTCTACAGGTATTTCCGCAGGTGTCTATTGGGTTGACATGGATCAAGACTAGGATTTGTTACTCCGTGTGACGGAGAGGTATGTCGGGGCCCACTCGGTAATACAACATCACAATAAGCCTTGCAAGCAATGTGACTAAGGAGTTAGTCATAGGATTTTGTATTACGGAACGAGTAAAGAGACTTGCCGGTAACGAGATTGAACTAGGTATGGAGATACCGAGGATCGAATCTCACGCAAGTAACATACCGAATGACAAAGGGAACAACATACGGGATTAACTGGATCCTTGACATAGAGGTTCAACCGACAGAGGTCTTCGTATAATATGTAGGAGCCAATATGGGCATCCAGGCTCCGCTATTGGTTATTGACCGGGGAGTGTCTCAGGTCATGTGAGCATAGTTCTCGAACCCGCAGGGTGTGCACACTTAAGGTTCGGTGACGTTTCAGTATAGTTGAGTTATAGGTGTTGGTGACCGAAGGTTGTTCAGAGTCCTGGATGAGATCCTGGACGTCACGAGGAGCTCTAGAATGGTCCGAAGGTAAGTATTGATATATAGGAGTCCTGTTTTGGTCATCGGAAAAGTTTCAGACTCATCGTTAGTGTACCGGAAGTGCCGGGGGACCACCGGGAGGGGTGTGACGACCCAAGAGCCTTATGGGCTGTGACAGGAGGTGGACCAGCACTTGTTGGGCTGGCCAAAGCCTCCCCTAAAGGCCTATATGGCTAGGAGTGAAGATAAGAGGCAAAAGTCCTTTAGAAGGAAAGGAAGGAGGAGTCCTCCCAAAGTAGTCCACCTCCCTTGTGGGAAGGTGGACTCTTCCTTTAGGGTTCGACCGATCCCTTGTCCTTGGAGTAGGGGACAAGGCTGCCTCCTCCCCCTCCTTCTGTATATACTAGAGGTATTGAGGGTTTTTGTACAACAGAGAAATCAGCCACGACTCCCTCTCTCTCTAGATCCGTTTCTCCTCTACTCTAGTTCGACAGTAATTAGGCGAAGCCCTACTGGATTAGTTCACGACGACCACCACCACACCGCCATGCTGGAGAAATCATCTACCTCTCCGCCCCATCTTGCTGGTTCTAGAATGTGGGGATTGTCATCGAGCTGTACGTGTGCTGAACGCGGAGGTGTCGTCTGTTCAACACTAGATCGGGATGGATCCTGATGGGATCGCGGGACGAATTGTGATGAGATCGCGGGACATGCTGTGATTTGGACCACGAAGATGTTCCACTACATCAACCATGCTATATACGCTTCTGCTTAGCGATCTACAAGGGTATGTAGATTCACTCTCCCCTCTCCTAGATGATTATCACCATGGATACGTATTGCGTGTGCGTAGGAATTTTTTTGTTTCCCATGCAACGTTCCCCAACATCCGCATACTGAAGGTGGGTGACCCCATGGGCGAGATGAGATATTACCGGAGAGATATGGCCAGAGGCCGCAGCCCTAGACATAATACGTGAAAAAGCATCGACAACAAAGTTTAAAAGGATCAGGGAAGCTGGATCCCCTTGCCTTAGGCCCCTGCCGTTGGCAAAAAAAGTACCAGTATGGCCATTCACCGAGATTGCCGTGTGCCCACCCAAAACCAACTGCATGATCCGATGCAATTAGCCCCCTTCAAAACCTTTGGCGAGCAGAACCTATCGAAGGAAAGGCCAACTGGCCGAGTGATACGTCTCCGTCGTATCTACTTTTCCAAACTCTTTTGCCCTTGTTTTGGACTCTAATTTGCATGATTTGAATGGAACTAACCCGGACTAACACTGTTTTCAGCAGAATTGCCATGGTGTTGTTTTCGCCTAGAAATAAAAGTTCTCGGAATGACCTATAAATTTACGGAGAATTTTTGTGGAATATATAAAAAATTCTGGCACAAGAATCAAGGGAGGAAGTGGAGCGTGGAGCCCACAAGCCCACCAGGCGCGGGCCCCTCCTGGCCGCACCTAGCAGGCTTGTGGGGCCCACAAAGATCCACCGCCTCCAATCTCAGCTCTATTTAGCCTCTTTCGTCCGGAAAAAATCAAGGAGAAGAGTTCATCGCGTTTTACGATACGGAGGCGCCGTCACCTCCTGTTCTTCGTGTGGATGGAAGATCTGGAGTCCGTTATGGGCTCCGGAGAGGGGAAATCGTCGCCATCGTCCTCACCAACCTTCCTTCATCACCAATTCCATGATGCACTTCACCGTTCGTGAGTAATCTCATTGTAGGCTTGCTGGACGGTGATGGGTTGGATGAGATCTGTCATGTAATCGAGTTAGTTTTGACGGGGATTGATCCCTAGTATCCACCACGTTCTGAGATTGATGTTGCTACTACTTTGCCATGCTTAATGCTTGTCACTAGGGCCCGAGTGCCATGATTTCAGATCTGAACCTATTATGTTGTCGCCAATATATGTGTATTCTCGATCCTATCTTGCAAGTTGTAGTCACCTACTATGTGTTATGACCCGGCAACCCCAGAGTGACAATAGCCGGAACCACTCCGAGAGATGACCATAGTATGAGTAGTTCATGTATTCACCAAGTGTTCATGCATTGATCAGGTTCTTTATTAAAAGGAGAACCTTAATATACTGTAGTTTCCATTAGGACCCCGCTGCCATGGGAGGGATGGACAATAGATGTCATGCAAGTTCTTTTCCCTAAGCACGTATGACTACATATGGAACACATGCCTACATTACATTGACGAACTAGAGCTAGTTACATATCTCTCCGTGTTATAATTGTTGCATGATGAATAGCATCCGACATAATCATCCATACCGATCCAATGCCTACGAGTCTTTTCCTACTGGTCCTTGCTACGTTACTTGGCCGCTACTGCTGTCACTGCTACTACTGTTACTCTGTTGCTACTCCTGTTACTTTGCTACTACTGCTATTACTTTGCTGCTACTGGTTACTATTGCTACTATTGCTATTACTACCTTGCTACTGATACTTTGTTGCAGATAGTAAATCTTTCAGGTGTGGTTGAATTGACAACTCAACTGCTAATACTTGAGAATATTCTTTGGCTTCCCCTTGTGTCGAATCAATAAATTTGGGTTGAATACTCTACCCTCGAAAAGTTTTGCGATCCCCTATACTTGTGGGTTATCAAGACCATTTTCTGGCACCGTTGTTGGGGAGGCATAGCTATATTCTGTGAATTACTTTGGATTTACGTCTGCTGGTCACTATGAGGAACCCGAAAGATCCAAGAACTAAAGTCTTGCCCTCAACTACGAGGACAGTTAAGGAACTGCCATCTAGCTCTGCACTTGATTCACCTTCAGTTATGAGTAAGTTTGCGACACCACCTCCTGCTAGAAATCTTGATATGTCACCTGTGCTTGATGATGCTACTTCTGCTGCCCATGATGCTTATGATGATGCTATGCTTGATACTGCTTTGCCACTAGGTGCATTCCTTGATGCACAAATTGCTAGAATTGCTGCTAGATGTGATGATACTTCTGAAACTGCTGAGATTATTGAAGTAGAACCTGCTATTTTTCCTGCAAGAAGTAGCTCTCCTAGATATGAATTGCCTGATATGCCTGTGTGTTATGTTATGGAGGGAGAGATAGCTGAGGACTTTCTTGCTTGTAAGGATTGCTATGATGTTGAGAAATTACTCCGCAAGTGGAAAGAAAAATCTTTGAACGCTAGGATGAAATACGACCCGAAGTTTGCTACTTCGCATATCTTTGTGACCGATAAGGATTATGAATTCTCTGTGGACCCTGAGTTAATCACTCTGGTCGAATCTGATCCTTTTCACGGTTATGAGTCTAAAACGGTTGTAGCCCATCTTACCAAACTGCACGATATAGCCACCCTATTCACGAGTGAGGAAAAGATCCGTCACTACTATATCCTCAAGTTGTTTCCTTTCTTGCTAAAGGATGATGCTAAGACTTGGTTCACTTCTCTTGCTCCTGGTTGTGTGCATAGCCCCTAGGATATGATCTACTACTTCTCTGAGAAATATTTCCCTGCCCATAAGAAGCAAGCTGACTTGCAGGAAATATACAACTTTGCGCAAATTGAACAAGAGAGTCTCCCACAAGCTTGGGGGAGGCTCGTCCAGCTGCTGAATGCTTTGCATGATCACCCTCTTGAGAAGAATGAAATACTTGATATCTTCTATAATGGACTTACCAATGCTTCTAGAGACCACTTAGATAGTTGTGCTGGTTTTGTTTTTAGGGTACGAACTGTAGAACAAGTTGAGATCCTATTGAATAATATCTTGTGCAATGAGAATGCTTGGACTATTCCCGAACCACGTCCTAAGCCAACTCCTAAGAAAAGAGGTATTCTATTCCTCAGTCCTGAAGATATGCAAGAAGCTAAGAAATCTATGAAAGAGAAAGGCATTAAATCTAAAGATGTCAAAAATCTACCACCTATTGAAGAGATCCATGGTCTTGATAACCTGATACAGGTAGTAGAAGTAAATTCTCTTCGTAGATTCGATGAGAGTGATATTCCTTGCTCAGAATGACTTGCTCAATGAGTTGAATGACAATTCTGTCAGAGTCGTCACTAGAGGCGGTAGAATGACCCAGGAACCCTTGCATCCTGAGGGCCATCCTAAGAGAATTGACCGCGATTCTCAAGGAGTTAGCACTGATGCACCTAGTCATCCTAGGAAGAAGAAGAAATATGATAGGGAATTGCACGCAAGCAACCCTGATGCTGTTACACCTGAGAATCCCAACGATGTCTTTGTCTCTGATTTCGAAACACAATCTGGTGATGAATGTGAGCCTAATGATAATATCAATAGTGATGTTCATGATGATGCTCAACTAGCAATGATAAGGATGTGGAGATTGAACCTGTTGATCTTGATAACCCACAACCTAAGAATAAGAGATACGATAAGAATGATTTCGCTGCTAGGAAGCATGGTAAAGAAAGGGAACCATGGGTTCAGAAACCCATGCCCTTTCCTCCCAAACCATCCAAGAAAAAGGATGATGAGGATTTTGAGCGATTCGTTGAAATGATTAGACCTGTCTTTCTGCAAATGCTTTTGACAGATATGCTCAAAATGTCTCCGTATACTAAGTACATGAAGGATATTGTGACTAATAAGAGGAGGATACCTGAGGTTGAGATTTCCACCATGCTCGCTAATTATACCTTCAAGGGTGGAACTCCTAAGAAACTAGGTGATCCCGGTGTGCCCACTATACCTTGCTCCATTAAAGGAAACTACGTTAGAACTGCTTTATGCGACCTTGGAGCCGGTGTTAGTGTTATGCCTCTCTCTCTTTATCGTAGGCTTGAACTGGATAAGTTGACACCCACTGAAATCTCTCTGCAAATGGCCGACAAATCAACTGCTTTCCCTATCGGCATTTGCGGGGATGTGCCTGTTGTGGTTGCAAACGTCACTATCTTAACAGACTTTGTTATTCGGGATATTCCCGAGGACGATGCCATGGCGGTCATTCTCGGAAGACCCTTTTTAAACACTGCAGGGGCTGTTATTGATTGCAACAAAGGCAATGTCACTTTCCATGTCAACGATAATGAGCATACGGTGCACTTTCCGAAGAAACAATATCGAGTACATTGCATCAATGCTATCGAAAAAACTTCATCGATTCTTATTGAGAGATTTGAATGCCCTATATCTACTGTTAAGATGAAGTATGATTTGATTGTTGGGGATATTCACATCCCCATTGAGGTAACCTAGTGACTATTCGAAAATTCTCCGTCTTATTTTGTGATTCAAAAAAGTTTGTCAAGGACACTTGATCAACCTCATTGACAGATTTCTTTCGATGACCATGAGATGGATGAATCGAGGAGTCATAAACCTCTGTTCCAAGCTTTCACCTCCGGTAGCTTAGAAGAAAAATGTTAGGTTTAGTTTAGTTTTCCCTGTTTTCTGGTTTTAGCGTCCCATAGAAAAGTACCCCAAAATAAAAGTTCTCCGAATGCCGTGAAAATCAAGTATGATTTTTTCTGGAATTTTTGAAAAATACTGAAACGAAGAGCTAGTCAGGGTGCTGCACGAGTGGGCCACAAGCCCTGGAGGCGCGGGCACCCCCCTTGGCCGTGCCACCCAAGCTTGTGGGGCCCACGTGCACCCCCTCCACTCATTCTTGCTCCCATATGCTTCTCCTACCTCCAGGAAAAATCGTTCGCAGCTCAAACCCGTGTTCTTGCTCTTCTTGCTGGGATTTACGATCTCCTTGTGCAAAAAACCATTCACCAAACTGTTTTGGGGAAATTACTCCTTGGTAAGTGACTCCTCCATTGGTCCAATTAGTTTTTGCTCTAGTGCCTTATACATCGTGTATTTTTGCTGCCTTGGTGACCTTGTTCTTGAGCTTTGCATGCTAATTTTAACTGGTCCCGAGTAGTATTGATGCGTAATATGGCCTCTAGGCACTTGTGGGAGTAGTTGCTATGAGTTTAGTTGAGCCTTGTTCACTTTTCCTTTGGGTCACTGAAAATTTCAGAAAAGGAAGATGTTCAGGAGAAACTATCATGGTGGTTCCTCAAGCAAGAGAGGTCCCCGTCTCACGATTTGGGAGCCTGATCCTTACTAACCAAGGAACGCACAGGTACAACCATGTGAATGGCCTTCTGATGAATTCATGATTGAGGCAGGTTTCAAAGACGAGTTTGATACACTTTTTCACAACGTCGGACTCGAAGAATTCATCTCCGATAAATGTGAACAGTATGTTGCTCTCACCGCCTCTTTCGTTCGTAGATTCAAATTTTCAGTTGGTCGTGATACATCTGTACTGTTTGATCTCTATGACAAATCGTATACCATGGATTTAGAGGATTTCAATAGAATTTGCAAGATACCTATTTGGGGTAGTCTCAATGATCCTCCTAAATCTTCGGTTGGAGATTTTTTCTCTGGTATAACTGTCAGACAAACTAGAGATATTACACAGGCTACCATGGGGAGCATTCATTTTCCCGCCTTGAATTACTTTGCCCTCTTCATAGGCAGATGCATTAATGGCAAGATTGAGCATTGTCATCTCTGCGCACTCGACCTTAGTATTCTTAAGAGCACAGTAACGGGTGATAGAAGTTTCAACATGGGAGCTATAATCACGAGGAGGCTAAATAATAATGCTAATGAAGGGGATTTCTTTGGTGGGATCTATGCCACTCGCATAGCAAATTTTCTTGGAGTACCCATCCGCGAAGGAGATCCCCCGCTCCATACAGCTTTCCTTGATCGCGCCGCTTTGACACGCTATCAGTTCCTTGAGAGGGATGATGAATCCCTCCTATACCGGTTAATATTTAACCAACAACGTGTTTTCCATATTACCCTTCCTGCTCCTGCCTTCTTTGACTTTCAGGTAAAACGGAGATATTACATAACGAGAGGAGAGGCAGAGGAGTATGAGACGGAGGCAAAGGTTGCTCGTCTCCGTGAGGCAGCTATTCGGGCAGTGGCTGCGGCGCTCCCATACAACCCCCATTATGATTTTGGGTATGGCCCGAACCATCCATGGGAGTAGACCAACTTAGGCCAAAAGCCTAAGCTTGGGGGAGTACGTGTTTCTCACCGACTTTATATCCTTTCTTACACTTTCACTTTGTTAGTCGGTGTTCACACTTTGCGACTGTATCATCCATGCTAGTTTATTTGTTTTTCTCGTTTTATTTTCGTGTGTTTGTCTAGTTTGAGAAAAACCCAAAAATATTTTCTTGTTCTTCTTTTGCTTGTTGGTAGCTTTCGAGTGTAAATATTTTTCTTTTTCTTTGGGTCAAGGTAGAAGACCATGGTTATAATGTTTAGTGGCTCTCTCATGCATATCTGTTTATCTGTCAAAGAGCCATATTACTTTGTCTTCTGCTTTGTGTTTGCCTACAGATTCCAGCTTAGTCCAATGCACGAGCACTCTTATTATTGTGACATCATTCGGCGTGCAAGTGACAGGCAATAATGGCGATATATGATGAAGTGACTGAGCCTGGAAAAGCTGGTATGAACTCGATCTATTTTGTTTTTGTAAATATGACTAGCTCATCGTTCCTGATTCAGCTTTGTTGTGAGAGAAACATGTTTGCAATGACAACTTAGAGATCATAGTTTTTGATGCCATGCTTAATTAGCTAGGAGCTTATAATGGTTTGTCTTGGATGCCAACATGAATCTTGAGATGACTATGATGTAGTATGATAGGTTGGTATCCTCCTTTGAATGATTCAAGTGGCTTGACTTGACGCATGTTCACGCATGTAGTTGAAACAAAATCAACATAGCCTCTATGATATACATGTTCATGGTGATTTATGTCCTACTGATGCTTGCACTCAATGTTGGTTAATCTCAATGCATTTTGGTGACTGTTGTCGCTCTCTAGTTGGTCGCTTCCCAGTCTTTTGCTAGCCTTCACTTGTACTAAGCGGGATGACTGCTTGTGCATCCACTTCCATAAACCCAATGTTGTTCCATATGAGTCCACCATACCTACCTAGATGTGGTATCTACCTGCCGTTCCAAGTAAATTTGCATGTTCCACTCTCTAAATCTTCAAGAAATAATCTGTTTTGCATGCCCGAACGGCTCATGTGGTGACAGGGGGCTATCAGTATCTTCCATGCTAGGCGTGTTATCCTCGATATTTGTTTATTCACTATCATTCACGAGAAAGGGGCCGGTAATTGGAATGCCCAGTTCCATGCTCAAATCGAAAATATAATTGCAAACAAAACTCCCCCTGGATTGATGTTGGTATGGACGGCACCCGAGTATTCGGCTAGTCGTGGAGTGTGATTGATCGTTGGTGGGGGAGTCAAAACTTTACTTTTCTGTTTGGGAGCCGCCTATAGCATGTGTAGCGTGGAAGATGGTGAGAACTCTTAGTCATTGCGTTGACAATGAAAGCATGACACCCAAAATTATTTTCTCTGTTTCAAAGCTTGAGCTTTGGCACCTCTGCAAATCAATGCTTCCCTCTGCGAAGGGCCTGTCTATTTATGTTCCTGTTGAGTCATCCTCTTCTTACAAAAGCACCAATTAGAGAGCACATCTATCATTTTTATGCTTTGCTTTTAACTGTGATCGAGTATGACTATGACTGGATCTTCTTTGCCATGAATTACAATGTTTAGTCAGCCCTTGGTCTTTGAAGGTGCTCTGCATTTATGATTTGCAGTCTCAGAAAGAGCTAGCGAGATACCATCTGTTCGTACTGCTTCATGATTGTTTTGATTGAAGTGTTGACATTTGAGACTTGTTATTACTTGCTCGCTAGTTGATTATGCCATTGATATGAGTTTACCGTGAGACCTAGATGTCATTTGCTTATGTGGTTAGCTTGTGATCTTGCTAAAATTCTGGATATGAGTTAGACATAGTTGCAACAACAAGATCAAACAGAGTTCGTAAAAGTTTTCTTTTGTCTCTTTCAGTTTGTCAACTGAATTGCTTGAGGACAAGCAAGGTTTTAAGCTTGGGGGAGTTGATATGTCTCTGTCGTATCTACTTTTCCAAACTCTTTTGCCCTTGTTTTGGACTCTAATTTGCATGATTTGAATGGAACTAACCCGGACTAACGCTGTTTTCAACAGAATTGCCATGGTGTTGTTTTTGCACAGAAATAATAGTTCTCGGAATGACCTGGAAATTTATGGAGAATTTTTGTGGAATATAAAAAAATACTGGCGCAAGAATCAACGGAGGAAATGGAGCGTGGAGCCCACAAGACCACCACGCGCGGGCCCCCTGGCCGCGCCTGGAAGGTTGTGGGGCCCACAAAGCTCCACCGCCTCCAATCTCAGCTCTATTTAGCCTCTTTCGTCCGGAACAAAATCAAGGAGAAGAGTTCATCGCGTTTTACGATACGGAGGCGCCGCCACCTCATGTTCTTCCTCCGGAGGGCAGATTTGGAGTCCGTTCTGGGCTCCGGAGAGGGGAAATCGTCGCCATCGTCATCACCAACCTTCCTTCATCGCCAATTCCATGATGCCCTTCACCGTTCGTGAGTAATCTCATCGTAGGCTTGCTGGACTGTGATGGGTTGGATGAGATCTATCATGTAATCGAGTTAGTTTTGACGGGGATTGATCCCTAGTATCCACCATGTTCTGAGATTGATGTTGCTACTACTTTGCCATGCTTAATGCTTGTCACTAGGGCCCGAGTGCCATGATTTCAGATCTGAACCTATTATGTTGTCGCCAACATATGTGTGTTCTCGATCCTATCTTGCAAGTTGTAGTCACCTACTATGTGTTATGACCCGGCAACCCGGGAGTGACAATAGCCGGAATCACTCCCGGAGATGACCATCGTATGAGGAGTTCATGTATTCACCAAGTGTTAATGCGTTGGTCCGGTTCTTTATTAAAACAAGAACCTTAATCTCCCGTAGTTTCCATTAGGACCCTGCTTCCATGGGAGGGATAGACAATAGATGTCATGCAAGTTCTTTTCCCTAAGCCCGTATGACTACATACGGAATGCATGCCTACATTACATTGATGAACTGGAGCTAGTTACATATCTCTCCGTGTTATAACTGTTGCATGATGAATAGCATCCGGCATAATCATCCATCACTGATCCAATGCCTACGAGTCTTTTCCTACTGGTCCTTGCTACGTTACTTTGCCGCTACTGCTGTCACTGCTGCTACTGTTACTCTGTTGCTTGTGCTGTTACTTTGCTACTATTGATGTTACTTTGCTGCTAGTGGTTACTGTTGCAAGTGTTGCTATTACTACCTTTCTACTCATACTTTGCTGCAGATACTAAATCTTTCATGTGTGGTTGAATTGACAACTCAACTGCTAATACTTGAGAATATTCTTTGGCCTCCCCCTGTGTCGAATCAATAAATTTGGGTTGAATACTCTACCCTCGAACACTGTTGTGATCCCCTATACTTGTGGGTTATCACCGAGTCATAAGCTTTCTCGAAGTCCAGCTTAAGGATCACCGCTTTCTCATTACGCGACTTAAGGTCATGTACAATCTCATGAAGGCAGAGAATCCCATCCAGGATACATCCGCCTTTAACGAAGACAGATTGGAAAGGGCTAAGTGTGCGATGCGCAACAAGGGACAGGCGCGTGGCAAAACCCTTGGCAGGAAATTTCGCCATATGATTGATAACGACAATCGGCCTAAATTGGGATACCAGCTCCGCCCCCTTGACCTTAGGAATGAGGGAGATAACAACATAGTTAAGGCGGGAGATATCCACTGTCCCAAGACAGAACCCTTGAATTATCTTACACATGAGGGTCTTAAGCTGTGGCCAGAATTTTTAAAGAAGGGGATGGAGAAACCATCCGGGCCCGACGCAGCGTTGGGATTAGCAGACTTGATAGCGTCCCAAATCTCCTCATCAGAGAGAGGCAAGATTAAGGCATCATTCTCAGTAGGAGAGATTCTAGAAGGAGTGTCCCATAGAGAGAGAGAGAAATGGACACACCAGACTCCAGTCTAGCCGCATATAGGGAAGAGAAGAAGTCAACCACATGGGCCATAATCAGAGCTTGATCAGAGACCTTCACCCCGTTCACAATTAAGATATCTAGGGAGCACCTCCTTCTTCTCTCATTAGCAATCGCAAAAAATAGGCCATGGGGGCGTCGCCTTTCAAGGTCCAATTCAAAGTGCCCCTTTGTTGCCAGTAAATCTCCGATTGCCGATGTAACAACATAAGGGCCTCCTGAAGATCGTATCTCGAACCCCACTCACTCTCAGTCAGACGCTGCCCATCCGCCAGCGCGTCCAGGCACGCAATATGGACCTGGAGAGAGCCCTTCTCGCCCGCGCCTCCACCGTCGTGTTGTGAGATCAACCACGCAGAAATTTGCGAATTGCATAGGAGCACTTGTGCCAATCATCCATGGGCCTGAAGGAACGGCGGAAGGAAGAAAGCAGCCCAGAGATTTTCAAAGCTAACATATCCGGGAAACCTTCAACGAGAAGCCACGACATGTCGAACTGGAAGCGCGAAGAGACAACACGAAACTCCAACCCAGCGTCGAGAATAAGAGGCGCGTGGTCCGAACCCACGATGGACTTGACTTTCAGGGAAGCGCAGGGAAACAGGGAATCCTAGGAAGGACAAATAAAGACTCGGTCAAGCACCGATCGAATAGGATTAGCATGGAGATTCGTCCAAGTGTAGCGGGCTCCCACCCTTAGAAGTTCAAGAAGAGTGAAATCACGAATGAAAGCGTTGAAGGCATCAACCAGGGGCCTGGAAAAAATTGTTAGAGGTCTTATCCGCAAGAGAGCGAAGGAGGTTAAAGTCCCCCAACCAGCAGAGGAAGCGTGCCTCAATTTTGGTCATGATTTCATCCAGAAATAGGGAGGACAAAGAGTGATCGGCGGGACCGTAGACAACCATGATTTCCCATAAGCGATTCAGACACCCATGATGCACCATCGTGTTGGCCCAAAAAACACCATGATCAAAGGCCACAAGCTCAAACTTATCGCGCTTGGTACCCAGGAGAATCCCACCAGAATGACCCGAGGAGGGAAGGAAGTTCCAATCAACACATCAATGTTCATTAGGTGAGAAAGATTCCTTAAAGGTTTCTACAAGCCCAATCACATCAATGTTATCACCTCTAAAAACATCCCTAATGTGGTGTCGGTGCTCCCTAGCACCGAAGCCTCTAATATTCTAGAAGAGGGATCTCATTTTTAAGATAGGTTTTTCATGCGGAGACTCGACCTGCAGGGGACAACACAGGATTTGGCACTCTTAGAGATGCCCCTCTTGGAAGATGGAGGGGGGACTGGCCATCACCAGTAACTCCCACATCCACACCCGCTGAGGTTGCAACGATCCCATTCGCCACAACCAAGTCTTTAGCCTTCGCAATGGCCGCCTAAGACACCTCTTTAGCCTGGATAATAGCAAGAACAATCGACGGAGACCCAAAGCCCACATTGATGGATACCCCCACATCCTCAAGAACATGCAGTAAATGATCATCGGACAAATAAGGCAGCACTAGCCTAATAGGGGAGGGCAAAGGGGAGGAAAGGGAAGAGCGAGGAATACCTGAAGGCGGAAGGTCTCTGGCTGTAACCCACCGCTCCGCATGAGCCACCACCATCTCCCCCTAGTCCCGCACCCGTTAACCCTTGAGGGCTGTGGAGGTGGGCGTGCAAATGAGTGGGGAAGGAGCTGAAGGAGGGGAGAGCGGCGCCGCCCTGGAAGGAGAGACGATGCAACCCCCAAGTCGTCATGCAGCCGACGACACAACCCCCCCCCCCACCGTGGTCTTGGAACCCGAAGCCGCCCTGCTTTTAGCAGAGAACTTTCTGATAGTGGACTTCTTCTTCCTGCTCACTAACGCCAACACATCTCGAGTAGGAGACCCGACCGTATCCTCGTTGCCAGACTTTGAAGGGGACATAGGCCGAACTGGCATGTCCGAGCAGACCCCCGAGATGGCGGTGCCCACCGGAGCCGACTTCTCATTAATTGCAGCAGCCTCAGCCTCCACATGTTGGACATCATCTTTAGGAGCATTCTGCTTTAGCACATCTTGAACCTCAGGTCCCAATCCGTCCCGTTCAGACTAGGTGAAACGAGCATCAATATCAGTGCCCCCACCCGTAACACCACTCAGATTCATCCCACCACCAGCAGAACCATCATCGCGTTTCTCGAAAGAGGAAGGGGCAAGCTGAGGTGGAGGTGGAGCATGCTGCCTCTTGAGCTTGCGTTGGTTTTTCCCTTGAAGAGGAAAGGGTGATGCAGCACATGAGTAGTAAGTATTTCCCTCAGTTTGAGAACCAAGGTATCAATCCAGAAGGAGAATCGCGCCAAGTGTCCAGAGTACCTACGCAAACACAAACGAGCTTGCACCCAACGCTATAAAGGGGTTGTCAATCCCTTCAAGATTGATTGCAAAGTGAGATCTGAAGGCGGAAAGTGCAACGAAGTAAAAGTGTAAGGCTGAAAATATGGTGTGAAGTAGACCCGGGGGCCATAGTGTTCACTAGAGGCTTCTCTCAAAATAGCAAAAAATACGGTGGGTGAACAAATTACTGTCGAGCAATTGATAGAACCGCGCAAAGTCATGACGATATCTAAGGCAATGATCATACATATAGGCATCACGTCCGAGACAAGTAGACCGATACTTTCTGCATCTACTACTATTACTCCACACATCGACCACTATCCAGCATGCATCTAGTGCATTGAGTTCATGACGAACAGAGTAACGCCTTAAGCAAGATGACATGATGTAGAGGGATAAACTCAAACCAATGATGTAAACCCCATGTTTTTACCCTTGATGGCAACAACACGATGTGTGCCTCGCTACCCCTTCTGACACTGGGTGAGGTCACCGCACGGTATGAACCCAAAACCAAGCACTTCTGCCATTGCAAGAATCATAGATCAAGTTGGCCAAACAAAACCCACAACTTGAAGAGAATTACAAGGATATGAAATCATGTATATAAGAGATCAGAAGAAACTCAAATAAGATTCATAGATAATCTGATCATAAATCTACAATTCATCGGATCTCGACAAACACACCACAAAATAAGATTACATTAGATAGATCTCCATGAAGATCATGGAGAACTTTGTATTGAAGATCCAAGAGAGAGAAGAAGCCATCTAGCTACTAGCTATGGACCCGAAGGTCTCTGGTGAACTGCTCACGCATCATCGGAGAGGTCATGGTGTTGATGAAGAAGGCCTCCGTATTCGAATCCCCCCTCCGGCAGGGCACCAGAACGTGCCCCAGATGGGATCTTGTGGAGACAGAAGCTTGCGGTGGCAGAAAAGTATTTTCGTGGATCTCTCTCGCAGTTTTGGAATTTTCAGGAATTTATCGGTGGAAGAGGTAGGGCAGATGAGCCACAGGGGGCCCACAAGCCAGCTAGGCGCGGGCCCCCTGGCCGCGCCTAGGGGGCTTGTGGAGTCCCCTGGTGGCTTCTGCCGTGGTTCTCACGTCCCGTGCGTATCTTCTGTTCCGGAAAAAATCTTTTTGGAAGTTTTATTCCGTTTGGACACCGTTTAAAATCCTCCTTTGAAAAGGGTCAAAAACACGAAAAAAACAGGAACTCGCACTTGGCAGTGAGTTAATAAGTTAGTCCCAAAAAAGATATAAAAGGCATAAAAATATCCAAAGTTTGACAAGATAATAGCACGGAACCATCAAAAATTATAGATACGTTGGAGACGTATCAGGGCGCGTGAAAGGCCTCGGCTCCCTCGAGTCTCACCCGTAGCCGGATTCCATTAGCAGAGGGGAACACATCCACCGGCCCATGCAGACACACCGGATCCACACACCAAACCTTGAGACGAAATGGACCCATCATGGCCAAAGACTCCCCATCCACCTCAATAGGCTTCCCCACCATGATGCCAAAAGCCATCAGAAAAGGGACCGATCTGTACTCAGCAGGAACGTCCTCCACCAACACCCAAACTTCAGAGAGCTGACCGACAGATTTGAAGACATTCGCTGCCCCTTTGACAAAAATCACCAGTTGGTTATGCGGGAGAGTGAAACTGGTGCATGAGGCGATCATCCTAAGGCTCTCAGAAGAGGGGAACACCACAATGAACTCAAAGTCGGATAACTCGTTCACCTGCCAATCCTAGCCACCAACATCCCAGGCCCTGAGGTATTCTGGTTCGTCCATTTTGCATCATGTTTTCATGTTAATATTTATTGCTTCTTTGGCTGTTATTTCACTTCACGGTACAATTCTTATGCCTTTTCTCTCTTATTTTGGAAGGTTTACATGAAGAGGGAGAATGCCGACAACTTGAATTCTGGCCTGAAAGTGGAGCAAAGTTGAGATACCTATTCTGCGCAACTCCAAACGCCATAAAAATCAACGAGCATTTTTTTCCCGATTTATCAAAAATACTGGGTCGAAGAAGTGCCAGAGGGGGGGGCGTGCATGTGGCCACAAGCCTGCACGGCGCGGCCACCCCCCAAGCCGCGCCATGAGGGCTTGTGGGCACCCTGCAGGCCCACTTGCCCCCTATTTTGCTATATGAAGGGTTTCGTCCAGGAAAAAAAAATCAAGGAGGAGCTTTTTCGTGGTTTCGCCGCCGACACGAGGCGGAACTTGAGCAGAACCAATCTAGAGCTCCGGCAGGACGATCCTGCCAGGGAAACTTCCCTCCCGGAGGGGGAAATCGTCGCCATCCTCATCACCAACACTCCTCTCATCGGAGGGGACTCATCTCCATCAACATCTTCATCAGCATCATCTCATCTCCAAACCCTAGTTCATCACTTGTAACCAATCTCCGTCTCGCGACTCCGATTGGTACTTGTAAGGTTGCTAGTAGTGTTGATTACTCTTTGTAGTTGACGCTAGTTGGATTATTTGGTGGAAGAGTTTATGTTCAGATCCTTGATGCTACTCATTACCTCTGTGCTCATGAATATGATTATGCTTTGTGAGTAGTTACTTTTGTTCCCGAGGATATGGGATAAGTCATGCTAATAGTAGTCATGTGAATTTGGTATTCGTTGGGTAATTTGATATGTTGTATGTTGTTTTTCCTCTAGTGGTGTTATGTGAACGTCGACTACATAACACTTCACCATTATTTGGGCCTAGAGGAAGGCATTGGGAAGTAGTAAGTAGATGATGGGTTGCTAGAGTGACAGAAGCTTAAACCCTAGTTTATGCGTTGCTTCGTAAGGGGCTGATTTGGATCCACTAGTTTAATGTTATGGTTAGACTTTGTCTTAATTCTTCTTTCATAGTTGCGGATGCTTGCGAGAGGGGTTAATCATAAGTGGGATGCTTGTCCAAGTAAGGGTAGTACCCAAGTGCCGGTCCACCCACATACCAAACTATCAAAGTAACGAACGCGAATCATATGAACATGATGAAACTAGCATGACAGAAATTCCCGTGTGTCCTCGGGAGCGTTTTCCTCCTATAAGACTTTGTCCAGGTTTGTCCCTTGCTACAAAAGGGATTGGGCAACTTTGCTGCACCGTTGCTACTTTTGTTACTTGTTGCTTGCTACGAATCATCTCACCACACAATCAGTTGTTACCGACAATTTCAGTGCGTGCAGATTTTTCCTTGCTGAAAACCACTTGTCAGATCCTTCTGGTCCTCGTTGGGTTCGACAGTCTTACTTATCGAAAGGACTACGATTGATCCCCTATACTTGTGGGTCATCACCTTCCAGCAGGACATGAGGAGTAATCTTCTACCCTTGAACAGAAATGACGGCAGCATTTGAGAGAGCGGGTGCAGAAACCACCCTCAACAGTTGTCGTGGTTTTGTCACGGTGGATTTCCTTGTGAAAGGACTTAGTGATGGAGCCATCGCACCTTGGTGGCGACTCAAAGACGGTGAGCGGAAGCGAGACTCATTTTTACCTAGGTTCGGCCCCTCCGATGGAGGTAAAAGCCTACGTCTTGCTTTTTGTATATTGATGGTGGATTCGATTACAAGGAGGGTGTAACTCGCGTGACCTAGCTCTTGATGATTTGTAACCTAACCTATCCGCCCTAGAGACTCGCCTTTATATACAGGTCGAGGCTCCTGGGTTTACAAAGTCCCATCCACGTTACAAATCATGGCCTTCCATATCTCTAAGTCGTCGTGTTTTCCCAAGCCAGGAAACCTCCTTGGCGACTTATCTTCTCCCTCAGTCCTGGACCGCCATCTGGCTCATGGGCCCTGGCGGCCCTCCTTGACAAAGGCCTTCCTGCACACCTCAGGCCCGAGCCAAGGCTTATCCTGACCATGTATATATGAGTCTCCGCTTTCGTGACCCGGCCCAACAGGGCAGGTCATACCGCTGGTAATATCCCCAACATTAGGCCCCAGATTGACTTGAATTCATTCACGCCAACAAACCTTTATGCTTGTCTTCGGTGACTCGTATTACCTTCGTCCTTTCTTTAATAAGTGACGAGCCACCAACTTTCTCAATTTGCTTGAGTCACGAGGTCATTTATTGGTGACATCACCTTCTCCACTATTCCCGGGTTTTTGATGACATCACTTCCAACGGATCTTTTCATCTTTATGCTGTTATCCCGAAAATCTAGGCGCCATTATGTTCGGTTTTCAATTTGTTGCCTCGATTCCCGCGCCTATCATTTCAACTCCGCCCTAGGTCTTTAAATAGTCGCAGGGGAGTGGGGGAACATCCCCACCTACCCCATTCCGTCTCCTCGACTGCTTCGTTCTCTTCGAACTCGCGTCTCGACCATCTTGCCATCGTCGAGCTTTGTCGTGGACCAGCCATTTCCCAAGCCGATCGGGGGCGCAGTCCCTATCGCAGAACCTTTGTGACCTTCTTCCGTCATCGCCTTCTTCCTTCGGGTAAGTCCTCTTCCTCCATTAGGGCTAGATCTTGAACTCCCGTATTTCTTAGGGAAGCACCGAAACTCCATGAATGCTAGATCCTTTGACCATTAACGTGTCCAAGGATGGCATTTTAGATCCTTCTGTGTAGCGATAAACCGTGGTAGTCCCATCGCGTTCCCTAGCAAGTTGTATTCTTCCTCCATTGCTTATAGATCCACACCCTGTTTTTGCAATGTTCTTCGTGTTCTTAGCGCCTGGATTTTTGGCAAGCATTATTTCCTCAAATAGAATCACCCGTAGATCCCTAAATTATCTCTCGGTGTTGGAACATGTTTGTCCTCAATTGAGAATATTCTGAAGGAAACTTTTTAGAGTCACAACCCGCCCTCATTGCTACGGCGAGTCACAACACCCTTGTAGATATGATTCCGACCGTTAGCCGGCGAGTTACCATTCCGTAGATCCTGACAACCCACCAATCTTTTTTTTGTAGTCATGGGTACCATCTCGAAATATAACTAGCTGCTAACAGAGGTCAATGATGCTTATCTTGAGAAATTTGTAGAACTGGGTAATCTTGATCCCGAGGAAATCATTGGCTGGCGAACCGCCTTTGGAGAAGCAATCCCTCAACCCACCATAGGGGAATTAGTCATTTTTGCCGATCACCTTGAGCGAGGCTTCAAACCGCCCGGCTCGAAATTTTTCAGAGACGCCTTGCACTTCTTCAACCTTCATCCCCAAGACTTGGGGCCAAACTCCATCAGTAACCTATGTCAGTTCCAAGTGTTTTGTGAAGCTTATCTGCAAATAGAGCCCACTGTATTATTGTTCAAGAAGTTTTTCCATCTGAACCGCCAGAATGAGTTTGCCAACGGGCCTTGCTTAGAGCTTGAGGGAGTTAACATCCAGCGACGTCATGAATGCGAGTTTCCGGCTGTTACACTGCCTAGCCATCCCAAAGGTAGGGCAAAGACTTGGTTTTACTGCCGCGACACCTCTCCATCCAATGAGAACCCTTTACCGGGTTTCAGGGAAGAACGTCTTCCCATTGACTTCAGGTTGCCAAAAAAACTAACTGAGGAGGAAGACGCCACATTTGTTCCTATGTTTGCAAAGCTGAAGGCCCTTACTATTAATGGTCTTACTGAGATCGATCTGATCCGCTGCTGGGTGGAATGGAGAATCTTGCCCTTAAGCCGCCGAGATGGCTTGATGTGTGAGTATAATGGTGACTTCAACCACCCCCAATGCTTTTACAATGTGAGGCTTTTAGAAGAAGACATTGTCGAGATCGTGAAGAAACTGAGTGGTGAGCCCATTGATAATTGCTCCAAGATTGGACGCAAACCTTTTTGCGTCTCCAACCCGGCTCCAGAGGTAAACAATCCGAGTCGCCCTTTTAGCTTTTCAATGTACTCATTCATATTTCTGATCTGAGCTTTTCATCATATCAATCAGAAGGATTTGGTGTTTTGGTCTCGAAGACTCAAGACGATTGTCAAGAAAACAACCAAACCTGCCCCTAAGACAAAGAAGAAAAACAAAGGCAAAGCCACTGCAAAAGAGTCATACGTCGTTGGCGAGTCTCGGGCCGCCGAAGAACAATCAGAGGTAAAAACTCTCTTGTCTTTATTGATTTAATCTGACTTGTACTCACGTTTTTCTACCTTTGTTTATAGGATGATGACTTTGAGAGCCAAGATGAAGATGTCGAGGTAATTTCTATTTCTTCCGACTCAACTTCTTCTCCCCCAAGCCGGCCAGGCGGATCTGTAGGAAAGTTCCCATGTCTCACCTGGATGCTCATCTGGATCCCAATTTCCTTTTGAACAACGCGAGTTATACACCAAAACGTCACACTCGGAGCCACTCCGGGGACCTAGTGTTCGGCTTACCTGAGAAAACAACTGGTCGCAAACGACAGAACGAGGTATGTTACTGTAAGCATCTCTCTTCTTATGCAAGACATTCTCGTGACTTACACAATCTTTGAATCCTTATCAGGTTTCCCCTCCTTCATCTGGCGACTCAGCTATGTCGACTCTCCCCCAATGATTCGTCTTCAGGGGTAAGTTCCTTTACTAACATGTTATTTCAGATGCTAATGTCTCCATCTCAACATTGGTGCCGTTGTTTTTCAGAGGACAAGCAAAGAAGACGAAAACCGGCGACTCATCTTCTGCTCCCAAAGAGGCTGAAGTGTTTGGTATGAGTACCTCCATCCCAGAAGCTCCAGAAGAAACAGCTGAAATCCACGATGGTACCTTTGATGATTTTCCTCATATCCGGGTCAACCCTTCGAGTCCTCAAAAGGAAGTGACTAAAAACGTCAACCCACCCAGTCCGTCTAAGGCTCCTGAAGACCCAGATTCAGTTGTTGTTACTGGTACCGACTATTCTAAGCCTGCAACCGCGGTGTTAACCAAACACGCAGCAAGAGATACCCAAGTATTTGCAAAGAAAGATATCACCAAGCTGAAGCTTCCCAACTATGAAAAATTGGAGTTTGAGGAACTATATTCTGGTTTTGTTAGCCGCCTAGAGACAAGCGACGATATGGAAAAGATCCTTGCCAACATGATGCGGATCAAACATGAGGTATGATATCTTTCATCCTTATTAACATGTCCTCCCATTAGCCCTCCAAAGGACGAGTCATCCATGATGAATCATACATTTATGTCATCTATCAATGTGTAGCCCCCAAGGGCCGGGTCATCTTTGTAAAGATGAGCCGGGTCTTGAACTTATATTTGAACAAAAACTTCTTCAACGTGTAGCCCCCAAGGGCTGGGTCATCTTTTGAAAGATGAGCCTGGTCTTTAACTTGTAATTTGAACAAAAACTTCTTCAACCTATAGCCCCCAAGGGTCGGGTCATCTTTTGAAAGATGAGCTGGGTCTTTAACTTGTAATTTGAACAAAAACTTCTTCAACCTGTAGCCCCCAAGGGCTGGGTCATCTTTCGAAAGATGAGCCGGGTCTTGAACTTGTAATTGAACAAAAACTTCTTCAACCTGTAGCCCCCAAGGGCCGGGTCATCTTTTGAAAGATGAGCCGGGTCTTGAGCTTGTAATTGAACAAAAACTTCTTCAACCTGTAGCCCCCAAGGGCCGGGTCATCTTTTGAAACATGAATCGGGTCTTGTTTGAAAGTATGACCTTAGAAGAACTGAGTCATACATTAGCCCCAAGTGTCAGGGATGTTGCTTGCAATGGTCCTTAAACATGCTTTCCCAATGTTTGTTGCACGAATCCTTGACTCGGGCCGACTCAACCGTGGCCGGCTTGAAGCAAAGCTTAGCAGAGCAGCAGGACGCTCGGGATAAGTTTGAAGAGAAGTTTTGTATTACCCTTATTGACATGAAAAAAATGAAAGAAGAGCACAAAAGGTTTGAAGATAAGACCCATGCTGAGCAAGCTCCCATTTTGAAAAGGGCGGAACAAGCCAAAGTGAAGCTGAAAGCCGCCGTTCAAGAACTCTCCGGCTTGAAGCATCACATCTCCAACATGACCCAAGCCATATTTGGTAAGGGTCAATTACCTCCTTCTGAAAAGGGCTATGTACAATCTTGCAACCACTGATGATCCTGCTTTGTCACCTATAGGTCCACGAGCCGCCACCCTGCAGAATGACTGCATTTTCAAGCTGAAAGCAATCTATACTTTGACAGAGCAACTATATACCGGCGGTATGATGACTATGAAGGCTGTTATGGGCAACAGGGAGCCCATAAAATCCATCAAGCATATGCTGGGTTGCTTGTCAATATTGCCACCCCAGATAGAGGAGCTAAAGAGGTCAGCAGCCCGCAAGGGAGTGCTAACCGCCCTAAGCCGGTGTCTTGCCTATGCTCTAGAACTTAAGCGAAAAGAGGTGGCTGGTGGATTGCCAGAGTTGAAGGATGATGGGTCAGATTCCACTGAGGAGGACTACCACAATTGTGTCAGAGAGTCTCGCTTTGCAGCAACTCAGCTAGCGGCCGACCTAGATTTAGGCAAATATCAGGCGGCTTATGATGAGCATAGCAAAAGGGTGACTCCTCCTTCGTACGAAATCACCAGCCTGACTTGCGACGCCGTAAGAATCCTTTTGATTTTGACTTTGATCTGACCACCGTCTTGACTGATGAAGACGAGTTCCTCGCCTTGACCAATTGCAATTGGAAATTGGGCGACTTACAGATCGAAGATGGTGAAAGCTCGAGGCAGGATAACCCGGAGGCGGCTTGAGGCAAACTGGCATGAAGTTTATCCGCAAAGAATATTTTTATCCTTTATGGCCGGGTTATGTTTCCTGGTATGGCCTGCTGAGCCATGTAATAGTCTAGGATTTTTGAAAACTGTACAATAACTGTACTTGTGATGGTATTGGAAGTTTCAGCCTTCATTAATATGAATTGCCTTTCCTAATGCTTTGTTATGTTTGACAAGAAAGATCTTTGCCATGTTGATTAGAGAAAAAAATAAGCCAACTTAAAGAGTCGCGGCGGGTTATAATAGAGTTTTATGAAACCTTTGGGTTGTGCCACAAAGATAGTCATAAAGTTTGCCGGCTCAATGAGTTATGACAGGATAGGATGAGTTTGCAAAACTCTAGTGCTACCCCAAGAAGGCTTTTGCAATAGCCCGAGTTGTTTAGACCGGCTGATCAGGCGCGAGTCAAGCTTCAGCAAAGCAGGTTCAGTGAACCCATGGGTTGTCTATTTTCCATGTGCTGGCTCCCTCTAGCACCCTTCATGTTTTAACCAAGGCAAGTTCAGGGTCCAAAAAGTGGATTGACTCGCCAAGAGTACATGGGACCATTGGGCGAGTCGCCAAGCACATAGTCCAGTAAAACCTTTGTAATGCGTTAATTTTTCGCTAGCCAAGAGGGTATTCAGGCTGAACTCAATGAGCAGAAGCCCCCAAGTGACCTATGAGTAGGGAAAAGTCAGACATAGGATTGCAGAAGCGTGTACGCTCTTACTGCAAAACGACTTGGGAGCTAGTAGCCCCCAAGTAAGTCAGCTTAATTCTCAAAACCATATAGGGTGCCCATGTTTGAACCGTGCAACGTGGAAACTTTGGTCCTCTTTGGCATACCAACATCCAATTTTGAAATAAGCGCAGCGTGGCAACTTATGCTCTTTGATGCTGATGGCGTCCATGCTTGGACGACTTATGTAATAATAAAGACTCATGCTTTCAAGAAGTTGAAACGGCAGAAAACCCTGAAGTACGTGGGCGCCGGCTTTATTGCTTTATATATAAAAGGAGAGATTACAAAGACTAAATTTTAGACATAGATAAGGAGCCAGTTGCTTTAAGTATAGTATGGCCGTAAGTGGGCGATGCTCCATGGGCGAATCGTCTCCACCTCTGTTGTTGGCCTATCTGGGCGAAGATCCACCAGGTAGCATGAGCCGTTGTGAAGAGTTTTGCCAACGACAAAAGGTCCTTCCCACAGAGGAGATAACATATGCATACCGGTATGATCCTGAATCAATAGGAGCACTAAGTCGCCCTCCTGAAAGGCTCGGCTTTTGACTCGGTGGCTATGATAGCGGCGTAAGTCCTGCTGATAAATCGCCCATCATGACGCGGCCAGGTCGCGCTCTTCCTCCAGGGCGTCCAACGAATCTTGACATGCTAGCTCGTTGTCTTGTTCCACATAGGCGGCGACTCATGGTGAGTTGTGTCTGATGTCACTTGGTAACACTGCCTCTGCTCCATAGACGAAGAAAAAGGGCGTGTAACCGGTAGACCGATTAGGGGTGGTTCTGATGCTCCATAAAACTGAAGGCAACTCTTCAACCCAGCATCCCGGAGTACGTTCTAGAGGTACCATAAGCCATGGCTTGATTCCCCGCAATATTTCTTGATTTCCCTTTTTGTCTGTCCATTAGACTGGGGGTGTGCAACTACAGAAACATCTAGCCGGATGTGCTCCTTTGCGCAAAACTCTTGCATGGCGCCTTTGGAAAAATTAGTACCATTATCAGTAATAATACTATGAGGATACCCGTAGCAAAAAATCAGCTTCTTGAGGAACTTGACGGGCGTGTGTGCATCGCAACTGCTGACCGGCTCTGCTTCAACCCACTTGGTAAACTTGTCAACTGCCACCAATAGGTGAGTTTTTTATTGGATGACATCTTGAAGGGACCAACCATGTGCAGCCGCGAGACCGCAAAAGTCCATGTAATTGGAATCATCCGTAACTCCTCAGCCGGCACATGCATCTGACGCCCAAATTTTTGGCAGCCATCACATCTGCGTACTATATCCTCAGCATCTGCATGGGCTGTCAACGAGTAAAACCCATGACTAAAGGCTTTGGACACCATAGAGCATGACCCAGCGTGATGACCATAGTCACCTACATGTATCTCGTTGAGAATCACACATCCTTCCTCAGACGAGACACACCTTTGGAAAATTCCAGAAGTGCTTCGCTTGTGTAACTCGCCTTTATGTATGATCATGGAATTGCATCGACGGATAATTTGGCGGGCCAACAACTCATCAGTAGGTAACTCGCCTCATACCAGATACGCCATGTAGGGGATTGCCCGATCCGGAGTAGCACGGAGAGCCGCCAGAAGTTGAGACTCAGGGTCAGGAACTGCTAAGTCTTCTTCTGAAGGCAATTTTACTGACGGGTTATGCAATATATCCAAAAGACGTTAGGGGGAACCGGCTCACTCTGTGATCCAAGTCGCAAAAGAGTGTCAGTCACCTCGTTGAGTCGACGATCAATATGATCAACCTGATAACCATGAAAATGACCTGCCACGTCCGATACTGCACGTTTATAAGGCGCCATCAGGGGATCTCTAGAATCCCATGTGCGAGAAACTTGCTACGCCACCAGGTCTGAGTCGCCTAAACATCTAACTCGATCGAGGTTCATTTCTTTGGCGATTCTAAGCCCATGGAGCAAAGCTTCGTATTCTGCCGCATTGTTGGTACATGGGAACATAAGCTGGAGGACATAGCAAAACTAGTCACCCTGAGGAGAGGCCAATACTACGCCAGCCCCCGAGCCTTCGAGCTGTCTAGAACCATCAAAATGGATAGTCCAATACGTGTGGTCAGGTTTGTCCTCTGGAATTTGTAACTCGGTCCAATCGTTGATGAAATCCACTAAGACATGAGACTTTATGGCTGTGCGAGGTGTATATTTCACATGATGGGGCCCAAGCTCAATAACCTATTTAGCAATCTGCCTGGTTGCTTCACGGTTCTGTATAATATCACCAAGCGGCGCATAACTGACCACCGTGATGGGATGCTCCTGAAAATAATGTTTCAATTTTCGACTCGCCATGAAAATCCCAAAGACTAACTTCTACTAGTGCGGGTAACGCTGTTTGGAGAGGGTTAGAAGTTTGCTGACAAAGCAGACGGGTCTTTGATCCGGGTATTCCTTCCCTTCTTCTTTGCGCTCGACGACCACTACTACACTTACTGCTTTAGAGTTGGCAACAATGTAAAAGAGCATAGGATCTTTGTCAATCAGAGGGGCTAAGACATGCGGCTTAGCTAGTTGCTTCTTCAAGGCCTCAAAAGCTTCATTAGCTTCGTCCGTCCAGATAAAACGATCAGTTTTCTTAAGCAGTTGGTAAATAGGGATGTCCATCTCCCCAAGGTGACTTATGAAACGACTTAGAGCCGCAATACGACCCGCCATGCGCTGAACTTGATTGATATTGGCCGGCTTAACAAGCGAAGTAATCACTTTGATTTTATCCGGGTTGGCCTTGATGCCTCGTTCTGACACCAAGAAGCCCAACAATTTTCCTGCAGGAACACCGAAAACATACTTGGTCGGGTTAAGCCTCATCTGATACACGCGTAAATTGTCGAAAGTCTCCTTGAGGTCCTCCAAAAGTGACTCTTTCTTCTGTGATCTGACCATTATGTCATCAACATAGGCGTGAACATTGCGCCAAATGTGACTGTGCATGCAATTCTGGATGCATCGTTGATAAGTCGCCCCTGCTCTCTTGAGCCCGAACGGCATAGACACATAGCAGAAGGCTCCGAAGGGAGTTATAAATGATGTCTTCTCCTGATCCGCCAGAGCCATCTTGATCAGGTGGTACCCTGAGTAAGCGTCCAGGAAACATAGTCGCTCGCAACCCGCCGTAGAATCAATGATTTGATCAATGCGAGGGAGGGCGAAAGGGTCCTTTGGGCAGGCTCTGTTGAGGTAGGTGTAGTCAATGCACATGCGGAAAGTACCGTTCTTTTTAGCACCAAGACCGGATTAGCCAACCACTCAGGATGAAAAACCTCAATAATGAATCCAGCGGCCAAGAGCCTGGCGACTTCCTCCCCAATTGCTTTACGTCGTTCTTCATTAAACCGGCGAAGATACTGCCGAACCGGCTTTATCTTAGGTTCAGTGCTAAGGTGGTGCTCAGCGAATTCTCTCAGCACACCTGGCATGTCAGAAGATTTTTCTATGGCAACAAAAGTCCTTCCTTGGCGCTAGGAATTCTTCTTGCTACTTCTCTGGTTTGCGTCGGTTTTTCCCTTGAAGAGGAAAGGGTGATGCAGCACAGGAGCAGTAAGTATTTCCCTCAGTTTGAGAACCAAGGTATTGATCTAGAAGGAGGGTCTCGTCAAGTCCACAGTACCTGCGCAAACACAAACAAGCTTGCACCCAACGCTTCAAAGGGGTTGTCAATCCCTTCAAGATTGTTTGCAAAGTGAGATCTGAAGGCGGAAAGTGCAACGAAGTAAAAAGTGTAAGGCTGAAAATATGGTGTGGAGTAGACCCGGGGGCCATAGTGTTCACTAGAGGCTTCTCTCAAAATAGCAAATATCACGGTGGGTGAACAAATTACTGTCGAGCAATTGATAGAACCACGCAAAGTCATGACGATATCTAAGGCAATGATCATACATATAAGCATCATGTCGGAGACAAGTAGACCGATACTTTCTGCATCAACTACTATTACTCCACACATCGACCGCTATCCAGCATTCATCTAGTGTATTGAGTTCATGACGAACAGAGTAACACCTTAAGCAAGATGACATGATGTAGAGGGATAATCTCAAACCAATGATGAAAACCCCATCTTTTTACCCTTGATGGCAACAACACGATGCGTGCCTCGCTACTCCTTCTGTCACTGAGTGAGGTCACCGCACGGTATGAACCCAAAACCAAGCACTTCTCCCATTGCAGGAATCATAGATCTAGTTGGCCAGACAAAACCCACAACTAGAAGAGAATTACAAGGATATGAAATCATGCATAAGAGAGATCAGAACAAACTCAAATAAGATTCATAGATAATCTGATCATAAATCCAGAATTCATCAGATCTCGACAAACACACCGCAAAAGAAGATTACACCGGATAGATCTCCATGAAGATCATGGAGAACTTTGTATTGAAGATCCAAGAGAGAGAAGAAGCCATCTAGTTACTAGCTATGGACCCGTAGGTCTTTGGTGAAATACTCACGCATCATCGGAGAGGTCATGGTGTTGATGAAGAAGCCCTCCGTGTCCGAATCCACCCTCCCATAGGGCACCAGAACGTGCCCCAATTGGGATCTTGTGGAGACAGAAGCTTGCGGCGGCAAAAAAGTACTTTCGATGACCTCCTGGTTTTTTTTGGATTTTTAGGAATATATAGGCGCAACCCTTAAGGCAGAGGGCGCCTAGGGGTCCCACAAGCCTATGGGCCGCGGCCTACCCCCTTGGCCGCGGGCTGGGGGATTGTGGGGCCCCTGTGGCTCCCCTGCCTTGGCTCTCAAGCTTCCCGATCTTCTTCCGTTACGAAAAAAATCTTTTCGGGGATTTTCTTCCGTTTGGACTCTGTTTCAAAATCTCCTCTGAAAGGGTTCAAAAACATGGAAAAAATAGGAACTGTCACTTGGCATTGAGTTAATAAGTTAGTCCCAAAAAATATATAAAAGGCATGCAAAACATTCAAAGTTTGACAAGATAATAGTATGAAACCATAAAAAATTATAGATACGTTGGAGACGTATCAAGCATCCCCAAGCTTAACTCCTGCTCCTCCTCGAGTCGGGAAGTGATAAAGAATGAATTTTTGATGTGGAATGCTACCTAGCACAGTTGTCCTTTGCAACTTCTTTCATGTGACATGAATGTTCAGATCCGTACGATTCAAAACAATAGTTTTCTATTGACATGAAAACAATAATACTCCAAGCAAACTAGCAAGGAAATCATGAACTTTCAAAATAACAAGGCCAATGTAAGTTATCCCTACAAAATCATATAGTCTGGCTATGCTCCATCATCCTCACACAACTAATGTAAACCATGCACAACCCCGGAATTAGCCAAGTAATTGTTTTCGCACTCTTACTTTCTCAAACTTTTTATAACTATCACACGATACATGAGCGTGAGCCATGGATATAGCACTATAGGTGGAATAGAGTGTGGTGGTGGTTGTGAGACAAAAAGGAGGAGATGGTCACATTGACTTGGCGTATCAAAAGGCTATGGAGATGCCCATTAATAGATATCAATGTGAATGAGTAGGGATTGCCATACAAGAGATGCACTAGAGCTATAAGTATGTGAAAGCTCAAAAGGATAACTACTGGGTGTGCATCCAACTTGCTTGCTCACGAAGACCTAGGGCAATTTTGAGGAAGCCCATCATTGGAATATACAAGCCAAGTTATATAATGAAGATTCCCACTAGCATATGGTAGTGACAAAGAAAGAAGCTCTCAATCATGAAGAACATGGTGCTATTATGAAGCACAAGTGTGGAAAAAGATAGTAGCATTGTCCCTTCTCTTTTTTTTCTTCTTTTTTTTCATTTGGGCTCTTAGGCCTCTTTTTTTTCTTTTCTATTTTTTCTTTTTTTTGTTTTTGTGATCTTTGGCCTCTTTTTTTTATTTCCTCACATGGGAGAATGCTCTAAGAATGATGATCGTCACACTTTTATTTACTCACAGCTCAAAATGGTGACGACACTATAGGAAATGGCTCCAGCAGTGTACCGGGATGTGCAACGATCTAGCATGGCGTATGATGTTGAAACATCTCGCTAGCTATCTTACGATCATGCAAAGGCAATATGAGAGTGATGGCACAAGTCATGAGACGGAACGGTGGGAGTTGCATGGCAATATATCTCGGAATGGCTATAAAAATGCCATAATAGGTAGGTATGGTGGCTGTTTTGAGGAAGGCATATGGTGGGTTTGTGCACCGGCGAGAATTGCGCGGCACTAGAGAGGCTAGCAATGGTGGAAGGTGAAAGTGCATCTATACCATGGACTCACATTAGTCATGAAGAACTCACATACTTGTTGCGGAATTTTTTATTAGTAATCGAAACAAAGTGCTAAACGCATACTCCGAGGGGAAGGGTTGGTAGGTGTTAACCATCGCGCGATCCCGACATCAACGCAAAGGATGACAATCAATAGATCAATTATGCTCCAACTTTCTAACATAGCGGTTCTCCATACGTGCATGCTACGGGAATCACTACCTTCAACACAAGTATTACTAGATTCACAACACCCTACTAACATAGCTCTTAATATTACCAAATCCACGTCTCAAAACTAATTGAGAGGAATCAAAACTTCTCTTTCTACTCAGTGCACATGAACATGGAGGTTTTTGCATCCTCTTTGGGTACCTGTCACATTTGGGACTACTTTCATAGCATAAGCCAACTACCAAATCACGCACCGCCGTGCTCTAAAGATATAAGTGAAGCACTAGAGCAAAAGTATCTAGCTCAAAAGATATAAGTGAAGCACTATGAGCATTCTAGCAAAATCACGATGAGTGCATGTCTCTCTCTATCAAAAAGGTGTGCAGCAAGCATTATTGTGACACAACAAAAGGAAAAGACTCCTAAGATACAAGACGCTCCAAGCAAAACACACATCATGTGGTGAATAAAAATATAGCTCCAAGTAATGTTACCGATGGATTGAAGACGAAAGAGGGGATGCCTTCCCGGGGCATCCCCAAGCTTAGGCTTTTTGGTGTCCTTGAATTGTCTTGGGATGCCTTGGGCATCCCCAAGCTTGAGATCTTTCCACTCCTTATCTCTTTGTCCATGAGAACCTCACCCAAAACTTGAAAACTTCACAACACAAAACTTAAACAGAAACTCGTGATAACATTAGCACAAGAAAACAAACTACCACTTCTTTTGGTGATGTAGCAAACTTGAATTCTATCTATATTGGTGTTAGGCTACTGCATTCTCACTTTTCCATGGCTAGTACCCCCCGATACTAACCATAGTTTCATCAAGACAAGCAACCAACTCAACAAAACCAGAATCTGTCAAAAACAGACCAGTCTGTAGCAATCTGTATACTTCGTATACTTCTGGTACCTCAAAAAATCTGAAAACTTACGACTTCCTGGGAAAAAGGTATATGAACAAGCAGAAAAATGAATCAACTCAAAAGCTCTTTCTGAATAAAAACTAAAAATCATCTCGTGAGCGAAAAGTTTCTGTCTTTTTCCAGCAGGATCAAACAACTATTACCAAGACTAGTCATAAAGGTTTTGCTTGGCTCAAACACAAAAATAAACACAAAAAACACAATCACAACAGAATTATGATGGTGTGGACGCAAAAAAATAGAAAGAAAAAGATAAATTCATTGGGTTGCCTCCCAACAAGCGCTATTGTTTAACGCCCTTAGCTGGGCACTGATAATTCAATGATGCTCACACAAAAGACAAGAATTGAAGCACAATGAGAGCATCATAAAGCATATGAAAATCACATCTAAGTCTAACATACTTCCTATGCATAGGAATTTTATAGGAAAACAGATTGTCAAGACAACCAATAGTTGCCATATGCAAGGAAGAAGAAAGAGACAATAACAATCTCCACATAACGAGGGTGATTTAGTGATATGAAAGTTTCTACCACCATATTGTTCTCTCTCATAATAATTACATATGGGATCATATTCGAATTCAACAATGTAACTATCACCTAGGATATTCTTTTCATGATCCACATGCATGCAAAGTTGACGCTCTTCAAAAATAGTGGGATTATCATCAACTAAAGTCATGACTTCTCCAAACCCACTTTCAATATTATTGCAAATATCATTGCAACAAGTAGTGGACATAGCAAAACTAGCATCCCCAAGCTTAGGGTTTTGCATATTTTTAGCATGATTGTCATTAGTAGAATTTATAATGAAATCATTGCAATCATGCTTTTCATTCAAGGAACCCTCGTGAATCACTTCATAAATTTCTTCCTCACAATTTTCAGATTCACACATCTCAAGAAAAACTCCATAATGATAGTCAAGTGCACTCAACTCAGTAGCAATTGGATCAACATAATTGGATCTCTTAAATAGATTAGTAGGTAGATGAGGATCCATATCACTAGATTTTCAGCAAGCGAAGATGCAAGCATATTGAAGGCACATGGCACACAAGCGAACAGAAAGCAAGCGAGAAAAAAGGGCGAACGAAAAGGCGAACGAAAAAAGGCAAATTGGTGAAGTGGGGGAGAGGAAAACGAGAAGCAACTCGCAAACAAAGTAAATGCAAGAGATGAGTTTGCGACACTTACTTGGATGAGTTCTTGACTTGATCCTCCCCAGCAACGGCGCAAGAAATTATTCTTCTACGGCAACAGAAGTCCTTCCTTGGCGCTAGGAATTCTTCTTGCTACTTATCTGGTTTGCGTCCGTTTTTCCCTTGAAGAGGAAAGGGTGATGCAGCACAGGAGCAGTAAGTATTTCCCTCAGTTTGAGAACCAAGGTATCGATCCAGAAGGAGGGTCTCGTCAAGTCCAGAGTACCTGCGCAAACACAAATAAGCTGGCACCCAACGCTTCAAAGGGGTTGTCAATCCCTTCAAGATTGTTTGCAAAGTGACATCTGAAGGCGGAAAGTGCAAAGAAGTAAAAAGTGTAAGGCTGAAAATATGGTGTGGAGTAGACCCAGGGGCCATAGTGTTCACTAGAGGCTTCTCTCAAAATAGCAAATATCACGGTGGGTGAACAAGTTACTGTCGAGCAATTTATTGAACCACGCAAAGTCATGACGATATCTAAGGAAATGATCATACATATAGGCATCACGTCCGAGACAAGTAGACCGATACTTTCTGCATCTACTACTATTAGTCCACACATCGACCGCTATCCAGCATGCATCTAGTGTATTGAGTTCATGACGAACAGAGTAACGCCTTAAGAAAGATGACATGATGTAGAGGGATAATTTCAAACCAATGATGAAAACCGCATCTTTTTACCCTTGATGGCAACAACACAACGCGTGCCTCGCTACCCTTCTGTCACTGGGTGAGGTCACCGCATGGTATGAACCCAAAACCAAGCACTTCTCCCATTGCAAGAATCATAGATCTAGTTGGCCGGACAAAACCCACAACTAGAAGAGAATTACAAGGATATGAAATCATCCATAAGAGAGATCAGAAAAAACTCAAATAAGATTCATAGATAATCTGATCATAAATCCACAATTCATCGGATCTCGACAAACACACCGCAAAAGAAGATTACATCGGATAGATCTCCATGAAGATCATGCAGAACTTTGTATTGAAGATCCAAGAGAGAGAAGAAGCCATCTAGTTACTAGCTATGGACCCGTAGGTCTATGGTTAACTACTCACGCATCATCGGAGAGGTCATGGTGTTGATGAAGAAGCCCTCCGTGTCTGAATCCCCCCTCCGACAGGGCACCAGAACATGCCCCAGATGGGATCTTGTAGAGACAGAAGCTTGCGGCGGTAGAAAAGTACTTTCGATGATCTTCTGTTTTTTTGGGATTTTTAGGGAATTTATAGGCGCAACCCCTAGGGCAGAGGGTGCCCAGAGGGCCCACAAGCCTATGGGACGCGGCCTACCCCCTGGACGCGGGGTGCGGTCTTGTGGGCCCCCTAAGGCTCCCCTGCCTTGGCTCTCAAGCTTCCCGATCTTCGTCCGTTACGGAAAAAAATCTTTTCGGGGATTTTCTTCCGTTTGGACTCTGTTTCAAAATCTCCTCTGAAAGGGGTCAAAAACATGGAAAAAACAAGAACTGGCCCTTGGCACTGAGTTAATAAGTTAGTCCCAAAAATTATATAAAAGGCATGCAAAAAATCCAAAGTTTGACAAGATAATAGCATGAAACCATCAAAAATTATAGATACGTTGGAGACGTATCAGGTTTCCATGCGAAGATGTCCCGGTTCTCATGGATGAATTTGATGAGCACGCTTTCCTATTTGGGATCCAGACCTGTCCCAATGGTGAATTTCTTGGAGGAGTCGCTAGGCGTGAAATCTATCACCTTCGTGTCATTTGCCACTTTAAAATTGAGGGGCAGCTCTGAATCAAACGTAGGTCTCTTGAGTGGTGTCATATCTGTCGGATCAACATTAGCTTGATGAAACTTGAGTTCCTCAGCTGCGCAAGCCAACTCAACATAAGCTGCGTGTCCTTCCTTGCATTCTTGAGCTATCTTCTTGTCCCCGTTGATCGTGATAGTTCCCTTAGGGCCCGACATCTTGAGTTTAAGATAGACATAGCATGGATGGGCCATGAAACGAGCATAAGCCGGCCTTCTGAAAAGTGCGTGGTAAGGACTCTTGATTTTGACCACCTCAAACATGAGGGACTCGCTCCTGTAATTAGACTATGTGCCAAAGGCCACATTAAGCTTGATCCAACAGGGTATGCCGACTTGCCTAGGACAATGCCATCAAAGACCATGGAGGAAGGCATCAAATCGCCTTCTGAGAAATTCATCCGCCAAAAGGTATCGAAATATAAGATGTTAATATTGCTGCCTCCGTCCATCAGGACCTTGCGAAGGGTATAGCCCCCAACTTGGGGCGCCACGACCAAAGCTAAGTCACCAGGATTATCAACCCGGGGCGGGTGATCTTCCCTACTCCAAACAATGGGTCGTTCAGACTATTTGAGGTACCTGGGAAGCGCCGGCTCAATCACGCTGAAGGCTCTGTGCTTCACCTTTTGGTCCCTTTTGCAAGTACTAGTGGTGAACACATGATATTGCCCGTTGTTTAGCTGTTTAGGGTTATTCTAGAAGTCGCGCTGTCATCTTTATGCTGGGGGCCGCCTGGCGGAGGTTGTTGCTGAAAAACCCCTTGCCCATGGTATTGCTGACTGTTCTGAACCTGATACTACCTAGTATTAACCTGTGAGCCGCCCTGTGGGCCTAGGTTAGGAAGTCCACCGAACGGGCTTCTGTGTGAGCCTCCTGCACTAAATTGATCCCAGTGTCCGTCATGGTTGCCTCCTTGCCCATTCTTGACTGCTTCAGCGCTAAACTCCTGCATCACCTAATAATTCTCCCAAGAGTGGGTAGACAGGCCATCCGCGGTAGCGTGCTGTGGGCAGGGGCCTTTGAGCATCTCATGATAGTTGCATGGCTTCTTCCCGCTGAAACCCCTTTTCTTCTGACGCTGGTTCCCGTTCCCCGTGTTAGTGTTGGCGACGAAATCCGTGATGCCTTCCTGTTGTCTCTTTTTCCCTTGTCCCCCGGGGTTATGCTTGCCTCGCCCCTGGAACTGAGGGTGATTTATCGATGACTCGCCTCTCCTGGCGGTGCTGACTTTGTCATCATCCTCCCCGGGATCTTTGGTGTCATATGATTCGGCATACCTAGTCAGGGTGTCCATCAATTCCCCCATGTCTTGCACCTTTCGTTTGAGTCACCCAAGCTTCAGCACCAAAGGCTCGTAGTGACAATTTTTCTCCAAGATCAGCACGGCTTGAGCCGCCGAGATGCCATCTGATGAATGGATCACTTCCGCAACTCGTCGTGTCCAGTAGTGGGACGACTCGTCTGGACAGTGGACACAGTGTTGTAAGTTGACGATGGTCATCGGGCGCTTGCAGTTCCCTCTGAAATTTTTGACGAAACGTTCCTTCAACTCAGCCCAAGTGTTGATGGAGTTGGGCGGCAGATTCTTCAGCCAGGTGCACGATGTTCTTTCAAGCATCATGGTGAAATACTTAGCGCATACCGCCTCACTCACATCGAGCATATCCATTGCAAGCTCGTAACTCTTGATCCATGGACCTGGCTCTAGGTCCGCGTGTAATTGGGTACCTTCCGTGGACCTTTGAAATCTTTCGGCATACACTCGTTGCAAAGGGCGGGTGCTAGACAAGGTATCCCGACGTGCCTGCCACCTGTTTCGGCTAGCACGGGGGAAGGCACGGTGTAAGCTGGATAACCCTGACATGCCGCGGCCGCCGTTTCCATCAGGCAGGCAGCTCGTGCCGCATCAACAATATCCGGAGCCCGTGTATCGGGCATACCGGGTGGATTGATCTACGACAAACATCGTTGTTTGCTGGACACTGCGGGCGGATCGTCAGGGCGACTCCTCGTGTGACTCACTTGGGGTGTGGAGTGTAGCCGCTCGCAGCTATATGAGTACTGCGCCTATTGCACTACCGCTGTTTTCAGCATCTCAATGGCGTTTCTTGCCTCCACCTCAGCCGGAGAGTTTCCGTGAATGGGGAGAGATTCAAGGTGGAGGGTTGCCGCTAGCATGTTGTCGACGGGGTTTGAGAAGTGACCCCGCAGTGTCTGGAAACAGTGTGCATGAGTCACCGTCGGCTGAGGCAGCTATGGGTTAAGCGGTGGTTGAGCCAGACCGCCTCCTGGGGCGACCTGCCATGGCCGATTGGGCTCTATTCCAGGGGTATGAGGGCTGTCAAAGAGCCGAGTTGGGTTTAAATCGGCGGGCAGACGATTACGATGCCTCCCTTGGTGGACCGCATCAGAGGCGCGCTGCTATTGCTCAAGCCGCCATCCCTCAGCATTCAGCCGTTGTGTCTCTGGGTTGATCTCGGCCCGCTACGTTGCCATCCTGGCGGTTTCATCTTCTATGTCGCGCTGGATTTTGGCCACCCCTTCCCTCAGTTTTGTTAACTCGGCGTTAACTGATAACCCACAAGTATAGGGGATCGCAACAGTTTTCGAGGGTAGAGTATTCAACCCAAATTTGTTGATTCGACACAAGGGGAAGCAAAAGAATATTCTCGAGTATTAGCAGTTGAGTTGTCTATTCAACCACTCCTGAAAGACTTAGTATCTGTAGCAAAGTTTCAGTAGCAAAGTAGTGTGATAGCAACGGTAGCAACGGTAACAGTAACAACAGTGACAACAGTAGCGGTAATAGTAGCAGTAGTGACAGCCGTAGAGGCAAAGTAACATAGCAAGGACAAGTAGGAAAAGACTCGTAGGCATTGGATAGGTGATGGATAATTATGCCGGATGACATTCATCATGTGACAGTTATAACATGGGGAGATATGTAACTAGCTCTAGTTCGTCAATGTAATGTAGGCATGCATTCCGTATATAGTCATACGTGCTTATGGAAAAGAACTTGCATGACATCTATTGTCCATCCCTCCCGTGGCAGCGGGGTCCTAATGGGAACTAAGGGATATTAAGGTTCTCCTTTTAGTAGAGAACCGGAACAAAGCATTAGCACAAAGTGAATACATGAACTCCTCATACTATGGTCATCTTCGGGAGTGGTACCGGCTATTGTCACTCTGGGGTTACCGAGTCATAACACATGGTAGGTGACAACAACTTGCAAGATAGGATCAAGAACACACATATATTGATGAAAACATAATAGGTTCAGATCTTAAATCATGGCACTCGGGCCCTAGTGGCAAGCATTAAGCATGGCAAAGTAGTAGCAGCATCAATCTCGGAACATAGTGGGTACTAGGTATCAATCCCCATCAAAACTAACTCGATTACATGATAGATCTCATCCAAACCATCACCGTCCAGCAAGCCTATGATGAGATTACTCACGAACGATGAAGAGCATCATGGAATTGGCAATGAAGGATGGTTGATGATGACGAAGGCGTCGATTCCCCCTCTCCGGAGCCAAGAACGGACTCCAGATCTTCCCTCCAGAGGAAGAACAGGTGGTGGTGGCGACTCCCTATCGTAAAACGCGATGAACTCTTCTCTCTAATTTTTTTCCGGATGAGAGAGAATATATAGAGCTGGAATTGGAGGCGGCAGAGCCACGAGGGGCTCACAAGCCTGCCAGTCGCGGCCAGGGGGGGGGGCTGCGCCTCCTAGGCTTGTGGGCTCCTGGCTCCACGTCTCCAGGTGATTCTTGCACCAATATTTTTTATATATTCCACCAAAAATCCTCGTAAATTTCCAGGTCATTCCGAGAACTTTTATTTCTGCGCAAAAACAACACCATGGCAATTCTGCTGAAAACAGCCTCAGTCCGGGTTAGTTCCATTCAAATCATGCAAATTAGAGTCCAAAACAAGGGCAAAAGAGTTTGGAAAAGTAGATACGATGGAGACGTATCAACTTCCCCAAGCTTAAAGCCTTGCTTGTCCACAAGCAATTCAGTTGACAAACTGAAAGAGACAAAAGAAAAAAAATTACGAACTCTGTTTGATCTTGTTGATGTAATTATGTCTAACTCATATTCAGATTTTCAGCAAGATCATAAGCTAACCACATAAGCAATGACATTTAGGCTCAAGATGTACTCATATCAATGGCATAATCTACTAGCGAGCAATAATAATAAGTTTCAAACGTCAACACTTCAAGCAAAACAATCATGAAGCAATATGACCAGATGGTATCTCGCTAGCTCTTTCTGAGACCGCAAAACATAAATGCACAGCACCTTCAAAGACCGAGGGCTGACAGAACATTGTAATTCATGGCAAAGAAGATCCAGTCACAGTCTGCTACGGCAACAGAAATCTTCTGTCGTCTCTTGAGCTTGCGTTGGTTTTTCCCTTGAGGAAAGGGCGATGCAGCACAGGAGCAGTAAGTATTTCCCTCAGTTTGAGAACCAAGGTATCAATCCAGTAGGAGAATCGCGTCAAGTCCAGAGTACTTGCACAAACACAAAAGAGCTTGCACCCAACACTGTAAAGGGGTTGTTAATCCCTTCAAGATTGATTGCAAAGTGAGATCTGAAGGCGGAAAGTGCAACGAAGTAAGAGATTAAGGCTGAAAATATGGTGTGAAGTAGAGTCGGGGGCCATAGTGTTCACTAGAGGCTTCTCTCAAAATAGCAAATATTACGGTGGGTGAACAAATTACCGTCGAGCAATTGATAGAACCGCTCAAAGTCATGACGATATCTAAGGCAATGATCATACATATAGGCATCACGTCCGAGACAAGTAGACCGATACTTTCTGCATCTACTACTATTACTCCACACATCGACCGCTATCGAGCATGCATCTAGTGTATTGAGTTAATGATGAACAGAGTAACGCCGTAAGCAAGATGACATGATGTAGAGGGATAAGCTCAAACCAATGATGAAACCCCCATCTTTTTACCCTTGATGGCAACAACATGATGCGTGCCTCGCTACCCCTTCTGTCACTGGGTTAGGTCACCGCACGGTATGAACCCAAAACCAAGCACTTCTCCCGTTGCAAGAATCATAGATCAAGCTGGCCAAACAAAACCCACAACTCGAAGAGAATTACAAGGATATGAAATAATGCATAAGAGAGATCAGAAGAAACTCAAATAAGATTCATAGATAATCTGATCATAAATCCACAATTCATCGGATCTCGACAAACACACCGCAAAAGAACATTACATCGGATAGATCTCCATGAAGATCATCGAGGACTTTGTATTGAAGATCCAAGAGAGAGAAGAAGCCATCTAGCTACTAGCTATGGACCCATAGGTCTATGGTGAACTACTCACGCATCATCGGAGAGGTCATGGTGTTGATGAAGAAGCCCTCCGTATCCGAATCCCCCTACGGCAGGGCACCCGAACGTGCCCCAGATGGGATATTGCGGAGATAGAAGCTTGCGGTGGCGAAAAAGTACTTTCGATGATCTCTTGATTTTTTTCTGGAATTATTGGGAATATATAGGCGAAAGACCTAGGGCATAGGTGGCCCAGGGAGCCCACAAGCCTGGGAGGCGCGGGCCCCCTGGCCGCGGCTAGGGGGCTTGTGGGGTCCCTGGTGGCCCCGTGCCTTGGTTCTCAAGTTTCCCGATCTTCTTGTGTTTCAGAAAAAATCTTTTTGGAAGTTTTGTTCCGTTTGGACTCCGTTTAAAATCCTCCTCTGAAAGGGGTCAAAAACACGAAAAAAAGGAACTGGCACTTGGCACTGAGTTAATAAGTTAGTCCCAAAAAGATATAGAAGACATACCAAACATCCAAAGTTTCATAGGATAATAGCATGAAACCATAAAAAATTATAGATACGTTGGAGACGTATCAAGCATCCCCAAGCTTAACTCCTGCTCGTCCTCGAGTAGGGAAGTGATAAAGACTGAATTTTGGATGTGGAATGCTACCTAGCATAGTTGTCCTTTGCAACTTCTTTCGTGTGACATGACTGTTCAGGTCCGTAAGATTCAAAACAATAGTTTGCTATTGACATGAAAACAATAATACTTCAAGCAAACTAGCAAGGTAATCATGAGCTTTTGAAACAACAAGGCCAAAGAAAGTTATCCCTACAAAATCATATAGTCTGGCTATGCTCCATCATCCCCACACAACTATTTAAATCATGCACAACCCTGGTATTGGCCAAGTAATTGTTTTTGCACTCTTACTTTCTCAAACCTTTTATAACTATGATGCAATACATGATCGTGAGCCATGGATATAGCACTATAAGTGGAATAGAGTGTGGTCGTGGTTGTGAGACAAAAAAGGGAGGAGATGGTCACATTGACTCGGTGTATCAAAGGGCTATGGAGATGCCCATTAGTAGATATCAATGTGAATGAGTAGGGATTGCCATACAAAGGATTCACTAGAGCTATAAGTATGTGAAAGCTCAAAAGGAGAACTAGTGGGTGTGCATCCAACTTGCTTGCTCACGAAGACCTAGGGCAATTTTTTAGGAAGCCCATCATTGGAATATACAAGCCAAGTTATATAATGAAGATTCCCACTAGCATATGGTGGTGACGAAACGAGAGGCTCTCAATCATGAAGAACATGGTGCTATTATGAAGCACAAGTGTGGAAAAAGATAGTAGCATTATCCCTTCTCTCTTTTTCTCTCTTTTTTTGCGGCTCTTGGGCCTCTCTTTTTTTATTTGGGCTCTTCAGCCTATTTTTTTTATTTCCTCACATGGGACAATGCTCTAATAATGATGATCATCACACTTTTATTTACTCAGAGCTCAAAGCTCAGAACGATGATGACTCTATAGGAAATGCCTCCCGCAGTGTACCGGGATGTGCAACGATCTAGCTTGGCGTATGACGTTGAAACATCTCGCTAGCTATCTTACGATCATGCAATGGCAATATGAGAGTGATGGCACAAGTCATGAGATGGAACGGTGGGAGTTGCATGGCAATATATCTCGGAATGGCTATGAAAGTGCCATAGTAGGTAGGTATGGTGGCTGTTTTGAGGAAGACATATGGTGGGTTTGTGCACCGGCAAGAGTTGCGCGACACTAGAGAGGCTAGAAATGGTGGAAGGTGAAAGTGCATCTATAACATGGACTCAGATTAGTCATGAAGAACTCACATACTTGTTGTGAAAGTTTTATTTAGTAATCGAAACAAAGTGCTAAACGCATACTCCTAGGGGAAGGGTTGGTAGGTGTTAACCATCGCGCGATCCCGACTGCAACACAAAGGATGACAATCAATAGATCAATTATGCTCCGACTTCCTAACATAGCGGTTCACCATACGTGCATGCTACGGGAATCACTAACTTCAACACAAGTATTTCTAGATTCACAACACCCTACTAACATAACTCTTAGTATTACCAAATCCACGTCTCAAAACTAATTGAGAGGAATCAAAACTTCTCTTTCTACTCAATGCACATGAATATGTAGGTTTCTGTATCCTCTTTGGGTACCTATCACCTTTGGGGACTACTTTCATAGCACAAGCCAACTACCAAGTCACGCACCGCCGTGCTCTAAAAGATCTAAGTGAAGCACATAGAGCTAAATTATCTAGCTCAAAAGATATAAGTGAAGCACTATGAGCATTCTAGCAAAATCACGATGAGTGCATGTCTCTCTCAAAAGGTGTGCAGCAAGCATTATTGTGACACATCAAAAAGAAAAGACTCCTACGATACAAGACGCTCCAAGCAAAACACATATCATGTGGTGAATAAAAACATAGCTCCAAGTAATGTTACCGATGGATTGAAGACGAAAGAGGGGATGACTTCCCGGGGCATCCCCAAGCTTAGGCTTTTTTGGTGTCCTTGAATTTGGCTTGGGATGACTTGGGAATCCCCAAGCTTGATCTCTTTCCACTCCTTATCTCTTGGTCCATGAGAACATCACCCAAAACTTGAAAACTTCACAACACAAAACTTAAACAGAAATTCGTGATAACATTAGCACAAGAAAACAAACTACCACCTATTTAGGTACTGTAGCAATCTTGATTTCTATTTATATTGGTGTTGGATTACTATATTCTCACTTCTCCATGGCTAGTACCACCGATACTATCCATAGTTTGATGAAAACAAACAACCAACTCAACAAAAAACAGAATCTGTCAAAAACAGACCAGTCTGTAGCAATTTGTATACTGCGTATACTTCTGGTACCTCACAAATTTTGAACAATTACTACTGCCTGGGCAAAAGGCATATCAACCATCAGCAAAAAGAATCAACTCAAAATCTCTTTCCGAATAAAAATAAAAAATAATCTCGTGAGCGAAAAGTTTCTGTCTTTTTCCAGCGGGATCAAACAACCATCACCAAGACTAGTCATAAAGGTTTTGCTTGGCTCAAACACAAAAAGAAACATAAAAGACACTATCACAACAGAATTATGATGGTGTGGACGCAACAAAACAGAAAGAAAAGATAAATTCGTTGGGTTGCCTCCCAACAAGCGCTATTGTTTAACGCCCTTAGCTAGGCATAAGGTGATGGAATCACGTATCGTCGTCTTTGGTGCTCAAACCATAAGTAGCCCTCATCATGTTGACTCAAGAAAACAAAGATTCAATGGGAGTCACACCAAGAACTTTAAGATCTTCGTGATTCTTATCACGAGAACACGCCTTTTTAAGCCATTCAGGTCTAGCACGAATTTGGGCGGTTCTTTCTTTGCTCTCACTCATGGAAACATGCATAGCTTTCAAAGTTTCATCCATATTTATCTTGGGAGGAGCACATCTAAATTTCAAAGCATGAATATCACTAGACATTCTATCAACTCTCCTAGCCAAATCATCAATTTTGAGTAGTTTTTCCTCTACGGACGCATTGAAAATCTTTTGTGAGTTAATAAACTCTTTGATATTACTCCCTAGATTAGAGGGTAATCTATTGTAATTTCCATGAGTATTGTTGTAGGAGTTGCCAAAGTTATTAGAGGAGTTACTAGGAAAAAGCCTAGGAACATAGTTTCCTCTAAAAGCGTTGTTGATGCCAAAATTATTCCTACCAATAAAATTAACGTCCAAGCTAGCGTTGCTACTCTAAATCAAGGAAGACAAGGACATATCATTAGGATCTAAAGGAGCACTTCTACTAGCAACCAAATTCATTAACTCATCCATCTTAGCACTCAACGAGTTAATTTCTTCTATAGCGTGTACCTTCTTACTAGTAGGTGACCTTTCAGTGTGCCACTGAGAGTAGTTCGTCATGATATTATCTTGGAGTTTTGTGGCTTCTCCTAACGTGATTGCCATGAACGTTCCACCGGAGGCGGAATCCAAGATGTTTCTAGAAGCGAAATTCAAGCCATCGTAGAAGATTTGTATAATCATCCAAAGATTCAAGCCATGAGCGGGACAATTTCTAATCATCAATTTCATTGTCTCCCAAGATTGTGCAACATGTTCATGATCAAGTTGCTTAAAATTCATGATATCATTATGGAGAGAGATAATCTTAGCCAACGGAAAATACTTGGATATGTAAGCATCTTTGCGCTTATTCCAAGAATCAATACTATTTTTGGGCAACGACAAAAACCAAGTTTTTGCTATTTCTCGCAACGAGAAAGGAAAAAGCTTCAGTTTAATCACATCATTATCCACATATTTCTTCTTTTGCATATCGCAAAGATCAATGAAGGTATTAAGATGGGATGCGACATCTTCATTAGGAAGGCCGGAGAATTGCTCTTTCATAACAAGATTCAGCAAAGTGGCATTGATTTCGTATGACTCCGCACTAGTGGCGGGAGCAATCGGAGTACTAATAAAATCATTATTAATAGTATTCGAGAAGTCACAAAGTTTGGTGTTTTCAGTCATGGTGACTTCAGCAAGAAAGCAAGCACACAAGCGAACAAAGAGCAAGCGAGAGAAAAGGGCAAAGGAAAAAGGCAAACCAAAAAGGCAAACTAAAAAGACAAATATTTTTTTGTAAATTTTTGTTTTTCAGAAGTGGGGGAGAGGAAAACGAGAGGCAAAAAAGTAAATGCAAGAGATGAGTTTACGACACTTACTTGGATCCTCCCCGGCAATGGCGCCAGAAATCCTTCTGCTACGACGACATAAATCTTCTGTCGTGTCTTGAGCTTGCGTTGGTTTTTCCCTTGAAGAGGAAAGGGCGATGCAGCACAGGAGCTGTAAGTATTTCCCTCAGTTTGAGAACCAAGGTATCAATCCAGTAGAAGAATCTCGTCAAGTCCAGAGTACCTACACAAACACAAAAGAGATTGCACCCAACGCTATAAAGGGGTTGTCAATCCGTTCAAGATTGATTGCAAAGTGATATCTGAAGGCGAAAAGTGCAACGAAGAAAAAGTGTAAGGCTGAAAATATGGTGTGAAGTAGACCCGGGGGCCACAGTGTTCACTAGAGGCTTCTCTCAAAATAGGAAATATTACGGTGGGTGAACAAATTACTGTCGAGCAATTGATAGAACCGCGCAAAGTCATGACGGTATCTAAGGCAATGATCATACATATAGGCATCACGTCCGAGAAAAGTATACCGATACTTTCTACATCTACTACTATTACTCCACACATCGACTGCTATCCGGAATGCATCTAGTGTAGTGAGCTCATGACGAACAGAGTAACGCCTTAAGCAAGATGACATGATGTAGAGGGATAAACTCAAACCAATGATGAAAACCCCATCTTTTTACCCTTGATGGCAACAACACGATGCGTGCCTTGCTACCCCTTCTGTCGCTGGGTGAGGTCACTGCACGGTATGAACCCAAAACCAAGAACCTCTCCCATTGCAAGAATCATAGATCAAGCTGGCCAAACAAAACCCACAACTCGAAGAGAATTACAAGGATATGAAATCATGCATAAGGGACATCAGAAGAAACTCAAATAAGATTCATATATAATCTGCTCATAAACCCACTATTCATCGGATCTCGACAAACACATCGCAAAATAAGATTACATTGGATAGATCTCCATGAATATCATGGAGAACTTTGTATTGAAGATCCAAGAGAGAGAAGAAGCCATCTGGCTACTAGCTATGGACCGTAGGTCTATGGTGAACTACTCACGCATCATCGGAGAGGTCATGGTGTTGATGAAGAAGCCCTCTGTATCCGAATCCCCCCTCCGACAGGGCACCAGAATGTGCCCCAGATGGGATCTTGCGGAGACAGAAGCTTGCGGCGGTGGAAAAGTACTTTCAATGATCTCTCGATTTTTTCTGGAATTATTGGGAATATATAGTCGAAATACCTAGGGCAGAAGTGGCCCAGGCAGCCAACAAGCCTGGGAGGCGCGCCCCCCCTGGCCACGGCTAGGGGGCTTGTGGGGTCCCTGGTGGCCCCCTGCCTTGGTTCTCAAGTTTCCCGATCTTCTTCTGTTCCGGAAAAAATCTTTTTGGAAGTTTCGTTCCGTTTGGACTCCGTTTAAAATCCTCCTCTGAAAGTGTTCAAAAACATGAAAAAATAGGAACTGGCATTTGGCAGTGAGTTAATAAGTTAGTCCCAAAAAGATATAAAAGGCATACAGAACATCCAAAGTTTGACAGGATAACAGCATGAAACCATCAAAAATTATAGATACGTTGGAGACGTATCACAGACATACTCAATAATAATTAAAAGCAAAGCATAAAAAAGACGGAAGTGCTCTCTAATTGGTGCCTTTATAAGGAGAGGATGACTCAACAGAAACATAAATAGATATGCCCTTCGCAGAGGGAAGCATTGATTTGCAGAGGTGCCAGAGCTCAAGCTTTTAAAACTGAGATAAATAATTTTGGGTGGCATGCTTTCATTGTAAACGCAATGACCAAGAGTTTTCACCATCTTCCATGCTACACATACTATAGGAGGTTCCCAAACAGAAAAGTAAAGTTTTGACTCCCCCACCACCGATCAATCACACTCCACGACTAGCCGAATCCTCGGGTGCCGTCCATACCAACAACAATCCAGGGGGAGTTTTGTTTGCAGTTATCTTTTCGATTTGAGCATGGAACTGGGCATTCCAATTACTGCCCCCTTTCTCGTGAGTGATAGTGAATAAACATGTATCGAGGATAACACGCCTAGCATGGAAGATACTGATCGCCCCTTGTGACCACATGAGCGGTTCGGGCATGCAAAACAGATTATTACTTGAAGGTTTAGAGAGTGGCACATGAAAATTTACTTGGAACGGTAGGTAGATAGCGCATATAGGTAGGTATGGTGGACTCATATGGAACAACTTTGTGTTTATGGAAGTGGATGCACAAGCAGTATTCCCGCTTAGTACAAGTGAATGCTAGCAAAAGGCTGTGAAGCGACCAACTAGAGAGCGACAACAGTCATCAATATGCATTGAAATTAACCAACATTGAGTGCAAGCATGAGTAGGACATAAATCAACATAAACATGAATATCATAGAGGCTATATTGATTTTGTTTCAACTACATGCGTGAACATGTGCCGAGTCAAGCAACTTGAATCATTCAAAGGAGGATACCATCCTATCATACTACATCATAATCATCTTGAAATTCATGTTGGCATCCAAGACAAACCATTATAAGCTCCTAGCTAATTAAGCATGGCATCAGAAACTATGATCTCTAAGTTGTCATTGCAAACATGTTTCTCTCACAATAAAGCTGAATTAGGAACGAAGAGCTAGTCATTGCAAACATGTTTCTCTCATACCATCTTTTCCAGGCTCAGTCACTTCATCATATATCGTCATTATTGCCTTTCACTTGCACGACCGAATGATGTGAATCATAATGAGAGTGTTCGTGCATTGCACTAAGCTGGAATCTGCAAGCAAACACAAAGGAGAAGACAAAGTAATATGGCTCTTTGAGAGAAAAACAAATATGCATGCGAGAGCCACTAAACATTGTAACCATGGTCATCTACCTTGACCCCAAAGAACAAGAAAACTATTTACACGGGAAAGCTCCCAACAAGCAAAAGAAGAACGAGAAATCTTTTTGGGTTTTCTTTTTAAACACCACTAAGCAAGCTGGAGAGTAAACTTACAACTACTTTTTTTGTTTTTCTCAAACTAGACAAACACACGAGAAGAAAGCGAGAAAAAGAAATAAACTAGCATGGATGATACAGTGGCAAGGTGTGAACACCGACTATCAAAGTGAAAGTGTGAGCATGAGTATAAAGTCGGTGAGAAACACGTACTCCCCCAAGTTGGTCTACTCCCATGGCTGGTCTGGGCGATATCTGTCGTGGGCATAAGCCTGACAGTAGATGTGTAGGGTACGAAAGGGATGGGCAGAGCCTTAGCTACGGCGAGGTTGTATGAGTTCAGGCCCCTCTGCGGTGGAGGTAATAGCCCTACGTCTCAGTGCTCAGGGAGCTTGTTGTCGAGTGGAATATAGAATACAGTGAATTGCCAACCCGTGCACCAGTGGGGGAGGGTGGCTTATATAGAGTACGCTGCCCTCCACAACGGTTCGGTGCACAGGGGTGGAGTAGTGGCGATAAATGCCTACGTTACAGGTAACGTACGTCTTAAGTGCTAATAAAGGCATAGGGAAACGTATGACCATTTCCCTCCAGGGGGGTTATGATGCACAGAGTGGAATCCAGTCGGGTAGTTTGATAAACTCCGAATGCTAATGTCCGACTGGACGGTCGAGGATCTGTTACCGATTGGATGAAGGGAACTCCTTAGTTCAGTCGGAACTGACTAAGGGTCTTGTCCCTTATGAGGGGTAGTCCTTGGGTTGGACCTTCAGGGCAGGCCTATGACCCTACCCTAGGACTATAACCCCATCAATATCCAAAATCATAATGGGGGTTGTACGGGAACGCGACAGCTATTGCCTGAATAGTTGCCTCACGGAGGCGAGCAACCTTTGCCTCCCTCTCATACTCCTCTGCCTCTCCTCTAGTTATATAATATCTCCGTTTTACCTGAAAGTCAAGGAAGGCAGGAGCAGGAAGGGTAATATGGAAAACACGTTGTTGGTTAAATATTAACCGGTATAGGAGGGATTCATTATCCCTCTCAAAGAACTGATAACGTGCCATAGCGGCGCGATCAACGAAAGCTGTATGGAGCGGGGGATCTCCTTCGCGGATGGGTACTCCAAGAAAATGTGCTATGCGAGTGGCATAGATCCCACCAAAGAAATCCCCTTCATTAGCATTATTATTTAGCCTCCTCGTGATTATAGCTCCCATGTTGAAACTTCTATCACCCGTCACTGCACTCTTAATAATACTAAGATCAGGTGCGCAGAGGTGACAATGCTCAATCTTGCCATTAATGCATCTACCTATGAAGAGGGCAAAGTAATGCAAGGCAGGAAAATGAATGCTCCCCATGGTAGCATGGGTAATATCTCTAGTTTCTCCAACAGTTATACTAGAGAAAAAATCTCCAACCCAAGACTTAGGAGGATCAGTAAGACTACCCCAATCAGGTATCTTGCAAATTCTATTGAGATCCTCTAAATCCATGGTATACGATTTGTATTAGAGATCAAATAGTATGGAAGTGTCACGGCCAACTGAAAATTTAAATCTACGAACAAAAGAGGCAGTGAGAGTAGTATATTGTTCACATTTGTTGGAGATGAATTCTTCAAGCCCGACGTTGTGAACAAATGTATCAAACTCGTCTTTGAAACCTGCATCAATCATGAATTCATCAGAAGGCCATTCACATGGTTGTACCTGTGCGTTCCTCGGTTGATAAGGATCGGGCTCCCGAATCGCGAGATGGGGACCCCTCTTGCTTGAAGAAGCATAATAGTTTTTCCTGAACATCTTCATTTTCTAAAATTTTTAGTGACTCAAAAGAAAAATGAACAAGGCTCAATAAAACTCATAGAAACTACTCCTACAAGTGCCTAGAGGCCATATCATGCATCAAAACTACTTGGGACCAACTAAAATTAACATGCAACGCTCAAGAACAGGGTCACCAAGGCAGCAATAATATGCAACGAATAAGGCACTAGAGCAAAAACTAATTGGACCAATGGAGGAGTCACATACCAAGGAACAATGCGCCCAAAACAGTTTGGTGAATGGGGCTTTGCACAAGGAGATCGAAAAACGCAGCAAGAAGAGCAAGAACATGGGTTTGAGCTGTGGAATGATTTTTTCTAGAGGTAGGAGAAGGAGATGTGAGCTGGAATAAGTGGAGGGGGCCACGTGGGGCCCACAAGCTTGGCAGGCGTGGCCAGGGGGGTGCCCACGCCTCCTGGGCTTGTGGCCCACTCGTGCATCCCCGCGACTAGCTCTCTATCTCAGAATTTTTCAAAAATTCTAGAAAAAAACATACTTGATTTTCAGGGCATTTGAAGAAATTTTATTTTCGGGACACTTTTTTAAGGGATGCAAAAATCAAAAACAGGAAAAACTGAAGCTAAATTTATCATTTTTCTTCTAAACAACAGAAAACAAAAGCTCGGAACAGAAGGTTGTGACTCCTAGATTCATCCATCTCATGGTCATCAAAAGAAATCTGTCAACGAGGTTGATCAAGTCTCCTTGACAAACTTATGTCGAATCGCATAAAACCGGAGAATTTTCGAATAGTCACTAAGTTACCTCAATGGGGATGTGCATATCCCCAACAATTAAATCATACTTCATCTTGAAAGTAGGTATAGGGCATTCAAAGCTCCCAATAAGAATAGGTGAAGTTTTTTCAATAGCATTGATGCAATGTACTCGATATTGTTTCTTCGGAAAGTGCACCGTATGCTCATTACCATTGACATGGAAAATTACATTGCCTTTATTGCAATCAATAACAACCCCTGTAGTGTTTAAAAAGGGTCTTCCAAGGATGACTGCCATGACATCATCCTCGGGAATATCCAGAATAACAAAGTCCGTTAAGATAGTAACGTTAGCAACCACAACAGGCACATCTTCACAAATGCCGATAGGAAAAGCAGTTCATTTGTCGGCCATTTGCAAAGACATTTCAGTGGGTGTCAACTTATCCAATTCAAGTCTACGATAAAGAAAGAGAGGCATAACACTAACACCGGCTCCAAGGTCGCATAAAGCAGTTCTAACGTAGTTTCCTTTAATGGAGCAAGGCATAGTGGGCACTCCAGGATTACCTAGTTTCTTAGGAGTTCCACCCTTGAAGGTATAATTGGCAAGCATGGTGGAAATCTCAACCTCACATATCTTCCTTTTGTTAGTCACAATATCTTTCATGTACTTAGCATAAGGATACATTTTGAGCATATCCATCAAACGCATTTGCAGAAAGACAGGTGTAATCATTTTAACAAAGCGCTCAAAATCCTCATCATCTTTTTTCTTGGATGGTTTGGGAAGAAAGGGCATGGGTTTCTAAACCCATGGTTCCCTTTCTTTACCATGCTTCCTAGCAAGGAAGTCGTTCTTATCGTATCTCTTGTTCTTAGGTTATGGGTTATCAAGATCAACATCAGGTTCAATCTCCACATCCTTATCATTACTAGGTTGAGCATCATCATGAACACCACTATCGATATAATCACTAGGTTCATGTTCATCACCAGATTGTGTTTCGGCCTCAAAAACAGAGATATCATTTGGATTCTCACGTGTAACAGCAGCAGGTTTGCTAGCATGCAAGTTCCTATCATCTTTATTTTTCTTCCTATTACTAGGATGAATAGGTGCCTTAGTGCTAACTCCTTGAGAATCTTGTTCAATTCTCTTAGGATGACCCTCAAGATACAAAGGTTCCTGGGTCATTCTACCACCTCTAGTGATAACTCTAACAGACTTGTCATTCAGCTCATTGAGCAAGTCATTTTGAGCCTTAAGTACTTGCTCTACTTGAGTGGTGACCATAGAGGCATGTTTACTCAAAAGCTTAAGATCATTGACATTTCTATCCACACAAGCACTTATATGATCAATCATGCGAGCATTTTGCCTCAATTGTCTGCTAACGTAATCATTGAAACTTTGTTGTTTGACAACAAAGTTATCAAATTCATCTAAGCATAAGCTAGCAGGTTTATCAAAAGGAATATCACTCTCATTGAATCTACGAAGAGAATTTACCACTACTACCTGTGTCGGGTTATCCAGACCATGTATCTCTTCGCTAGGTGGTAGATTCTTGACATCTTCAGATTTAATGCCTTTCTCTTGCATAGATTTCTTAGCTTCTTGCATATCTTCAGGACTGAGGAATAGGATGCCTCTTTTCTTCGGAGTTTTCTTTGTAGGTGGTTCAAGAATAGTCCAAGCATTCACATTGCACAAGATATTATTCAATAGAATCTCAGCTTGTTCCACAGTTCGTTGCCTAAAAACACAACCAACACAACTATGTAGGTGGTCCCTAGAAGCATCGGTTAGTCCATTATAGAAGATATCAAGTATTTCATTTTTCTCAAGAGGGTGGTTAGGCAAAGCATTAAGTAGCTGGACAAGCCTCCCCCAAGCTTGTGGGAGACTCTCTTCTTCAACTTGCACAAAGTTATATATATCCTGCAAGGCAGCTTGTTTCTTATGGGCAGGAAAATATTTCTCAAAGAAGTAGTAGATCATATCATGGGGACTACGCACACAACCAGGAGCAAGAGAAGTGAACCAAGTCTTCCCATCACCCTTTAGTGAGAAAGGAAACAACTTAAGGATATAGTAGTGGCGGATCTTTTCCTCACTCGTGAATAGGGTGGCTATATCGTGCAACTTAGTAAGATGTGCTACAACCGTTTCAGATTCATAACCATGAAAAGGATCAGATTCGACCAAAGTGATTAACTCAGGATCGACAGAGAATTCATAATCCTTATCAGTCACAAAGATAGGCGAAGTAGCAAACTTAGGATCGTATTTCATTCTAGCGTTCAGAGATTTTTCTTTCCACTTGCGCAATAAATTCTCAAGATCATAGCTAGACTTACAAGCAAGAAAGTCCTCAGCTACCTCCCCCTCCATAACATAATCCTCAGGTATATCAGGCAATTCATATCTAGGAGAGCTAGTTCTAACAAGCGAAACAACAGGTTCTACTTCAATAATTTTAGCAGTTTGAGAAGTATCATCACATTCAACAACAACTCTAGCAATTTGTGCATCAAGGAATGCACCTAGTGGCAAAGCAGTATCAAGCAAAGCATCATGGATAGCAGAAGTAGCATCATCAAGCACAAGCGACACATCAGAATTTCTAGTAGGTGGTGGTGCCGCAAACTAACTCATAACTGAAGGTGAATCAAGTGCAGAGCTAGATTGCAGTTCCTTACCTGTCCTGGTAGTTGATGGCAAGACTTTAGTTTTTGGATCTCTCGGATTCCTCATAGTGATCAACAGACGTAAATCCCAAGTGACTCACAGAATAGTGCTAGGCCTCCCCAGCAACGGCGCTAGAAAATAGTCTTGATAACCCACAAGTATAGGGGATCGCAACAGTTTTCGAGGGTAGAGTATTCAACCCAAATTTGTTGATTCGACACAAGGGGAAGCAAAAGAATATTCTCGAGTATTAGCAGTTGAGTTGTCAATTCAACCACACCTGAAAGACTTAGTATCTATAGCAAAGTTTCAGTACCAAAGTAGTGTGATAGCAATGGTAGCAACGTAACAGTAACAACGGTGACATCAATAGCGGTAATAGTAGCAACAGTGACAGCAGTAGCGGCAAAGTAACAAAGCAAGGACCAGTAGGAAAAGACACGTAGGCATTGGATCGGTGATGGATAATTATGCCGGATGACATTCATCATGTGACAGTTATAACATGGGGAGATATGTAACTAGCTCCAGTTCGTCAATGTAATGTAGGCATGCATTCCGTATATAGTCATACGTGCTTATGGAAAAGAACTTGCATGCCATATATTGTCCATCCCTCCCGTGGCAGTGGGGTCCTAATGGAAACTAAGGGATATTAAGGTTCTCCTTTTAATAGAGAACCAGAACAAAGTATTAGCACAAGGTGAATACATGAACTCCTCATACTATGGTCATCTCCGAGAGTGGTACCGGCTATTGTCACTCCGGGGTTGCCGGGTCATAACACATAGTAGGTGACTACAACTTGCAAGATAGGATCAAGAACACACATATATTGATGAAAACATAATAGGTTCAGATCTCAAATCATGGCACTCGGGCCTTAGTGACAAGCATTAAGCATGGCAAAGTAGTAGCAACATCAATCTCAGAAGATAGCGGATACTAGGGTTCAATCCCCATCAAAACGAACTCGATTACATGGTAGATCTCATCCAACCCATCACCGTCCAGCAAGCCTACGATGAGATTACTCACGAACGATGAAGAGCATCATGGAATTGGCGATGAAGGTTGGTTGATGATGACGAAGGCGTCAATTCCCCCTCTCCGGAGCCCAGAACGGACTCCAGATCTGCCCTCCAGAGGAAGAACGGGTGGTGGTGGAGGCTCTGTATCGTAAAACGCGAGGAACTCTTCTCTCTGATTTTTCCCGGACGAGAGAGAATATATAGAGCTGGAATTGGAGGCGGCGGAGCCACGAGGGGCTCACAAGCCTGCCAGGCGCGGCCAGGGGGGCTTGTGGGCTCCTGGATCCACGTCTCCAGGTGATTCTTGCACCAGTATTTTTTATATATTCCAGAAAAAATCCTTGTAAATTTCCAGGTCATTCCGAGAACTTTTATTTCTGCGCAAAAACAACACCATGGCAATTCTGCTGAAAACAACGTCAGTATGGGTTAGTTCCATTCAAATCATGCAAATTAGAGTACAAAACAAGGGCAAAAGAGTTTGGAAAAGTAGATACGATGGAGACGTATCATTGACCGCTTCCTGGTTATCCGCTGTCACAGTGATCGCCATGAGTTTACCCATCTCTGCTACCAGATCCGCCATAGCCTCAGCCGGAGTCTTCCCTCATCCGCTGGCTTCATTGTTACCCACCGTGCTTGGCTGAGGCGGCGCTGCTCCCGCCATGTAGATGGCGACTAGACGGTGGGGACCTTCAACATCCTCAGAGATTGCTGCTTCGGGCAACCCCCCGAGCCGTCCTTCGTGGAGAGGGTAGATCGAATCTTTGTCGCCCATGGACGACTCGTTATCCGAATTGTCGGGGGTGATTTCCTGGATCACCGGCTCGTCCGGTAGGTCGGTTCCTTGTGTAAAACCAATGAAAGCATGGTGTTTCCTGACCTGATGGTTGGTGGGATGGGCGTACCGGGCCGTCTCGACGATGTCAGTGAAGGTGTCGGCTCAAGCACGGGAGACCCAATCTTGCTGATGAAAACGAGAATCTTGCCGAAGGGGACACTGTATCTAGATTCGATCGAATCGGCCTCATGTCCCCACCGAGAGTTGTCGATGTAGTACCTTCCGCGGCGGCTCTTCGTCATGAAGCCGACCGCGTAGCTTCCTAACCCTGGAAGGGTTCCCTTCGAGAACTCAACTCCATCATGCGCAAGCCCCACGGTGGGCACCAACTGTCGTGGTTTTGTCACGGTAGATGTCCTTGTGAAAGGACTTAGTGATGGAGCCATCGCACCTTGGTGGCGACTCAAAGAGGGTGAGCGGAAGCGAGACTCAGGTTTACCCAGGTTCGGCCCCTCCGATGGAGGTAAAAGCCTACGTCCTACTTTGTGTATATTGATGGTGGATTCGATTACAAGGAGGACGTAACTCGCCTGACTTAGCTTCCGATGATTTCTAACCTAACCTATCCGCCCTAGAGACTCGCCTTTATATACAGGTCGAGGCTACTTGGTTTACAAAGTCCTGGCCACGTTACAAATCGTGGCCTTCCATATCTCTAAGTGGTCTTGTTTTCCCAAGCCAGGAAACCTCCTCGGCGACTTATCTTCTCCCTCAGTCCTGGACCGCCATCTGGCTCATGGGCCCTGGCCGCCCTCCTTGACGAAGGCCTTCCTGCACACCTCAGACCCGAGCCAAGGCTTATCCTGACCATGTATATATGAGTCGCCGCTTTCCTGACACGGCCCAGCAGGGCGGGTCATACCGCAGGTAATATCCCCAACAACGGTTCACCATCCAAGGCAAAGAAAGACCATCCCGGCAATCCCAACCCATATTGCAGGAAGGAGGGGGGTTTGATGCGATTCTGACAATCTACACTGAGGTGCCCCTCAGATCTACTAACGAGGCAGAAAGGAGGATTGAGGCACCTAGACTGGAAGTGTCTCGGTTGGTGGCAAGCAAAGCACGTCAGGGAGGACGAGGGGTTGGGGGAAGGGTTTGAGGGACGGGATGGGAGAGGGGGTGGCGGGGGTAGGATACCATTGCCCCGGCCGAGGGCGACGGGGACAGAGGGAGTAGCAGGGGAACGGCGCTGCTTAAACTGCTGGGAGTAATTGGCAGCGTTGTTGTTACGAGTAGGATGCCGAGAGCTAGCCCCAAAGCTAGTACCATGGGCAGGAAGGCGAGGTGGCGGGGCCTGACCACAAGGGGGGGGCGGAGGGCGAGGGAGAGAGGTAGCAGAACCAGCCGCACCCCCCACCGCTGCCACCTCCCAAGTGTTCGCCACCTGCGCCGCACCACTACCAGAGCCCGTGGCCAAGGAGCTGGAACCGCCGAGGCATCGGACCCTCTCATCCCTCTGCCGCCACTCCAGGCCCACCACCCAAACCTCACGGTTGCGAGCCACCTGCTCACGATCAGCACGCGCCACCTCAAGATGAGAACGAAGAGAGGCCTCATACTCCAGATCCGCCCCCTCGGCCTGCGTCTCATCACGCCTCCGCTTGCTATCAGAGACCGCCTCGCTGGAGGAGCCCTAGACAGACGCAAACGTTCATAAGTGTAAACATATGTACAGTCCTATAACACACGCACATACACCATATTCCTATGAGAATTCTGAAAGACTGGGTCGACACGTTATCTTGAAAATGATGAAGTTGTTATAGACGCCTTCATAGTCAATGAAAATATCTATTCTTATTGAAGATATGTCATCGAAACAGCTGAAATAAATTAAGAAAACATATGAGCATTAGTGTCAGATTTGAAACTTAAACTTTGTTAGGATACCGCTGTCCTTCTAACAAATTGATTCAAACAAGTCTATTTGTTGGTGCATTCATTCTACCAGAATGCTATGAATCTTTTACGATGATTTGGCTTCAAAAACTAAGTAAATATTATCGAGGAACGTTTTCTCGAGGGTGGTCCTAGGAAAAGTCCTCAAGTATGTGTGATCATGATCAAACGAATATCAATTTTTCTATGAATTGTGATATTCTTTTGCCATGTTTTTCATCTTCGAACATGGGAAGTCCTACAAAGTTGACATGGGAATTTCAGTTGGTTTGGCATGTCACGTTTGGCGTTAGGTGAAATGGACACAATATCTGTCTGCAGACATTCATACACAACCAATAATTCAACCTTATCCATCAAACATTCACACACATTTCAAATAAAATTTGAACAACTTCATGTAAACTGGACGACTTTTGTTTAAATCAAACCAAATTCATGAAATGTTTGACATATTTCACTAAACAAAAGTGGCATGCCATTTGTTTTACAGAGAAAAACCTAGTCAAAGTCTTCCCCAACCATAGGGGCGTCCGTGTTCCACATCTTGTTTTTCCCCACGTGTGGCAAGCTCAACGGTGTGAGCTCAAGGAAGTGGAGTTGTGTGTACTAATGGAGGGACGCCTCCAACATCGCCAGCCCACATGGGATACACACGTTTTCTCACATGTCCTACTCTTCCTCACCTAAGACCACCGTGTGGACGTCATCGGTCAAGGTTAGTGTAACGACTAAGATGCGGCCCTTTCCTATTTTGGGGGCGATGCCCCAAAAGGGAAAGAAGCACATCTAAGCGTTTCGCAAGCAAGATAATCATAGCAATTTCATAAACAAAGATTGACAAATAGGGCATACATTTGCCATCTCACATACTATAATATCAGAGTTACATCCACACAATTATTCAGACAAGATAGTTCCGCTACGGGCTACATGAAACAAGGAAAATACTATAATATCCCGCATGCTCGCCCACGATCACGACCACGGCCTCAGTCCTCCGGATAGTTCACCTACAGGCGGTCGTTCTCCTCATCGTACTACCACGCCAGCTGCGTGCCATCTGGATCTCCTGCGTTAGGCGTACATGTACCTGTTGGGGTGTTGTAGTAAACTGTGAGCCACGGGGACTCAGCAATCGGATGACCTTGGTACTGAATCTAGTCATGTTATTAGGTGAGGAAGGTTCAGTGTTTAGGTTGCAGCATCCTAAGCATTTATGGTGGCTAACTTACGGAGATCAGAGTTATGATAAGGTGGTCTACGCGAGCGGTCGAAGACTAGGTTATCACTAAGTGATCCTAAACACCTAGTTACGTCAATCATAACCCCACCATGTTCTCGATCGAAGAGAGGTCTTCGAATGAGACAGTCACGGTTACGCACTCAGTTGGCAGTTTTATTAAAGTTAGTTCAAGTTATCTATAACTAGATGTTAACAAATTATCCATGTTGCCACATAACCGCGGGCACGGCTTTCCGAAATAATAAACCCTGCAGGGGTGCTCCAACTAGTCCATCACAAACGTTCATGGGCTGCGAAGTAATCCTCTATCACGAATCTCATGATCTCGTCGGATTCTTTAGAGGAAAACCTCAACTTTGAGGAGACCCAAAGTTTCACCGGGGTTCCTATCCGCAAGATATATCGCTAAGGTAAGGCAAATCGAGAAGGACCTCCCATTGTGTCGACGACCCCGATAAGAGTCCATATCTCAGTCTCAGGACACGACGGATGAGCTACGCGCACGATGGCCTGATAGAAATCACTCAAGTTGCCATGAGTTGGCCCCGCAGAGTGCTCTGGTTTGGACCAACACTCATGAGGAGCACTGGCCCGGGTTGTTGATTAAATCCTCGGGGTAGCTATTCCCTAAGAAAATTATTATTAGGTGATTAGAAAATTAAAAACCAATGTTGGGTCCTGCCGGACAAGTCTTAACACTACACGATTTATGAAGGGGGTCCCCATAACAACCCCGAACGTGTTAGGAGCGATCAGTTATGGAATCAAACACCGGTAGCCGAAACTAAGGCGGCAATAACGGAACAATCACCCAACAAAAGGCTAGGCCTTCCGTCATTTACCAAGTATATAGGTGCATTAATTAAATGGCAGTTTAATCACAATGATATCAAAATTACTCATGTTAACACATGAGGCAGCTGGCACCTGCAACTAGCAAAGCTAACATTAGAAGCTGAGCAAGCCTACTTAGCCAAACAACATTAGCTAGGAGGGGAAGGTGTTTGGGTTTCTTGGCAATGACATGTGGCATTTTTATCAAGTGGTAGGCAGCGAGCATATATCGAAGGAAACGTGATTCTAAGCATAACAAAGCTAGATACGGTATCAAGGTCACGGTCATCTTGCTGTGATGTCTTCAGCTTGGAACTACTCTTGATCGTCCTGCACGTACTCTCCAGAATCCACGTACTCGCTCTCCGGCCTTGGTGCTACCCAAGATAAAAATAACAACCAATGACAACCAACACAACATGATGCAACAAACAATATGACACATGAGATGAGAATGAAGCATGCATCACTATTCTAGTCACTTGCATATGCATAAGATGAGAAGATAAACTTCTGGACAAAACTTCACACTAAGCTATCTTGACATGCATGAAGATGGCATGAACAGGTGCATCACGATAAAATGATGCAAAAACATATAAAGAACGTTGAGAATGGAGCTACGGATCAACCGGAAACTACAACACAAGATATAGAGTCCTATAGTTGAAATCCACCACAAGCACACTCCAATGGCACTCTTCTGGTATTCCCAGGTTGCCACATGATCAAACAAACAAATATAAGTGGGGTGGTGCAAAGAAACTCACCACACCACCAACTATACTCACACAAGCTTCAAAACAACTAAAACATGCAATCTGTCCTAAACAACATCATAGCAGTTGGTCTACAACATTCAAAGTACCTCCAGCCACCCAAATGAGCCAAACAAGATATGTGGCAAAAGCCATTCAGAATCTCTACATGCCTGAGCAAGAAGCTACTGCAAAGGCATCACACCTGAGAAGATCTATGGCCACAAACTTGGACAAAAATAATAGATTTCTGGGACTTAGTGAAAATCTCAGATTTTCACCAGCTACTTATGCTCTGAAGCATTTTGACAGCCTCCAAAATGATATCTACAGGAAGTGAAAATGCATGAAATTTAACAGAGATCTAGATAAACCCAAAAGCTCAGAAACCTTAGTTAGTTGCAGGGGTTGATTCCCAACACATGAGCTTGTGCAACCACATCAGCTAGGGAAGAAAATAACAGCAGTTTCTCAGACTTAGTGAAAATCACATATTTTCACAAAGGTGACAATTTCAGCCATATGTCAACTTTGACAAGGCACAACTAGCACATACAAACTCCTATGTATAAAACAAAGAATCCATGTTGTAGAGGGGTTCACCCACTACTGCCACATCAAGGATTCATCCTCATAGGTCCAACACACCACATGGAACCAAGCTCTAAACATAGCATTAAGACAGAAAAATGACAGTTTATGAAGTTGCTCTAAAGTCAAATATGATTCCACCAATGGATTCCTGGGATGATTTTACCCCAAATCCATATATAATACATGGGTACTTGCATGGAAAAAGTAGGCACAAAGCTAGCTCGAAAAACTACATATAAATCAACATAAGCATATGAGGGCGTTATATCATGTGGGTCAAGCATGCATGGCATTCCTATATCTACCTATGAACACACACAAGGTGCTCTCATCATCACAATCAACATATGGGAAAGCATGAGGGGTTAGCCCTCATGCACAAGTGCATAGGTGCACCCATGCCCATACACACACATGCATGACCACACACCCAAATATATACTCACACACACACCACCACCAAGGGGTGCATCAAGAGGGGCTGCTCTCTTGCACATATGCATGTTCAACCATATGCACACACACACCCTCACACATGTATGCACCTCTTCCCAAGTACACACACACAAGCTACACACACTAGTGCATGCACAAGCACATGCAACACACACATACACACATATATCCATGAGGTTGTGCAACTTGCATAAGTATGTGGGGGGGGGGGGGGAGGTAACCCACACACACATACACACATGCACAAACTAGTGCATGTGCCCTCACACACACAACTAGAAGTGCACTCTTACAAAGGTGCACACACACATACACATGTATGCACCCACCTACACATGCTTCAACTACACACACACCAACAAGAACTTGCCCACACATGCACACATGCATGTTTACACACACACATACACACACTAGCTAAAAGGGGGGCACTAGCTTGCTGCCCAAGCAATGCACAAAGCAAACATAACTCAAAACAGCAAATGGGAAAACAAAAATAAAAGGGGGGGGTGCTTGGATCGAACCCAAGACCTCCTGACATGCAGCTACACTGCACAACCACAGGGCTAGCACTACTACTTCGACAGAGAAGGGGATCACAAGCAGGCTAAGCTGCTTCTGTCAAGCTACTGCCCACAAATCACAAAACAATAAAAAGGGGGTGCTTGTGGGACTCGAACCCACGACCACCTCTGCGCCAAAACACACTACTACCACTCTGCTAGTCGAACGTTGCTTAACAGAGAGGGGGACGTAGCCCTCTTAGGTATCCCCCTCTGCTATTGCTACCAATCGATGGCGGCCGGAACAGGGGAAGGTTTTCAGCGATGCTATAGCTCAAATTGGGCAGCGGGCTCTCGCTGGGAGGAAGAGGGGATCACCAGGGACTCATTCCCATGCCAATCGTAGCAGGAGGAGGCCCGCTACAGCGGCGCACCAGTGCGCAGCATCACGACGGCGACGGTGACAGACACGTCGATGCTACGGCCCTGGTACTCTAGGCGCGAGGAGGAGAGGAAGGAGATGACGAGCTGCTCACCCTGGAGTGCTCGGGGATGACCTGCTACGACGTAGAGCAAGAAGAGGAAGCAGAGGCGCGACTCGATGGCGTTCTGCTCTGGCCCGATGGAGTCGCCGTGGAGGGAGCTCCAGAGAGGGGGATCTACCCCTCTAGTGACGGGAACGTGACGGCGGGAGGTACCCCATGCTCGCGGACGCCTCGGATGCCGCAGGGAGAGGCTGCCAACGATGAGAGGGACGCGGATCGACGACGGCGACACCCTGAAACTCACTGACACCGGATCTTACCTGACGGGCGAGAGAGGGAGGGAGATGGGAAGAGAGGTGGTGGCGGCTAGGAGGAACCCAAGAGGCTCCAGACGTCGAGGTGGGGATTAAATAGGCGGATGGGACGGCGTCGACGTCTGTGAGACGATGGCGCGCTCGACCTCTCTCTCTCTAAACTTGACTAAAAGCGGAGAGAGGAAGGATACAGCGTCAGAAAGAAGAGGGATGGGGGAAGTTGGGCTACCGCGCGAGGGAAAGAGAGAGATGGGCCTGCTGGAGGGAGAAGGCCCTCTGCTGGCGCCAGAGAAAGAAAGGAAGGAAAAAAACCTTTGGGTTTTTCCATTTAAACCAAACACAACAAGAAATAAACTCCTAGGGAAATCTAGGTTTGCAAAAAATAAAAATAAAATGTCCCTCGTCATAAGGGAATTATGACCCAATTAAATAAAATAGCAAAATGATTTTTGGAGCACTAAAATATTTACACAACATAATTATCTTAATCTGTTTTGTGAATATAACCCCTCTTAGCAAAGTTTGAAAAACCCCTAGACATAGCACGACATCCACAAGAAAAAGCTCTAAATGATCTACATTTTAAAATCAGGGTTAGAGAAAGTAAATATTGAGCTTAAGAAAATAAAGGAGGGTTTTGTTGAAACCTAGTTTTTGGAAGAATAAGCAAAGTTGAAACCCAAGATTTGCACACCATTTCACACACCACATGCACTCATCACACCACACATATGGATCAACACAACAACAACACAAGAATGGCATGAATGCTATGGATGGCATGATGCAAAGGGGAAGACATGAAATAAGCCACATGAAATGATAACTCTCATAGCATGACATCATGGTCCAACATGGGAGGTTCCAAATATGGCAGGGTTACACTTGGGGCATTACAGTTAGGTCATGCTCGACGTGGATGTGCCTACTTCATGGTCGTTGCGGCACGGCGTAAATCACACGTGCATCACAAATGACGCTGAGTTGCCGACGTAGGCCGCCATGTTCGCATCCGCGAACTCCTGCCCCACCTTTGCGCCCACATCCGTCCACACACTTTGTTGGCACCCCGATCCTAAGCCATAGGAATCCAGCCTGTAACACATCGCATCTCTTTGCGGTCTCACGAACGGTTAACCCCACGGCTGCCACCTTACCTTATCCGTGACCGCTTGCGCCTTTGACTCACGTATGCATTTGCGTCGCTAGTATTCCAATGTCAAAGAACCAGGGTCGACATAACTAGTCATAAACTCAAGTGGCTCATGTGTATAGAGACAGACATACATACCCAGCAAAGCAGGTATCCGCCATGAGCGACTGTAGACGAGTCGTAGCAAGCTACAAGGACTCCATTACACCACGTGACATTTCCCCGTGGGGACAGGCACAACAGCCAAGAAGGATACATGCCGGTCAGCCAATGTGTCCCGAGCAGTAGCGAACTACCAAGGCTTGTTGGAAGCACAAAGGGGCATTTCTCTGTATAGAGAGCTACTAAGGGCATACGACTAGGTGTCGAATCCCATACATATCACACTGCATCACACGTACGCATAACATACTCGATATGCATAGATACAACAATGGCATTACAACATAATCATACAACATCACAACATTTATTTAAAAGACTCGGAAGAGTCTTGCATAATATGTTCATACATGTAGGGGTCACATGACCCGACACTCAAGTCATACAAGCAGAGTCATACAAACCAAACGGAAGCATTAAAGTTGTCTGAGTACACATAATTGAAAGGAAAAGGCATAAAGCCTGACTATCTACATATCCCTTCTGAAAGGGTCCAGGTCGTAGCTGGAACACCAGCTACTCGTCGTCATCGAGGTCTAGATAGAACCCACCGGTTGGCTCGTGGGTATCCTCTCCAACATTTATTAGGCAAACATGAGTACAAAAGTACTCAGCAAGACTTTAGAACAGATATATCTACTCATGCACATGTATCAATAAAGGGGGTTGTGGGGTTACATGTAGCAAGCCAGCTTTGACTCTTGGCTAGACAATGCTACAATTTTAAATAGTTTAAAACAAATTTGATAAGTCGTACACGAGTCCACTACCAGCACAACAATACACTATCATGGATTCCTTTCCGTCTCCCTACGGAAATGCCATACATGATACTCTCGCTTATCTTGATATTTTTATGAGTAGCCATTAAAGTTATCTATAAACAACATATGTCTCCTAGTAGTCCATATCTGCGGATGCGGCTATTCGAATAGATCATAACCCTGCAGGGGTGTGCTTCTTCACACACGCTCTCGCCACTTATCACCATGTGCACATCATTCACATCGGCAACCTTCAAGCGGAAGCCCAGCGAGGGAGTCGGCCACGACCGTTAACCGTGCTAATACCTAGTCCAGGTTTATTACCATGTATGCTAGGTTGCAAGGTTTCGCTATTTACTGTGACAATGACATGTCATGCAAAGGAATAGGTTCAGCTACCAAAGTAAAGCATTTGAAATATTTTGTCCTAATGCAATAAGTGGGAGCGGGAGCAAGAATATGGGATTATATCGGGATGATCAAAATGGTGCTTGCCTTGTTGCTCAGCACAAGGATTAAATCCGTCAGTCGGATATTCAGACGTATCCGGAGGGGCAGAGCGTACCGAAATAATAACGACAATAAATAACATTCATATGCAACAATATGATGCATGATCAAGGCATGAAATGAAATGTAGCATGAGCTAGTGTGGCTATCAAAACCTTGGTATGAATCTGATTTGAATTCAAATTCAAATACTATTTAAAATGGGACATTTATTAAATTCCTTTAATTGATTTGACATGATCGTGTTTCATAACTTTGTTTGTCATGCATAAAAATAGCTCCATTGTGGTCATTGAATCTTTCTGATCAATTTACATATTTTATTTGTCAAATTTGGAGTTATATTTAATTTTCCATGAATTTCCAAAGTTTGGTACTTATTCTGAATTGTCTTAATACAGAAATAGTATTACTGCATCAGCATGACATCAACAGGTCAATCTAGTCGTTGAAAGTCAAACGTGACCAGTGGGACCCACTGGTGAGTGACTCTGGTTAGAATTTAGTTAAGTTTTAAATTAACTAGCTAATTAGTAGTGGCTGGCCCACATGTCAGTGTGTGATTAACAAATAATAAATTAATTATTTTTGTTTAGGTTAATCCTAATTAACCAAGGGTTGGCCCCACCTGTCATAGGCTCACGGGGATTGAACCCGCTGGCGGTGAGGTCGAACTTACCGACGACGAGCCTCCAGTCAAACCAGAAACGGCGTAGGGTATCGGAAATGCACCTCCGGCGACCAATCGAGCGGCGGAGGGCACTGGGAGAACGACCACTCGATGGCGCGCATGATGGAGAAAGCCCCAGGGGCTGGGGTGGCCGGAATTGACGCCGGCCGAAGCTCGGGCCTCGTCGAGGTCATTGCTAACGAGCTTGAAACTTGCTGGGTTGGGCTCCTACGGCACCTACTCGTCGAGTTGAGGCCGAGTGTGGCCTCAGAATGACCAACCGATCACCGGAGCGTCACAGGCGACGAGCTCCCGCGGCTGATCTCGTCGGGCTCCGGTGGAATCGGAGGCTAGAGCATGGGATCGAGGGGAAATGAGGGGAAATGATCCCTGAGATCACAAGGGATGAAGAGTCATCGAGAGTGGGCTCAGGGATGGCCTGGAGAAGCAGAACGACGTCAGCGATCAACGGCGGCCTGAGGAAGAAGACGATGGCGATATGACATCTTAGGGGCTCGCGGCGTCATGCGGCTTGCTGGGGAGCTTCAGTAGGTCACGACGGTTCATCTACGCGGCTCTGATGAGAGAAAGGGTGGATGGAGCGGCTTGTGGACGTTGAACTCAAGCTTCGGCCATGGCGGGCAGAGAGGGAGAATGGGAGAGAGACCGAATGAGGAGGAGGAGAGGATGGGAATGGGGTGCAGGGGAGCATATCAGGCTCGCCAGCACATCGCAGAGGACAGGCAGGCACCCAGGTGCGTGCCGTCGCCGGAGAGAGCGGCGGCCAACTCCTGCTGCTCGCTGGCAAAGTGGAAGACGACAGGGAGGAGGTGTGTGGGTTGGGCCTCAGCGTTAGATATATATTTTCTATTTTCTTTCTTTATTCATTTCTATTTGTAATTCCAGCATTTACTTTTATTTGTTTTTGGCTCCAAACTATTCCCTAAATTGTTGAATATATTTGTGGGGCCTATTTGGATTATTACCAAGCTCCACAAAATGTTTCAACATTTTATAACATCCTGAAATATTTATAACTAACTGTTTGGGTATTTATCAGTTGCTTTTGTGGATTAATTAAAATGCCAAATGTGTTTTAAAAATAACATCCACCCCTGTAATATTGTTTCCAATATTTAACAGAAAGATGAACATTTTTTAAGACCATTTTGGCTTCATTGAATTTTCACATTATTTGAATTGGGTTGAATAAGTGAGATGCTAGGGTTTTCTTCAATCCCCATTTCAATTTTAATGCACATATAAAACATGAGGCACAATCTTGCTAAACACCAATAGGAAATCTAGGGATGTGACACACTTACCAAATAAGACATTTTTGGTTTGTTCCCGACCCACCCAAAGGAAATGTTAGGATTCTTTTCAATAAAATCCTATGGAGTCATGGGTTCTATCATTCCCACTGATTCTCCTTGAATGGTTAGTGTCAAGGGAACGGTCCTGCCAATAGTACTAGGGATACGAATGAGGGGCGGATCCTAGCTATGGCACAGGTGTAACACTTGTATTTTCCAAGTTCGGACCCCTCTCGGAGGAGGTAAGGACCCAAAGTCTCATGCCCAGAAGCTTGTGTTTTCTGTGGTGTGTGTGATTACAACAGGGTGCTTAACCTTGCCATGGAGCTTGAGGGCGGCTTATATAGAGTGTGCCTCGACCCTGCCGAGTGCCATTACAAGGCATTAAATGAGAGTAATTGTCAGCGTTACTAGAAACCGTAGCACTAACTAGGACCGTTGCCGGTAACGTTGGCCTTGACTGCACTTCATGTATGGTTTTAATTCCCTTAGCAACTGAAGCTACCACATCATCCACGCTTGCCCTTATCCAAGTGTCGGTGCATGTACGACTGACTGGAAGACGACCGAGTGACTCCATGAGTTCGAGTGAAACCTCAGTTGAATCGGTAGTCCTGGGAGTTTAATGGCCGTGTGGGGCCCCAGGTGGGCCTTGGATGCCTGATCCATGACCCTACCCCTAGAAGGTGACCCCCATCAGTAGCCATGGAATCGACTCAGGTTTAATTGGCCGAGTGAAGGACACTTCGCGGTGTCTCCGGCGTTTTGGAGGCATCGAGAAAGTAGCTCGGGGCTTTCTCACTTGGTTCCAAAATGAAGTCACAACGACTTCACGATTGGAAATTTCCGAATGATCGGATTAGCTTGGAAATTATGCACCATCTGATAGCATTCGATCATCCCTCGGGAGAGACATCCTAATGACTCGGGTATACATGAGCTAAGGACTCAGAGTGATCGGGCAACAACTAGGACTCGTCCTTCTCGCATCCACAGGAACACTTTTGATCATGTATGTGTACGTCGGTGTGATCTGCGTCCCGAGGGGGTATTTGGCGGACTGAAAATACATTGCTTTTGGTAAGTGGACGCGGGGTCCACTCGAGCCAAAGCACCGCGAAATTATCGCAGATTTGAAACAAGGGCAACACGCGTGCGCGCGGAAGCGGTGACATCACGGTTAGTGGAAAGTGGCGTGTTGCCTCGATTACCGTGCCGAGATTTTCGCCATGTGCCTGAGGGTGATCTTTGCAAGATCCTGTGGATCTGCCTCCGTTTTCTGAATGACGATTGCGGATATGCCTGTTGGGGCTATAAGAAGAGTGTGCGAAGAGAGAGAGAGAGAGGGGGGAGGGAGAGGGAGAGGGAGAGAGAGATAAATAGATAGATAGATAGATAGATAGATAGATAGATAGATAGATAGAGAGAGAGGGGGAGGTAGAGGAAGAGAGAGGGAGAGAGAGGCTGGGAGAGGGAGGGAGAGGGAGAGAGAGGGAGGTACAGAGAGGGTGAGAGAGAGAGTGAGAGAGAGGGAGAGGGAGGGAGAGAGAGAGATTCCTAGATCTAATTTTTCTTCCTTCTCCCCCCTTCACCATTCCGCCCACTTACTCCACCGCTCTTCCTCTCTCCACCTCTCACTCTAGTCAAGCCTGACCGTGAAAAGATGATGAGAAGCACGACTACGAAGGAGGAGAGTTGTAACACCCCCAGTGTTATGCTACAGTGATACCCTGTTAATGGTGCCATGTCATCCCAAATAATTTTTTTGCTAAACTTCAATTTGATCCAAACGCAATTCAAATTCAAATTTAAAATAGAGTCAAAATAATATTTCTCTAACCTCTCTACAAGGGAGGAGGCACCCACATGTGTGCGGTGTTCATCCACGTCGTCCTGGCTGCTTTTGTCGTCGTGTCGACCATCCAATGAGCCACCAAGGTAGATAAGTGCCCCCCAACGTGATGGGCAAACCCTAACCCTCACTTTTCACCTTACTACTGGGTATATGATGAGGTGTGTTGCTGGTGGATACCCGCGTGGATGTGACGAGGCGTGGTCGGGCATTCTTGTCCTTTGCCACACATCGTCGAGACAGGGCGATGGGACCACATATCGTGGATTGCTGATCGTCACTATAGTGTTAATTCAAATACTAATCGGATTTGGGTATTTTGATCTGAGTTGGTCAATGACCTCTTTCACGCCAACCTTCACGTGGGAGAAGGTATGGGTACCGAGCATCGTTGTATCTGTTGGAAATATGCCCTAGAGGCAATAATAAATTGGTTATTATTATATTTCCTTGTTCATTATAATCATTTATTATCCATGCTAGAATTGTATTGATTGGAAACTCAAATACATGTGTGTATACATAGATAACAGACTGTCCCTAGTGAGCCTCTAGTTGACTAGCTCGTTGTTCAAAGATGGTCAAGGTTTCCTAGCCATAGGCAAGTGTTGTCACTTGATAACGGGATCACATCATTAGGAGAATGATGTGATGGACAAGACCCAAACTATAAACGCAACATATGATTGTGTCAGTTTATTGCTACTATTTTCTGCATGTCAATGTATCTGTTCCTATGACCATGAGATCATGCAACTCCCGCACATCGGAGGAATACCTTGTGGGTTATTAAACGTCGTAACGTTACTGGGTCACTATAAAGTTGCTCTACAGGTATCTCCAAAGGTGTCTGTTGGATTGGCATGGATCAAGACTGGGATTTTTCACTCCGTGTGACGGAGAGGTATGTCGGGGACCACTCGGTAATACAACATCACAACAAGCCTTGCAAGCAAGGTGACTAAGGAGTTAGTTTCGAGATCTTCTATTACGGAACGAGTAAACATACTTGCCGGTAATGAGATTGAACTAGGTATGGAGATACCGACGATGGAATCTCAAGCAAGTAATAGACCGAAGGACAAAGGGAACAACATACATGATTAACTGAATCCTTGACATAGAGGTTCAACCGATAGAGATCTTCGTAGAATATGTGGGAGCTAATATGGACATCCCGGTCCCGCTATTGTTTATTGACCAGAGAGTGTCTCAGGTCATGTCTGCATACTTCTCGGACCCGCAGGGTCTGCACACTTAAGGTTCGGTGACGTTTCGGTATAGTTGAGTTATATGTGTTGGTGACTGAAGTTTTGTTCGGAGTCCCGGATGAGATCTCGGACGTCATGAGGAGTTCCGAAATGGTCCAAAAACAAAGATTGATATATAGGAAGTTGCTATTTGGATTTTGGAAGGTTTTCGGGCATTGCCGGGAGTGTACCGGGAGTAATGAATGGGTTCCGGGGGCCCACTCGGTGGGCCCACCACGCCCCAAGGGGTCCACATGGGTTTATTGGATGCGCAATAAGGCTTAATGGGCCGGCAAGTCATCCAAGGAAAGCCCATGAGGAAAAAGGTGGAAAATCTAAAAGACGTGGGCAATTTAGGAAGGAATCCTAATCCAAGTGGGATTGGAGAAGGACTCCTCCCTCCTACACTTCGGCCGACCCAAGGGAGCCTCCCTTGTGGCGCAAGGCTGCCTCCTCCCTCCTCATATATATACTAGAGGTTTAGGGCTTTTTGACACACTCAAATTTTCCATGTGCAACACTAAACCTCTACTTCATAGTTCTTCCTCTAGATCGGATTTCTACGGAGCTTAGGCGAAGACCTGCAGGAATAAGATCACCACCACCACCGGCACGCCGTCACACTGTCGGGGAACTCATCTAAATCCCCGTCTCTCTTGCTGGATCAAGAAGGCGGAGATTGTCATCGAGATGTACGTGTGCGGAACGCGGAGGTGCCGTCCGTTCGGCACTTGATCGGGACGGATCGTGGGACGGATCATGAGGCAGTTCGTGGGACGAATCGTGGGACGCTTCGTGAGACGAATCATGAAGACGTACCACTACATCAACCGTATTTATTAACGCTTCTGCTTAGGAATCTACAAGGGTATGTAGATTCACATTCCCCTCCCGTAGATGATCATCACGATGGATTGGTATTGCGTCTCCGTAGGAATTTTTTTGTTTCCCATGCTACGTTCCCCAACAGTATCAACCGAAGCTCTTCAGAAGTCACCAATGGAGCAGCACATGCTCGATTGGTCCATGTAAGCATTGATATTGTATTAGAGGTGCGTAGACTGACATCGTCCACCCATGCAACGTACCAGAGCGCAAAGGGCAATTGGCCCAAGACCCATGCACTTAGGAGGTAGACTGGCAGGTTGGCGTCTCTGTTGAGCCTAGGTAGGGCTGCGACGTGTTGATCTTTCGAGGCCGGGCATGAACTAGGAAAGTGTGTTCATCCAGAGTTGGTCAAGCGTGTTGGAAAATGTGGTGCACCCTTGTGGGGATGGAATTATCTATTCATATAGCCATGTCCACGGTAACAAGACGACTTGGAAGTGTATCCCGATCTAATACAACAAGAATTGTGATTAACTGAAATGTTTGGCTCCGAGATTGCTTCCTTGCAAGGAGTCGAGGAAGAATCTCTTGGCGTGACTTAATTAAATTTGCTGCAACAATATGACTACATAATTGTGTTATTGCTCTACACTCTTCTAATGTTGCAAGACACTGAAGATGCTATTCTTCAATAGGACAAGTCCCTTCTCTCTATTCTCGCATTGCTGCAATCAGTCCAGATATAGCCCCCATTGCTTTGATAGTTGTGCATACTTAGCATAGTTGTGATGTGAGTCTTGCGAGTACTTTGGATGAGTGCTCACCGTTGCTTTGCTCCCCCTTTTTCTCTTGATAGGATTGGTGCAACCAGATGATGGAGCCTAGGAGATGGCGTATCCCGCCGTCGAGGACTACTACCCCAATAGTGCGTACTACTATGTGGAGGCCACAAACGACCAGGAGTAGTTTAGTGGTTCCCAGGCAAGAGGCCTCGCCTCTTTCTATCTATGTATCTTTTGTGCTAGCCTTCTCTAAGGAAAAACTCGTTTCTTATGTATGTACTCAGATATTATTGCTTTCGCTGACTCGTGTGTTCCCGAGCTTATGTATTCGAGCCCTTGAGGCCTCTCGCTTGTAATATGAAGCTTGTATGACTTTTATTTATATCTAGAGTTGTGTTGTGATATCTTCATGCGAGTCCCTAATCTTGGTCGTACGCATTTGCATGTCCGATTAGCGTGCAATTAAGTTGGGAGTGTCATAAGTTGGCATCGGAGCCGACTACCTGTAGGTAGCCCCCTTTCCAACTCCTTGGCCGAAGTTGAGTCTAGTCTTTGAAAAACTTTTACTAACATTGTTGTCTAGCTTAACGGCCCACATCTCAATCTGGTGGTATAAGGATCTTTTACTCCTCTTCTATACTCTAGGTCCTGATCTCTCTTGTCTTCCGGGTTAAGGATTTTACTAACTCTAACTCTAGGTTCTCGTAACTACTTCCTCCCGGAGAGCCCCTCATTTTAGACGATGGCTTCATTCATCCGAAGACCCCGAAGATATTCTCTGAAGTTCTCCCTAGAAATTATGCCCATCACTTTTGCGATCCCCTTCCTCCATCAACCCCTATGGATGACTACATAGAAATGCCGATCATACTTTGTTTCCAGTTGCTCTTGCTATTACAAGGTACATAAAATTATTTTACGGGGATTCGTTCGTCCTCAGTTGTCATGGGTTTCTCAAAATCCTTCGAATTGCTATTCGATCTTCCGAAATCATCAGTAGCCTATTACACTCGACCTTTCTCACTTGCTTGCATTATGGTTAATTCCACATGTCTGGAAACATTCATTAAATCCTTTGTGGTTGCCCTTTGATCTTATTGATTCTACCTATGTGTGAATGCACACAATCATCAGTTGAACCCCATTGACTATTCGTCCGACTCATATATCTTTCCAAACTGGAGCTGGTTCTCGGCAAATCAGCCTCGATTGATTGTCCATCTAATTCCAATCAGCTTATTCATCCTTGATGAGAGCATCTGATTCTGATACACCAACTTGGAAATTATAATTCCTTTGGTATTTAAGTGTCAATATTTTTTAGATGTTCTATAATCTAATGCCTTGCATTCTATCTTCCTTTGACTGAGTACCAATACTCACATCAGGTCCCTTGTGGACCGCGAGACCCATTGTTGGATTATTATCCAATGGCAACCTTCACATACAAAATTATTGTGATGTTGTTCCCTTGATACATGATACTATTGGTAAATCGTGTCTTCTCCCTCATATAAGTTATATCCTATGCTTTTGTTAGCTATGCTCTTCAAGCATGTGTGAATTACTATTGAAGTTTGTGGTATATGTTCATAATATGTCCCTATGGGTTGAACCTATGTCTTCCCTAATCCATGTGATCCCGAGAGTTTTCACGAGCCTTACTCTTCTGGTGTTTTGCCAGATAAATTTTCAAAATTACAACTTCATCAAAGGCAAGGAGTAAATTGAAGGTGATGCATTGATGAAGTGGGAGTCGACCTTGAACTCTATGTCCATGCCCATGGAAACAATGTGGATCTTATCATGGAAGCTTCTCGTAACAATACAATTCACTTGGTATAATTTGATCTGGTATCTGTGATCTTCTCCTTTGCAATCATGGTTCCAACCATGTAGTTATACTTTGGTTTCATTCTAAGACAAGTTAAATTGCTTGTCTCCCACATATCAATACACTAGTCTAACCTATATTCTGATCTACCTCTGAGTATTATCCCTGCTATCTCGGAATATCACAGATCTATATAACTTCTTATGAGCTCCTCATCAGCTATGTTTTTCTCAAATTCCAATTTCCTCGTGTTCTGAGTTGTTGGACATTCAAGAAACCGATAACTGAATCAAGTACACATTGCAATTCAACAACTCTTAGTAATCTTATTTTCTTACAAGTTTGTACTCGATCATGTCATTCCAAGTTGTTAGACTACATCATCATCGTCATGCTATAGCTTGACCATGCCATCTTTGCCCTTCATCCCCGGAACACATTTCCAACTATGTGTTAAGATTACATCAAGCTTTCAACATCATGTTGGTTGTCTTGAAAGACAATTTCAATCCCGAGCTAGTAATCTTGTATGTGGTTCCGACAAACTTTTGCTTCACCATTTCCTTTGCTTGATGTTGTTGCCGAACGATTACATCGTCATGGGACTTCTCGACAAATGTGTTGTGATTATCGTCGGCATTCTTAGCTCTTCCAGGATATCAATCAAATTCATGATGAGAAATACCATCCTAGCCCATCGATGATTTATATTATCATCAACAACTTATTTCCTTCCATCCAACACAAACTTGTTCATGTTTTGTGTTGTCCCTTGAGTCCTTGCTATTCAGCTTCTGTTATCTTCTACCTTGGAGTATTACCATCTTTATGTCAAGAGTGTTGTGAGAATTGATGTACCTCTAAAGGATTCTTGATATAGTGATACTTCTCGCCATCACCATTTATTTCTTGGTCCCCGTGTTGTTTCTAATCGGAATACCAACAAGTGATCTCTTGTGTGTGATTCCAATACTTCTGGCAACCCGATTGTTCTGAAGTTAATGACTAATAGTTTCATTCTTAATTTGTTGGTTGTTGACTCACATTTTTAGCATTGGTTGTGCTACTTAGTTCATATCCCCGAGTGCACCCTTCAATCAATATTTAATTGTTCCTGTTTCCTTGAGCATATGTCATTATACCATTTGATCTGACAAATACTATCTCCTTGTTTCCATAATTTTGAAAATTCATCCCTATCGATATCTCGAGGGATTATTGCTGAGCCCATCAACCACACCCTCAACTTCTCCATGTTTCATGTTGAAGCTTTTGAAAGCATTATCTTTGTGCCTAGCTCATGAAGGGTATGTTTGATGGAAGGAGTGTTTCCCCAAAGTTCACATGCATTCTTGACACAGAGAATATAAGAAATTTTTGTTACACTTCCTCTAGGATCATCCCAAATCATTCACGCGTGTGCGAAGTGTTATATGTTTTGAAGATTTGTTATCCTCACTTCATATAACTTTCTTAGCACTCCAATCCACTGACTGTTTGATCAAGGAAAAGAAGTTCCTTCATAAGAGATAGTGCAGACTTGCACAAGTACTTTGGTATCCATGATGATGGTTCCCAAATCAGAACTTGGTTGCATTTCATTGTAGGAATTCCATGTGGGCATGAATGTATTTGACATTATGTTCATGTGTCTTACAATCCAACTCATGATTCAATACTTGCTTCCGTAGTTCATATCCTGAGAATCTTGCATCATCATCTCGTCATTTTTTTGCCCCCTTTTATTCTCACGCCTCCTAAGTCTGAGGTATCCTAATACCAATTAGATCTGAATCTCGGGCACATATGATGGTTGGAACATTTCCCAATAATTATAACTTTGGCCTTTATGTAACTTGGTATGGTGATGTCTAGTCTAGCACACCTGGCGAAGGACCTATTGTTATATTATCTTCCATATGTAAGGTTAACCATTCTCCCCTAAGGAAATTGTAGGACTTATTTTATAAGTTGTTCCTGATGGGTCCTTTGTTTACCCAAAGTCGGACCTTTATATGATGGCCATGTCGATGCTACCTCGAAGCACGGATGTGGTACTTCAAATTTCAACAGGAACATTGGAAGCTCAATGCTAAATTGTTCTTGATCAATTATCCAAACAATGTTGTAAGCGTAAGCATCATGATTCTCCTTGCCATGTTACCTAGAAGATTATCTACTTGCTATCCTTTCATGGACATCATGCTCTGCTTGCCCTTGGAAAGGTTATACTCCTGAGAATTGTGTTTAAACACATTTTCCGTTACATTCGTGTGTTTAACCTTTTCTTGTAATCTAACTGATCTGAGAGGTGGTAATTCCCTACTTAGGTAAAAACCTTGGTGTACAAATCTATCAGTAAGACCCTGCTATTACTGTGGATAGCATTCCGATAACCACCAGTGGACAAGAACTTTTCCTATTGCTCCGCCTCGTTCCTACGAGCAGGAAAATGGTTCTATTCATCCCCCTCCCTTGGTACCGGCGTTGTCGCCAACATAACTAACATGCCATCCTCTGACATGTCTTGCTACCAAGACCGTGCAATATGTCATCACTTTGTCTACTCTTAACCCACATGGTGGGCCCATAACCCACAGTTCCATAGGAGCAAAACTTGACTCTCCTGTACATCTTTGACTCCAAAGTATCCTTTGCACTTGGCTTCGTGTGAAATTCCCAAGCCACCGTCCAATGTGATGATCTATTCTTGTAGCAGACGCAATATTTATTATCCTTGCTCTAAACCCCCCTCTCATCTCTGTTTAGGCATCAAATGATTGCCTAACCATTTGAAACCTTTGTACCATCGCATATTACTCCCAATGAATTCCTTGAGTTACGACTTGAGGAATAATTCATGTCTTCTTTCATGAGTTCACCATTTGGTGCCCAACTTTGTGTAGCTACGTTCTCCCAGAATTATCCCTCTAATCACATTTGTAGGATGACGAAGGTCCCGAAGAAAGGATGACGACTTCATAAGGTTGACCTAAAATAAAGAATGAAGAAATCATCAAAAGGGATCAACTTCTTTGAGAAAAACAACCAAGAACCAGAAGATCCATTAGAGATTCGTAACCATAACTCCCGCTTACTTCACCTCTCAGTTCTCAGATGAGAATTTCTTTTAGAGGAGGAGAGTTGTAACACCACCAGTGTTATGCTACAGTGTTACCCTGTTAATGGTGCCATGTCATCACAATTAATTTTTGCTAAACTTCACTTTGATCCAATCCCAATTTAATTTCAACTTTAAAATAGAGTCAAAATAATATTTCTTTCAAAGGCTAAACAAAAATGTGTACAATATTTCATAAAATCCCGAAGCAATTTTAAAATAACAAAAACTTCATTAGGATCCCTAAATTGGCCCCAACAACTAATTTTCTGATCCAGGAGCATATTACTTGGTCTTGTGTTTTTCTAAAAATATCTAACTGTGACCAAATACTCCGAAACTTTTGTGCAACACCAGAATATTGTGCATGATTTATGTGCAAAGTTTGAACCAAAACCAAATTCATTTCCTATGAAAACTAAATAGAAAACACTAGCTAAATGATAGTAGAAAGAAACAGAAATACAAGCACTTGTAGCCCACTGCTATAGTGAATGTCCCAACCCACCAACGTTTTTCTCTATCTTCTATACACGGGAGGAGGCACACACATGTGCGCGGCATCCATCCACGCCGTCATGGCCGTTGTAGTCATCGTGTTGACTCTCCAATGAGCCATCGAGGTTGATAAGACTACTCAAATGAAGAGTAACATAGAGTAGTAACATGCATATGTTACTATTCTAAGTTACTATCTGCATAGTGGATAGTAACATAGGGGTGGTAACATTGAGGCTTGCATTTATTACCTTATAGACTCATCCTGCCTTGGTATGCGTCATGTTACTACTAGTTGTCGGGGAACGTCGCATGGGAAACAAAAAATTTCCTACGCGCACGAAGACCTATCATGGTGATGTCCATCTACGAGAGGGGATTTCCGATCTACGTACCCTTGTAGATCACACAGCAGAAGCGTTAGTGAACGCGGTTGATGTAGTGGAACGTACTCACGTCCCTCGATCCGCCCCGCGAACCGTCCCACGAACCGTCCTGCGATCCGTCCCACGACCCGCTCCGATCTAGTGCCGAACGGACGACACCTCCGCGTTCACCACACGTACAGCTCGACGATGATTTCGGCCTTCTTGATCCAGCAAGAGAGACGGAGAGATAGATGAGTTCTCCAGCAGCGTGATGGCGCTCCGGAGGTTGGTGGTGATCTATTCTCAGCAGGGCTCCGCCCGAGCTCCGCAGAAACGCGATTTAGAGGAAAAACCGTGGAGGTATGTGGTCGGGCTGCCGTGGCAAAAGTTGTCTCAAATCAGCCCTAATAGCTCCATATATATAGGAGGAGGGGAGGGGAGTCTTGCCTTCAGGCTCACGGAGCCCCAAGGTCTGCGCCACCAAGGAGGAGTTGGAGTCCTCCTCCAATCCTAGTCCAACTAGGATTGGAAGGAGGAGTCCTTCTCTTCCTTGCCACCTTTCCCTTTTTTTTGTCTTTCTCTTCTTTTGGTTTTTCTTTCTCTCTTGTGCAAGACAGCCTTGGGCTAACCCCACCTATTTGGTGTGCCACCCCCAATGTCCTTGGTCCCTCCCGGGTGGGTGGTCTCCCCTCCCGGTGAAGATCCGGAACCCATTCGTCATTCCCACTACATTACCGGTAATGCCCGAAAACCTTCCGGTAACCAAATGAAGTCATCCTATATATCAATCTCCGTTTCCGGACCATTCCAGAAACCCTCGTGACATCCGTGATATCATCCGGGACTCCGAACAACATTCGGTAACCAACCATATAACTCAAATACGCATAAAACAACGTCGAACCTTAAGTGTGCAGACCCTACGGGTTCGAGAACTATGTAGACATGACCAGAGTGACTCCTCGGTCAATATCCAATAGCGGGACCTGGATGCCCATATTGGATCCTACATATTCTACGAAGATCTTATCGTTTGAACCTCAGTGCCAAGGATTCATATAATCCCGTATGTCATTCCCTTTGTCCTTCGGTATGTTACTTGCCCAAGATTCGATCGTTAGTATCCGCATACCTATTTCAATCTCGTTTACCGGCAAGTCTCTTTACTCGTTCCGTAATACAAGATCCCAGAACTTACACTAAGTCACATTGCTTGCAAGGCTTGTATGTGATGTTGTATTACCGAGTGGGCCCCGAGGTACCTCTCCGTCACACGGAATGACAAATCCCACTCTCGATCCATACTAACTCAACGAACACCTTCGATGATACCTGTAGAGCATCTTTATAGTCACCCAGTTACGTTGCGACGTTTGATACACACAAAGCATTCCTCTAGTGTCAGTGAGTTATATGATCTCATGGTCATAGGAACAAATACTTTACACGCAGAAAACAGTAGCAGCAAAATGACACGATCAACATGCTACGTCTATTAGTTTGGGTCTAGTCCATCACATGATTCTCCAAATGATGTGATCCCGTTATCAAGTGACAAAACTTGCCTATGGTCAGGAAACCTTGACCATATTTGATCAACGAGCTAGTCAACTAGAGGCTTACTAGGGATAGTGTTTTGTCTATGTATCCACACATGCACTGTGTTTCCAATCAATACAATTATAGCATGGATAATAAACGATTATCATGAACAAAGAAATATAATTATAACTAATTTATTATTGCCTCTAGGGCATATTTCCAACAGTTTCCCACTTGCACTAGAGTCAATAATCTAGTTCACATCACCATGTGATTCCAACGAATCCAACACCCATATAGTTATGGGGTCTGATCACGTCTTGCTCGTGAGAGAGGTTTTAGTCAACGATTCTGAAACTTTCAGACCCGTGTGTTCTTTAAAAATCTTTATGTCATCTTATAGATGCTGCTACTATGTGCTATTCGGAAATACTCCAAATATCTACTCTACTATACGAATCCGTTTCACTACTCATAGTTATTCGGATTAGTGCCAAAGCTTGCATCGACGTAACCCTTTATGATGAACTTTTTGACCACCTCCATAATCGAGAAAAATTCCTTAGTACATTAGTTACTAAGGATAAATTTTGACCGCTGGTAGTGATTCAATCATGGATCACCCTCTGTACCTCTCAAGAGACTTTGAGTCAAGGCACACATCAGGTGCGTTACCCAGCATGGCATACTTCAGATTCTACGGCCAAGGCATAGAAGACGACCTTCGTCTATTCTCTTTATTCTGTCGGGGTCGGGTTTTGAGTCTTACTCAAATTCACACCTCACAACGCAACCAAGAACTCCTTCTTTGTTGATCCATTTTGAACTCCTTCAAAAACTTGTCAAGGCATGCATCTTGTTGAAACTTCTATTAAGCGCTTTCGATCTATCTCCATAGATCTTTGATGCTCAATGTTCAAGTAGCGCAATCCAGGTATTCCTTTGAAAACTCCTTTCAAACAACCTTGTATGCTTTACAGAAATTCTACATTACTTCTGATCCACAATATGTCAACCACATATACTTATCAGAAATTCTATAGTGCTCCCACTCACTTCTTTGGAAATACAAGTTTCTCATAAACCTTGTACAAACCCAAAATCTTTGATCATCTCATCAAAGTGTATATTCCAACTCCGAGATACTTGCACCAGTCCATTGAAGGATCGCTGGAGCTTGCATACTTGCTAGTATCTTTAGGATCGACAAAACCTCCTGGTTGTATCACATACAATGTTTGCTCAAGGAAACCGTCGAGGAAACAATGTTTTGACATCCTATGTGCAATATTTCATAAATAATGCAGCAACTACTAACATAATTCTAACAGACTTTCAACATCGCTACGAGTGAGAAAGTCTCATCATAGTCAACTGTTTGATCTTGTCGGAAACATCTTTGCGACAAGTCGAGCTTTTCTTAATAGTGACTTATCACCATCATTGTCTGTCTTCCTTTTAAAGATCCATCTTTACTCAATAGTCCTATAACCATTCAAGTAGTTCTTCCAAAGTCTATACTTTGTTTTCATACATGGATCCTCTCTCGGATTTCATGGCCTCCAGCCATTTGTCGGAATCCGGGCCCACCATTGCTTTCTCCATAACTCGTAGGTTCACTGTTGCTCAACAACATGACCTCCAAGACAGGGTTACCATAACACTCTGCAGTAGTACGCGACCTTGTCAACCTACGAGGTTTGTAGTAACTTGATCCGATGCTCGATGATCACCATCATCAGCTTTCACTTCAATTGGTGTAGGCGCCACAGGAACAACTTCCTGCGCCCTACTACACACTGGTTGAAGTGATGTTTCAATAACCGCATCAAGTTCTACCACCCTCCCACTCAATTCTTTCGAGAGAAACCTTTCCTCGAGAAAGGATCCGTTTCTAGAAACAAACACTTTGCTTTCGGATTTGAGATAGGAGATGTACCCAGCTGTTTTGGATATCCTATGAAGATGCATTTATCCGCTTTGGGTTCGAGCTTATTAGACTGAAACTTTTTCACACAAGTGTCGAAGCCCCGAACTTTCAAGAAACGACAGTTTAGATTTCTCTAAACCTCAGTCTATACTGTGTCATCTCAACGGAAATACGCGGTGCCCTATTTAAAGTGAATGCGGTTGTCTCTAATGCATAACCCATAAACGATAGTGGTGATTCGATAAGAGACATCATAGCATGCACCATACCAAATAGTGCGTGGCTATGACGTTCAGACACATCATCACACTATGATGTTCCAGGTGGCATGAACTGCGAAACAATTTCCACATTGTCTTAACTGCGTACCAAAACTCGTAACTCAGATATTCATTTCTATGATCATATCATAGACAGTTTATCCACTTGTTACGACGAACTTCAATCCGAAACAGAATTGAACTTTTCAATATTTCAGACTTGTGATTCATTAAGTAAATACTCTTGTATCTACTCAAATCGTCATTGAAGTAAGAACATAATGATATCCACTACATGCCTCAGCACCCATTGGACTGCATACATCAAAATGTATCAGTTCCAACAAGTTACTATCTTGTTTCATCTCAATGAAAACAAGGCCTTGCTCATGTGGTATGATTTGCATGTCACTAGTGATTCAAAATCAAGTGAGTATAAACATCCATCAGCATGGAGCCTCTTCATGCAATTTATACCAACATGACTCAAGCGGCAGTGCCACAAGTAAGTGGTACTATCACCATTACCTCGTATCTTTTGGCACCAATATCATGAACATGTGTAACACTACGATCGAGATTCAATAAACCATTGAAGGTGATTATTCAAGCAAATAGAGTAACCATTATTCGCTTTAAATGAATAATCGTATTGCAATAAACACGATCCAATCATGTTCATGCTTAACGCAAGCACCAAAGAACAATTATTTAGGTTTAACACCAATCCCGGTGGTAGAGGGAGCGTGCGACGTTTGATCATATCAACCTTGGAAAAACTTCCAACACGTATCGTCACCTCGCCTTTAGCTAGTCTCCGTTTATGCCGTAGCTTTCATTTCGTGTTACTAATCACTTAGCAACTGAATCGGTATCCAATACCCTCGTGCTACTAGGAGTACTAGTAAAGTACACATCAACATCATGTATATCAAATATACTTCTTTCGACTTTTGCCAGCCTTCTTATCTACCAAGTATCTAGAGTTGCTCTGCCTCAGTGACCGTTCCCCTCATAACATAAGCACTTAGTCCCGGGCTTGGGTTTAATCTGGGGTCTCTTCATTAGTGCAGCAACTGCTTTTCCATTTCACGAAGTATTCCTTCTAGCCCTTGCCTTTCTCGAAACTTAGTGGTTTTACTAACCATCAACTATTGATGCTCCTTCTTGATTTCTACTTTCGCAGTGTCAAACATCGCGAATCGCTCAAGGATCATTGTATCTATCCTTGATATGTTATAGTTCATCACGAAGCTCTCACAGCTTGGTGGCAGTGACTTTGGAGACCATCACTATCTTATCTGGAAGATCAACTCCCACTTGATTCAAGCGATTGTTGCACTCAGATAATCTGAGCACACGCTCAACGATTGAGCTTTTCTCCTTTACTTCGTGGACAAAGAATCTTGTCGGAGGATCATACCTCTTAACAAGGGCACAAGCAAGAAATAACAATTTCATCTCTTTAGAATATCTCTTATGTTCCGTGACGTTTCAAAACGTCTTCGGCGCCTTGCTTCTAAGCCATTAAGTATTTTGTACTGAACTATCGTGTAGTCATCAGAAACGTGTATGTCGGATGTTCACAACATCTACAGACGACGCTCGAGGTGCAGCACACCGAGTGGTGCATTTAAGGACATAAGCCTTCTGCGCAGCAACGAGGACAATCCTCGGTTTTACAGACTCAGTCTGCAAAGTTTGCTACTATCAACTTTCAACTAAATTTTCTCTAGGAACATAAAAAAACAGTAGAGCTATAGCGCAAGCTACATCGTAATTCGCAAAGAACATTAGACTATGTTCATGACAATTAGTTCAATTAATCATATTACTTAAGAACTCCCACTCAAAAAGTACATCTCTCCAGTCATTTGAGTGGTACATGATCCAAATCCATTATCTCAAGTCCGATCATCACGTGAGTCGAGAATAGTTTCAGTGGTAAGCATCTCTATGCTAATCATATCAACTATACGATTCATGCTCGACCTTTCGGTCTCATGTGTTCCGAGGCCATGTATGCACATGCTAGGCTCGTCAAGCTTAACCCGAATGTTCCGTGTGTGCAACTGTTTTGCACCCGTTGTATGTGAACGTTGAGTCTATCACACCCAATCATCACGTGGTGTCTCGAAACGAAGAACTCTCGCAACTGTGCACAGTCGGGGAGAACACAATTTTGTCTTGAAATTTTAGTGAGAGATCGCCTCATAATGCTAACGTCGTTCTAAGCAAGATAAGGTGCATAAAGGATTAACGTCACATGCAATTCATAAGTGACATGATATGGCCATCATCATGCGCTTCTTGATCTCCATCACCAAAGCACCGGCACGATCTTCTCGTCACCGACGTCACACCATGATCTCCATCATCATGATCTCCATCAACGTGTCGCCATCGGGGTTGTCGTGCTACTCATGCTATTACTACTAAAGCTACGTCCCAGCAATATAGTAAAGCATCTGCAAGCACAAACATTAGTTTAAAGACAACCCTATGGCTCCTACCGGTTGCCGTACCATCGACGTGCAAGTCGATATTAACTATTACAACATGATCATCTCATACATCCAATATATCACAACACATCGTTGGCCATATCACATCACAAGCATACCCTCCAAAAACAAATTAGACGTCCTCTAATTGTTGTTGCATGTTTTACGTGCTGACCATGGGTATCTAGTAGGATCGCATCTTACTTACGCAAACACCACAACGGAGATATATGAATTGCTATTTAACCTCATCCAAGGACCTCCTCGGTCAATTCCGATTCAACTAAAGTTGGAGAAACCGACACCCGCCAGTCATCTTTGAGCAACGGAGTTACTCGTAGCGATGAAACCAGTCTCTCGTAAGCGTACGAGTAATGTCGGTCCGAGCCGCTTCGATCCAACAATACCGCCGAATCAAGAAAAGACTAAGGAGGGCAGAAAAACGCACATCACCGCCCACAAAAACTTTCGTGTTCTAGTCGAGAAGACATCTACGCATGAACCTAGCTCTGATGCCACTGTCGGGGAACGTCGCATGGGAAACACAAAATTTCCTACGCGCACGAAGACTCATGGTGATGTCCATCTACGAGAGGGGATTTCCGATCTACGTACCCTTGTAGATCGCACAGCAGAAGCGTTAGTGAACGCGGTTGATGTAGTGGAACGTCCTCACGTCCCTCGATCCGCCCCGCGAACCGTCCCACGAACCGTCCCGTGATCCGTCCCACGATCCGCTCCGATCTAGTGCCGAACGGACGGCACCTCCGCATTCAGCCCACGTACAACTCGACGATGATTTCGGCCTTCTTGATCCAGCAAGAGAGACGGAGAGGTAGATGAGTTCTCCGTCAGTGTGACGGTGCTCCGGAGGTTGGTGGTGATCTAATCTCAGCAGGGATCTGCCCGAGCTCCGCAGAAACGCGATCTAGAGGAAAAACCGTGGAGGTATGTGGTCGGGCTGTCGTGGCAAAAGTTGTCTCAAATCAGCCCTAATAGCTCCATATATATAGGAGGAGGGGAGGGGAGTCTTGCCTTGAGGCTCAAGGAGCCCCAAGGGCTGCGCCACCAAGGAGGAGTTGGAGTCCTCCTCCAATCCTAGTCCAACTAGGATTGGAAGGAGGAGTCCTTGTCTTCCTTCCCACATTTCCCTTTTTTTCACTTTCTCTTCTTTTGGTTTTTCTTTTTCTCTTGCGCAAGACAGCCTTGGGCTGACCCCACCTACTTGGTGCGCCACCCCCAATGTCCTTGGGCCCTCCCGGGTGGGTGGTCCCCCCTCCCGGTGAAGATCCGGAACACATTCGTCATTCCCGGTACATTACCGGTAATGCCCGAAAACCTTCCGGTAACCAAATGAAGTCATCCTATATATCAATCTTCGTTTCCGGACCATTCCGGAAACCCTCGTGACGTCGGTGATCTCATCCAGGACTCTGAACAACATTCGGTAACCAACCATATAACTCAAATACGCATAAAACAACGTCGAACCTTAAGTGTGCAGACCCTGCGGGTTCGAGAACTATGTAGACATGACCCGAGTGACTCCTCGGTCAATATCCAATAGCGGGACCTGGATGCCCATATTGGATCCTACATATTCTACGAAGATCTTATCATTTGAACCACAGTGCCAAGGATTCATATAATCCCGTATGTCATTCCCTTTGTTCTTCGGTATGTTACTTGCCCAAGATTCGATCGTCAGTATCCGCATACCTATTTCAATCTCGTTTACCGGCAAGTCTCTTTACTCGTTCCGTAATACAAGATCCTGCAACTTACACTAAGTCACATTGTTTGCAAGGATTGTGTGTGATGTTGTATTACCAAGTGGGCCCTGAGATACCTCTCCGTCACACGGAGTGACAAATCCCAGTCTCGATCCATACTAACTCAAAGAACACCTTCGGAGATACCTGTAGAGCATCTTTATAGTCACCCAGTTACGTTGCGACGTTTGATACACACTAAGCATTCCTCTGGTGTTAGTGAGTTATATGATCTCATGGTCATAGGAACAAATACTTGACACATAGAAAACAGTAGCAACAAAATGACACGATCAACATGCTACGTCTATTCGTTTGGGTCTAGTCCATCACATGATTCTCCTAATGATGTGATCCCGTTATCAAGTGACAACACTTGCCTATGGTCAGGAAACCTTGACCATCTTTGATCAACGAGCTAGCCAACTAGAGGCTTACTAGGGATAGTGTTTTGTCTATGTATCCACACATGCACTGTGTGTCCAATCAATACAATTATAGCATGGATAATAAACGATTATCATGAACAAATAAATATAATAATAACTAATTTATTATTGCCTCTAGGGCATATTTCCAACACTAGTATGAGTAACTATCTAAGTTACTTAATTTCACTCTCTTCTCATTAATTAGGTGCCACATCATATTTCTTGCTTAGGTGACATCTATGTTACTACCTATGTTACTCCCATTATGGGTAGTCTAAGAGCCCCCACCCCCCCTCCTCGCGCCCCCGACGCAATGGGCAATCCCTAACCCTCACTTTCCCCTTACTCATTTGCTCTCATCCAAAAGGTCGCCGCTCATCTACTGGTCGCTGATACGTCTCCGTCATATCTACTTTTCCGAACTCTTTTGCCCTTGTTTTGGACTCTAATTTGCATGATTTGAATGGAACTAACCCGAACTGACGATGTTTTCAGTAGAATTGCCATCGTGTTCTTTTTTTTGCAGAAATAAAAGTTCTCGGAATGTCCTGAAAATTTACGAAGAATTTTTCAGGAATTAATGAAAAATACCCGCGCAAAGATCCGCCGGAGGAGGTGTGCCAGTGGGCCACAAGCCCATGGGCCGCGGCCACTCCCTGGCAGCGCCATGACGGCTTGTGGGGCCCACGAGGCCCACCGCCTCCAAACTCAGCTCTATAAATTCCGTTTCGCCCAGAAAAAATCACAGAGAAGGTTTCATCGCCTTTTATGATACGGAGGCGCCGCCACCTCCTGTTCTTCATCTGGAGGGCAGATCTGGAGTCTGTTTTGGGCTCCGGAGAGGGGAAATCGTCGCCATCATCATCAACCTTCCTCCATCGCCAATTCCATGATGCTCTTCACCGTTCGTGAGTAATCTCATCGTATGCTTGCTGGACGGTGATGAGTTGGATGAGATCTATCATGTAATCGAGTTAGTTTTTGACGGGGATTGATCCCTAGTATCCACTATGTTTTGAGATTGATGTTGCTACTACTTTGCCATGCTTAATGCTTGTCACTAGGGCCCGAGTGCCATGATTTCAGATCTGAACCTATTATGTTGTCGCCAATATATGTGTGTTTTAGGTCCTATCTTGCAAGTTGTAGTCACCTACTATGTGTTATGACCCGGCAACCCCGGAGTGACAATAGCCGAAACCACTCCCGGAGAAGACCATAGTATGAGGAGTTCATGTATTCACCAAGTGTTAATGCGTTGGTCCGGTTCTTTATTAAAAGGAGAACCTTAATATCCCGTAGTTTCCATTAGGACCCGGCTGCCACGGGAGGGATGGAGAATAGATGTCATGCAAGTTCTTTTCCCTAAGCACGTATGACTACATACAGAATACGTGCCAACATTAGATTGACGAACGGGAGCTAGTTACATATCTCTCCGTGTTATAGCTATTACCTGATGAATCACATCTGTCATACTCATCCATCACCGGTCCACTGCCTACCAGTCTTTTACTGCTGGTCCTTGCTACGTTACTTTGCTGCTACTGTTGTTACTCTGCTGTTACTACTCTGTCACTTGTTGTTGTTGTCACTACTGCTGCTACTTGCTACTTTGCTGTTACCTGTTGCAAGACTTTTCTGGAGTCGTAGCCGGGGAAGCATTATTCTCAAGAACAGTCCCCCGTCCAAGTGCTATTTACTCGCGCCATTGATACAACAAGTTAGGTATAGTCTGCCATCAACAGATCTTTTCTGGCACCGTTGCTATCATACTACTTTGCTATCGATACTTTGCATGCAGACACTAATCTTTCAGGTGTGCTTGAAACTGACAAACTCAGTTGCTAATACTTGAGAACATTCTTTCGCTTCCCCTTGTGTCGAATCAATAAATTTGGGTTGAATAATCTACCCTCGAAAACTGTTGCGATCCCCTACACTTGTGGGTTATCAAGACTATTTTCTGGCGCCGTTGCCGGGGAAGCACAACTATATTCTCTGAGTCACTTGGGATTGACGTCTGCTGATCACTATGAGGAATCCTAAAGATCCAAGAACTAAAAATCTTGCCTTCCACTATGAGGAGAGGTAAGGAATTGCCATCTAGCTCTGCACTTGATTCACCTTCAGTTATGAGTAAGTTTGCGACTTCGCCTCCTGCTAGAAATCTTGATATGTCACCTGTGCTTGATGATGCTACTTCTGCTGGCCATGATGCTATGCTCGATACTATGCCTGATGATGCTATGCCTGATACTGCCTTGCCACTAGGTGCATTCCTTGATGCACATATTGCTAGAGTTGTTGCTAGATGTGATGATACTTCTGAAACTGCTGATACTATTGAAGTAGAACCTGCTATTTTGCCTGCTAGAACTAGCTCTCCTATGCCTGAATTGCCTGATATGCCTGATACGCGTTATGTTATGGAGGGAGAGATAGCTGAGGACTTTCTTGCCTGTAAGAATAGCTATGATGTTGATAAACTACTGCACAAGTGGAAAGAAAAATCTCTGGACGCTAGGGTGAAATATGACCCGAAGTTTGCCACTTCGCCTATCTTTGTGACCCATATGGATTATGAATTCTCTGTCGACCCTGATTTAATCACTCTGGTCGAATCTGATCCTTTTCACGGTTATGAGTCTGAAATGGTTGTAGCCCATCTTACCAAACTGCACGATATAGCCACCCTATTCACTAGTGAGGAAAAGATCCGCCACTACTATATCCTCAAGCTATTTCCTTTCTCGCTAAAGGATGATGCTAAGACCTGGTTCACTTCTCTTGCTCCTGGTTGTGTGCGTAGCCCCCAGGATATGGTCTACTACTTCTCTGAAAAATATTTCCCTGCCCAAAAGAAGGAAGCTGCCTTGCGGGAAATATACAACTTTGCTCAAGCTGAAGAAGAGAGTCTCCCACAAGCTTGGGGGGAGGCTCATCCACCTACTAAATGCTTTGCCTGATCACCCTCTTGAGAAGAATGAAATACTTGATATCTTTTATAATGGACTTACTGATGCTTCCAAAGACCACCTAGATAGTTGTGTTGGTTGTGTTTTTAGGGAACGAACCGTAGAACAAGCTGAGATTCTATTGAATAAAATCTTGTGCAATGACAATGCTTGGACTATTCCCGAACTACCTCCTAAGCCAACTCCGAAGAAAAGAGGTATTCTATTCCTCAGTCCTGAAGATATTCAAGAAGCCAAGAAATCTATGCGAGAGAAAAGCATGAAATCAGAAGATGTAAAAAAGCTACCACCTATCGAAGAGATCCATGGTCTCGATAACCCGATACAGGTAGTAGAAGTAAATTCTCTGCGTAGGTTTGATGAGAGTGATATTCCTTTTGATAAACCTGCTAGCTTATGCCTGGAAGAATTTGATAACTTTGTTGCCAAACAACAGAGTTTCAATGATTATGTTAGCACACAATTGGAACAGAATGCTCGTATGCTTAGTCATTTAAGTGCTTGTGTGGACAGAAACGTCAATGATCTTAAGCTTCTGAGTAAGCATGCCTCTATGGTTACTACTCACGTAGAACAAGTACTTAAAGCTCAAAATGACTTGCTTAATGAGTTGAATGACAATTCCGTCAGAGTCGTTACTAGAGGTGGTAGAATGACCCAGGAACCTTTGTATCCTGAGGGTCATCCGAAGAGAATTGAACAAGATTCTCAAGGAGTTAGCGCTGATGCACCTAGTCATCCTAGAAAGTAGAAGAAAGATGATAGGAACTTGCACGCTAGCAACCCTGTTGCTGCTACACCTGAGAGTCCAAACGATGCCTCTGTTTCTGATGCTGAAACACAATCTGGTGATGAACATGACCCTAATGATAATATCGATAGTGATGTTCATGAAGATGCTCAACCTAGCAACGATAAGGATGTGGAGATTGAACCTGATCTTGATAACCCACAGCCTAAGACTAAGAGATACTATAAGAATGACTTCGCTGCTAGGAAGCACGGTAAAGAAAGGGAACCATGGGTTCATAAACCTATGCCCTTTCCTCCCAAACCATCCAAGAAAAAGGATGATGAGGATTTTGAGCGATTTGTTGAAATGATCAGACCTGTCTTTCTACAAATGCGTTTGACAGATATGCTCAAAATGTCTCCGTATGCTAAGTACATGAAAGATATTGTGACTAATAAGAGGAGGATAGCTGAGGTTGAGATTTCCACCATGCTCGCTAATTATACCTTCAAGGGTGGAACTCCCAAGAAACTAGGTGATCCCGGTGTGCCCACTATACCTTGCTCCATTAAAGGCAACTACGTTAGAACTGCGTTATGCGACCTTGGAGCCGGTGTTATTGTTATGCCTCTCTCTCTTTATCGTAGACTTGAACTGGATAAGTTGACACCCACTCAAATCTCTCTGCAAATGGCCGAAAAATCAACTGCTTTCCCTATCGGCATTTGTGAGGATGTGCCTGTTGTGGTGGCTAACGTCACTATCTTAACTGACTTTGTTATCTTAGATATTCCCGAGGACGATGCCATGGCTGTCATCCTTGGAAGACCCTTTTTAAACACTGTAGGAGCTGTTATAGATTGCAACAAGGCAATGTCACTTTCCATGTAAACGGTAATGAGCATACGGTGCACTTTCCGAAGAAACAATATCGAGTACATTGCGTCAATGCTATCGAAAAAACTTCATCGATTCTTATTGGGAGCTTTGAATGCCCTATTCCTCGTGTCAAGATAAAGTATGATTTGCTTGTTGGGGAAATACACATCCCCATTGAGGTGACCTAGTGACTCTTCGAAAATTCTCCGTTCTCTTTTGCGATTCAAAAAGTGTTGTCGAGGGGATTTGATCAACCCCATTGACGGATTTACTTCGATGACCATGAGATAGATGAATCAAGGAGTCACAAACCTCTGTTCCAAGTTTTCACTTTAGGTTGCTTAGAAGAAAAATGATAGATTTAGTTTAGTTTTCCCTGTTTCCTGTTTTAGCGTCCGGTAGAAAAGTACCCCGAAAATAAAAGTTCTCCGAACGTCCTGAAAATCAAGTATGATTTTTTCTGGATTTTTTGAAAAATACTGAGACGAAGAGCTTGTCTCGGGGCTGCACCAGTGGGCCACAAACCCTGACAGAGCGGGCACCCCCTGGCCGCGCCACCAAGGCTTGTGGGGGCCACAGGCACCCCCTCCACTCATTCTTGCTCTCATCTGGTTCTCCTACCTCTAGAAAAAATCGTTTCTCAGCTCAAACCCGTGTTCTTGCTCCTCTTGCTGGGATTTTCGATCTCTTTGCTCAAATTACCATTCTTCGAACTGTTTTGGGGAATTACCCCTTGGTAAGTGAGTCCTCCATTGGTCCAATTAGTTTTTGCTCTAGTGCCTTATACATCGCGTACTTTTGCTGCCTTTGTGACCCTGTTCTTGAGCTTTGCATGCTAATTTTAGCTGGTCCCAAGTAGTTTTAATGCGTAATATGGCCTCTAGGCACTTGTGGGAGTAGTTGCTATGAGTTTTGTTCAGCCTTATTGACTTTTCCTTAGAATCACTAAAAATTCCTGAAATTTTCAGAGATAGAAAAGGGAATAGATGAGGAGGTTCTTAAGAGGATCTTCAAGCCGTGACCCCAAGGATGACGGGAGTGAGAAGAAGCCCAAGTATCTGGTCCCTCAAGTCGCAGAAGTTCGAGCATGCGAGTGGCCAAGCGACGTGTTCTTACGCGCCGCTGGAATTAATGAGGACTTTTATCACTTGGTGGAGAACGCAGGCCTTACCGCCTTCGTTGAAGATAAGTGTCCGCAATACCTCCTCCTCACTAATATCTTCGTACAAAGATTTAACTTCTATCCGAGGAAGAATCCCCCTAGCGCATGTCACTCCAGGATTTTGCAATGTTTGCAAATTGCCTTTTGTTGGGGATATTCATGAACCTCGTCCATGGGACTTGGAAGATTTCACCGATACAATTGCCGTATGAGAGGAGAGAGGAGTGTCTTGCGCTAGAGCTGCTAGCATTCATTTTCCCGTGCTTCGGTACTTCTCATTATTTGTGGGAAAATGTTTGATTGTCCGTGGGAAAGCTGGGTCACTTAGTTCCCCAGATCTGGCGGTCTTGCGCGAAGCCCTTTATAATGATAAAACTTATAGCTTGGGCGCTATAGTAGCTCAATGGTTGAACACGAACCGTTCTAAGGGCATTGTCTATGGAGGTATCTATGCTACTCATCTTGCTAGACACTTTGAGATACCTATTAGACTTGATGAGGAAGAAGAGATTCTTATTCCCGAGAGATATCTATATTACGATAGCATGGTTCGCCATGACTTTCTGGATAGAGATATAAATAGAAGGGTGATTTATAACCTGGTATTTTGTCAGGGTACTCGTGAGACTATTACTTTGCCTGCTCCTTCTTTGTTCAATCTTCATGCAGGCAGGTACATTATTATGCCCTCGGACATCTATGCATATTGGGGATTATCCCAACCACAGGTGCCCGTGCCCGAGCCACCAGTCGAGTACCGGACGCCAGTTTATCAGTGGGAGCCAGAGGAGATCACACAGCAGTGGCATCCTCAGTCCACTCCGGAGTACCCTGGAGCTTGTTATTTCCCTCCTTGGGAGTAGACCAACTTAGGCCAAAAGCCTAAGCTTGGGGGAGTATGTGTTCACACCGGCTTTACATTCTTGCTTATGCTTTCACTTTGTTAGCCGGTGTTCACACTTTGCTACTATATCATCCATGCTAGTTTATTTCTTTTTCTCGTTTTCTTTTCGTTTGTCTGTCTAGTTTGAGAAAAACCAAAAAGATATTCTTTTCTTCTTTTGCTTGTTGGGAGCTTTCCCGTGTAAATAGTTTTCTTTTTCTTTGGGTCAAGGTAGAAGACCATGGTTACAATGTTTAGTGGCTCTTGCATGCATACCTGTTTAGCTTTCATAGAGCCATATTACTTTGTCTTCTCCTTTGTGTTTGCCTGCAGATTCCACCTTTAGTCCAATGCACGAGCACTCTTATTATTGTTCACATCGTTCGGTCGTGCAAGTGAAAGGCAATAATGACGATATATGATGAAGTGACTGAGCCTGGAAAAGCTGGTATGAACTCGATCTATTTTGTTTTTGTAAATATGACTAGCTCATCATGCCTGATTCAACTTTGTTGTGAGAGAAACATGTTTGCAATGACAACTTAGAGATTATAGTTGCTTATGCCATGCTTACTTAGCTAGGAGCTTATAATAGTTTGTTTTGGATGCCAACACGAATGTTGAGATGACTATGATGTAGTATGATAGGATGGTATCCTCCTTTGAATGTTTCAAGTGGCTTGACTTGGCGCATGTTCACGCATCTAGTTGAAACAAAATCAACATAGCCTCTATGATATTCATGTTCATGGTGATTTATGTCCTACTCATGCTTGCACTCAATGTTAGTTAATCTCAATGCATTTTGATGACTATTGTCTCTCTCTAGTTGGTCGCTTCCCAGTCTTTTGCTAGCCTTCACTTGTACTAAGCGGGAATACTGCTTGTGCATCCACTTACATAAACCCAAAGTTGTTCCATATGAGTCCACCATACATACCTATGTGCGGTATCTACCTGCCGTTCCAAGTAAATTTGCATGTGACATTCTCTAAACCTTCAAGAAATAATCTTTTTTGTATGCCAGAACCGCTCATGTGGTGACAGGGGGCTATTAGTATCTTCCATGCTAGGCGTGTTATCCTCGATATGTGTTTATTCACTATCATTCACGAGAAAGGGGCTGGTAATTGGAATTCCCAGTTCCATGCTCAAATCGAAAAGATAATTGCAAACAAAACTCCCCCAGGATTGATGTTGGTATGGACAGTACCCGAGGATTCGGCTAGCCGTGGAGTGTGATTGATTGGTGGTGGGGGAGTCTAAACTTTACTTTTCTGTTTGGGAACCGCCTATAGCATGTGTAGCGTGGAAGATGTTGAGAACTCTTAGTCATTGCGTTGACAATGAAAGCATGCCACCCAAAATTATTATGTGTGTTTTCAAACCTTGAGCTCTGGCACCTGTGCAAATCAATGCTTCCCTCTGCGAAGGGCATGTGTATTTATATTCCTGTTGAGTCATCCTCCTCTTACATAAGCACCAATTAGAGAGCACCTCTGTCATTTTTATGCTTTACTTTTAACTGTGTTGAGTATGACTATGACTGGATCTTCTTTTCCATGAATTACAATGTTTAGTCAGCCCTTGGTCTTTGAAGGTGCTCTGCATTTATGTTTTGCGGTCTCAGAAAGATCTAGCGAGATACCATATGTTCGCACTGCTTCATGTTGTTTTGATTGAAGTGTTCACATTTGAGACTTATTATTATTTGCTCGCTAGTTGATTATGCCATTTATATGAGATTACTGTGAGACCTAGATGTCATTTGCTTATGTGGTTTGCTTGTGATCTTGCTGAAACTCTGGATATGAGTTAGACATAGTTGCAACAACAAGATCAAACAGAGTTCGTCAAAGTTTTTCTTTTGTCTCGTTCAGTTTGTCAACTGAATTACTTGAGGACAAGCAAGGCTTTAAGCTTGGGGGAGTTGATACGTCTCCGTCGTATCTACTTTTCCGAACTCTTTTGCCCTTGTTTTGGACTCTAATTTGCATGATTTGAATGGAACTAACCCGGACTAACGCTGTTTTCAGCAGAATTGCCATGGTGTTGTTTTTGTGCAGAAATAAAAGTTCTCAGAATGTCCTATAAATTTACGGAGATTTTTTATGGAATTAATGAAAAATACCTGCGCAAAGATCCACCGGAGGAGGTGTGCTAGTGGGCCACAAACCCATGGGCCGCGGCCACCCCCCTGGCCGCGCCATAAGGGCTTGTGGGGCCCACGAGGCTCCACCGCCTCCAAACTCAGCTCTATATATTCCGTTTCGCGCGTAAAAAAAACCAGAGAGAAGATTTCATCGCGTTTTACGATACGGAGGCGGCGCCACCTCCTGTTCTTCATCTGGAGGGCAAATATGGAGTCCGTTTTGGGCTCCAGAGAGGGGAAATCATCGCCATCGTCATCATCGACCTTCCTCCATCGCCAATTCCATGATGCTCTTCATCGTTCGTGAGTAATTTCATCATAGGCTTGGTGGACGGTGATGAGTTGGATGAGATCAATCATGTAACCAAGTTAGTTTTTGACGGGGATTGATCCCTAGTATCCACTATGTTCTGAGATTGATGTTGCTACTATTTTGCCATGCTTAATGCTTGTCACTAGGGCCCGAGTGCCATGATTTCAGATCTGAACCTATTATGTTGTCGCCAATATATATGTGTTTTAGAACCTATCTTACAAGTTGTAGTCACCTACTATGTGTTATGACCCGGCAACCCCGGAGTGACAATAGCCGGAACCACTCCCGGAGATGACCATAGTATGAGGAGTTCATGTATTCACCAAGTGTTAATGCTATGGTCCGATTCTTTATTAAAAGGAGAACCTTAATATCCCGTAGTTTCCATTAGGACCTCGCTGCCACGGGAGGGATGGACAATAGATGTCATGCAAGTTCTTTTCCCTAAGCATGTATGACTACATACGGAATACATGCCTACATTAGATTGACGAACGGGAGCTAGTTACATATCTCTCCGTGTTATAACTGTTACATGATGAATCACATCCGTCATACTTATCCATCACCGATCCACTGCCTACGACTCTTTTACTCGAGGTCCCTGCTACGTTACTTTGCTGCTACTGTTGTTACTCTGTTTTTACTCTGTTGTTACTACTGCTGTCACTTGCTGCTGCTGTCACTACTGCTGCTACTTGCTACTTTGCTATTACCTTTTGCAAGACTTTTCTGGAGCCGTATCCGGGGAAGCATTATTCTCAAGAATAGTCACCCGTCCACGTGCTATTTACTGGCGTGATTGATACAACAAGTTAGGAATAGTCTGTCGTCAACAGATCTTTTCTGGCACCGTTGCTATCATACTACTTTGCTACTGATACTTTGCTTGCAGACACTAATTTTTTAGGTGTGGTTGAAACTGACAAACTCAGCTGCTAATACTTGAGAATAATCTTTCGCTTCCCCTTGTGTCGAATCAATAAATTTAGGTTGAATACTCTACCCTCAAAAGCTGTTGTGATCCCCTACACTTGTGGGTTATCACTCGCTGTGGTCGTCATCGTCACCATGGCCACAGGTCTCCCTGGAGCTAGAGAAGATGTCCAGCAACTTCACCACTGATGACTCCATCGCCCCCACCACTGAATCTAGACGGGAAGCCACTGGTCCGTCGTCATCGGCCTCGTCTCCGCCCACGATCGTTGACGTCCGTCACCGGTTGCCGCTGCTCCGACCGTTCCCGTGCCTTCCAACAATGCAGATGAGCTCCGGGGTGAGCTCCTCTACCGATTCCCCCTAGTCCCCTTCGATTTGTCGTAGTTTGCCGCCGTCCCCGAGTTTGTCCGAGTGTATGTGTATGTGTACATACATGCACGCGTGCGCGCCCGCACATGGCCTCGCCCGTGAGCCCGTGTTTCGCCTTGGGCATGCCCTGACTGCGCCTTGACCGCGCCTGCAGCTGTCACTGCTCTGCACGGCTGTTGCTACTATTGTGTTTCTATTGTTGATGCATTGCTCCTACTCCCTGCTCCTTGCCACTGCTTGCGAATTTCTGCTGTTAGTGTCACCCCTGCTAATGCTGCTTGTTGCCACTGTTTGCTAGCTGCTGCTCCTTGCCACCACTAGCTGCTGCTTGTCCCCACTGCTGCTACTAGCTGCTACGGCTTTGCTACTGCCGTTGGCCATGGCCTCTATGTGCGTGAGTGTGTGATGTGTGTGTGTGATGCGTGTGTGAGTGATGTGTGTGCATAGGTGTGTGTATGAGCCGACCCTTCTTTAGTCTAGGTTTGGATTAAATTAGTGCTAAGTTAAGTAGTAGATGACATTTAACCTCCCATTAAATAAGTTAGATTTATTTATTTGTTTAGGTATAGCCTATGACATGTTGTCCACCCCTTCTCTATTTTAACCAGTCAAATTGTCTTGCTCAAACTTGTTTTAAACGATTTTAGAAAATCGGATAAACTTTGGAAAATCATAACTAATTCATACAAACTCAGGTGAAAATAATTTTTATATAAAAAATGTTCAGGAAAATATAATGAATCCAACTATCCACATAGCTATCACACCCCTCTAACATAATGAACATGGACTTTTTGAGTTAGGATGATGTGTCCAAAAAATACCTGGAGCTGGGAAAATATCGTTGAATATTTTCCCTCTTCTTTTAAAATGCTTAAGGATGCATTAGACCATGTCACCCACACATCTTGGCGTGTCATTGCATTTGTTTTGCTTTTGATTGCTCCATTATTTATTTGTTCCCCCCTTTGTTAGTTCTTTTCCGATAGACCCCGAGAGTGTTGTTGACCCCGAGTACGACTACGTCGACAACTACCCATCCTTTCTAGCAAAGCAACAAGGCAAGCGACCCACCTTGATCATCCCCATATCGCCCATTGTTTCTACCTCATGCTTGCATTAGATTTTGCTACTGTTGTAGATAGATCCTATTCTGATGCATAGCCTATTCTTGATAAACTGCTACTATACTATACTGCACATTAAATGCTTAGCATAGGTGGAACAGTGAACCCCATTGACCATGTAGTCCTAGTTACCCCCTTTTTATCATCAAAGACTCGATCAACTGATTGACGAGCCAAGACCCGTCGCATCACTTACACCCCCATGTTGTATGACGATGTAAACATACCGAGGTTGACACTTTGTTAAGTACTCCTGATGTTAGCTCTGTAGTGTAGTTTACCGATGGTGGTTTACAGAGAGTGATTCCTCCTTCACCACCTCCGATAACGACTCTAACGTGCAACCCCTTAAGCGTGAACCATGCAGGATGATTCCTCCCTGGTCACCGTGACGGTTACATCGTTCTGAATCAATCAAGGGTGATACCTCGGATCTCTCTGATGTTACAACCACACAGTTACTTGACCTTACTACTTGGTACATGATGAGGTGTGTTGCGGGTGGATACCCGTGTGGATGTGACGAGGCGTGGTCGTGCATTCTTGGCCCTAGCCACACATCCTCGAGACGGAGCCACGGGACCACATATCGTGGATTGCTAATTGTTGTTAAAGTGTTAATTAAAATGCTAACGGGATTTGCATATTTTGATCTGAGTTGGTCGATGACGTCTTTCGCACTAACCTTCACGTGGGAGAAGTTATGGGTACTCAGCATCGTTGTCATGAATGGAGCGCGCGCACCTGAATCATATGCGTAAGCATCGATCTTTCATTAGAGGTGCCAGGGCTGATCTCGGCCGCCCACGCAACATACCGGAGCGCAAAGGGCGATTGGCCCAAGACCCCTGCTCTTGAGAGGTAGACCGGTGGGCTGGCCTCTGTGTTGAGCCTATGTAGGGTTGCGACGTGTTGATCTTCCGAGGCTCGACATGACCTAGGAAAGTGTGTCCGGCTAGAGTTCAACAAGCGTGTTGGGAAATGTGGTGCACGCCTCGAGGGATGGAATTATCTATTCAGATAGCTGTGTCCACTTTAACAGGACAACTTGGAAGTGTATCCTGATCTAATACAACTAGAACTGTGACTTAAGTGGAATGTTTGGCTCCAAGAATGCTTCCTCGCGGGGAGTCGATGAAGAATCTCTTGGCGTGTCTTAATTACATTCACTGCAACAATATAACTATATAATTGTGTTATTGCTCTACACTCTTCTAATGTTGCAAGACACTGAGGATGCTATTCTTCGATAGGACTAGTCCCTTCTCTCTATTCTCGCATTGCTATAGTCAGTCAAGATATAGCCCCCATTTCTTTTATGCTGATGCATACTTAGAATAGTTCTAATGTCAGTCTTGGGAGTAATTTGGATGAGTTCTCATCGTTACTTTGCTCCACCTTTTCCTCTTGATATGATTGCTGCAAGATGGAGCCTAGGATATGGAGTATACCGCCGATGACGACTACTATCCTGACGGTGCCTACTACTACGTGGAGGCCGCTGACGACCACGAGTAGTTTAGGCGTTCCTTGGCAGTAGGCCTCGCCTCTTTTTGTCTATGTATCTTTTGTGCTAGCCTTCTCTAAGGAAAATCTTGTCTCTTTTGTCTGTACTCAGATATTGTTGCTTTCAGTGACTCGTGTGTTCTCGAGCTTATGTATTCGAGCCCTCGAGGCCCCTGGCTTGTAATATGAAGCTTGTATGACTTTTATTTATGTCTAGAGTTGTGTTGTGATATCTTCTAGTGAGTCCCTAATCTTTGTCATACACATTTGCGTGTATGATTAGCGTATGGTTAAGTTGGGGGCGTCTCAGCGCAAGTCCTCCTCGAGAACCGGGGCACCGACGGGGCGGATCTAGGGCGATTGGATGGCGTCGAGTGTCACCAAGAGCTGCATGTTGATAACCCACAAGTATATGGGATCGCAATAGTTTTTTAGGGTAGAGTATTCAACCCAAATTTATAGATTCGACACAAGGGGAGCCAAAGAATATTTGTAGGTATTAGCAGCTGAGTTGTCAATTCAATCACACTTGGGGATTTAGTATCTATAGCACAGTGATCAGTAAAATAGTAATATGATAGTTCTGATAGCAATAGTAACAGTAGCAATAGTAAAGGTAGCAGTGATAGCAGTCTTGTACCAGTTGTAACAGCAGTAGCAACAATAGTAACTTAGCAAGAACAATACATGCACATCTCGTAGGCACTCGATCGGTGATATTGTTGGATAATATTCATCATGTATGAGTCATAACCTAGGGCGACACAGAACTAGCTCATCGGTGATATAGTTGGATGATATTCATCTTGTATCAGTCATAACCTAGGGAGACACAGAACTAGCTCTCTTTCATTGATATACTATAGGCATGTATTCCATAAAGTTCATACATGCTCATGGAAAAGAACTTGCATGAGATCTTTTGTCCTACCCTCCCATGGTAGAGAGGTCCATAAGGAAACTAAGGGATATTAAGGCCTCCTTTCAATAGAGAATGAAACAAATCATTAACACATAGTGAATACATGAACTCCTCATACCACTGTAATCACCGGAAAGAATCCCAATTATTGTCACATTGGGGTATGCGGATACTAACACATAGTAGGTGCATATAACTTGCAAGATCGGATCAAGAACATAGATATAATGGTGAAACAATATATGGTTCAGATCTGAAATCATGGCACTTGTGCCCTAGTGACAAGCATTAAGCATGGCAAAGTCATATCAACATCAATCTCCTAACATAGTGGATACTAGGGATCAAGCCCTACCAAAACTAACTCGATTACATGATGAATCTCATCCAACTCCTCACCGACCAGTGAGCCTATGAAGGAATTACTCACTCTCGGTGAGGAGCGTCATGGAATTGGCGATGATGGAGGGTTGGTGATGATGAAGACCAAATATTCCCCTCTCCAGAGCCCCAAACGGACTCCAGATTTGCCCTCTCGATGAATAATAGGAGGTAGCAGTGGCAGCATATCGTGAACCAGAATGAAACATCTTTTCTTACCCCCCCCCCCCCCCCCCCCGAAAATTGGAATGGTAGTGCTCGAGTTAGGGTCAACGGAGCCCCGAGAGCCCCACTACCCACCAGCGCGCGCCATGGTGCCTAGTGGTTGCGTGCCACCCCCTCCAGTGGGTGTTGGTTCCAGTATTTTTCTTTAATTCAATAAAAAATCTCCAGAAAGTTTCGTCCAATTTCGAGAACTTTTATTTCTGCACAAAAACAACACCATGGTAGTTCTGCTGAAAATAGCGTAGTCCAGGTTAGTTTCATTCAAATCATGCAAATTAGAGTCCAAAAAAGAGCAAAAGTGTTAGGAAAAGTAGATATGATGGAGACGTATCAACTCCCCCAAGCTTAACCTATTGCTTGTCCTCGAGCAGTTCAGTTGACAAACTGAAAGTGATAAAGAAAAACTTCTACGAATCTTCTGTTCTTGTTTACATATAAACGCTTAGAGAGCACCCAGGTTTTGAGCATAAATCGCTAATCATATCGATAGTAACCCTTAAACTTATTATCTCATATCAATGGCATAATCAACTAGCGAGCAATAAATGGATAACTCAAAAGTTAACACTTTGTACAAACAATCATGATATAATATGACAACAATGGTATTTCGCTAGCCCTTTCTGAGACCGCAAAACATAAATGCAGAGGACCTCCAAAGTTTGAGCAGCGACTAGATACTGTAATTCATGGTAGAGGAGGACCAGTCATGCTGCAAACAACGTTTAACTAGACACAAAACATGAGGATGACAGTAGTGCTCTCAGGTTTGGTACTTAGTTGAGAACGTGATGTCTCAAAGTAAAAATTAAATAATATGAAAGTAAATAGAAAGTCCCTTCATAAAGTGAAGCAAGGATTTGTAGCGGTGCCACAACTCACATCGATAATCAGGGATATATTATTTTGGGAGGTACACCCTTCCTGCCAACATTACGACCAAGAGTTATCGGTATCTTCCACGCTAAACAAATTAGTGGCGGTTCCCAAGCGGTAAAAGTAAAGGTTTACTCCCCCTCCACCAACAAACACACTCCACGGCTAGCCGAATCCACGGGTGCCATCTATACCAACAACAATCCAAGGGGAGTTTTGTTTAATTATTTGCGATTTATGATTTTGGGACTAGGAGTCCCTTTTTCCAGCCCCTCACATGCAAGGACGAGTGAATAAACACTCATCATGAGAATAACCCACTTAGCATGGAAGATGTTGACCGCCCCTGGTCACTCCAAGAGAAGCTCATTTGAAATATTAGAGGTGTCACATGCAAATTTACTTGGAACGGCACGGTAATATCGCATATAGGTAGATACAGTGGACTCATTTGGAATAACTTTGTATCAAGGATTTTGGTGCACAAGCAGTATTCCCGCTTAGTACAAGCGAAGGCTAGCAAATAGGTTGGGAAGCGACCAGCTAGAGAGCGAAGACGGTCTTGTAACGCCCAAGATGCGGTCCTATCCTTATTTTGGTGCGAGGGCCTCGACAGGGATATAATCGCAGCTCATTGTTTCGCAAGAATGGATAACATTACAAGTACATGTACAGAGGATATGAGTATATGGAATTGGCTTACACTCGCCACAAACTACATCATGAGCAACACAATACAACAACATATTCAATCACCATGTAGAATAGCAGGGTTCGACTACGGACGAAATCAAACGATAAAAGTACGACATCCATCCTTGCTATCACAGGCTGCCAGCCTGAAACCCATCCTAGATCGATGAAGTAGTAGAAGAAGAAAACTCTAAACATAACAATCATCGCGCTCACGCCAAAGTATTGCTTTACGTGTACCTGCAACTATTGTTGTAGTAATATGTTAGCCACAGGGACTGAGCAATCTCATATCCAAAGGTATCAAGACTAGCAAAGCTTAATGGGTGAGTTATGGTTAAGTGGTGAGGCTGTAGCAAGCAACTGGATAATTATTTGAGTGGCTAACTTACGAGTACGAGAATAAAGGGGGGTGATCTACGCATAAACGGTCGTGAACTAATGATGATCAAATGAATGATCCTTAACACCTACTTACGTCCAACATAACCCCATTGTGTCCTCTCTCGGATGCAGAACTCGTGAGAAGGGACAGTCACAGTTACGCACACAGTTGGGAAATTATTAATTAAGTTTACTTCAAGTTTGCCATGACCAGGTGTTAAACAAAGTTTCCAAGTTGCCACATAACCGCAGGCACGACTTTTCGAAATATATAACCCTGCATGGGTGCTCCAACTAGTCCATCACAAACTACCACAAGATGCTTCAGAAACCTCGACCGCGGAAAACCCGTGATCTCCTCGGGTTCCTAGTGGAAAACCTCAACCTCGAGATAGCCTAAAAGTATCCTCGGAATCCCTCACACAAGACACTCGATAAAGGTAAAACAAATAGAGCAAGGTCGCCCGACGTGCCGACAATCCCGATAGGAGCCGCCTATCTCGTTCTCAGGGCACACCGGATAAGCACTACGTACGATGGCCGGATAGAAATCCCCTGAGTTGCCTCGAGTAGACCCACAAGTGGCTCTATTTGAGACCAACACCATCAGCACTGCCCCCTGTATTATGTTGAATTAATCCACGGGTAGCGATAACTCCCTATGCGTTACTAACGTTGTTCAGTATTATTATGTTGGGCAAATATAGTACCAATGTTGGGACTTGCCGGAAGAGTTTTATCCCAAAACTAAAATCAAGGGGCTCCCCATAACAACCCCAAGAATGTTAGGAGCGCTTATTTATGAAACATAACACTGGTACACAAGTAACTAGGGCAAAAAGATGGAATAAACACCAGGCTAGAAGGCCAAGCGTAACACCTTTTACCAAGTATAAAGGTGCATTAAATTAAATAGGAATAATATCGTGATATAATAAGGAAACCATGTTTTCAGATGGAAGCAACTACACCTACAACTAGCAATGCTATAAGAAGGTTGAGCAAGCGGTAACATAGCCAAACAAGGGTTTGTTGGGATGTGGAAGGGTTAGAGGCTTTTCATGGCTATGTTAGGAGGCTGGCATTTAAGTGGTAGGCATCGATACATAGCGAAAGAAACGATACAACTAGCATGGTAATGATAATAATGGTATCTAGGGAAATGATCATCTTGCGTGTGTTCCTGCTTGGAAGAAGAACGAATCCGTGAAGCAGACGAACCAACGTAGTGAAACGGATCCTCACACTTCAAAGCGGTTCGAAACTCTATCGAGAAGAAACAATCCGGAACAACAATCTACACACGATAACACCACACATATTCATGACAAGGTGCACAATCAAATACGATGCATGTCCATTTTAATTAGCAAGGCATGACAAAGCACAACAATTAATACTTTACATTAAATGAAGCTCAATATGCAACGAGTTGCATATTGACGAAACTTCACATTTGGATTACTTAATTCACTCTCGTTTAGGTGCACGACAATGTTAAATGTTGTTAAACAAGGCAAGAGCTGAAGCATAAATAAACTACACTATCTAGGCATTTTAAATGAGGTCGGAAACAACTTATAGTATTTTCAAAACGACCCCACATGTTAATTTCGAAATTGGTCCAGGTCTGAACTAAACATGTTTTATATTTATTAAACAACAAAATAAAGTGGACCATGTGATTCTACATGTCATTCTAGCTGATTTACATATATAGATCACTTAAAGCAGAGGGTCTAAAAGATATGTCCAACACAATATAATATGTTATGAATGCAAAATGCATGCAAATGACAGCTACAAGCATGTAAATCATGGATGCACAATATTTTATGGAACTATATGAAATTATAGGCAAGTTTAAATGAGGCCAGAACAACGAACAACAATTCCGGAAAGTCCCCACTTGGAAATTAAGATTCATTACTGTTCTTCCTATGCACAATTTTAGAGTTGTTAAACAGCAAAATAAATGCTACCATGCTATTCTACACATTTTTCTAGCCAAGTTACATATGTAAAACATTTTAATTCGAGCCCCAATTAATTAGTTATGAATTAAACCGTTTTAGCATGGCATCTATCTAAATTTAACTAGACAACAAGTTTAAACATTTTAAACATGATTCAAAGTTGGATATTGTGAAACTACACAAAATTCTAAGCATTTTTCATGTACAAAGTTTTTGAATCCGAAGCATGGTTATTTTGCTATGAATTAAATCATTTTTAATATGGCATCACGCAAAACAATGCAAACAACACATTTAAATACTTTTAGCATTTATGAAAGTTGGAAATTATGAATCTACACGAAATTCTCGAAATTTTACATATTCAAAACATTTTAATCCGATGCATGGTTTGTGAGTAATTGATGCATGAAGATGAGGGGCTATTCTGCAAGTTTGTAAATCCTCGAATAATAGACAAATTTGTGGAACTGTAAAAAAACATATGGGCGAAACTATGAGCTTGGCTACAACACTGGCCGAGCACAAGATACAAAATAATGCTTGTGGCGAGGGATTGGGAGGTGGCTGCTCACCTCAGGCCAACCGGAGCTGGCCAGAGGGTGAGGCGACGCGGGAGGAGCACGAAGGCGGTCCTTGGCGCGGATCTGACAAAGGCGATGCGGGAACAGTAGGGAGTAGCCATGGAGGGAGCTTCGAGCTCCTGCTGTTGACTAGAGGCGACGCGGGGACGGCCTGGAGTAGCCTGGCAGCGGCACGGTCGACTTGAGGGCGAAGGGTAGCGACAGGGCGGTTCCGACGAGGGGCGACGACGGCATTCCACCGGTGGGGATGGGGCGGACAATCGGTGGCGCGGGAGGAGAGAGCTCGAGGTCCTGTGGGTTGCGACGGCGGTGGCTCGGGCCCGGGCGGGCTCCGGATGGGCATTGGTGGGTTAGCGCTATGGGAGGAGAGTGAAGATGGCGACTGGGTTGGGCAGCCCAGATTTTGAGGTTGGGGTTGGGGTTGGGCAGCTTGGATTCCGAGGTTGGGGCTAGGGTTTGCCAAAATAGGCAGGTAGGGGTGCTTATATAGGGAAAGGGGGCTAGGTTTAGTTCTTTTAGACCGTTTTTGGACCGTTGGATCGCGAGCCGACGGATCCAATCGGGGGTTAGGCTAGGTGGGCTATGTTGGGCTATGTGGAGGTTGTGAGCTAAGATGAGAGGGAAGTTAGCGGCCCGGTATGGACTTTTTAAAACCAAAAACGTCCGACAATGAAACCAGCTATAGGGCCAATACACCTTCAATGGTTCGGGTATCAAACGACCTTCTATTCTGATGAAATTTGGCAGGAGGTCTACCTACCCAATAATAAGACCGCACGCCAACTTCCAACCCATTCTGAGAAAGTTTTATACACACTTTTAAAAACAATATTTTAACGATGTCGTGGGTGTGTGCGTGTGTGGTTGGTCCCGAAATGGTCAACGACAAAAACAGAGAGAACTGACAACTAACAATGGATGCAAGTTTGAAAACTGACAGCAAGAGAGTGCCGATGCAATGCGGATGATGTGATGATGAATTCGACAAACACAATAATCACACGACGATAATGGAATAAAAGGGGAATCTTGTGGATTGTTGCTTTCGGGATGTTACAGGTCATGAACATGCTTATGAATAATTATCGTTGCATACTAGGATGAGTAGTATATAAACACCATGTACATAAATATCATGGAGGCTATGGTGGTTTTTATTCAACTACATACGTGAACATGTGCCATAAGCCACTCGAACATTCACAGGAGGATACCATATCATCATACTACATCACAACCATTTAAATGCACGTTGACATCCAAGATAAATCATTATCCACAACTAGCTACTTAATCATGACATGAACAACTATAATCTCTAATTGTCATTGCAAACATGTTTGGTCATAATACACTAAATCATGGATACTGGGTAACCATATTTACAAAACAAAAACAAGCTGAGTTCATACCCACTTCTTTGTGCCACAATCACTTCATCAAATGTCGTCATTATTGCCTTTCACTTGCATGACCAAACGATATGAAAATAATAATAGTGCAAGTGTGCCGTGGACTAATCTGAATCTGCAACATTTTTTTCAAAAGGAGAAGACAAAATAATGTGGGCTCTTTATTAGATCAATAACAATGCATATGAGAGCCACTCAAAATTTTCATCGAGGTCTTCCCCTTGGGTACAACTCAATAAAAAGAAAAGAAATTCAGAGAAACACACTAAAATATTTTGGGACTTTTTAGTTTTTCTAGAAGAAAGCAAATTAAAGAAGGGACAACTAAAACGAGAAAATCTATTTACACGGGAAAGCTCCCAACAAGCAAAAGAAGAAAAGAGAGATATTTTTGGGTTTTCTGCATGTTTATCAAACAACAAGAAGAAGGCAAGCAAATAAATCTAAGATGGATAATACAATGCAAGAGTGTGAACACCAACAACTAGAATATGTGAGCATGAATGTAAAGTCGGTGGAAACACGTACTCCCCCAAGCTTAGGCTTTTGGCCTATCTTGGTAATCACCACCCGTAGTAGCCGTCGTGTCTGATGTAGAAGTGTTTGGGTGGCAGCACCCGAGAGTCCCACTCATGGGGCTCCTGCTCAGCCGTTGCCTGGGCCTTCTGGTAGGCAACAATATCCTCAGGCATGATCATGTATCCGTTCCTAGCAACAGAATCAAACAAGGTAGGTGCAGGCAACGAAATAACATCAAGGGTAATTAAGTGGTGAGCCACCATAGACTGATGGTTTATATAAACTCATGGTAAAAGATAATCGTCGAGACAAAAGGGACATTAAAGCATTTCTCTAAGCAAGCGACATAAATACTACCATGGATTTTGCCCTTAGATCTTCTAGTGTGTAAACGACGAGCAATAACAACTCCCAAATTAATGGTGTGATCGTTATGGAGTGCTCGGTGTACAATGGCAAGGCCAGGAGTGCTAAGTATACTACCCTTCTCCCTAGGAGTTAAACACCTCGTGAAAAATAAAGCAAAGTAATGCCCCGAAGGAAAGTGCAGGCTAGTGGCAGTGGATTTCAACACACCTCTTCCCTCACTCATCCTTTAAGTGAGAAGGAAGTCCTCAAACTCGACGGGCTTGGGCTCTCTTAACTCCACGTCATAGGGAATTAAACATATCTCACAAAATGCTGTAAGCAGCATTTGGCGGATTTCAGCATATAAATTAAACCGCACTAAAGGTGGATCATGCTTATTCAGAAAATAGATATTTTGCACGAAGGAATTAGTGTGGGCATGTGTAAGAGTCCGGAACTGATGCTCCAGAAGATTCCCCTTTTTATTCCGTTGTTGCCGTGTGATTATTTTGTTTGTCGAATTCATCATCGCATCATGCGCATCTCCGCATTGCATCGGCACTTAGTTGTCGTCATTTTTCAAACTTGCATCCATCTGTAGTTGCCTATTCTCTCTGTTTTCGCCGTTGACCATTTTGAGACCAACACACATGCACTCGCCCACGGCATCGTTAAAATATTGTTTTTAGAAATGTGTGTAAAACTTACTCGGATTGGGTTAAAACTTGGTGTGCGGTCTTGTTTTAGTGTAGGTAGGCCGCGTGCCAAATTTCATTGCAATCGGAGTTTGTTTGATATTAACCTATAGCGACACTATAGCCGGTCAAATGTCGTACATTTTAGGTGTTCTAAAACCTGATGCCGGGCTGCCCGTTTTCCCTCTCTTCTATTCCTAGCCCCTCTACACAATGCACACACACTACGTGCAAACTAGCCCGAAAACCTCCCGGAACCCAGAATATAAGGTTGTAATCGTTGGGTCTGGATCAACCTCGTAATACCCAAACCGTCATGTCAATTGGACTCCTTGACATAATTTTCTTGACCATCGGTTCTTGATCGAATTGTCCAAACCTAGTCTAGTTTGCTATGTATAGACCCCCTGGCCAAACCTAGTCAAACCCTAGCATTCCCCTCAGGGTTCGTGTTGCTAGTCTCCTCCAGTCACCGGGCAGCTGCTCCTCCCACCTCGCATAAGCCCTCCCAGCCCAGACCGGGGCCCGGACGAGCCCGCTGCCACCCACAGCTCATGTAGCCACACCTCGCCACCCATGCCCGAGCTCTCCTGCACACCCGCATACCTCCACATTCGTGGAGAGCCGCCAGCGCCGCCCCAAGCTCGCTGGTGGACCGCCCCGCCACCAGCGCCAAACCCGAGCCCGCAACCTCGTCAACCTCGCTGCCTCCGAGCATTTGTGTGCCGTTGGTGAGCGCGACTACATGCTTCGACTGCCCCTCTCCCGCGCGTCCCATGGTGCTGCTCAGGGAGCTGCATGGGCGCGGACGTTCCGGATCCCCCGTGCCAAAACCCTCCCGTTCCAGCCAGCCCTCGCCGCTGGTGCCTCATCGCTGACCTCCGTTCGTCCTGAACCTTGTTGGAGGGCCGCTGTATCGCCGGCTTCCGTGATCCAGATCGAATCGGGAGGAGCCCGTGCTCGCTCCGCTTGGGCCTCGCCGGCTGGCTGGGCTGCCTACAACGCCTGCGTGTGCCATCTCACCTGGCCCAACCCAGTTCCACGCGAGGCAGGCGCAGTCCGCCCCAGCAGCCTCGCCCGCTCGTGGGCCAGATGCCCCAAGGCCGAGCTCCCACCTCGGCGACCTGATTTGGCCCAAGGTGAGCCTCGGCCCGACCTGCATGTGAATTACCTATGCGATGCCTTGTGTGTAAGATAGTTTTCGTGCGCCGATGTGCCGCTGTTGGGCCAGCCAGATTCGGCCCAGAGGTTAATTTTGTAGTGTGCGACTTTGCTAATTTTCGAGGACATATTTGATTTCAGAAAAAGGTATATTTTTAAATGTCCATAACAAAATAATCATGAATTGGATTAAAATGAATTAGCTATGTAAAATGTCCAGAATTTTGCGTAGATTCATAATATTCCACTTTCATGCATGTTAAAAATGTTTAAACTTGCTGTTTAATTTAATTTCAGTAGATGCCATATTAAAATGTTTTACGTCATAACTAATGAACCGTGACTCCGATTAAAATGTTCCACATATGTAACCTAGCTAGAAAATTATGTAGAATAACATGGTGACATTTATTTTGCCGTTTAACAACTCTAAAATTGTATTTTAGGCAGATCTGTAGCAAATTCAAAATTACATATGGGGACTTTCCGGAATTGTTATTCGTTGTTTCAGCCTCATTTAAACTTATGAAGAATATCATGCAGCTTCATAATATCTTGTGCAGCCATGATTTACATGTTTGTGGTTGTTATTTGCATACATTTTGCATTCGTAGCATATTACCTTGTGATTATCATATCTTTTAGACCATAGCCCCGTTTTAGATGATCTATATATGTAAATCGACTACGATAACGTGTAGAATCACATGGCCCACTTTAGTTTGTTGTTTAATAAATATAAAATGTGTTTAGAATAGATCTGGTCCAATTTATAAACTAACATATGGGGTCATTTCGGAAATGTTATATGTTGTTTCCGAGCTCATTTAAAATGCCTAGATAGTGTAATTTACTTATGCTTCACCTCTTTTCATGTTTAACAACATGTAACATTGCCGTTTACCTAAATGGGAGTGAACTAAATAATTGAAATATGGAGTTCGTCAATATGTAATTCGTTGCCACAGCTAGGGAAAAGCTTATACATAGAATTTTAGCAGTAGCGCCGGTTGTGAGACCGGCGCTACTACTAATTAGTAGTAGTGCGGGTGGGGACAAGCGCTACAAGTATCCTGTTAGCAGTAGTGCCTGTCGCCAAACATGCGCTACTACTAATCGGTCTGACCGTGACACGTAGGGGCGACCTATAGTAGTAGTGTTCGTCAGGAAGAAAGGCTACTGCTAAAGCCATAGCAGTATCTCCCTTTTCTGACCCGCGCTACTACTAAAAAGGGCGTGGAGTTATTGTCTTTGCTCGCACACGCCCCTCACTCTCTCCCTCTCCCCCACCTTACTCCCTCCCTCTCCACTCTACGTCGCCGTCGCCGCCAGTGCCCTCAATGCGACCCTGCTCCGCGCACGCCCCTGACTCCCTCCCTCTCCCCCTCCTTAGTCCCTCCCTCTCCACTCTATGTTGCCGTCACCGCCCCTCACTCTCTCCCTCTCCCCTCCTCACTCCCTCCCTCTCAACTCTATGCCGTCTCCGCCGCCGGTGCCCTCAACGCGACCCCGCTCAGTGAACGCCTCTCACTCCCTCCCTCTCCACTCCCTTGCATCGCTGCAGGTCCTCCCAACGCGACCCCGGCGACCCCGACCCGAACCCAACCCCGACACCGACTCCATCCTCTGCTTCTCCTCCGGTCGTCTCCTCCGCGCGCTATCCATCTCCTTCTCTGGTGAGACATCCCCACGCCTCCTCCAGCATTTGAATTCTAGTGTTTGGGTGGATTGCTAGGGTTCTTGCTAGGACATTGCTTGGGTGCTTGTTAGGTGAAATTGTTTGTGAAACTAGATGATGCCCTGAACGTTGTTGCAGTAATATTTGCAATATATATATTGTTTTTTATTATTGTATATTTGCTTGATGAGGTGTCATACTTGCATGTTGAGAGAAATAGGTTAGTGGGGGCTAGCTATTTAGATATAGAAGATTAGATAGTTACAAAAAACTGAGTCAAAAAAGAGTGAGAAAAATGATTTTTATGCCCAAATTGAAATGAGATGCTTGTTATACAAATGATAACTAGAAAGTAAAACATTAAGCAATAAAAAAAATGTTTTCATAGGGATTTGTATCGACGTCCATGATGCCCGGCCTCCATCCTCGTCGTCGAGTGGACGCGACTTCCTTGAGAGGTGCCACGTCCGGGACTGGGCTCCACTAGGCTGGCAGTGGGAGGTGTTACCTTCCGGGGGGGCACACCTTGGTGAGGAATACGGGTCTCTCGTCGACCCGGAGCTTCTTTGGTGGCGGTCACGTGGGCCACTATCGGTGCGGAGGGATCCGCCCCCACAGAGGTGGTACATCACCGTGTTAGGGAGGAGGACGAGCACGTCCGTTCTACATGGCTGTGTTGGACGTCAGGTTCTCCAATACCTGGCAGGTTCTTCATGAATCTGAGCCGAGCTATAATCTAGTCATGATTCCTTAGCTTTGGGTGTCCACCGCCTGCGTCGTGAGATGTCAATTGGATATGTATTTTTGATATTATATGATAATATTGGAGATGTATTAGTGATAACATCCGATGATGCATTAACTGGATTATTCGAGATAATGTATTAGTTTTATTATATGACAATATTCAAGAGTTTCTAGTAAACAATTCAGGTACTTTCGGTCTATCATTGCTCCTTGTGTGACTTTCATGTGTGTTCTTGATTGAGGAATCCCGACTGTTGTCGTGGGGGGCGCTTCCTACTCTTCTCTTCTTGCGATACCTCGGTATAATGCTCAAGGAGAGGAGAGGAGGTGCGCCCATCACCGATGGTTGAACTATTAGTGTGAGAGAGTGTCCACCAAAATATATACACCACCATATCAGTGTGAGAGATTGCGCATCAACACACCATGAGATATGAGAGTTATTTAAGGAAAGCCTCGACTGACTGAAAGTCAACTGGTTTTGAATTAGGTCTATTTGGAGATGTGTGTATGTTATTGCACGGAACACCTCCTAGTGCCTATGTTCTGCCGGAATGTTGATTCATTTCTGTTCGGGCAAATTTTAGGCGCCCAATTTGTCTTATTTTAATAATGGTCGTGTCGATTTTTTGAATCACGAACACAGGAAATGTTTGACGACGATAGGATCCCCGAGTGTGATTACTGTGGCGATGATCTGCGTTTGTGCGACAGGTGGCCCCACCCGCGAGACGACAGGTTCTTCACCATCAAGCTTGACGAGACCTTCGATGTTTGTACGGTACGCAACGATGACAAGTGTTTTTTCGTAATCAATCATCACTTCTGTTTCTTTGCTTCAACGTGCAATTTCTGTTTTATACAATTCGGCTAGTTCCTTCCTACCATGCAAGAAGGTATGTGTTGGAGAGGCTCGGTTTCGAAGACCACGAGAGTATGGAGAAGAGGAGAGCTAACCTGAGGACTAGACATGGTCACACATTTCTGTTCAAAGTAATGAATGAAGTAAATAACACAAAATTAGGGTGCTCAAATTGGGAAGCTCTTTGCAAGGCATATGGATTTCATGAGGATACAAAAGTAATCTTCGATCTTCGTCATGAAGATCATATTGAAGGTAACATCAACATTCGGGTGGATGTCGATATGCTTCCTGTTTAACCTCCATGTGAGTTTGTCAACCATATTTGTCATGTGATTTGCATTCTATATTGTAAAATAGTTGGTGTTCATTCATACTAAATTTGTTAATTTATAATTTATGGGTTATTTCGTTTCTTCGAGAGAGATAGGGAAATTAATTGACATGACACACTACACTTATGTATCACATCTAACTTGGGAGGAGAAGGATGTTCTTATCCACTTTGTCCTTTGTGTCCTGGTTGGTAGGGACAACTTCCTACATAATTTGGGAACTGGCCCAAATTATACATTTTAATGCCACTAGTGCATAGGTTGAGGGCGAATGACATCCATCAAAATATCTTGGTAAGAGTTGCTAATTAAGTACACTACTATTGCATAAATGGTCTTGATTACATTGCTAACTAGGCTACTATTATGTTCTTCAACAGAAACTGCCAAATGATGTTATGCCTCTGTTGATGCATGGCAAAGGTCATATGACAATTAAAAGCCCACTGAGGGCTCAGTTCGATTCTACATACTCGATTGAGCGCAAATTAAAAGGACCGGCTCTGAATTGAAGCATGGAGACAAATAAAAAGGGATCACAAGCCACAAGTTGGAGACCATTGGATCTCCGTGCTTCATCATAGATACATATGTGCTATTCTGTTTTATGACATTTTACCTAGGAGAGAGGACAAGGTCCTATTGGAGAGAAATTTTTCTAGTTTATATTAACTTGGCATCATCAATTAGGATGATGATTATTATGATGTTTTTCTGTTTTAGGAGATTTTAACTTAGTATGATTAAGATGATGATGACTAGTTAAATGAGTAAGATGATGATGGGTTATATGTCATATATTTGATTAAAGTGGATGGATGCAACATACATAGGTGCTATTCAGTTGTATATTAATATGTGTAGTTGTGTGTAAATACAACATACATATAAAAAAGGAAATATGTGCATTTACCAGTCGCGCGGATTAGAAAAGCACGCTACTAATAACTCGGTTAGCACTAACGCTGGCTAAGAAGCACTACTGCTAAACTTTAGCTATAGCGTTGGGTATACGACGCTACTGCTAAAAGTTAGTTGTAGCGCCGCAGTAGCAGCGCGGGCACTCGCGCTACTGATAGTTCAAAAACCCATGCTACTACTAGGGTTTTCCCTAGTAGTGCATATTAAACTTCATTTAATGTGTAGTAATAAATTGTTGTGATTTGCCATGATTTGCATAACTAAATCGGACATGCATGATATGTGTTCGTGCATCATGTCATGCATACGTTGTGGTGTTTATTGTGTGTTGATTGTTGTTTCCAGATTGCTTCTTCTCGATAGAGTTCCATAACCATGTCGGAGTGTGAGGATTCGTTCGACTATGTTGGTTCGCGTGCTTCACGAATTCGTTCTTCTTCCAAGTGGGATCAAAGGCAAGATGATCATTTCCCTAGATACCATTACGATCATTGCCATGCTAGTTGTCTCATTTCTTTCACTATGTCTCGCAGCCTTCCACTTAAATGTTAACATCCCAACAATGCCATGAAAAGCCTCTAACCTTTCCACAACCCATCAAACCACTATTTGGCTATGTTACCGTTTGCTCAGCCTTCTTATAGCATTGCTAGTTGCAGGTGTAGTTGCTTCCATGTGAAACATGGGTTCCTTGTTATATCACCATATTATTGCTAATTAATTTAATGCACCTATATACTTGGTATAAGGTGGAAGGCTTGGCCTCCTAGCTTGTTGTTTTGTTCCACCTTTCCCGCCCTAGTTACTTGTGGACCGGTGTTATGTTCCATAATTGAGTGTTCCTAACATGCTTGGGGTTCTTATGGGGATCCCTAGATTTTCGTTTTGGGATAAAACTCTTCTCGCAAGGCCCAACATTGGTACTATATTTGTCCAACATAATAATACTGAAAAACATAGGATGTCATGAACCCGAGGATTAATTCAACATAATACAGGGAGGGCCGGTGCTGATGGTGCTGGTCCTAAACAGAGCAACTTGCGGGGCCACCCAGAGCAAATTAGGGGATCTCTATCCGGCCACCCTATGTAGTGCTCATCCGGTGTGCCCTGAGAATGAGATACGTGGCTCCTATAGGTATTGTCAGCACATGGGCGTCCTTGCTGGATTTGATTTACCTTTCTCAACCGTCTTGTGCGAGGGATTCCGAAGATACTTTAGGCTATCTCAAGGTTGAGGTTTTCCACTAGGAATCCGAGGAGATCACGATTTTTCCTCGGTCGAGGTTTCCAATGAAGCTTGTGGTAATTTGTGATGGACTAGTTGGAGCACCCGTACAGGGATATATATTTTGGAAAGTTGTGCCCGCAGTTATGTGGCAACTTGGAAACTTTGTTTAACACCCGATCATAGAAACCTTGAAGTAAACTTAATTAGAACTTGCCAACTGAGTGTGTAACCGTGATTGTCTCTTCTCGTGAGTTCTGCATCTGGAGAAGGACACGGTGGGGTTATGTTTGACGTAAGTACGTGTTCAAGATCCCTTGGTGATCGTTATTAGTTCTCGTCCATTTATGCGTAGATCACCCCCTTTATTCTTGTACTATTAAGTTAGCCACTCAATAAATTCTTAATCGCTTGGTGCAACCTCATCACTTAACCATACCTCACCCATTAAGCTTTGCTAGTCTTGATACCTTTGGAAATGAGATTGATGAGTCCCTCTGGCTCATAGATTAATACAACAACAGTTGCAGGTACACACAAAGCGATGCTTTGATGTGAGCGCGATGATTGTTCTTTTTGGAGTTTTGTTCTTCTTCATCATCATCGATCTAGGATGGGTTCTAGGTCGACAGCCTGGGATAGCAAGGATGGATGTCGTTCTTTTATCGTTTGATTTTGTCCATAGTTAGATTCTGCTCTTCTACATGGTGAATAAATTCATTGTTGTATTGTTTTGTTCATGTTATAGCTTGTGGCGAGTGTAAGACAATTGCATATACTCATCTTTTATGTACATGTACTTGTAATGATATCCATTCTTGCAAAAAGACGAGATGCGCTTCTATCCCTGTCGAGGCCCTCGTGCCAAAATAAGGCTATGATCGCATATTGGGCATTACAAGTTGGTATCAGAGCAGTACCGACCTAGGAGCCCCCTTGATTGATCAAACTTCGCCGAGTTAAGTCTAGTGAAAAACTACTCTCGGTCTAGTTATATATCGGAGAGTAGGATTCTTTTTGCTCCTCTGCTATGCTCTGGTAAGGTTTACGACTTGGGAAAATTCTACTCCTCTTCTCGCTCAATTTTTTTCGGATCATGCGGGTATTTTGGAACCTCTATGATGTCGATGGGACGGAGCTCTGACTTGTTGCCTCCTGTCTAACTTGATTTCTTCCGGGGAGTTGAGCTCTAGGGGATTCTTGTCACACTCGGTATCATTAAGTTTCCTTAGTATCTCAGGACGGAGGATGTTCGAAATTGCTTCAATACTACTAGTGGTGAGAGAAGTCTGGCATCACCAGTACTGGTGGAGAGAGTTTGGATGTACTTCCATACTTGGTATCGTTGTGATTACAAGGGTCTAAGGTAGATGAGTTTCCGAGATTTTTGGTTATATGTTGACGCATGTGATACACTGGATGTGTAGTGTTATTTCTAGGAGTTGAGTGATGGATTTTACTCCTTGTATCCGTCGATCCGATTGCATAACCAGAAAGTTTCGAGAGTTCTTAGGTGGGAATTCAAGTAGTTACCTAGGATTATCTTCCAACAGATGCATTATGCGAGGTTGGGGTTTGACATCTAGTCATGACATCTAGCATATTCGAGCGTAATTTTAATATGACAATCCAGTGTACGATCGAGCCCATGCGGACTTTACCATGAAAATATCGAGCAGATTCTGTGTCATGAATTTATTTCTGGCTTGTTTCGTAAGCCTCATCCTTTGTTTTGTTGGAGTATGGTAATTCGAGTTGCTTCGATGTCATGTGGTGATTTCATATCTTTCCTAAGCGGTTTTCTCATAATTATATGATAGTGCTAATCCTTTTTCTCAATCAAATTGTCTTTTCAAACCGGACTTGTCATGTCAATTCTTTTTCAATCGGAGTGCTTCTCTTCAAGTTAATGCAATCCTTTTCAATACTTGCAAGATAAATCCTCTTATTTCTTTCTGGATTTCATTGTTGGAAATATGCCCTAGAGGCAATAATAAATTGGTTATTATTATATTTCCTTGTTCATGATAATCGTTTATTATCCATGCTGGTATTGTATTGATTAGAAACTCAAATACATGTGTGGATAAATAGACAACACTGTCCCTAGTGAGCCTCTAGTTGACTAGCTCGTTGACCAAAGATGGTCAATGTTTCTTGGCCATAGACAAGTGTTGTCAGTTGATAACGGGATCACATCATTGGAAGAATGATGTTATGGACAAGACCCAAAACTATGAACGTAGAATATGATCGTGTCAGTTTATTGCTACTATTTTCTGCATGTCAATGTATTCATTCCTATGACCATGAGATCATGTAACTCACTGACATCGGAGGAATGCCTTGTGTGTATCAAACATCGCAACGTTACTGGGTGACTATAAAGGTATCTATAGGTATCTCCGAAGGTGTCCGTTGAGTTAGCATGGATCAAGACTAGGATTTGTCACTCCGTATGACGGAGAGGTATCTCGGGGCCCACTAGGAAATACAACATCACATACAAGCCTTGCAAGCAATGTGACTAAAGAGTTAGTAACGGGATCTTGTATTACGGAATGAGTAAAGAGACTTGCCGGCAACGAGATTGAAATAGGTATGGAGATACCGACGACCGAATCTCGGGCAAGTAACATACGAAGGACAAAGGGAATGGTATACGGGATTATATGAATCCTTGACATAAAGGTTCAACCGATAAGATCTTCGTATAATGTGAAGGGTCCAATATGGACATCCAGGTCCCGCTATTGGATATTGACCGGAGACTGTCTCAGGTCATGTCTGCATACTTCTCGAACTCGTAGGGTCTGCACACTTAAGGTTCGGTGACGTTTCGGTATACTTGAGTTATAGGTGCTGCTGACCGAATCTTTCTTCAGAGTCCTACATGAGATCCTGGACGTCACGAGGAGTTCCGAAATGGTTCGAAAACAAATATTGATATATAGGAAGTTGGTATTTGGATTCCGGAAGGATTTCAGGCATTGCCGACAGTGTACCGGGAGTGACGAATGGGTACCGGGGGCCCACCAGGTGGGCCCACCACTCCCCAAGAGGGACACGTGGACTTGATGTTGGCGAAATAGCTCTTAGTGGGCTTACTAGTCAACCAAAGAAAGCCCATGAGGTAAAAAGTGGAAAAACCAAAAGAGGTGGACAACTTGGGGAGGAGTCCTACTCCAAGTAGGATTGGATGAGGACTCCTCCCCTCCTATTGGGCCGAGCCCAAGGGAGGTTCCCTGGGTGCTCAAGGCTAGCCCCTCCTTCCTCCTATATATACTAGAGTTTGGAGGGTTTTGGACACACAATTTTCAGCCACGTGCAACCCTCTCCTCTAGTCTGTAGTTCTTCCTCTAGATCGGATTTATGCGGTGCTTAGGCGAAACCCTTCAGGAATAGATCACCACCATCACCGGCACGCCGTCACGCTGCCGGATAACTCATCTACTTCCCCGTCTCTCTTGCTGGATCAAGAAGACGGAGATTGTCATCAAGCTGTACGTGTGCTGAACACGGAGGTGTCATCCGTTCGCCACTAGATCGGGATGGATCATGATGGGATCGCGGGACGGATCATGATGAGATCGCGAGACGGGCTGCGATTTAAATCATGAAGATGTTCCACTACATCAACCGTGTTATATACGCTTCCGCTTAGCGGTCTACAAGTGTATGTAGATTCACTCTCCCCTCTCGTAGATGATCATCACCATGCATAGGTATTGTGTATGCATAGGAAATTTTTTGTTTCCCATGCAGCGTTCCCCAAAAGTGGCATCATGAGCCAGGTTCATGCATAGATGATATCTCGAGTAGAACACAAAAGAGTTTGTGGGCGTTGATGTTCGATTTGCTACCCTCCTTACTATTTTCTCGATTCGGCGGTATTGTTGGATTGAAGCAGCACGGACCAACCTTACTCGTACGCTTACGAGAGACTGGTTTCATTGACTAACATGCAACTTGTTGCACAAAGATGACTGGCGGGTGTCTGTTTCTTCAACTTTAGTTGAATCGGATTTGACCAAGGCGGTCCTTGGAGAAGTTTAAATAGCAATTTGCATATCACCATAGTGGCTTTGTGTAAGTCAGATGCGATCATACTAGATACCCATAGCAGCCACGTAAAACATGCAACAACAAATTAGAGGACGTCTAACTTGTTTTTGCAGGGTATGCATGTGATGTGATATGACCAAAGACATGATATGCTATATTGGATGTATGAGATGATCATGTTGTAATAGATAAATATCGACTTGCACGTCGATGCTACGGCAACCAGCAGGAGCCATAGGGTTGTCTTTAACCTAACATTTGTGCTTGCAGATGCGTTTACTATATTGCTAGGTAGTAGCTTTAGTAGTAATAACATAGATAGCACGACAACCTCGATGGCGGCACAATGATGGAGATCATGGTGTGGCGTCGGTGATGATGAAGATCATGCTGGTGCTTTCGTGATGGAGATCAAGAAGCACAAGATCATGGCCATATCATTTCACTTATGATTTGCATGTGATGTTAATCCTTTTAGGCACCTTATTTTGCTTAGAATGACGGTAGCATTATAAGGTGATCCCTCACTAAAATTTCAAGATAAAATTGTGTTCTCCTCGACTGTGCACCGTTGTGACAGTTCGTCGTTTCGAGACACCACGTGATAATTGGGTGTGATAGACTCAACGTTCACATACAACGGGTGCAAAATAGTTGCACATGCAGAACACTCGGGTTAAACTTGAGGAGCCTAGCATGTACATACATGGCCTCAAAACACAAGAGACCGAAAGGTCGAGCATGAATCATATAGTTGATATGATCAACATGGAGATGTTCACCACTGAAACTATACTCAACACACGTGATGATCGGACTTGAGTTAGTGGATTTGGATCATGCGCCACTGGAATGACTAGAGGGATGTCTATTTGGGTGGGAGTTATTAGTAATGTGATTAGCTAAACTCAATTATCATGAACATAGTCAAAAGGTCTTTGCAAATAATGTTGTAGCTTGCGTTGTAGCTCTACTGTTTTTGATATGTTCCTAGAGAAAATTTAGTTGAAAGATGATAGTAGCAATTATGCGGACTGGGTCCGTAAACTTAGGATTACCCTCATTGCTGCGCAAAAGGCTTATGTCCTTAATGCACCACTCAGTGTGCTGAACCTCGAGCGTCGTCTGTGGATGTTGTGAATATCTGACATACACGTTTTTGATGACTACGTGATAGTTCAGTGCGAAATGTTGAACGACTTAGAATTGAGGCGCCAAAGAAGTTTTGAACGTCACGGAACATATGAGATGTTCCAAGAGATGAAATTGGGATTTCATGCTCGTGCCCTTGTTGAAAGGTATGAGACCACCGACAGGATTCTTTGACTACAAAGTAAGGGAGAAAAGCTCAATCATTGAGCATGTGCTCAGGTTGTCTGAGTAATACAATCGCTTGAATAGAGTGGGAGTTAAGAATCAAGATGAGATAGTGATGGTTCTCCAAAGTCACTGACACCAAGCTACTAGAGCTTCGTGATGAACTATAACAGATCAGGGATAGATATGATGATCCTTGAGCTATTCGAGATGTTTGACACCACGAAATAACAAATCAAAAAGGAGCATCAATTGTTGATGGTTAGTAAAACAACTAGTTTCAAGAAGGGCAAGGGCGAGAACGGATACTTCATGAAATGGCAAACCAGTTGCTTCTCTAGTGAAGAGACCCAAGGTTGAACCCAAACCCGAGATTAAGTGCTTCTGTAATGAGGGGAACAGTCACTCAAGAGTAACTATCCTCGATACTTGGTATATAAGAAGGCTGGCAAAGTCGACAGAAGTATATTGGATATACATGATATTGTTGTGTACTTTACTAGTACTCCTAAAGCACGAGGGTATTAGATACCGGTTCGGTTGCTAAGTGTTAGTAACACGAATTAAAAGCTACGAAATAAACAGAGACTAGCTAAAGGCGAGGTGACGATATGTGTTGGAAGTGTTTCCAAGGTTGATGTGATCAAACATCGCACACTCCCTTTACCATCGGGATTAGTATTAAACCTAAATAATTATTATTTGATGTTCGCATTGAGAATGAACATGATTAGATCGTGTTTATTGCAATACGATTATTCATTTAAAGAGAATAATGGTTATTCTATTTGCTTGAATAAATACCTTCAATGGTTTATTGAATCTTGATTGTAGTGTTACACATGTTCATAATATTGATGCCAAAAGATACAAAGTAGTAATGATAGTACCACTTACTTGTGGCACTGCCACTTGAGTTATAATAAAATGCATGAAGGAGCTCCATGCTGATGGATCTTTGTACTCACTCATTTTTGAAACGTTTGAGATATGCAAACCATGCCTATTGGTATAAACGCATGAAGAAACTCCATGGAGATGGATTGTTTGGACTCACTTGATTTTGAATCACTTGAGGCATGCAAAATCATACCACATGGGCAAGATGACTGAAGGCCTCGTTTTTCCAGTGAGTTGGAACAAGAAAGTAACTTGTTCGAAGTAATACATTTTGATGTGTGTAGTCCAATGAGTGTTGAGGCACGCAGTGGATATCGTTTTGTTCTTACTTCACTGACGATTTGAGTAGATACAAGAGTATTTGCTTGATGAATCACAAGTCTGAAATATTGAAAAGTTCAAGCTATTTCAGAGTGAAGATCGTCGTGACAAGAGGATAAAATATCTACGATATGATCATAGAGATGAATATCTGAGTTGCGAGTTTGGTACATAGTTGAGACAATGTGGAAATTGTTTCGCAACTCATGCCACCCGGAGCACCATAGTGTGATGGTGTGTCCGGACGTCATAGCCGCGCCCTATTGGATATAGCGCATACTATGAAGTCTCTTATCGAAAGACCACTATCATTTTGGGTTAGGATTTAGATACAATCACATTCACTTTAAATAGGGCACCATGTAACTCCGTTGAGATGACAACGTATGAACTATAGTTTGGAGAAACCTAACCTGTCGTTTCTTAAAGGTTTGGGGCTACGACGCTTATGTGAAAAACTTTCAGTCTGATAAGCTCGAACCCAAAGCAGATAAATGCATCTTCATAGGATACCCAAAACAGTTGGGTACATCTCCTATCTCAGATCCGGAAGCAAAGAGTTTGTTTCTAGAAACGGGTCCTTTCTTGAGAAAAAGTTTCTCTCAAAAGAATTGAGTGGGAAGATGGTGGAAACTTGATGAGGTTATTGAACCGTCACTTCAACCAGTATGTAGCAGGGCGCAGGAAATTGTTCCGGTGGCGCCTACACCAATTAAAGTACAAGCTGATGATAGTGATCATAAACCTTCAGATCAAGTTACTACAAACCTCGTAGGTCGACAAGGTCACGTACTGTTCCAGAGTGGTACCGTAACCTTGTCTTGGAGGTCATGTTGCTGAAACAACAATGAACCTACGAGCTATGGAGAAGCGATGGTGGGCCCGGATTCCGACAAATGGCTAGTGGCCATGAAATCTAAGAGAGGATCCATGTATGAAAACAAAGTATGGACTTTGGAAGAACTACTTGATGGTCGTAAGACTATTAAGTACAGATGGATATTTAAAAGGAAGACATACGATGATGGTGTAAAGTCACCGTTAAGAAAGCTCGACTTGTCTCAAAGATGTTTCCGACAAGTTCAAAGAGTTGACTATGATGAGACTTTCTCACTCGTAGCGATGCTAAGAGTCTGTTGGAATTATGTTAGCGGTTGCTGCATTATTTATGAAATCTTGCAGATAGGACGTCAAAACATTGTTTGCTCGATGGTTTCCTTGAGGAAAGGTTGTATGTGATACAACCAGAAGGTTTTGTCGATCCTAAGGATGCTAACAAGTATGCAAGCTCCAACGATCCTTCTATGGACTGGAGAAAGCATCTCAGAGTTGGAATATAAGATTTGATGAGATGATCAAAGTTTTTGGTTTTATAAAAGTTTATGAGAAACTTGTATTGTTAAAGAAGTGAGTGGGAGCACTATAGAATTTCTGATTAGTATATGTGATTGACATATTGTTGATCGGGAATAATGTAGAATTTTTGGATAGCATAAAGGGTTGTTTGAGAGGAGTTTTTCAAAGGAAAACCTGGATTGAGCTACTTGAACACTGAGCACCGAGATCCATGGAGATAGATCAAGACGCTTGATAAAACTTTCAATGAATAGATACCTTGACAAGATTTTTGAAGGAGTTCAAAATGGTTCAGTTAAAGAAGGAGTTATTGACTGTATTGTAAGGTGTGATTTTGAGTAGGACTCAAAAAGCCTCACCACGTCGGAAGAAAGAGAAAGGACATCTATAGGAGCATTCATTTGGAATAGTTACAAATGACGTGTGGTAGAACATCTATAGGATGACATAGAGATTTGTAAAGCACACACGGATCTCAAAGGTTCAGACCCGTTGACTAAAAACCTCTCTCGCAAGCAAGACATGATCGAACCCCAAAGCTGTATGGGTGTTAGATTCATTGCAATCACATAGTGATGTGAACTAGATTATTGACTCTAGTGCAAATGGGAGACTGTTGGAAATATGCCCTACAGGCAATAATAAATTGGTTATTGTTATATTTCCTTGTTCATGATAATCGTTTATTATCCATGCTAGAATTGTATTGATTGGAAACTCAAGTACATATGTGGAGACATAGACAACACACTGTCCCTAGTGAGCCTCTAGTTGACTAGCTCGTTGATCAAAGATGGTCAAGGTTTCTTGGCCATAGACAAGTGTTGTCACTTGATAACGAGATCTCAACATTGGGAGAATGATGTGATGTACTAGACCCAAAACTATGAACGTAAGTTTCATCGTGTCTGTTTATTGCTACTGTTTTCTGCATGTCAATGTATTCATTCCTATGACCATGAGATCATGTAACTCACTGACGCCGGAGGAATGCCTTGTGTGTATCAAACGTTGCAACGTTACTTGGTGACTATAAAGGTACTCTACAAGCATCTCTGAAGGTGTCCGTTTAGTTAGAATGGATCAAGACTAGGATTTGTCACTCCGTGTGATGGAGAGGTATCTCGGGGCCCACCCGGTAATACAACATGACATACAAGCCTTGCAAGAAATGTGACTAAAGATTTAGTCACAGGATCTTGTATTACGGAACGAGTAAAGAGACTTGCCGGTAACGAGATGGAAATAGGTATGGAGATACCGACGATCGAATCTCGGGCAAGTAACATACCGAAGGACAAAGGGAATGGTATACGGGATTATACGAATCCTTGACATAGAGGTTCAACCAATAAGATTTTCATAGAATATGTAGGATCAAGTATAGACATCCAAGTCCCGCTATTGGATATTGACCGGAGAGTGTCTTAGGTCATGTCCGCATAGTTCTCGAACCCGCAGGGTCTGCACACTTAAGGTTCGGTGACGTTTTAGTATAGTTGAGTTATAGGTGCTGGTGATAGAAGTTTTCTTTGGAGTCACGGATGAGATCTCGGACTTCACGAGCAGTTTCGGAATGGTCCAGAAACAAAGATTGATATATAGGAAGTTGGTATTTGGATTCCAGAAGGATTTCGAGCATTGCCGGCAGTGTACCGGGAGTGACGAATGGGTACCGGGGGCCCATCAGGTGGGCCCACCACTCCCCAAGAGGGCCACATGGACTTGATGGTGGCGCAATAGCTATTAGTGAGTGATGATGAGTTGATGGATATAATTCTCGCCCCTCGTTGGATACCCCAAGTGGAAGGTGGAAATATAGTCAGCAGCAGATTTCCATTACACGGAGACTGTAAATTTTATCGAACCAGTAGGACTCCTAGGCTCAACAAGTAGGTGTCTTCCACCATGGCGCTACAGAGAGGTTGTCAATCTCTCCGGCCTTGTAGTTTGGAAAGGATCAAAACACAAGAGGGAAAGTAATAGTGATTGCAACGGAAAAGTAAATGAAAGCTTTAAATGATGGAGGTGTAAATGATGATGGTGATATGGACCGGAGTCACATGATGTTCACTAGTGATGTCTCTCTACCAAAAGACGATAAACAACTATGCTTGGGTAAACAAATCACAACTCGGCAATTGACAGAATTATGATCGCACCGCAATGCTAATTATGCTACTTGAGAGTTATAGGTTCAATAGTAATGGGCAGTATGGCAGGACAAGTAGACCGTTTATAAATCAGCATGTACTTACTAATCATCCACCTTGATATATCTATCTAGAACATCTCTTCGGTATTAAGTTGCGAGCCCCACCGAAAGTGTAAACTGATAACCCACAAGTATAGGGGATCGCAACAGTTTTCGAGGGTAGACTATTCAACCAAAATTTATTGATTCGACACAAGGGGAAGCCAAAGAATATTCTCAAGTATTAGTAGTTGAGTTGTCAATTCAACCACACCTGAAAGACTTAGTATCTGCAGCAAAGTATCAGTAGCAAGGTAGTATGATAGCAACAGTAGCAACGGTAACTTGTAGCAGCAAAGTGACAGCAGTAGTAACAGAGTAACAGTAGCAGTAGTGACAACACTAGCGGCAAAGTAACAGTAGCAGCAGTGACAGCAGTAGCGGCAAAGTAACGTAGCAAGGACTAGTAGGAAAAGCTCATAGGCATTGGATCGGTGATGGATGATTATGCCGGATGCTATTCATCATGCAACAGTTATAACACGGAGATACATGTAACTAGCTCCAGTTCGTCAATGTAATGTAGCCATGTATTCCGTATGTAGTCATACGTGCTTAGGGAAAAGAACTTGCATGACATCTATTGTCCATCCCTCCCGTGGCAGCGGGGTTCTAATGGAAACTACGGGATATTAAGGTTCTCCTTTTAATAAAGAACCGGACCAACGCATTAACACTTTGTGAATACATGAACTCCTCATAGTATGGTCATCTCCGGGAGTGGTTCCGGCTATTGTCACTCCGGGGTTGCCAGGTCATAACACATAGTAGGTGACTACAACTTGCAAGATAGGATCAAGAACACACATATATTGGTGACAACATAATAGGTTCAAATCTGAAATTATGGCACTCGGGCCCTAGTGACAAGCATTAGGCATGGCAAAGTAACAACAACATCAATCTCAGAACATAGTGGATACTAGGGATCAATCCCCGTCAAAACTAACTCGATTACATGATAGATCTCATCCAACCCATCACCGTCCAGCAAACCTACGATGATATTACACACGAACGGTGAAGAGCATCATGGAATTGGAGATGAAGGAAGGTTGGTGATGACGATGGCGACGATCTCCCCTCTCCGGAGCCCAGAACGGACTCGAGATCTGCCCTCGAGAGGAAGAACAAGAGGTGGTGGCGCCTCCGTATTGTAAAACGTGATGAACTCTTCTCCTTTATTTTTTCCGGACGAAAGGGACTAAATAGATCTGAGATTGGAGACGGTGGAGCAATGTGGGCCCCACAAGCCTGCCAGGCGCGGCCAGGGGGGGCGTGCTTGGTGGGCTTGTGGTCTCTCAGCTCCACCCATCCGGTTGATTCTTGCGCCAGTATTTTTCATATATTCCACAAAAAATCCCCGTGAATTTCCAGGTCATTCCGAGAACTTTTATTTCTGCGCAAAAACAACACCATGGCAATTCTGCTGAAAACAACGTTAGTCCGGGTTAGTTCCATTCAAATCAGGCAAATTACAGTCCAAAAAAAGGGCAAAAGAGTTTGGAAAAGTAGATACGATGGATACGTATCAACTCCGCCAAGCTTAAAACCTTGCTTGTCCTCAAGCAATTCAGTTGACAAACTGAAAGAGACAAAAGAAAAACTTTTACGAACTCTGTTTGATCTTGTTTTTGCAACTATGTCTAACTCATATCCAGAATTTCAGCAAGATCACAAGCAAACCACATAAGCAAATGACATCTAGGTCTCATGGTAAACTCATATCAATGGCATAATCAACTAGCGAGCAATCATGATAAGTTTCAAACGTCAATACTTCAATCAAAACAATCATGAAGCTATATGAACAGATGGTATCTCGCTAGCTCTTTCTAAGACCGCAAAACATAAATGAAGAGCACCTTCAAAGACCAAGGGCTAACTAAACATTGTAATTCATGGCAAAGAAGATCCAGTCATAGTCATACTCAATATCAGTCAAAATAAAAGCATAAAAATGATAGAGGTGCTCTCTAATTTGTGCTTTTATAAGAACAGGATGACTCAACAGAAACATAAATACATAGGCCCTTCGTAGAGGGAAGCATTGATTTGCATAGGTGCCAGAGCTCAAGCTTTGAGGACAGAGATAAATAATTTTGGGTGGCATGCTTTCATTGGCAACGCAATGACCAAGAGTTTTTCACCATCTTCCACGCTACACATGCTATAGGTGGTTCTCAAACAGAAAAGTAAAGTTTTGACTCGCCCACCACCAATCAATCACACTCCACGACTAGCCGAATACTCGAGTGTCGTCCATACCAACATCAATCCAGGGGGAGTTTTGTTTGCAATTATCTTTTTGATTTGAGCATGGAACTGGACATCCAATTACCGGCCCCTTTCTCGTGAATGATAGTGAATAAACACATATCGAGGATAACACGCCTATCATGGAAGATATTGATCGCCCCATGTCACCACATGAGCGGTTCGGGCATGCAAAACAGATTATTTCTTGATGGTTTAGAGAGTGGCACATGCAAATTTACTTGGAACGGCAGGTAGATACCGCATATAGGTAGGTATGGTGGACTCATATGGAACAACTTTGGGTTTATGGAAGTGGATGCACAAGTAGTATTCCCGCTTAGTACAAGTGAAGGCTAGCAAAAGACTGGGAAGTGACCAACTAGAGAGCGACAATAGTCATCCAAATGCATTGAGATTAACCAACATTGAGTGCAAGCATGAGTAGGACATAAATCACCATGAACATGAATATCATAGAGGCTATGTTGATTTTGTTTCAACTACATGCGTGAACATGTGCCAAGTCAAGCCAGTTGAATGATTTAGAGGAGGATACCATCCTATCATACTACATCATAGTCATCTCAAAATTCATGATGGCATCCAAGACAAATCATTACAAGCTCCTAGCTAATCAAGCATTGCATCAGAAACTATGATCTCTAAGTTGTCATTGCAAACATGTTTCTCTCACAACAAAGCTGAGCTAGGAACGATGAGCTAGTCATATTTACAAAAACAAAATAGATCGAGTTCATACCAGCTTTTCCAGGCTCAGTCACTTCATCATTATTCGTCATTATTGCCTTTCACTTGCATTACCGAATGATGTGAACAATAATAAGAGTGCTCGTGCATTGGACTAAGCTGGAATCTGCAAGCAAACACAAAGGAGAAGACAAATAATATGGCTCTTTGACAGATAAACAGATATGCATGCGAGAGCCACTAAACATTGTAAACATGGTCTTCTACCTTGACCCAAAGAAAAAGGAAACTATTTACACGGGAAAGCTCCCAACAAGCAAAAGAAGAACAAGAAAATCTTTTTGGATTTTCTCAAACTAGACAAACACACAAAAAGAAAACGAGAAAAAGAAATAAACTAGCATGGATGATACAGTGGCAAAGTGTGACCACCGACTAACAAAGTGAAAGTGTAAGAAAGAATATAAAGTAGGTGAGAAACACGTACTCCCCCAAGCTTAGGTTTTTGGCCTAAGTTGGTCTACTCCCAAGGATGGTCCGGGCGATACCCAAAATCATAACGGGGGTTGTACGGGAGCGCGGCAGCCACTGCCTGAATAGTTGCCTCACGGAGGCGAGCAGCCTTTGCCTCCCTCTCATACTCCTCTGCCTCTCCTCTCGTTATGTAATACCTCCGTTTTACCTTAAAGTCAAAGAAGGCAGGAGCAGGAAGGGTAATATGGAAAACACGTTGTCGGTTAAATATTAACCGGTATAGGAGGGATTCATTATCCCTCTCAAGGAACTGATAGCATGTCATGGCGGCGCGTTCAAGGAAAGCTGTATGGAGCGGGGGGTCTCCTTTGCGGATGGGTACTCCAAGAAAATTTCCTATGCGAGTGGCATAGATCCCACCAAATAAACCCCCTTCATTAGCATTATTATTCAGCCTCCTTGTTGTTATTGCTCCCATGCTGAAACTTCTATCACCCGTTACTGCGCTCTCAAGAATACTAAGGTCGGGTGCGTAGAGGTGACAATGCTCAATCTTGCCGTTAATGCATCTACCTATGAAGAGGGCAAAGTAATGCAAGGCAGGAAAATGAATGCTCAACATGGTAGCCTGCGTAACATCTCTAGTTTCTTTGACAATTATACCAGAGAAAAAAATCTCTAACTGAAGATTTAGGAGGATCATTGAGACTACCCCAACCAGGTATTTTGCAAATTCTATTGAAATCCTCTAAATCCATGGTATACGATTTGTCATAGGGATCAAACAGTACAGATGTGTCACGGTCAGCTGAAAATTTGAATCTAGGAACAAAAGAGGAAGTGAGAGTAGTATATTGTTCACATTTATCGGAGATGGATTCTTCAAGTCCAACATTGTGAACAAGTGTATCAAACTCGTCTTTGAAACCTGCCTCAATCATGAATTAATCAGAAGGCCATTCACATGGTTGTACCTGTGCGTTCCTCTGTTGGTAAGGATCGGGCTCCCGAATTGCGAGACGGGGACACTTCTTGCTTGAGGAACCACCATGATAGTTTCTCCTAAACATCTTCCTTTTCTGAAATTTTTTAGTGCCTCAAAGGCACAGTGAACAAGGCTCAACGAAACTCATAGCAACTACTCCGACAAGTGCCTAGGGGCCATATCACGCATCAAAAATACTTGGGACCAGCTAAAATTAGCATGCAAAGCTCAAGAACAGGGTCACCAAGGTAGAAAAAATATGCGACGAATAAGGCACTAGAGCAAAAACTAATTGGACCAATGGAGGAGTCACATACTAAGGAGCAATTTCCTCAAAACAGTTTGGTGAATGGGGCTTTGCACACGGAGATCGAAAATCGCAGCAAGAAGAGCAAGAACACGGGTTTGAGCTGTAGAATGAATTTTTCTGGAGGTAGGAGAATGAGATGGGAGTTGGAATAAGTGGAGGGGGGACACGTGGGCCCCACAAGCTTGGTAGGCACGGCCAGGGGGGTGCCCGCGCCTCCAGGGCTTGTGGCCCACTGGTGCATCCCCCTGACTAGCTCTCAGCCTCAGAATTTTTAAAAAATTCTAGAAAAAATCATACTTGATTTTCACGGCATTCGGAGAACTTTTATTTTCGGGGTACTTTTCTATGGGACGAAAACACAGAAAACAGGGAAAACTGAAGCTAAATCTATCATTTTTCTTCTAAGCAACCGAAGGTAAAGGTTTGGAACACAGGGTTGTGACTCCTAGATTCATCCATCTCATGGTCATCAAAAGAAATCCGTCAATGAGGTTGATCAAATATCTTTGACAAACTTTTTTCGAATCGCAAATTGAATGGAGAATTTTCGAATAGTCACTAGGTTACCTCAATTGGGATGTGTATATCCCCAACAAGCAAATCATACTTCATCTTGACAGTAGGTATAGGGCATTCAAAGCTCCCAATAAGAATCGATGAAGTTTTTTCGATAGCATTGATGCAATGTACTCGATATTGTTTCTTCGGAAAGTGCACCGTATGCTCATTACCATTGACATGGAAAGTGACATTGGCTTTGTTGGAATCAATAACAGCCCCTGTAGTGTTTAAAAAGGGTCTTCCAAGGATGACCGCCATGGCATCATCCTCGGGAATATCCAGAATAACAAAGTCTGTTAAGATAGTGACGTTCGCAACCACAACAGGCACATCCTCGCAAATGCCGACAGGGAAAGCAGTTGATTTGTCGGCCATTTGCAGAGAGATTTTAGTGGGTGTCAAGTTATCCAGTTCCAGCCTACGATAAAGAGAGAGAGGCATAACACTAACACCGGCTCCAAGGTCGCATAAAGCAGTTCTAACATAGTTGCCTTTAATTGAGCAAGGTATAGTGGGCACTCCGGGATCACCTAGTTTCTTAGGAGTTCCACCCTTGAAGGTATAATTAGCGAGCATGGTGGAAATCTCAACCTCAGGTATCCTCCTCTTATTAGTCACAATATCCTTCATGTACTTAGCATACGGAGACATTTTACGCATATCTGTCAAACGCATTTCCAGAAAGACAGGTCTAATCATTTCAACAAATCACTCAAAATCCTCATCATCCTTTTTCTTGGATGGTTTGGGAGGAAAGGGCATGGGTTTCTGAACACATGGTTCCCCTTTCTTTACCATGCTTCCTAGCAATGAAATCATTATATCGTATCTCTTATTCTTAGGCTGTGGTTTATCAAGATCAACAGGTTCAATCTCTACATCCTTATCATTGCTAGGTTGAGCATCAACATGAACATCACTATCGATATTATCATTAGGCTCATGTTCATCACCAGATTGTGCTTCAGCATCAGAGATAGAGACATCGTTTGGATTCTCAGGTGTAACAACATCAGGGTTGCTAGCGTGTAAGTTCCTATCATCTTTCTTCTTCCTAGGATGACTAGGTGCATCAGTGCTAACTCCTTGAGAATCTTGTTCAATTCTCTTAGGATGACCCTCATGATACAAAGGTTCCTGGGTCATTCTACCGCCTCTAGTGACGACTCTGATAGAATTGTCATTCAACTCATTGAGCAAGTTATTCTGAGCTTTAAGTACTTGTTCTACTTGAGTGGTGACCATAGAGGCATGTTTACTCAACAGCTTAAGATCATTGACATTTCTGTCTACACAAGCACTCAAATGACTAAGCATACGAGCATTCTGTTCCAATTGTCTGCTAACATAATCATTGAAACTTTGTTGTTTGGCAACAAAGTTATCAACTTCATCCAGGCGTAAGCTAGCAGGTTTATCAGAAGGAATATCACTCTCATTGAATCTACGAAGAGAATTTACCTCTACTACCTGTATTGGGTTATCAAGACCATGGATCTCATCGATAGGTGGTAGATTTTTTACATCTTCAGATTTAATGCCTTTCTCTTTCATAGATTTCTTAGCTTCTTGCATATCTTCAGGACTGAGGAATAGGATACCTCTTTTCTTAGGAGTTGGCTTCGGAGGTGGTTCGGGAATAGTCCAAGCATTCTCATTGCACAAGATATTATTCAATAGGATCTCAGCTTGTTCTACAATTCGTTCCCTGAAAACACAACCAGCACAACTATCTAGGTGGTCTCTAGAAGCATCGGTAAGTCCATTATAAAAGATATCAAGTATTTCATTCTTCTCAAGAGGGTGATCAGGCAAAGCATTCAGCAGCTGGAAGAGCCTCCCCCAAGCTTGTGGGAGACTCTCTTCTTCAACTTGCGCAAAGTTGTATATTTCCTACAAGGCAGCTTGCTTCTTATGGGCAGGGAAATATTTTTCAGAGAAGTAGTAGATCATATCCTGGGGGCTACGCACACAACCAGGAGCAAGAGAAGTGAACCAAGTCTTAGAATCATCCTTTAGTGAGAAAGGAAACAACTTGAGGATATAGTAGTGGCGGATCTTTTCCTCACTAGTGAATAGGGTGGCTATATCGTGCAGTTTGGTAATATGGGCTACAACCGTTTCAGACTCATAACCGTGAAAAGGATCAGATTCGACTAGAGTGATTAACTCAGGGTCGACGGAGAATGGATAATCCTTATCGGTCACAAAGATAGGCGAAGTAGGAAACTTCGGGTCGTATTTCATCCTAGCGTTCAAAGCTTTTCTTCCCACTTGCGTAGTAATTTCTCAACATCATAGCTATGCTTACAAGCAAGAAAGTCCTCAGCTATCTCTCCCTCCATAACATAACCCTTAGGCATATCAGGTAATTCATATCTAGGAGAGCTAGTTCTAACAGGCAAAATAGCAGGTTCTACTTCAATAATATCAGCAGTTTCAGAAGTATCATCACATCTAGCAGCAACTCTGGCAATTTGTGCATCAAGGAATGCACCTAGTGGCAAAGCAGTAGCAAGCATAGCATCATCACAAGCATCATGGATAGCAGAAGTAGCATCATCAAGCACAGGCGACACATCAAAATTTCTAGCAGGAGGTGGTGTCGCAAACTTACTCATAACTGAAGGTGAATAGTGTGCAGAGCTAGATGGCAGTTCCTTACCTGTCGTCGTAGTTGAAGGCATGACTTTGGTTTTTGGATCTTTCTGATTCCTCATAGTGATCAGCACACGTAAATCCCAAGTGACTCAGAGAATATAGCTATGCCTCCTCGGCAATGGCGCCGGAAAATAGTCTTGATAACCCACAAGTACAGGGGATCACAATAGTTTTCGAGGGTAGAGTATTCAACCCAAATTTATTGATTCGACACAAGGGGAAGCCAAAGAATATTCTCAAGTATTAGTAGTTGAGTTGTCAATTCAACCACACCTGAAAGACTTAGTATCTGCAGCAAAGTATCAGTAGCAAGGTAGTATGATAGCAACAGTAGCAACGGTAACCAGTAGAAGCAAAGTGACAGCAGTAGTAACAGAGTGACGATAGAAGCAGTGACAGCAGTAGCGGCAAAGTAACAGTAGCAGCAGTGACAGCAGTAGCGGCAAAGTAATGTAGCAAGGACCAGTAGGAAAAGCTCGTAGGCATTGGATCGGTGATGGATGATTATGCCGGATGCTATTCATCATACAACGGTTATAACACGGAGAGATATGTAACTAGCTCCAGCTTGTCAATGTAATGTAGGCATGTATTCCATATGTAGTCATACGTGCTTAGGGAAAAGAACTTGCATGCCATCTATTGTCCATCCCTCCCGTGGCAGCGGGGTCCTAATGGAAACTACGGGATATTAAGGTTCTCCTTTTAATAAAGAACCGGACCAACGCATTAACACTTAGTGAATACATTAACTCCTCATACTATGGTCATCTCCGGGAGTGTTTCTGGCTATTGTCACCCCAGGGTTGCCGGGTCATAACACATAGTAGGTGACTACAACTTGCAAGATAGGATCAAGAACACACATATATTGGCGACAACATAATAGGTTCAGATCTGAAATCATGGCACTCGGGCCCTAGTGACAAGCATTAAGCATGGCATAGTAGTAGCAACATCAATCTCAGAACATGGTGGATACTAGGGATCAATCCCCGTCAAAACTAACTCGATTACATGATAGTACTTATGCAACCCATCACCGTCCAGCAAGCCTACGATGAGATTACTCACGAACAGTGAAGAACATCATGGAATTGGCGATGAAGGAAGGTTGGTGATGACGATGGCGACGATCTCCCCTCTCCGGAGCCGAGAACGGACACCAGATCTGCTCGCTAGAGGAAGAACAGGAGGTGGCGGCGCCTCCGTATCGTAAAACGTGATGAACTCTTCTCCTTTATTTTTTCCGGGCGAAAGGGACTAAATAGAGCTGAGATTGGAGGCGGTGGAGCAACGTGGGCCCCACAAGCCTGCCAGGCGCGGCCAGGGGGGCGCGCCTGGTGGGCTTGTGGGCTCTTAGATCCACCCCTCCGGTTGATTCTTGCGCTAGTATTTTTCATATATTCCACAAAAAATCCCCGTGAATTTCCAGGTCATTACAAGAACTTTTATTTCTGCGCAAAAACAACATCATGGCAATTCTGCTGAAAACAACGTTTGTCCGGGTTAGTTCCATTCAAATCATGCAAATTAGAGTCCAGAACAGGGGCAAAAGAGTTTGGAAAAGTAGATACCATGGAGATGTATCATAGACTCAAAGCAACAGAGAATTGCATTAGCAAACTATGCGTAAGGTAAACAATCCTTGCAACTGTGGTCACAAGCAACGTTGTTTTCTCCCTGGTGGCAACAAGCACATCCACTAGTCTCATCTTTCTTTCACTCAAGCTAGACATCGAGGGGCATGAACCCACATTCATGCATAAGGCTCCCTCTTGGAGTTACAATCTACTACTTGGCCAAAGCAATAAATAGCAACGGAGAACATGCATGAATCACTAAGGAACATAATATAAAAGGATAATGAAATATATAACTCATAACAATTTGAATATAATCTCATAATCCATCGGATCCCAACAAACCGAGCATAGAAATAGTAACAGAATTACATAGATGCCTTGATCATGTAGGGCAGCTCGCAAGGACTAACCATTGAAGCACAAGATTGGAGAGAAGACATCACATAGCTACTCGTCATGGACTCATGATCCAAGGAGGACTAGTCACGACATGTTCAGGAAGCATCCATCGTGGTGGAGAAGCTCCCAGAGGTCAATCCTCCCTCCGGCAGGGTGCCGAGAAGAAGTCTCCTGACGCTCCCGATCTCGGAAGCGCTGCGGTGGCGGAACGATGGAGAAATTCGCGATTCTAGAAATTCTGCAAGGGTTTCCTCTCGGGACTCTAAATATAGGCCAAAGAAGGGCACCGGAGGAGGTGGGACCCACCCAGGGGGCCTCCTGTCTCGGCCTAGGGCCTGGCCGCGCCATCAGGTCGCCTGGCAGGCCCCTGGCCCCCCTCTGGGCCATCTTCGGTGATCCAGAAGCTTCTGTTTCGCTGATTTTTTATATATTTTTTCTAGAATTTTTCGGGCTTCGAAAAATTGGGTAAAATCCCCTGCAAAGTAGACATCAGCAGAAAAAAACTGGCACTGGGTGCACTGATTGAGTAGGTTAGTTAAAATATGTGTAAAATGATATAAAAGTGTAGCAAAACATATAACAATGTCAACGAAAAGATCATGGAACAAGGAGAAATTATAGATACGTTTGGAACGTATCAACATCCCCAAGTAGATAAATGATAACACAATAATTTATGTGGTGACATGCTAACATACATATAAGAACTTCAAAGTAAAGCATGTGAGATATGCAATTCAAGTCAAGACAATAACAAGCAAGAGTCTATATCTAGTATTGAGTTTAGCAAAGTAAGAACATAAAGGTGCAAGAGCTCTCGCTGTCCGTGACTCGAATGTCTCCAAATGGTGTTTGCATGCAAGAAGTGGGATATGGGTTGAGATCATAAAATATATTTTTTGAGAACTCAATCTACTAAACCTCACACTTAGTCTCCTCCGGAATCTTATTTTGACTCATCCCCATACCACTAGTCAGGCACAAGTCAAAATGATCCTCTTCCTTTCGACTTTGAGCACTCATGCAATGGATGAGAGTAAGCAAGATATGTTGGCACTTAGGATGGAAAATAGAATAATGATGGGGAAGGAAAACAAAAAGGTGTGAAAGGCTCACATCAATGAGGACAACCATAGGCGAGAGAAAGCCAAATGATAGATATGATGTGAGGAGTAGGGATTGCCATGTAACGGATGCACATATGAGCTAAGGTAAGCTCTCCAATGGAACTAGTGGGGGTGCATCCAACTTGTTTGCTCATGAAGACCTAGAGCTCATTTGAGGACGATCATCATTGGAATATGCAAACCAAGTTCTATAGTGTAAGGGTCCCCACATAGTTATGCATGAATGATAATCTATATGTAGTACCAATATAGCAATGGAGTACGAGTGTGGATATTTCAAAAGGAATAGTAGTGTTGCCCCTTCTCTTTTTTTATTTCTATTTTTTTCTCTTTTTTTATTGTTTTTGTGGCCTCTTTGGCTCTTTCTTTTTATCTGTCATTTGTCCTCTTTGGGATCTTTTGTTTTGCCCACTTTGGGATCTTTTCCTCACATAAGGGCAACACTCTATGTTTTACATGAATAAAAATAAAAATCATCACACTTTATAAGAAGTACTCAACATAAAGACAAGTGAAAACTATCATGATGTATGCAAATGTATGCCTCTGCCAGTGTAGCAGGATATGAAATGATACTAGCACGTCATGTAGCAGCAATAAGGGCAAGGCCCAACTAGAATGCGGCTCCTTGATCAAGCAAAAGCATGTATGATATGAAGATCAAGTCATGAGATGGTGGATGTTGCATGGCAATGTATCTCGAAAAGGCTATGGAAATGCCTTAGTAGGTAGGTATGGTGGCTGTTTTGAGGAAATATATAATGAGGCTTATGTATGACAAAGCGTATCAGCCAAGCTCGGGGTTCGTGTTACCAGTCTCCTCAAGCCGCTACGCAGCTGCCCCTCCCACCCCGCGCTGCTCGACCCAGATCGAGGCTTACCCTAGCCCAACTGGACCCAGACGAGTGCACCACCACCCACAACTCCTGCAGCCGCACCTTGCCGCCCACGCCTGAGCTCATGCCACTGCGTTCGTGCAAATCCGCCAGCGCTGCCCCAAGCTTGCCGGCGGAGCGCCTCGCCACAAGAACCACGCTCGAGCCCGCAGCCTCGTTGACCTCCTAAAATAAATATAAAACGTGTTTAGCAAAGATCCGGTCAAATTTCGAAATTAACATATGGGGTCATTTCGGAAAAGCTATATATTGTTTCCGACCTCATTTAAAAGTCCTAGATAGTGTAGTTTACTTATGCTTCATCTCCTGCCATGTTTAACAACATTGAACATTGTCGTGTACCTAAACGGGATTGAACTAAATAATTCAAATATGGTGTTTTGTCAATATGCAACTCATTGCATATTGAACTTCATTTAATGTGTACTAATAAATTGTTGTCATTTTCCATGCCTTGCATAACTAAACCGGACATGCATCATATGTGTTTTTGCATCATGTCATGCATATGTTGTGGTATTTTTTCTGTCTTGATTGTTTTTTCCGGATTGCTTCTTCTCGATAGAGTTCCGCAAGCGTGTTGGAGTGTGATGATTCATTCAACTACGTTGGTTTGTCTGCTTCACGAATTCGTTCTTCTTCCAAGCAGGATCACATGCAAGATGATAATTTCCCTAGATACCATTACTATCATTGACATGCTAGTTGTGTCATTTCATTCACTATGTCTCGCTGCCTACCACTTAAATGTCACCCTTCCAACATTTCTATGAAAAATCTCTAACCTTTCCATAACCCAGCAAACCACTGTTTGGCTATGTTACCGCTTTCTCAGCCTTCTTATAGCGTTGCTAGTTGTAGGTGCATTTGCTTCCATGTGAAACATGGGTTACTTGTTATATCACCATATTTTTGGTAATTAATTTAATGCACCTATATACTTGGTAAAATGTGGATGACTTGGCCTTCTAGCTTGATGTTTTTTTCCACCATTGCCGCCCTAGATACTTGTGCACCGGTGTTATGTTCCATAATTGAGCGCTCCTAACATGCTTGGGGTTGTTATGGGGACTCCTTATATTTTTGTTTTGGGATAAAACTCTTCTGGCAAGGCCCAACATTGGTACTATATTTGCCCAACATAATAATAATGAAAAACATAGGCTGTCATGAACCTGAGAAGTAATTCAACATAATACATGGAGGGCCAGTGCTGATGGTGCTAGTCCTAAGTGGAGCTATTTGTGGGGCCACCCGGGGAATCTCGGGGATCTCTATCCGGCCATCGTACGTAGTGCTCATCCGGTATGACCTAAGAACGAGATATGCGGCTCCTATCGGGATGGTCGGTACATCGGGCGGCCTTGCTGGATTTGTTTTACCTTTCTCGAACATCTTGTGCGAGGGATTCCGAGGATACTTCGGGCTATCTCGAGGTTGAGGTTTTCCACTAGGAATCAGAGGAGATCACGGGTTTTCTACGGTCAAGGTTTCTGACGCAACATGTTGTAGTTTGTGATGGACTAGTTGGAGCACCCCTACAGGGTTATATCTTTGAGAAAGTTGTTCCCGTGGTTATGTGGCAAGTTGGAAACTTTGTTTAACACCCAATCATAGAAAACTTGAAGTAAACTTAAATTAAACTTGCCAAGTGAGTGTGTAACCATGATTGTCTCTTCTCGTGAGTTCTGAATCCAGAAGAGGACACGGTGGGGATATGTTTGACGTAAGTAGATGTTCGGGATCACTTCATGATTGTTATTAGTTCTCGTCCATTTATGTGTAGATCACCCCCCTTTTATTCTTGTACTCGTAAGTTAGCCACTCAAATAAATTCTTAGTCACTTGTTGCAGCCTCACCACTTAACCATACCTCACCCATTAAGCTTTGTTAGTCTTGATACCTTTGGAAATAAGATTGCTGAGTACTTGTGCCTCACAGAGCACTACAACAACAGTTGCAGGTACAGGTAAAGTAATGCTTTGATGTGAGCATGATGATTGTTCTATTTGGTGTTTCTTCTTCTTCTTCTTCTTCGATCTAGGATGGGTTCCAGGCCGGCAGCCTAGGATAGCAAGGATGGACGTTGTTCTTTTTTCGTTTAATTTCGTCCATATTCGGACCCTGCTCTTCTACATGGTGATTGAAGACATTGTTGTATTGTGTTATTCATGTTGTAGCCTACGGCGAGTGTAAGCCAATTCCATATACTCATCTCTTTTGTACATGTACTTATAACAATATCCATTCTTGCAAAACATCGAGATGCGCTTCTATCCCTGTCGAGACCCTTGTGCCAAAAGAAGGATAGGATCGCATATTGGGCGTTATAGTATGGTATTGGTCACACTCACCTGCGATGAAGTTGATTAACCCAGCATTTTACATGAATTGTGCAAACTCATGGTGGAATCTGGCTTGTTCCACGAAGCGAATGTGTGGCCATTCGCATGGACGGACCTCCATCAATCATGGGGTGCTGAGTCCAGGAGCAGATGATTCACCAACAACCCCCTTGACATTCTTCTTGGATGAACGCCTCTTGAAGAGATACATTTTCCAAGAACAAATTTCTGAATATTTTTGGGTCACAACATAAAGTTAACAAAACTTCACAAGAATGATAGCAACTACTCATGATGATGCCTAGAGCTTAAAACAAGCATTCAAACTGTTTGGAACTGCAAGAATTCAACATGAAAGCTCATCTATACCAGCACCTAGCGTAGCTAATTACTTCTAAGATAAACCACTAAAGGAAAAACTAATTGGAGGAGTGGGGGAGTTATAGACTAAGGAGCAATCCCCCAAAACAGTTTTAGACATGGAGTTTCGAGCAAATAGATCGAAGTCCACAGGTTTTAGAGAAAGAACACGGGAGAGAGGGACACAAGAATTTTTTTCTGGAGGTAGGTGATGAAGTGAGTTGGAGGGATAAGTGAGGGGTACCCTGAGGGGCCCACTACCTACCAGGGCGCACCTGGTGGGGCTGGCGCACGCTACTGTCTAGTCGGCACCTGGGACACCCCCTGTGATGTTCTCAGTGCGATATATTGTCAAATATTCAGAAAACAATTCTGTGAAATCTTCAGGTCATTTGCAGAACTTTTATTTGTGGGCACTTTTTTATTGCATGAAAAATTAAAAAAAACAGGATAGTCATGGCATTTATTGTATTTAACTAAAAATAACTAGAAAAATAAAGTGGGTAGAGAAAGTTGTGCCTACTGAATTCGTTGACCTCATGCCTCTCGAAAATGATTCTTTAACAAGGTTGATCAAGTCTTATTAACATCCACTTCCAATTAACATGAACCCGAATAATTTTCGTAAAACACTAAGTTACCTCTAGAGGGATGGGCATATCCCCAACAATAAGTATTTCATATTTATTTTTGGCAGTAGGTCGAGGTAGTTGAGAACTTCCAATAGTGATAGCTGGAGATTTTTCGATAACATTAACAACATTCACTTGGAATTATCTCCTGAGAAAATGCAGCGCATGTTGTTTATCATTGACATGAAAAGTGACTTTGCTTTTGTTGGAATCAATAACATCCCCTGCAGTATTTAAGAAAGGTCTACAATGGGTATTCCACATGTTTTCGTCCTCGGGCTCATCAAGTATAACAAAGTTTGTCAAGATAGTAACATTTGCAACAACAACGTGTACATCCTCGCAAATATCGATAGGTATGGCACCTGATTTGTCAGCCATTTGCAATGAAATTTCAGTAGGTGTGAGTTTATTCAAGTCAAGTCTTTTGTATAAAGAGAAAGGCATAACACTAACACCAGCTCCTAGATCACATAATGCAGTTTTCACATAGTTTCTTTTGATGGAACATAATATAGTTGATATTCATGGATCTCCTAGTTTTTTAGGTACTCCATCCTTAAAAGAATTATTAGCAAGCATGGTGGAGATTTTAGCTTTAGGTATTTTTCTTTTATTAGTGATGATGTCGTTTATATACTTAACATAAAGGGGACATATTTAAAATACGAGTTAAACGAGTATGCAAAAAGACTGGCCTAAGCATTTAAGCAAAGCGTTCAAATTCTTCATCATCTTTTTTCTTAGTTGGTTTGGGTGGATAAGGCATGGGTTTTTGAACCCATGCCTCTCTTTCTTTGCCATGATTTCTAGCAAGAAAATATCTTTTATCATAACGTTTATTCTTAGGTTGCAGGTTATCGAGATCAACAACAGGTTCTATCTCAACATCATTATCTAGTTCTTTATCACTGTGAGGTTGAGCATCTACATGGGCATCATCATTATCTGGTTCTTTATCACTGTCAGGTTGAGCATCTACATGGGCATCATCATTATAATTTTCATTATAACTAGGTTAATGCTCACAACCATATTGAGTTTCAACATTAGATATAGATATATTATTAGCATTATCAAAATGTTTTTCTACTTCAGGTTAACTAGAAGTATGCAAGGTCCTATCTTTTTTTCTTTTTCCTTTTCTTCCTAGAAGGACTAGGTGCATCAATATTAATTCTTTGTGAATCTTGTTCAGTTCTTTTAGGATGACCTTGTGGATATAGTGGATCTTGAGTCATTGCTCCTCCTCTAGTCATTACACTAACAACATGATCATTTATATTATTATTGATTTCATGAAGTAGCTCACTTTGAGATTTAACAACTTGTTCTAGTTGAGTTTGAACCATAGAAGCATGTTTTCCTACACCTCTTACATCATTGGTGATTCTAAATAACAAGTCACTTAAGCGAGTTGTTTCAGTTGTTTCATAACATAGGACTTGAAATGATCTTGCTTTCTAATATAATTATTAAACTCATATAAGCATTGACTAGGATGTTTATTGTAAGGGATGTCACCTTCATGAAACTTTAAAAGAGAATTTACCTCCAGCACCTGTGGTGGTGTGATGAGACCATGTGTTTCCTTGATAGGTGGTAAATTTTTAGCATCTTCAGCTTTAATGCCATTTTCCTTAATACATTTCTTTGCCTCTTACATAGTTCAACAACTAAGGAATAAGATACCCCTCATCTTTGGAGTGGGTTGAGGAGATGGTCCAGTAAGTGTCTATTCATCATGATTCTTCAATATATTAGTCACTAACTCCTCAGCTTATTAAACAGACCGTTCCCTGAAAACACAACTAGCACAACTATCTAGGTGGTCCCTAGATCTTAGGACACAACCAGGAGCAAGAGTATTGTACCAAATCTTAGCATCACCCTTTAATGAGAACGAAAATAATTTGAGAATACAGTAGTAGCGAATTTTCTCATCATGAGCAAATAGGGTGGCTATGTCATTTAACTTAGTGAGATGTGCCACACCAGTTTCATTTTCATAGCCCTGAAAAGGATTAGATTCAACATAAGTAATTATCTCTGGATCAACTGTAGTATCAAAAGTATGCCTAGAGGGGGGTGATTAGACTACTTGACAAGATTTTTTTTTTGCCTTTTCCCAGTTTTACTTGAGAGGCAGCTACGACAGTTATAACAGGTCAAGCACACCCTACACATGCAGTTCTAATAGTATTGCAGCGGAAAGTAAAACATGCAAGTGTAAAGTAGAGGAGTAAGGTAGGGATATCAAACGCATGAGGTTGACACGACGATTTTTGTCATGGTTCCGATAGGTGGCGCTATCATACGTCCATGTTAGTGGAGACTTCAACCCACAGAGGGTAATGGCTGCGAGAGTCCATGGAGGGTTCCACCCTTGGAGGGAACACAAAGAAGCAGCCTTGTCTATCCCACCATGGCTTACGTCCACGGAGGACTAACCTTACTCCCGGTAGATCTTCACGAAATAGACGATCTCCTTGCCCTTACAAACATCTTGGTTCAACTCCACAACACGAAGTAGGAGGCTCCCAAGCGACACCTAACCAATCTAGGAGGCACCACCCTCGAAAGGGTAATAGATGGGGTAGATCAATGAACTCCTTGCTATTGTGCTTCTAAAGATAGTCTCCTCAATACAAATCTCTCCTTCACCTGATATGAATGGGTAGGAGAGGTTGATTTGGTGGAAAGCAGTTTGGGGAGGCTAGATATCAAGTTTCAAATGATTGGATTGGAATATCTTGGTCTCAACACATGAGTAGGTGGTTCTCTCTCAGAATATGGATCTGGAAATGAAGTGTATGTTCCGAGTGCTTTTCCCACGAATGAGAGGTTGGTGAAGGGGTATATATAGGCAGAAGCCAAAATCCAACAGTTACACGTAAAAGTGCAAAGTCGGTGACACCGAAGTGGATAACTCGGTGGTACCGACTAGATCAAAGGTGTGAACTTTTGAATCTCGGTGAGACCGATATCTAGAATTCGGTGGCACTGAAAAGGTGACTAACAGTCAGATGGCCAAACTCGGTGGCACCGATACTCAAACTCGGAAATTCCAATTTTGTGTATCTTGGCAATAGAATGTTGATCGCCCAAACTCGGTAGCACGGATGCAGTTTCGGTTGCACCGATTTGGTGGGAATGGCTAGGGTTGTGTCTGAGATTCAAACTCGGTGGGTCCAATGTGGCAGTGTTGGTGACATCGAATTTGTATATGTGCAACTTAACAGAGTGGTTATGTGGGAAAATGACTAAGTGTTTTTGTGGCTAACTTTAAGCATTTGAGGAGTCAGTTCATTTTACTACCTTACCCCGTTTTAGTAGTACTGGCTTTCCTATGGACTTAAAAGTGATTTCTCACAAATATAAATGAAGAGTCTTCTAGATTGAAGGTTGAGCCAATATTATTCCTTTCTTGTATCCAGGTGCATCTCCACATAAACCTTAAGCAATATCATATTTTGAACTTTTCTGAAATATACTTGGAAAACACATTAGTCCAATGATGCATATGTTGTGATGAATTATCAAAACCACCCTAGGGAGCGATTGTGCTTTCAATCTCCCCCTTTTTGGTAATTGATGACAACATATAGATCAAAGCTTCGACAAAAGATATAATCAATGATTAGCATCAACGCTTTCAGAAGTATGTGAAAAGCAAGAGATCCCCCTAAATTTGTGCATTATTTCAAATTTGCATTTGAATGCAAATGCACAATCGATTAGGATCATGGGTTACTCTTCCATGTCACATACATCTTGGTGGTGCGTAAAAACAATAGCAATGCACAAGACACCAATTAGATAAGTGAATGATCATCACATGGATAGCTTAAAGATAGTATAGTAGCATCACACAGGAGAAAGTGTATGATCACACACAGAGATAGGATAAAGTCATTGAACAATCCAAAGTTTTTTTTAAACAAACGAGAGCAAATAAAGTAAAAAGCTCTCTCCCACACGAAGTCTATGATCTATACATTTCTCCCCCTTTGGCAACAAGTTACCAAAAAGTTCAAAAGTCTAGAACTACTCGTCTCTTTGGGCAGCTTATGATGGAGTCGAGAAAACAACATCGGCGAAGGCTTCTACTCACGTCCTTGGAGCTGGAGGAGTTGATACCCAAGGAGCTGAGATAGTGCTGAAGGTGTTGATGCTTGTGCTGAAGATGTTTGTCTTGTCTCGTGAACATGAACAACAGCTAACCAGGGCCTGGTGTTGTACTGTGTGGTAGTGGGAGCAGAAGACTCATCCTCGTCATCATCATGTTCATCTTCATCTTCATCCTCTGAGCGTGGAATCTCCACAGAGTCAACTTCATGTTGAAGCTGTTTAACAATGGTGGTCAACTCAGTTGCCTTCACATCCATGTTGTGGAATTTTGTCTCCACAAACTCTCTCAAGGCTCTTCTGATTTTGCATAATGTCCTCGATGTTCTTCTACATGCCTTGGACAGTGCTCACTAGAAATGCCATTTGCTCAGCTTGAGTCCTGAGCTGTGGAACTGAAAGTGGCATGTTTCCAGCAGCTTCAGCCTTTGCTGCCTATGCTGCCATTCTTGCTACAGCTGAGTTGGGATCATTGTCATCCATCACAACCTCATTATCTTCAAATTTTGGCTGAAGAGGTAGATGGGGACGATCAAGTAGATATGCATGCTTGCTTAACTTGGCATTGATGAGCATCTAAATATAGGGTGCATATCCACATGATCTCTTTTGATCCGCAGCAGTCCTTCGGATAGTCTAAACTATCAAGTCCATCACTCTAAACCTGGAATGGGTATCAAGTACGTGCAGCAGGTTGATTGAATATTCTCTGATCATCTTATCATCTCCCACTTAGGCATGAGAATGTATCGTAGTATAGTGTTTGTTGTGGGAATACCAGCTTGTAGAAAATATACTGACCCAAGATTGTGACTGGCCAAGTACTGATGTGGAATGGTCCTGTACATGTTGGCCATAGAGTTGTGATTCTACTTAGCATCTGCATACACATCAACATCTGCTTCTTCCTGCTAGGGAATACCAATGATAGCAGCCCATTCAACAATTGTAGCGTCATATCTGTGACCATCTGTCATCCATACCAGGGAGTCTTCATAGAAATGAAGTGTTGCATAAAATTGCATGGTCATCTCGTCATTCCATGGGGTCATTTCCTTCCCAACAAAATCTTCTATGTCAACTCCTCTAAAATTCTCTTGAACATGTGGAAAGAAATTCTCATTCTCCTTGATGTATCCCAGTCGACATACCTCATATCACTAACAGCAGGACTCTTGTCATACAAGACAGTCTCATAAAAATCTTGTTGTTCCTTGGTGTGAAACCTTGGATCAACAACTGTTCTTCTCCTGACAGCGTATGGATCAGCAGCTCTCCAATTTTTTAATCGAGCATCCTTCCTCTTCTTCATGTCTTCTGCTATAGGATGAACATCATTATGAAGTGGAACATATGGTCTGAGCTTCCTCAGAACTGGTACATTCTCATCTTCTTCTTCTTCTACAACATGGGCACTGGATGCAGGGCCTTTGCTCTTAGCAGCTGCAGGTACATTTCTAATGATCTTCCTGGAAGCTAAAGCCTTATTTTCTTTTGCAACAGGCTTTGGAGCAGACTTCATTGCATCTCCCATCAGATTCTTCTTCTTGGGAGGAACTGGAATCTCCCCAGCTTCTTGTCGGTCTTCAAACATAGAAGTCTTTCTGCCAACAAGATGGATAGTTCTCTTTCGGGGCCTCTTTACACCAACCTTCTTTGCAGGTGCTTCCTTGGCAGCAGCTTTTCCCTTCCTGACATACTCAGGAGCTCTGTGTTCAACAACACTCTAAGGTTTTGGAGGTGCTGAAGTTTCTTCAGGCATGAAATAAGAGTCTTCTTCATCAGAAACTATCTTCCTCCTTTTTCTGGTGGCTGCTTTGCGCAACCCATGGGAACTGGGAGAACTAGGATCTGAGGCAGTCCTCTATGACTAGTGCCAGCTTCCAAGTCAACACTCTGCTCTCTGAAGTCATTCTGACTGTCATCTGATCTTGACATACTGACTGACAGGCGAGTCTCACGGGCAGCGGCACGTGAGGGGTCTCCCGAACTTCATGGAAGACGCAGTTAGGGAGTTGGAAGATGCACTTTGGACTCCTGCACCAGTAAGAATGGAACTGGAATAAAAAGTCGGGGTAGCTAGTCACTCCGTTACTGAGGAAAGAGAGGATGGCATTTCCAACAGAATCTATGAAGTGGATGTAGGAGAGACAGATTGGATGAGCATCACAAAATTCATATATTTTGTAAAATTTGAAGTCTGAAACTCAGAATATGATCTTATGCAGGATGTAAATCGGTGGCATCGAGTTGGCATTTTCGGAGTCACCGAGAAAACAAACTCGCTTTACACAAACTTGGCAGTCATTCTCGGTGACACCGAAAAAAGCTACTCGGTCTCACCGAGTTTCTCCTCACGAACTCTAAAACAGAAATCGGTGGAACCGATTTTACAAACTCGGTATCAACGAGTTGCATTCTGCGGCAGATCACATCCGAAATTTCCTCCTTCTTCTACTCTACGAGATTTATCTGGTGGATAGAAGTATTTGCAGATGGTGGAAAAAAGATAAATATGTCCCAATGCGTAAGAATCAGATGAGGAACGCAGGGGGGATCAAACCGTACCCTAGCTCGGTGGCAGTTCGGCTACGGCGACGACGGCAGGGCAGATTGCGTCAACGACGGTGAATCCCAGCGGCGGTGGTGCTCGGGGAGTCAAGGAGATGACTTGGGGTGTCGGGGGGCAGCGATGGTTTGAGGACGAACCATTTTGAAGATGGGAAATCAAAAGGACCGGTTCGCACGTATATATCCCCGTGCGCTCTTGGTGTCACCCAGATGGCAAACTCGGTGTCACCGAGTTCCTCAACTATCAGTAGACAGGGAAACTCGATGGAACCGAGTTGGCCATTCCGGTGGTACCGAGATGAGAAAACCTGATGAACTTTGGAAAATCGGTGGCTCCGAGTTTGTGGGGTACGTTACACCGAGTTTTTCAAAGAGGTTTTGAAAGGCAGCCTTTGACGATACTTAACTCCAAGTGCACCTTCAGACACAGGGATCGACAAGTGCTTGTTCAAGTTTTGTGATGAAGCATGAATAGAACTTGAGATGAGATAGCATAGATAGCTAGAGAAGGGTCCTAGGCATTCTTGTCCATCCTGTCGGATTTCGGGCTCCGCAAAACCCTTAAGATTCGAACTCAGGGGCGTGAATGAAGATCTCTCTCGTGGCTCGCCTCTCCTAGCTCGCTACTCGCAGGGGATGGCAAAGAACTCACTCGATGGTGAGAAAGACACAAAACATAGAAGATTACCCAGGTCTGGGCCGCTGAGAAGCGTAATACCCTACTCCTGCTTTGGTGGATTGCCTCTCGTGGAGGTTGGTGGACGAACTAGTACATTGTTCGTGAGCCTCCGGATGCTAGGTGGCATTCGTGTGGCGTGGGTGTGCGAGTGAATGGATCTCCCCCTCTCTATGAAGTATCCTATCCACTATATATAGTGGCGGCCAGGGTCCTCTTCCCTTATCGCAAGGGCGGGAAGGGATCCCACAACGACCAATCTTTGAAGGGGAACAGGGGAACATACTCCCCTGCCCCAAAGGTGGTCTTCGCCTGCAAAAGTGGTTGTCAGTGCAACAGGGACGGGTCCAGGTGTGACGTCCGTCCTGCCAGCGAGAGACGATGGCATTGTTGCACCAGAATGGAAACCTTTGGGAGATGCCTTCGGAACCCGCGTACGTACTTCCCTCCTTTGCACGAAAGGGGAACTGCTCTGCCCTACGATCCGCCGCCCGCTTGTCCTTTCCTGCTTCATCCTTGACTCCCGAGGCTGGGTCTTGCCTCGGAATATCCACCGCTCCGGAGGGGTCCTGAGGAGGCCCCTTGTGGGTCTTGAAGTTGTTCCTCCTCGCGAGGCTTGGCCCCTCGCGAGGGCCTTGCCTTGAGTGCTGCTGGGCCCGTTGGCTTTGGTTGATGAAGTGGGCCAGCCCTGGGCCGCAGGCAGGCAGGTCTAGATACCCTCATTCCCAGAACACCGACAGTAGCCCCCGGGCCCAAGCCACGCCTGGGCTGGCTTCTCGGTGAAGCCTTGAGGGCGTCCTGAAGCATCGCAGGCCCTCATTGCATGCGCGCCAAGCGGCACACTTGTTCAACAGCCATGTGGTGGCGCTCTCGCTTCTTGAGGTATCCGGGGTGCGCCAGGCCATGATGGCACGATCTCCAAGAGTCACGCCGACCATCATTGTTCTCATTGAATAGCATCGGTGCGGCCTGACCACACCCAACGGCCCTCGCGGACGTGACCGCTTGGTTGACACGTGAAGCGACGTGGGCGGCAACGCTCCCGTCGGCCCACCTCGCAGCCCCCGAGGGGCGCGCGATGCTCATGCTCCCACGATGGTTGGTGGTTGTGGTTCGCCTACAAATCTGCCCCGCCCCTGGCAAGGGGGACGCACCGCGATCCTGAGCTTCCTCTTTGCCTCCCTTGCTCCGTTGAGAGAAACATCTTCTCCTCCTCATTTCTTTGTCGTCCATGGCGTCTCTGGGAAGCGAATCCGGCCAGGGAAAACGTGTGGCTCTTCCCGCACCCTCGTCAGCCCCTGGGAGGAGTGGCGGAGGACCCTCAGGGTCGCTGTGCGTCCGCCGCCACTAGTCTGGCCGACGAGTAAGTTCCTCGCCCGCACTCCCTTTCCTTGTTGCCCCGTATGTTGTTTGGTGGTTGATCTTGCCTTTTCTCCAGAGCGCTTGCCGCCAACAAGCCTAAGCTTGGCGAGCTTCAGGAGGAGGCGGAAGGGCTGCGTGCCCAGCTCGAGAGCACCGAGGTCGCCCTCTAAGCCGCCTGCCATGGCGAAGCAGAGGCCAAGGAGGAGCTGGTGTCATTGCAGAGGCAGGTTCGGGAGGCGGCCAACGTCGTTCAGACCGCCCAAAACGAGGCCTCATACGCCCGGATGATGGCGTCCCAATGCGCCAAATAGTTTGAGAGCATCGCTAGCCGGGCGACACGCGCGGCACGCCGGTTTGTGGGGGGACGCCCCGGCGCTGCCGAATGTGAGAAGCGATGGGGGCTACCTCGCCTTCTTCCAGAAGGTGGTGCAGACGCTGGAGGCTCACGTCTCCCGCGCGGATGAGGACAACGCGTCCGACCATCGCGAGCTTCTGGGCCTTGCCTTGACGCTCGTCTTCTCCAACCTGCGCTGCCTGATACGTCTCAAATATATCTATAATTTTTTATGGTTGCATGTTCCTGTTTTTTCTGTGTTTTTGGCTCTTTTCAGATCTGATTTTGGAACGGAGTCCAAACGGAATAAAATCCCCGAAATATTTTTTTCCCGAACGGAAGATGATCAGGGGCTTGAGGGCCAAGCCAGGAGGGCTACAGGGGGCCCACAAGCCCCCTATCCACCACCAGGGGGCGGCGGCCAGCAGGCTTGTGGCCTCCCTGGCAGCCCCTGACCTAGCTCCTTCGCCTATATATTCCCTAAAATACAGAAAAAAATCAAGGGATCCACGAAAATACTTTTCCGCCGCCACAAGCTTCCGTTTCCGCGAGATCTCATCTGGAGACCCTTCCCGGTGCCCTGACGGAGGGGACTTTGGAGTTGGAGGGCTTCTACATCAACATCGCCCCTCCAATGACTCGTGAGTAGTTCACTTCAGACCTACGGGTCTGTAGTTAGTAGCTAGATGGCTTCATCTCTCTCTTGGATCGTCAATACAAAGTTCTCCATGATCTTCATGGAGATCTATCCGATGTAATCCTCTTTGGCGGTGTGTTTGTCGAGATCCGATGAATTGTGGAGTTGTGATCAGATTATCTATGATATATATTTGAGTCTTTCCCGATTTCTTATATGCATGATTTGATATCCTTGTAAGTCTCTCCGAGTGTTGGGTTTTGTTTGGCCAACTAGATCTATGATTCTTGCAATGGGAGAAGTGCTTGGTTTTGGGTTCTTACCGTGTGGTGACCTTTCCCAGTGATAGTAGGGGAAGCAAGGCACACATCGTGTAGTTGCCATCAAGGGTAACAAGGTGGGATTTGTCATAGATATGAGATTGTCCATCTACATCATGTCATCTTGCTTAAGGCGTTACTCTATTCTTTTGGACTTAATACACTAGATGCATGTTGGATAGCGGTCGACGTCTGGAGTAATAGTAGTAGATGCAGAAAGTTTTGGTCTACTTGTTTTGGACGTCATGCCTATAGATATAATCATTGCCATAGATGACGTCACGACTTTGCGCGGTTCTATCAATTTCTTGACAGTAATTTGTTCACCCACCGTCTACTTGCTTTCATGAGAGAAGCCACTAGTAAACACTACGGGCCCCGGGTCTATTCACACCTATCATTTCCACTCTCGCTTTTACTTTGGTTTGTTACTTTGTTGCTTTCAGTTCTCACTTGGCGAACAATCTATAAGGGATTAACAACCCCTTCATAGCGTTGGGAGAAAGCTTTTTGTCTTTGTGCAGGCACTTGTGATACTCCTTCACTGGATCGATACCTTGGTTCTCAAACTTAGGGAAATACTTACTACCGCTGCGCTACATAACCCTTTCCGCTTTGAGGGAACACCAACGCAAGCCTCCAAGGCCACGAGGGAAATCCTTTGCATATTTTCCTAGGAAGTCCCTTAAGGCGTAGCCGTAGCAGAAGGATTCCTGGTGCCGTAGCATGTTTCTGGCGCCGTTGGAAGGTCTTTTGTTGGACTAGCACTGCCTCGTCCCGGAGCTTGATCTCTAGCGCGTCGTCGAGCCGGTGCCTGCCGAGACCCGACGTCTTCTCCGGGACGAACTACGCCCGTGCGTGGAGACCCTGGTGGAGCTGTACGTCCTGGTGCCCGTCTCCAGCGAGGAGGAGGGCTCCGACGCCGAGGCTGTCGGCACGAAGGGCGACACCGGTGACCTCTCCCCCTAGGTGTCTCCTCGCTTCTATGCTCCCGTCCCTGTAATAGTAGGCCATGAACTTTGCCCTGGTGGGTGTTAAACTTTTTCATGTCACCTTCGCCGTTTTCCCTTTTTCGTTTCGCTCTTGAATTGGCGGCTTGCTCTGTGGTAGTCGTTGCGACTCGGCTTCCTTGCATAGGGCCCGTCGATGACCCAGCCGTTGCTCTGGGGCAATGGCAGCCAGGGCCCTCAGGAGGTCCCTTCCTCCCGATACATCGTTCGTGCCACTGCACGCTTGGTCGCTGGCCTCGTTCTTTGCCACAGCTTAGTCCATAGGCCCTGCATCCTTTCGTTTGTACCCGTGGTTCTAATTCAAGGTTAGCTCGATGCGAGACTAGATGGTCTGTGTCTGAGATAGCGGGGTACTTAGCTCGTGGGTTTGCGCCGATCCCTTCCGTAACTCCCCCTAAGTAGCTCCTGCTTTGTAGATGGCATGGGGTGGAGACCCTTTCGGCACTCTGTGTCTGCCGGTCCCAGTCTCGCACATTTCCTTGCCGCCGTGAGGCGCGACCCATTACCAAGGTCGTTCCTCACGGGGCAAGGACCCGATGCCCTGGGTGCCGACAAGGGCGACACCTGGGTGGCCGAGTGGATTTGCAACCACTAAGGCCCCTGAGGCGTGCTTCTCAGGAGCCCCCCTTGACACTCAAGCCGCTCTACGTAGACAAGCCCCGGTTATGTCCGATAAGGCTCCAGAGGCTCTATGCTCAGGATCCCCCTTTGGCGCTCGAGCGATTCCTCCTCCCGTTCCTTTGGTCATCTCCCCAAGATGCCCTGAGTCCTCCCGAGACTCTTTGTGGTGGTATCGTGCTTCGATCCAGACCCCCGAGCGGGGGTTGATCGCCAAAAATGTTTGCCCCTGGGACGGCAAGTCCTTGCTTTCACTCCTTGTCCCCTAGGCTCGGTGTGGAGCGTTCAGCTCCTGAGAAAATGTTATCCAGAAAAAGTGGCTTCAAAACCGGCGAAACTAGAAAGCGCAAGAGAAAGTTCCCCCTTTGTTTTTTCAAACATCAACTCTTAAAATTGACAAATTTAAGTGTGGCAGAAGATAGTTGGAAATCCAGGAAGAAGCAAGCAAGCGTCGTGTCTCGCACCTAGGCTGGAATAGTCATTGGTGGACTTAGTTGATTTCCTTGCCAGCTGCGGGCATAGTAATTTGTAGGCTGAGTTAATTTCCTCCGTCTTCTCCCCAGCACAGAGCGTAGGGCTTCCACTAGGCGTGGGATGGACCCCTTCCGCGTCCTCGGGGGGGGGGGGGGGGTGGGCATATACAGCCTTGGCTCGTTATTACGTGAGAGTGTCACGGTGGGGGTATATATGGGAGGTCGTGAGGATGCTTTTGTTGGGGAACGTCGCATGGGAAACAAAATTTTCCTACGCGCACGAAAACCTATCATGGTGATGTCCATCTACGAGAGGGGATGAGTGATCTACATACCCTTGTAGACCGTACAGCAGAAGCGTTAGAGAACGCGGTTGATGTAGTGGAACGTCCTCACGTCCCTCGATCCGCCCCGCGAACAATCCCGCGATCAATCCCACGATCTAGTACCGAACGGACGACACCTCCGCGTTCAGCACACGTACAGCTCGATGATGATCTCGGCCTTCTTGATCCAGCAAGAGAGACGGAGAGGTAGAAGAGTTCTCCGGCAGCGTGACGGCGCTCCGGAGGTTGGTGATGACCTTGTCTCAGCAGGGCTCCACCCGAGCTCCGCAGAAACGTGATCTAGAGGAAAAACCGTGGAGGTATGTGGTCGGGCAGCCGTGAGAAAGTCGTCTCAAATCAGCCCTAATTGCTCCATATATATAGGAGGAGGGAGGGGGGGCCTTGCCTTGGGGTCCAAGGACCCCCAAGGAGTCGGCCGAGCCAAGGGGGAGGACTCTCCCCCCCCCAAACCGAGGTGGACTAGGTTTGGTGGGAGGGAGTCCACCTCCCTTCCCACCTCCTCCCTCTTTTTTTTCTTTTCCTTTGATTTCTTATCCTTGGCGCATAGGCCCCTTTGGGGCTGTCCCACCAGCCCACTAAGGGCTGGTGTGTCTCCCCAAAGCCTATGGGCTTCCCCGGGGTGGGTTGCCCCCCCCGGTGAACTCCCAGAACCCATTCGTCATTCCCGGTACATTCCCGGTAACTCCGAAAACCTTCCGGTAATCAAACGAGGTCATCCTATATATCAATCTTCGTTTCCGGACCATTCCGCAAACCCTCGTGACGTCCGTGATCTCATCCGGGACTCCGAACAACATTCGGTAACCAACCATATAACTCAAATACGCATAAAACAACGTCGAACCTTAAGTGTGCAGACCCTGCGGGTTCGAGAACTATGTAGACATGATCCGAGAGACTCCTCGGTCAATATCCAATAGCGGGACCTGGATGCCCATATTGGATCCTACATATTCTACGAAGATCTTATCGTTTGAACCTCAGTGCCAAGGATTCGTATAATCCCGTATGTCATTCCCTTTGTCCTGCGGTATGTTACTTGCCCGAGATTCGATCGTCAGTATCCGCATACCTATTTCAATCTCGTTTACCGGCAAGTCTCTTTACTCGTTCCGTAATACAAGATCCCGAAACTTACACTAAGTTACATTGCTTGCAAGGCTTGTGTGTGATGTTGCATTACCCAGTGGGCCCCGAGATACCTCTCCGTCACACGGAGTGACAAATCCCAGTCTTGATCCATACTAACTCAACTAACACCTTCGGAGATACCTGTAGAGCATCTTTATAGTCACCCAGTTACGTTGCGATGTTTGATACACACAAAGCATTCCTCCGGTGTCAGTAAGTTATATGATCTCATGGTCATAGGAATAAATACTTGACATGCAGAAAACAGTAGCAACAAAATGACACGATCAATATGCTACGTCTATTAGTTTGGGTCTAGTCCATCACGTGATTCTCCCAATGACGTGATCCAGTTATCAAGCAACAACACCTTGTTCATAATCAAAAGACACTGACTATCATTGATCAACTGGCTAGCCAACTAGAGGCATGCTAGGGACGGTGTTTTGTCTATGTATCCACACATGTAAATTAGTCTTCATTCAATACAATTATAGCATGGATAATAAACTATTATCTTGATACAGGAATTATAATAATAACTATACATTTATTATTGCCTCTAGGGCATAATTCCAACAGTCTCCCACTTGCACTAGAGTCAATAATCTAGCCCTCACATCACCATGTGAATTACATTGTAATAAATCTAACACCCATACAGTTCTGGTGTCGATCATGTTTTGGCCGTGGAAGAGGTTTAGTCAGCGGGTCTGCTACATTCAGATCTGTGTGCACTTTGCATATATTTACGTCCTCCTCCTCGACGTAGTCGCGGATGTGGTTGAAGCGTCGTTTGATGTGTCTGGTCTTCTTGTGAAACCTTGGTTCCTTTGCTAAGGCGATGGCACCAGTGTTGTCACAGAACAAGGTTATTGGATCCAGTGCACTTGGCACCACTCCAAGATCCATCATGAACTACTTTATCCAGACACCCTCCTTAGCCGCCTCCGAGGCAGCCATGTACTCCGCTTCACATGTAGAATCTGCTACGACGCTTTGCTTGGAACTGCACCAGCTTACTGCACCCCCATTAAGAATAAATACGTATCCGGTTTGTGACTTAGAGTCGTCCGGATCTGTGTCAAAGCTTGCATCGACGTAACCTTTTACGGCGAGCTCTTCGTCACCTCCATACACGAGAAACATCTCCTTAGTCCTTTTCAGGTACTTCAGGATATTCTTGACCGCTGTCCAGGAATCCACTCCTGGATTACTCTAGAACCTACCTACCATACTTATGGCCAGGCTAACATCCGGTCTAGTGCACAGCATCGCATACATGATAGAACCTATGGCTGAAGCATAGGGGACGGAGCGCATATGCTCTCTATCTTCATCAGTTCCTGGGCACTGAGTCTTACTCAATCTCGTACCTTGTAACACTGGCAAGAACCCTTTCTTGGACTGTTCCATTTTGAACCTCTTCAAAACTTTATCAAGGTATGTGCTTTGTGGAAGTCCTATCAGGCGTTTTGATCTATCCCTATAGATCTTAATGCCTAGAATGTAAGCAGCTTCTCCTAGGTCCTTCATAGAGAAACTTTTATTCAAGTAACCTTTTATGCTCTCCAAAATCTCTATGTTGTTTCCAATCAGTAATATGTCATCTACATATAATATTAGAAACGCCACAGAGCTCCCACTCACTTTCTTGTAAATACAAGATTCTCCAACCACTTGTATAAACCCAAATGCTTTGATCACCTCATCAAAGCGTTTGTTCCAACTCCGAGATGCTTGCACCAGTCCATAAATGGATCGCTGGAGCTTGCACACCTTGTTAGCACTTTTAGGATCGACAAAACCTTCGGGTGGCATCATATGCAACTCTTCCTTAAGGAAACCGTTAAGGAACGCCGTTTTGACATCCATCTGCCAGATTTCATAATCGAAAAATGCAGCTATTGCTAACATGATTCTGACGGACTTAAGCATTGCCACGGGAGAGGAAGTCTCATCGTAGTCAATTCCTGGAACTTGTGAAAAACCCTTTGCCACAAGTCGAGCTTTATAAACGATCACATTACCGTCAGCGTCCGTCTTCTTCTTAAAGATCCATTTGTTCTGAATAGTCTTGCGGCCCTCAGGTAGTATCTCCAAAGTCCACACTTTGTTCTCATACATGGATCCTATCTCGGATTTCATGGCTTCTAGCCATTTGTTGGAATCTGGGCCCACCATTGCTTCTTCATAATTTGCAGGTTCATTGTTGTCTAACAACATGATTGATAAGACGGGATTACCGTACCACTCTGGAGCAGCGCGTGATCTCGTCGACCTGCGTGGATCAACAGAAACTTGAACTGGAGTTTCATGATCATCATCATTAACTTCCTCCTCAACCGGCGTCGCAATGACAGAGGTTTCCCCTTGCCCTGCGCCACCATCCAGAGGGATGAGAGGTTCGACAACCTCGTCAAGTTCTATCTTCCTCCCACTCAATTCTCTCGAGAGAAACTCCTTCTCGAGAAAAGTTCCATTCTTAGCAACAAACACTTTGCCCTCGGATTTGAGATAGAAGGTGTACCCAACTGTCTCTTTTGGGTAACCTATGAAGACGCATTTTTCCGCTTTGGGTTCCAGCTTTTCAGGCTGAAGCTTTTTGACATAAGCATCACATCCCCAAACTTTAAGAAACGACAACTTTGGCCTTTTGCCATACCACAGTTCGTATGGTGTCGTCTCAATGGATTTTGATGGTGCCCTATTTAAAGTGAATGCAGCTGTTTCTAATGCATAACCCCAAAATGATAACGGCAAATCAGTAAGAGACATCATAGATCGCACCATCTCTAACAAAGTACGATTACGACGTTCGGACACACCATTACGCTGTGGTGTTCCAGGCGGTGTTAACTGTGAAACAATTCCACATTGTCTTAAGTGAGCACCAAACTCGAAACTCAGATATTCACCCCCACGATCAGACCGCAGGATCTTGATCTTCTTGTTACGATGATTTTCCACTTCACTCTGAAATTGCTTGAACTTTTCAAATGTTTCAGACTTGTGCTTCATCAAGTAGACATAACCATATCTACTCAAATCGTCAGTGAAGGTGAGAAAATAACGATATCTGCCGCGTGCCTCTACGCTCATTGGACCACACACATCGGTATGTATGATTTCCAACAAGTCACTTGCACGCTCCATTGTTCCGGAGAACGGAGTTTTAGTCATCTTGCCCATGAGGCATGGTTCGCACGTGTCAAGTGAATCAATGTCAAGTGACTCCAAAAGTCCATCAGCATGGAGTTTCTTCATGCGTTTTACACCAATATGACCCAAGCTGCAGTGCCACAAAAATATGGTGCTATCATTGTTTACTCTAACTCTTTTGGTCTCAATGTTATGTATATGCGTATCGCTATCAAGATTCAAAATGAACAATCCTCTCACATTCGGTGCATGACCATAAAAGATGTTACTCATAGAAATTGAACAACCATTATTCTCAGACTTAAAAGAGTAACCGTCTCGCAAGAAACAAGATCCAGATATAATGTTCATGCTCAACGCAGGCACTAAATAATAACGATTTAAGTTCATCACTAATCCCGATGGTAGCTGAAGTGACACTGTGCCGACGGCGATTGCATCAACCTTTGAACCATTTCCTACGCGCATCGTCACTTCGTCTTTCACCAGCCTTCGTCTATTCCGCAGTTCCTGCTTCGAGTTGCAAATGTGAGCAACAGAACCGGTATCAAATACCCAGACACTACTACGAGAGCCGGTTAAGTACACATCAATAACATGTATATCAAATATACCTGATTTTTCTTTGCCCGCCTTCTTATCTGCCAGATACTTGGGGCAATTGCGCTTCCAGTGACCCATACCCTTGCAATAGAAGCACTCTGTTTCAGGCTTAGGTCCAGCCTTGGGTTTCTTCGGCGGATTGGCAACAGGCTTGCCGCTCTTCTTCGAATTGCCCTTCTTGCCTTTGCCGTTTCTCTTGAAACTAGTGGTCTTGCTCACCATCAACACTTGATGCTCTTTACGGAGTTCAGACTCTGCGACTTTCAGCATCGCAAACAACTCGCCGGGAGACTTGTTCATCCCTTGCATGTTGTAGTTCAACACAAAGCCTTTATAGCTTGGCGGTAGTGATTGAAGGATTCTGTCAGTGATAGCTTCTTGCGGGAGTTCAATCCCCAGCTCAGCTAGACGGTTTGAGTACCCAGACATTTTGAGCACATGTTCACTGACAGACGAGTTTTCCTCCATCTTGCAAGCATAGAATTTATCGGAGGTCTCATACCTCTCGATCCGGGCGTTCTTCTGAAAGATAAAATCCAACTCCTGGAACATCTCAAATGCTCCATGACGCTCAAAGCGACGTTGAAGTCCCGGTTCTAAGCCATACAAGACTGCACATTGAACTATTGAGTAGTCCTCCTTACGTGCTAACCAAGCGTTCTTAACATCCTGATCAGCCGTAGCGGGTGGTTCATCTCCTAGCGCAGCATTAAGGACATAATCCTTCTTCCCAGCTTGTAAGATTAGCTTAAGATTACGAGCCCAGTCTACAAAGGTGCTTCCATCATCTTTCAACTTAGCTTTCTCTCGGAACGTATTAAAATTCAGGATGACTGTCGCGTGAGCCATGATCTACAACACAAATATATTCAAAGTGGACTTAGACTATGTTCAAGATAATTAGAGTTCAACTTAATCAAATTATATGCTAAACTCCCACTCAAAAAGTACATCTCTCTAGTCATTTGATCCACTTACACTATCCCAAGTCCGATCATCACGTGAGTCGAGAGTAGTTTCAGTGGTAAGCATCCCTATGCTAATCATATCAACTATATGATTCATGATCGACCTTTCGGTCTCATGTGTTCCGAGGCCATGTCTGCACATGCTAGGCTTGTCAAGCTTAACCCGAGTGTTCCGCGTGCGCAACTGTTTTGCACCCGTTGTATGTGAACGTTGAGTCTATCACACCCGATCATCACATGGTGTCTCGAAACGACGAACTGTAGCAACGGTGCACAGTCGGGGAGAACACAATTTCGTCTTGAAATTTTAGTGAGAGATCACCTCATAATGCTACCGTCGTTCTAAGCAAAATAAGGTGCATAAAAGTATTAACATCACATGCAATTCATAAGTGACATGATATGGCCATCATCACGTGCTTCTTGATCTCCATCACCAAAGCACCGCCACGATCTTCTTGTCACCGGTGCCACACCATGATCATCCATTAACGTGTTGCCATCGGGGTTGTCGTGCTACTTATGCTATTACTACTAAAGCTACATCCTAGCAAAATAGTAAACGCATCGGCAAGCACAAACGTTAGTATAAAGACAACCCTATGGCTCCTGCCGGTTGCCGTACCATCGACGTGCAAGTCGATATTTCTATTACAACATGATCATCTCATACATCGAATATATCACATCACATCATTGGACATATCACATCACAATCATACCCAGCAAAAACAAGTTAGACGTCCTCTAATTTTGTTGTTGCATGTTTTACGTGGTGACCAAGGGTATCTAGTAGGATCGCATCTTACTTACGCAAACACCACAAGGGAGATATATGAGTTCCTATTTAACCTCATCCAAGGACCTCCTCGGTCAAATCCGATTCAACTAACGTTGGAGAAACCGTCACTTGCCAGTCATCTTTGAGCAAAGGGGGTTACTCGTAACGATGAAACCAGTCTCTCGTAAGCGTACGAGTAATGTCGGTCGCCGCTTCAATCCAACAATACCGCGGAATCAAGAAAAGACTAAGGAGGGAAGCAAAACGCACATCACCGCCCACAAAAACTTTTGTGTTCTACTCGAAAAGACATCTACGCATGAACCTAGCTCATGATGCCACTGTTGGGGAACGTCGCATGGGAAACAAAATTTTCCTACGCGCACGAAAACCTATCATGGTGATGTCCATCTACGAGAGGGGATGATTGATCTACATACCCTTGTAGACCGTACAGCAGAAGCGTTAGAGAACGCGGTTGATGTAGTGGAACGTCCTCACGTCCCTCGATCCGCCCCGCGAACAATCCCGCGATCAATCCCACGATCTAGTACCGAACGGACGGCACCTCCGCGTTCAGCACACGTACAGCTCGATGATGATCTCGGCCTTCTTGATCCAGCTAGAGAGATGGAGAGGTAGAAGAGTTCTCCGGCAGCGTGACGGCGCTCCGGAGATTGGTGATGACCTTGTCTCAACAGGGCTCCGCCCGAGCTCCGCAGAAACGCGATCTAGAGGAAAAACCGTGGAGGTATGTGGTCGGGCAGCCGTGAGAAACTCGTCTCAAATCAGCCCTAATTGCTCCATATATATAGGAGGAGGGAGGGGGGGCCTTGCCTTGGGGTCCAAGGACCCCCAAGGAGTCAGCCGAGCCAAGGGGGAGGACTCTCCCCCCCAAACCGAGGTGGACTAGGTTTGGTGGGAGGGAGTCCTCCTCCCTTCCCACCTCCTCCCTCTTTTTTTTTCTTTTCCTTTGATTTCTTATCCTTGGCGCATAGGCCCCTTTGGGGCTGTCCCACCAGCCCACTAAGGGCTGGTGTGTCTCCCCAAAGCCTATGGGCTTCCCCGGGGTGGGTTGCCCCCCCCGGTGAACTCCCGGAACCCATTCGTCATTCCCGGTACATTCCCGGTAACTCCGAAAACCTTCCGGTAATCAAACGAGGTCATCCTATATATCAATCTTCGTTTCCGGACCATTCCGGAAACCCTCGTGACGTCCGTGATCTCATCCGGGACTCCGAACAACATTCGGTAACCAACCATATAACTCAAATACGCATAAAACAACGTCGAACCTTAAGTGTGCAGACCCTGCGGGTTCGAGAACTATGTAGACATGACCCGAGAGACTCCTCGGTCAATATCCAATAGCGGGACCTGGATGCCCATATTGGATCCTACATATTCTACGAAGATCTTATCGTTTGAACCTCAGTGCCAAGGATTTGTATAATCCCGTATGTCATTCCCTTTGTCCTTCGGTATGTTACTTGCCCGAGATTCGATCGTCAGTATCCGCATACCTATTTCAATCTCGTTTACCGGCAAGTCTCTTTACTCGTTCCGTAATACAAGATCCCGCAACTTACACTAAGTTACATTGCTTGCAAGGCTTGTGTGTGATGTTGCATTACCGAGTGGGCCCCGAGATACCTCTCCGTCACACGGAGTGACAAATCCCAGTCTTGATCCATACTAACTCAACTAACACCTTCGGAGATACCTGTAGAGCATCTTTATAGTCACCCAGTTACGTTGCGACGTTTGATACACACAAAGCATTCCTCCGGTGTCAGTAAGTTATATGATCTCATGGTCATAGGAATAAATACTTGACATGCAGAAAACAGTAGCAACAAAATGACACGATAAACATGCTACGGCTATTAGTTTGGGTCTAGTCCATCACGTGATTCTCCCAATGACGTGATCCAGTTATCAAGCAACAACACCTTGTTCATAATCAAAAGACACTGACTATCATTGATCAACTGGCTAGCCAACTAGAGGCATGCTAGGGACGGTGTTTTGTCTATGTATCCACACATGTAAATGAGTCTTCATTCAATACAATTATAGCATGGATAATAAACTATTATCTTGATACAGGAATTATAATAATAACTATACATTTATTATTGCCTCTAGGGCATAATTCCAACAGCTTTGGCCTCGCGTGTGTCCCTACCCCCGAGGCGTAGGCGCCTAATTCCGGAAGTTATTGGTGGACTGTGTTGATTGCCTCCATCTGTACCCTGCACGAAGACAGATCTTCCGCTAGGTGTGGGATGGGCCCCTTCCGCATCCGCGAGGGGCCCTGGGCGTATATAGCCTCAGCTCGTTATTACGTGAGAGTGTCACGGGATGAAGTAGGTTCTGGAAGGATTAAAGGACGATGCAGAGGAGCCGCAGGTTGGTGCAGGTCCCATGGGTATTGTAGGGCGAACGCGAGGGCGCTCTGGCTCTGCGATGTTTCCTCCTCCTGAAACTGGTTGAGGTCTTTTCTACTGCTCTACGTCGTCAGGTCCCAGTCTCGCACATTTCCCTGCCTTCGGGAGGCGCCTCACGAGGCAAGGCCGTGACACACCCTATACTGACCGAATGTGTCTGGATGGCACCAGGGTGGTCAAGTGGCTTTGTGACCGGTAAGGCTCCTAAGGCGCGATGCTCAGGGGCCCCCTTTGACGTTCGAGTGGCTCTGCGCCGCCAAGAACCTGTCCCACACATTCCCCAACCGCCGTTGCTTGCGACCAAATGAACGATCGCAACTACAGGGTCAAGCACTACCACCCCTGATGACAACCGAGTGTCCGTGGACAATATCATGGGTGGCAGGTGGCCTTATGACCGGTAAGGCCCCTGAGGCTCAATGCTCAGGAGCCTCCCTTGGACACTCAAGCGGCCCCCATTTCGTACTGTTGGTTGTGGCCGTGGGGAGCAGCGGGGCCTCCCCAGGTCCTGCAACGGGGCGATGCGCATCGGTCGGAGCCCCCGAGCAGGGGTAGATCGCCCAAAGCTGCAAGCAAGGCAAGATATGAGATCACTGAATGGATGGCACAGAAGTTATGGAAGCACGCGTAAATGATATGATTGGCAGAGGCATGCCCTGAGCATTTGAAGTTCATGCGGGCATCAGACATTCCCTAGAGCAGTGAACCAAAAAATTACGTCGCATAGCTTCTTCGCGCCTGAGGGGCGCCTCGTGAGGCTTGGTCCTCGGCGCCCACACCAGCATCGTAGTCGCCTCGGGCGAGCTGCGCCACTTGTGTCTCGTTGCTTTCTCCGACTCGTCCTCGTGAGGTCGGGGATCTGGTCCTTTGCAATTCCTCCGCCTGGGCGGCTGCTGGCATCATGCCTCGCGGCTTGGGGGCGCCTCCCTGCCCGCACCACTTGGGCCCAGTGCTCCACCATCGGGAGCCCTAGGGTGCGGCTCAGGGGGGACCCCCACAGTTTCCCTTACTCCAGATGGGGACTAGCGTCTAGGGTCGACGCGTGAGGCTCCTCGTCGTCGGGAGGGTCAAGTGGTGTCACATAATATGGTACGTAAGGCTCCGCATTGGCGTTGGATCGACCTCCAAAGCCGTTTAGCAGCGCGACGGTGGCGGTCCCTCTCAGCGGCGGGGGGAGGTCCCCTCGGTCGCTTTGTTCGGAGTTCTTCCTGCAATGTGCCTCTGCACGAAGTCTCTTGTTCCTGGTGCCGCCGTTGGGTGGCCCTGGCATTGCTCGGTACAGACTGTTTTCCTTGGTGTCCTCGCGTGTCTCCATCGCCGTGGTTCACCCACGCTGACGCCTCCGTAGCCCGCTGTTGGCTGCGCCTCAAGGAGTGATACGTCCATTTTGCATCATGCTTTTATGTTGATATTTATCGCTTTATGGGCTGTTATTACACTTCATGGTACAATACTTATGCCTTTTCTCTCTTATTTTACAAGGTTTACATGAAGAGGGAGAATGCCAGCAACTGGAATTCTGGTCTGAAAAGGGAGCAAGTTTGAGATACCTATTCTGCGCAACTCCAAAAGCCGTGAAAATCAACGAGGAACTATTTTGGAATTTTTAAAAAATACTTGGCGGAAGAAGTACCAGAGGGGAGCCCCCAGGAGGCCACAAGCCTGCTAGGCGCGGCCTACCCCCCTGGCCGCGCCTAGGGTGATTGTGGCCCCCCCCCCGTTGCCCCTCTAGCCTCCATCTTTTGCTATAAGGAGGGTTTCGTTCCAGAAAAAATCAGGAGGAGGCTTTCGGGAGGAATCGCCGCCGCCACGAGGCGGAACTTGAGCAGAACCAGTCTAGAGCCTCGGTAGGGCCGTCTTGCCGGGGAAACTTCCCTCCCGGAGAGGGAAATCGTCGCCATCGTCATCACCAATACTCCTCTCATCAGATGGGACTCATCACCATCAACATCTTCATCAGCGCCATCTCATCTCCAAACCCTAGTTCATCTCTCGTAACCAATCTCTGTCTAGCGACTCCGATTGGTACTTGTAAGGTTGCTAGTAGTGTTAATTACTCTTTGTAGTTGATGCTAGTTAGATTACTCGGTGGAAGATTATATGTTCAGATCCTTGATGCTATTCACTACCTCTCTGGTCATGAACATAATTATTTTCTTTGTGAGTAGTCACTTTTTTCCTGAGGACATGGGATAAGTCTTGCTATAAGTAGTCATGTGAATTTGGTATTCGTTCGATACTTTGATGCGTTGTATGTTGTCTTTCCTCTAGTGGTGTTATGTGAACATCGACTACATAACACTTCACCATTATTTGGGCCTAGAGGAAGGCATTGGGAAGTACTAAGTAGATGATGGGTTGCTAGAGTGACAGAAGCTTAAACCCTAGTTTATGCGTTGCTTCGTAAGGGGCTCATTTGGATCCACTAGTTTAATGCAATGGTTAGACTTTGTCTTAATTCTTCTTTCATAGTTGCGGATGCTTGCGAGAGGGGTTAATCATAAGTGGGATGTTTTACCTCCTATAACAAAAGTAGCGAACGCGAATCATATGAACATGATTGAAAACTAGCTTGAGAGAAATTCCCATGTGTCCTCGGGAGCGCTTTACCTCCTATAACAGTTTGTCCACGCTTGTCCCTTGATACAAAAGGGATTGGGCCACTTTTATGCACCTATGTTACTATTGTTACTTGCTACTTGCTACGAATCATCTTATCACAAACCTATCTGTTACCAATAATTTCAGTACTTGCAAAGAATACCTTGCTGAAAACCACTTGTCAGATCCTTCTGCTCCTCGTTGGGTTCGATACTCTTACTTATCGAAAGGACTACGATAGATCCCCTACACTTGTGGGACATCAGGGAGCGCTCCTTCCTGGCCGCTCCGTTTGTCGGGGGCCGACCTGGCCTTGGTGATGCGCGCTGGTGTGTGCATCGAACGTCCCGCCATTCTCGTCGGGCCTTGGTGGTTGCCGCTTTGCTGGACCTTGAGGCCGACCGCCGGAATCTGGAGCAGGAGGAGGGCAGCATGCGACGCGTCACTCTCGGCCCTGTTCAGCGCCGGAGGGGCCCCACCGCTTGTAGTCCCGAGGGCCGGCGGGGGGTGCGAGCTCCCGGTGCCTGGCGCGTGCGGCCCTAAAGAAGAGTGGGATTGGATGGCCTTCTTGGCGATGGCGATCAGCTCCATGATGTGCTCCGCCCATGCGTCAAAGCCCCCTTGCGCCAGTCGTTGGTGTAGCATCTCGCTCGCCATCTGCAACGCATCGTGCGTGCTAAGGTCCCCCAGGTTGATGCGGCGTGTCGTGGATGCGGGGGGGGTGCCTCCTAGCCGCCTTGCACCTAGGCGGCTCTTGTGGTTGCGGTGGTGGATACGATGTTGACGATCTGGTATGAGCCGCCTGGTACCATAACGCCGCTACACGTGCTTCCGACCGCTATGGTATGACGGTTGGAAGCCATCTTGATGAGGCTTGAAGAAGCTTGTTGGGCGCCGGCCATCGGAGCAGCGGGCTTAGGGAAGATGAAGCTCAAAGAAGACCTTGACACGCCCCCTACCTGGCGTGCCAAATGTCGGATTTCGGGATCCTCAAAACCCTAAAGATTCGAACTCAAGGGCATGTATGAACATCTCTCCCGTGGCTCTCCTCTCCTAGCTCGCTACTCGCATGGGATTGCAAAGAACTCACTCGATGGTGAGAAAGACACATAACACAACAATTTACCCAGGTTCGGGCCGCTGAGAAGCATAATACCCTACTCCTACTTTGGTGGATTGCCTTTCATGGAGGTTGGTGGATGAACTAGTACAATGTTCGGGAGCCTCCGGAGGCTGGGTGGCCTTCGTGTGGTGTGGGTATGCGAGTGAATGGATCTCCCCTCTCTACGAAGTATACTATCCTCTATATATAGTGGTGTCCAGGGTCCTCCTCCCTTATCGAAAGGGCGGGAAGGGATCCCACAACAGCCAATCTTTGAAGGGGAACAAGGGAACATGCTCCCCTGCCCGCAGTAGGGACGGGTGCAGGGGTGACGTCCGTCTTGCCGGCAGGCGGTGATGGCCTTGTTGCACTAGAATGAAAACCTTTGGAGATGCCTTCAGAACCCACATACGTCCTTCCCTCCTTTGCACGAAAGGGGAACGGCTCTGCCCTATGATCCGCTGCCCGCCTGTCCTTTCCCGCATCATCCTTGACTCCTATAGATGGGTCTTGCCTCGGAATATCCGCCGCTCCGGCGGGGTCCTGAGGAGGCCCCATGCGGGTCTTGAAGTTGTTCCTCCTCACGAGGCTCGGCCCCTCGCGAGGGACTTGCCTCGAGTGGTTCCGGGCCCGTAGGTTTTGGTCAATGAAGTGGGCCAACCCTGGGTCGTAGGCACGTAGGTCTTGGTACCCGCATTTCCAAAACACCGTCACACCCAATTGGCAAAAGATAAAACAAAAGCCAAATAAAAACAATTGGATGTCCTCGAATGATTAATTTCATGAAGACAAACATGCTCACACAATAAGAATGACGATACAAACATGGTGAACATACACAAACATCCTAGAAGCTATCAAGCACTTGGGTGATGACAAAGTCATCTATATATGATTATATTGACATAGGAGCCAAGAAAGAATACTTGATCATATGTCATACTCATTGTTAAGAACAAGTGGGGTTACCAGTTTTACATAAGCATTAATGTGTTCATATCCTTAGGAGATGCTTATACTCAAGTCTTAGAGTAAAGCCCCCCTTGATATGCTATCCCCACAAAGATGGATCAACTAACCTTGGGTTTTGTCGTGGAAGACTTCAAGTAGGTGAAGTACTGGTGGATGCTCAATGTTGATGAATATCATCTTGAGTTGGGAGCAATCCATGTCGTTTTCATACTTTTATCACCTACATGGGTTAGTCCCAAAGTAAAAAGGAACACATGTAAGTATATCTATGGACATGGAGTGAAGCACAAATGGGATGATGTCCAAAGATGAATGGATTACCTAGTTCCTTGCTTACCTTTTAGGCAATGTGTGACTCCTTGAACTAATGCATAAGGTTGAGGTTGATTGCATATAGTTCTTGCCAAAATGAATAAGAGTGAACTTCATTGGCAGAGTCACCCCTCAAGAACTTCTAGTTCTTCCTCTTGGGAATCCACACCAAATTGATGGGGATCCTTGTAGTTGTTGTAGCACTTGTTGATGTAGAGCTAGTAGTATCCTTGGGAAACCACTTGACCTTGGCTTGGGGTTCTTATTCAAATGGGTCAATGTCATCTTAAAGCTTTCCCTTGCCTTTGTGGTCTTGTGGTAGAAGGCCATCTCGTGAGCTTGTTCCTTCGGAGGGTGTGGACTTCTCCTCTCAAGGAACAAACTTGGGAGTTTGATATGGACCTTCTTCCCAAACATATCCATTGATGTTGAAATAGCCAACACCTTGTTTCTTATGATGTCCTCCTTGCTTGCGCACAATTTCCTCGAATTGCTTACTTCTGGCAAGACTCTTGAAGATACCTCTCTCTGTAATCCCTTTCAATGAATCATTTTCTTGCTCAAGTGTAACTTGGCTAAGAGAATCGTTAGTGGAATCAATAGAGTTACTAGAAACAACATTATTGGATTTAGCTTTAGCATTGTTATTACTAGATGAAGAAACCTTCTTGCCTTTGTTACTATTGTTCTTAGGCTTAACCTGTGGAACAAAATTAGACAAGAGTAATTATTTGGCTAGATAAGAAGACTCTTATTTCGAGGATCATCATTAATTGCTTTTAAGAACTCATGCTCTTGCTCCAAGTTGAGCTTCTCGAAGCGTAGCTTCTCATGGGTTCGTGCAAGCTCTCTATGATCTTCTAGAGTAGTCTCATGAACTGACTTAAGAGTTTTTAATTCTTGATTTAGTCGTTCAATCTCTTTCTTATCGTCATCATTCGATTTATACTGACTAGCATGATAAATAGCAAGTTCATTTTCAGTGCATTCACTAGTTTTATCTAGAAGCAAGTCATCTTCTCCTAACAAGTCATCCTCATCACTATTGAAATCAAGATACGTGGGGTGTGATACCTTGGGGCCTTTATCCATGAAGCAGTTTCCGACTCCCTCATTTGGTGAATCAAATAAGTCGTAGGTGTTGGTGGAAACAACTACAATGCCGGCAACACCTTCATCTTGACTATAGTCGGAGTGGGAGTGATAGCTTCGCTCGGCGTGGTGATCAGACTCGGTGTTGTCGGTGCACTAAATACCGGGGTCCCTAGTGCCCCAGACTTGTGCACGGGCACAAAGAGCCCCTGACGGCAGGGCATGGCCGGATCCAAATAAGATGCACCCCCAAGATTACCAAGACCCTGACAAGCCTGCCTTGCCGGGAAGATAACCAAGATCATGCCCGTTTAATGGGCGTGATGAACTCACCAAGCACAAGACCTTGGCAAGCCTCCCTCGTCGGGATAACAACAAAGCCCCCGGCAAGCTTCCTTGCCGGGATGAAGACCCAAGGCCCCGACAAGCTCCCTTGCCGGGATGACGAGGCTAGGCACTAGAGGGTGACCACCCTTGCCACAGTGCCACCACCACCCGAGTTCGAGCGCATTCCGCATGCGCCAGCATTGCGTCCAGGTGTCGAAACACCTGAACACATGTCTTCACCAGTACGTTGCAGACAAGGAGAAGACATGCATTTAATGCACCTGACAGCGGTAGATGGATAAGCACCGCTCTAGGTTCACTGTAACTTCTCGTGAACCTACCACCGAGCACAGTAGGTGGCCCCTTTGCCTATAAAAGGAGGCCCTTAGCTCAGTCACAAGGGGTTAGACTCCTTGGAAATTGCCCAGAAGACGGTTAAGAGCAATCAGTGTAACAAACAACGAAACGCTTAATTCAACTAGACAAGCAGGACATAGGGTTTACACGTATGCGGCCCGAACCTGGGAAAAAAGCTTGCTGGGTGCCGATCGTTATCTCTACTCTTGATGTTGTCTTTCCCCGCCCTACGATGACAAGGGTTTCACATTATTCCCATAGGACTCGACCTAGCACCGCCGACATCTTCGGCGCCCCAGGTAGGGGTGCGGTTTTGTGCATGAATTAGAGCACGCTCAGCACCAGATTCTTTGAAGTTTGGGCGCTACGCCGTGTTCCCTCGGAAAAGGGGTACCGTGGCGGACGCTTTGTTCTGCTATGGCTTTCCAAGTCCTGCGCGAGCGCGTTGCTGCACGAGCGTGAGGCAGGGAGGCGGAGGCTCCAAAAGCAGCGTCGTCAGGACGATGCGTTGCTCGGGGCCAAAGCGAAGCTGTCGAGGGCGTGCCCGGGTGCTTCACAGAGGCCTCGGCGCATACTCCAGCGGACGCACCTCCGCGGAGCGATGCATAGTCATTGAGGATGCGCCACATGGTCCCGAAGCCCCGGCGTGCACTCCAGCGCAAGTGTTGTTCCCCTGAGAGCATCGCATCATCGCCCAAAAACGCGCTCGGGGGCTCCACGAGCACGGCCTAACAAGAGAAAAGCAAAGGGGTTACACCCTGGCTGGCTTTTTCTCCAAGATCACTAACCGTCCGCAAGAAGTCATTGCCGGAGAAAAGGCCGCCAGGAGAAGTGATTTCCTGCTTGCCGAGGGCTCCGAACCCCCATCAAAAGATTCAAGCGCCTCGCAACCACGTCGTGGATAGATAAGTTTTTAAGCTTAAGATTCAGATCTGAGATAGATAGATTCTTTTTTTTTCCTTTGAAAGTTTCCAATCTTTCTGTGTGGAGTTTGCACGTGCTGGGACCCTCCCAAAGTTCAGTGCACCTTGTCTTTGTTTCGAACTCGTTCAAACGACCTGAACGGCAGCAGAGCGCCTTCAAACAGTCGCGAACTTGATCAACAGAGCAAGCGGCTATGTAGCACCCGATTTCGTTTCAAGCTGTGCTTGGCTATTTGTATGGTTGCACTGAATGCGGCAAGGAGCCTTGCCGGTAGTTGCTGGCAAGCTCCCAGGTTATGCAAAGGCGAATCATACAAAGAACAGAATCAGAAAAAGGGGAAAACAGCCTTTTCATTCATTTGAATGGACATATTGGGCTTCACTTACATAGCGTTGTTATCCTAACCTAATGACTCTGTCTTTTGACGAGGATCGACCTACGTGGAGGAATTGGAGTTCATGCAGATGAGGCACGCCAAATGTCGGATTTCGGGCTCCGCAAAACCCTTAAGATTCGAACTCAGAGGCGTGTATGAAGATCTCTCTCGTGGCTCGCCTCTCCTAGCTCGCTACTCGCATGGGATGGCAAAGAACTCACTCGATGGTGAGAAAGACACATAACACAACAGTTTACCTAGGTTCGGGCCGCTGAGAAGCGTAATACCCTAGTCCTGCTTTGGTAGATAGCCTCTCGTGGAGGTTGGTGGATGAACTAGTTCAATGTTCGGGAGCCTCCGGAGGATGGGTGGCCTTCGTGTGGTGTGGGTGTGCAAGTGAATGGATCTCCCCCTCTCGAGGAAGTATCCTATCCTCTATATATAGTGGCGGCCAAGGTCCTCTTCCCTTATCGCAAGGGCGGGAAGGGATCTAACAACGACCAATCTTTGAAGGGGAACATGGGAACATGCTCCCCTACCCGAAAGGTGGTCTTCACCTGCAAAAGTGGATGTCAGCGCAGTAGGGACGGGTCCAAGGGTGATGTCTATCCTGCCGGTAGGCGGCGATGGCCTTGTTGCACCAGAATGGAAACCTTTGGGAGATGCCTTCGGAACCCGCGTACGTCCTTCCCTCCTTTGCACAAAAGGGGAACTACTCTGCCCTACGATCCGCTTCCCGCCTGACCTTTCTCGCGTCATCCTTGACTCCTGAAGCTGTGTCTTGCCTCGGAATATCCGCCGCTCTGGAGGGGTCCTGAGGAGGCCCCATGCGTGTCTTGAAGTTGTTCCTCCTCGCGAGGCTCGGCCCCTCGCGAGGACCTTGCCTTGAGTGGTGCCGGGCCCATAGGTTTTGGTCGATGAAGTGGGCCAGCCCTGGGCCGTAGGCAGGTAGGTCTAGGTACCCCCATTCCGAGAACACCATCAAATCCAATTGGCAAAAGATAAAACAAAAGGAAAATAACAACAACTGGATGTTCTCGAATGATTAAATTCATGCAGACAAACATGCTCACACAATAAGAATGACGATACAAACATGGTGAACATGCACAAACATCCTAGCAGCTATCAAGCACTTGGGCGATGACAAAGTCATCTATATATGAGTATATTGACATATGAGCCAAGCAAGAATACTTGGTCATAGGTCATACTCATCGTTAAGCACAAGGTGGGTAACCACTTTTACATAAGCATTAATGTGTTCATATCCTTAGGAGATGCTTATACTCAAGTCTTAGAGTAAACCTCCCCCTTGATATGATATCCCCACAAAGATGGATGAACTAACCTTGGGTTTTGTCGTGGAAGACTTCAAGTAGGTGAAGTACTGGTGGATTCTCAATGTTGATGAAGATCATCTTGAGTTGGGAGCAATCCATGTTGGTTTCATACTCTTATCACCTACATGGGTTAGTCCCAAAGCAAAAAAGGAACACATGCAAGTATATCTATGGACATGGAGTGAAGCACGAATGGGATGATGTCCAAAGATGAATGGATTACCTAGTTCCTTGTTTACCTTTTAGGCAATGTGTGACTCCTTGAACTAATACATAAGGCTGAGGTTGATTGCATATTGTTCTTGGCAAAATGAATAAGACTGAATTTTATTGGCAGAGTCACCCCTCAAGAACTTCTAGTTCTTCCTCTTGGGAATCCACTCCAAATATATGGGGATCCTTGGAGTTGTTGTAGCACTTGTTGAAGTAGATCTAGTAGTATCCTTGGGAATGCACTTGACCTTGGCTTGGGGTTCTTCTTCAAATGGGTCAATGTCATCTTAAAGGTTTCCCTTGCCTTTGTGGTCTTGTGGTAGAAGGCCATCTCGTGAGCTTGTTCCTTCGGAGGGAGTGGACTTCTCCTATTAAGGAACAAACTTGGGAGTTGGATATGCACCTTCGTCCGAAACATCTCCATTGACGTTGAAATAGCCAACGCCTTGTTTCTTCTGATGTCCTCCTTCTTGAGCACAATTTCCTCGAATTGCTTACTTCTGGCAAGACTCTTGAAGACACCTCTCTCTATAATCCCTTTCAATAAATCATTTTCTTGCTCAAGTGTAACTTGGCTAAGAGAATCGTTAGTGGAATCAATAGAGTTACTAGCAACAACATTATTGGATTTAGCTTTAGCATTGTTGTTACTAGATGAAGAAACCTTCTTGACTTTGTTACTAGTGTTCTTAGGCTTAACCCGTGGAACAAAATTAGACAAGAGTAATCGTTTGGCTAGATAAGTAGACTCTTCATTCGAGGATCATAAATAATTGCTTTTAAAAACTCATGCTCTTGATCCAAGTTGAGCTTCTCGAAGCGTAGCTTCTCATGGGTTCGTGCAAGCTCTCTATGATCTTCTAGAGTAGTCTCATGAACTGACTTAAGAGTTTTTAATTCTTGATTTAGTCGTTCAATCTCTTTCTTATCGTCATCATTCGATTTCTATTGACTAGCATGATAAATAGCAAGTTCATTTTCAGTGCATACACTAGTTTTATCTAGAAGCAAGTCATCTTCTCCTAACAAGTCATCCTCATCACTAATGAAATCAAGATACTCGGGGTGTGATACCTTAGGGCCTTTAGCCATGAAGAAGTTTCCGACTCCCTCATTTGGTGAATCAAATATGTCGTGGGTGTTGGTGGAAACAACTGCAATGCCGACTATAGTCAGAGTGGGAGTGATAGCTTCTCTCAGCGTGGTGATCAGATTCGGAGCTGTCGGTGCACTAAAATTGGGGTCCCTAGTTCCCTAGACTTGTGCACGGGCGCAAAGAGCCCCTGACGGCAGGGCATGGCAGGATCCAGACAAGATGCACCCCCAAGATTACCAAGACCCCGACAAGCCTGCCTTGCTGGGAAGATAACCAAGGCCACGCCGGTTTAATGGGCGTGATGAACTCACCAAGAACAAGACCTTGGCAAGCCTCCCGCGTCGGGATTACAACCGAAGTCTCCGGCAAGCTTCCTTGCCGGAACGAAGATCCAAGGCCTCGGCAAGCTCCCTTGCCAGGATGACGAGGCTAGGCACTAGAGGGCGACCACCCTTGCTACAGTGCCACCACCCCCGAGTTCCGGCGCATTCCGCATGCGCCAGCGTGGCATCCAGGTGTCAAAACACCTGGACACATGTCTTCACCAGCACGTTGCTGACAAGGACAAGCTGTGCATTTAATGCACCTGACAGCGGTAGATGGATAAGCACCGCTCTAGGTTCACTGTAACTTCTCGTGAACTTCCACCGGGCACTGTAGGTGACCCCTTTGCCTATAAAAGGAGGCCCTTATCTCATTCACAAGGGGTTAGAGTCTTTGGACATTGGCCATAAGACGGTTAAGATCAATCATTGTAACAAACAAAGAAATGCTTAATTCAATCAGACGAGTAGGACATAGGGTTTTACGCGTAAGCGGCCCGAACCTGGGTAAAAAGGCTTGTCGGGTGCCGATCGTTAGCTCCGCTCTTGACGTTGTCTTTCCCCGCCCTACGATCACAAGGGTTTCACGTTGATTCCCATAGGTGTCGACCTAGCATCGCCGACAGGAGCTAGAAACCCATTCACCAACATGAGCTTGATGTCTTCTTCTTGAACTACTCTAGGTGTATTTGTCGTTCTTCTCCGATTCCTTGCCTCTCCATGAGTGTCTTCGTTCATAGTAATCTTCTCTACTCCTTATCTCTCTGCGAGGTGACTCATATCTTGGGCTTCGTCTTCGAGGTGACTCTTCTATTCTTTTGTAGGGAGTCGAGCAATCATTTGAGTAGTGTCCGGGCTTCCCACAATTGTAGCAGTTTCGATCACGACTGGACGAATGCTTCTCATCATGTCTTGAACTTGAGCTTCTATCTTTGCCTCTATTCTTGTAGAACTTGTTGAATTTTGTGACCATGAGGCTTATCTCTTCATTAGTGACAAGATTGTATTTTGAAGAAGAGGGAGCATCGCATGAAGCTTTAAAAGCACCGCTTGACTTGTTGTGCATCTCATCTTTGTCTTTGAGTGACATCTCATGAGCAACAATTCTACCAATGACTTCAGTTGGCCTGAGATCTTTGTAATTTGGCATCATTTGGATCAATGTGCACACTGTGTCATACTTGCCATCAAGAGCTCTAAGTATCTTCTTGATGATGAGTTTGTCGGTCATCTCTTCTCTTCCTAAGCTCGCAATCTCATTGCTAATGAGAGCTAGCCTAGAGTACATTTCAGCGACTCCTTCACCATCCTTCATATTGACCTTGTCAACTTGACTTTGACGCACATCCAACTTAGATTCTCTGACAGAATCAGTACCGTCATGCATATCAACCAAAGTATCCCAAATCTCTTTTGCATTCTGAAGACGACCGATTTTGTTGAATTCTTCGGGGCAAAGGCAGTTGAAGATGATATCGCAGGCTTGAGCATTAAGTTGCAACATCTTCAGTTCATCAGCTATCGCATCACGATCTCGTTCATGATCTTCTCCAAAAAAGTTACCTTGCACACCAACATGAATGACAACCCAAACATGAGTATTAAAGCCAAGTATATGCATTTTCATTTTATGCTTCCAACTAGCAAAATTAGTTCCATCGAAGTAAGGACCTCTACGATGATAATTTCCTTCACTAGATGCCATACTCTCCTAGGTTGTTAAACCAATGAAATGGAGACCAAGGCTCTGATACCACTTGTAGGATCAAAAGTATGTCTAGAGGGGGGTGATTAGACTACTTGACAAGATAAATATTTTGCCTTTTTCCCAATTTTACTTGAGAGGCAGCTACGACAGTTATAACAGGTCAAGAACACCCTACACATGCAGTTCTAATAGTATTGCTGCGGAAAGTAAAACATGCAAGTGTAAAGTAGATGAGCAAGGTAGGGAGATCAAACGCATGACTTTGACACGATGATTTTTGGCATGGTTCTGATAGGTGGCGGTATCGTACGTCCATTGATGGGGTCATAGTCCTAGGGTAGGGTCATAGGCCTGTCGTACAGGTCCTACCCAAGGACTACCCCACACAAAGGACAAGACCCTAAGTCTACCCCGACTGAATTAAGGAATCCCCATTACCCAGTCGGCAACAGGTCCTATATCATCCAGTCAGATACTAGCATTCGGAGAATACCAAGCTAACCGACTGGATACACTCGGTACATCGTAACCTCCCTGGAGGGAAACGGTCGTACGTTTCCGGGTGCATTTATTAGCATTTAGAGCATACGTTACCTGTAACGTATGCATTCAATCCCCACTACTCCGCCCTTATACCGGAACCGTTGTGGAGGGCAGCGCACTCTATATAAGCCGCCCTCCCCCACTGGTAGAAGGGTTAGCAAATCATTGTATTCCATATTACACTCTGTAACAAAGCTCCGAGAGCACTGAGACGTAGGGCTATTACCTCCACCGCAGAGGGGCCTGAACTCATACAACCTCGCCACAGCTAGGACTCTGCCCATCTCATTCGTACCCTACACATCTACTGTCAGGCTTATACCCACGACAGTTGGCGCCCACCGTGGGGCAGGCGTCTAAGCGACTTTCGGTGAGTTTGTGACTACTTCTTTTCATCATGTCGTTCGGTGGAGATTCGAGCATGGGTCACCAGATCTTCTTCGGCACTCTCTCCTTCACCGTCGACGATTCGGCGTGGCTTCGGGAGGCACCTCTCGACGTCGAGGCGCTTCCCCGTCGCGGGGCCACGCACTTCCGTGCCGGCGCCCGCCGCGTTCTTCTTCTCCAACAATCGGCTCCATTGTCGACCTGCACCTCCATCACGCGCCGCAACAAGCGGTCTCGCCGTCCGTCTCTCCAACGTTGGGTCCAGCATGCCCGAGCGCGTCATATCGCATCTTCTCAAGTGGCAGTTTTGGAGTCTGTTGTGGTTACCCCGCGTTCCCAGCACTCGGGCTCAGTTCCGACTGAGTTTCCTTCCGAGTACGCGGGCCGCGGGCCTGCAGCAGAAGTTCACATGGCCAACACCCATGAAGATCCCTGTCAAGCTGGTCGAAGCGAGCGCGAGGTCGGCGAAGCATCCGGTGCGCGCCGTCCACCTCGCCGTTCTGCCAGTCGACACACTCGGTGGAGCAACGTAGAGTTGTTCCGCACGCCCCTCCTCAACTTGGCTGCTACTGCCAAGATAGCCGATTCCCTCCAGCCGACTGATTCAGAGGCTGGTAGAGGGATCGAGCAGATCCGAGCCCTGTTGCACACGGTGCAGCAGCAGAATTCGGCAGTCTCCCAGTCGCACAACCGGATCTACAATAGTTCCGTCCACACCAACACGCATCGGTCGGTTCACAGCCCTGGATCCCATCAGCGCCACAGGGGAGGCAGCCGTTCCTTGATTCAGGAAGATCGACGCCGTTCACGCACCCCTCCGCGGGTCAGGCCCTATGGGTCCCGACATCATGATGATCGGCGTTCAGTCGGCGACACTCACGACCCAAGACCCGACGCAAGAGGACATATCGCCCAGCGAAGAGTCGACAGGGGTCGAGCCCACCGCGATGGTTACGATATGGACCGTCCGAGTGGAAGCAGGGCCATCGTGTCCGGGCCCGAGTGTTTTAGTCGAGCGATCCGCTCGGCTGACATCCTGCCCAACTTCCGATTGACAGCGGGAATCAGTAAGTTTACAGGAGAGTCCAAGCCTGAAACATGGCTGGATGACTACCGAGTGGCAGTCCAGATCGGAGGAGGGGACGACCATGTCGCTATGAAGCACCTCCCTCTGATGCTCGACGGCTCGGCGCGAGCGTGGCTAAACCAGTTGGCCCCCTCGAGCATTTACAGTTGGGTAGACCTGGCCCGAGTATTCATCAGGACCTTCGAGGGGACGTGCAAACGCCCTGCAGGCCTTGTGGAGCTCCAGCACTGTGTCCAGAAGCCGAATGAGCCCCTGCGCGACTTCATCCAGCGTTGGACAACTCTCTACCACACGGTGGAGAACGTCACCGAGCATCAGGCAGTCTGCCCCTTCAAGGCAGGCGTGCGGTACAGAGAGCTGTACTTAAAGTTCGGTCGAACGGGCGACATCTCCATGAGCAAGATGATGGAGATAGCGGCTCGCTATGCGAACGGCGAAGAAGAGGACCGCATCCGGAGCGGCAAGCACAAGACAGTCGGCGATGCTGATGGAGGTAACACTCGGAAGCAGAAACAGAACGCTCCGCCCACACCGCAAGCAGAGGCTGCAGCCGTGACCAATGCTAAGTTCAAGGGCAAAGGGAAGGCGCAGTTTACCCCCCAGAAGAAGCCGTTCAACAATCCCATCCTGGACCAGCCTTGTCCGGTGCACACGAAGATGGACGAAGAAGGCAACCCCATATATGCGAAGCATACCACTCGACAGTGTCGCCTCCTGATCCAGGGATTCAGCGAAGGGCAACCGAGTGAGAAGGACCATGAACAGGATGAGGAGGATAAGGAGGATCCCTTCCCCCAAGTCCATGCCACCCTGATGATCTTTGCTGACGTCGAGAGCAAGAGCCGACTGAAGCTGGTGAACCGAGAGGTGAACATGGCCACCCCTTCCAACCCCAAGTTCCTCAAATGGTCCTAGACTGCGATCACGTTCGACCACTCGGATCATCCGGCACATGTACCCACCCCAGGAAGACAGGCCCTGGTCGTCGACCCGGTGGTAGAAGGAGTCCGACTGCGCAAAGTCCTCATGGATGGCAGCAGCGGCTTGAACATCATGTACGCCGACACCCTCAAGGGGATGGGCATCCCGATGTCCAGACACAGTGAGAACAGCATGCCGTTCCATGGAGTTGTCCCTGGACGGAAGGCCAAATCACTCGGCCAGATCGCGTTGGACGTCGTTTTCGGCTCCGACAAGAACTTCCGCAAGGAAAGGCTGACGTTCGAAGTGGTTGACTTCCAGAGCGCTTATCATGCAATTCTGGGCCGCCCAGCGTATGCGCATTTCATGGCCCGTCCATGTTACGTGTACCTGAAGTTGAAAATGCCGGGCCCGAAAGGCGTGATCACCATCACAGGCAATCGACAGCGAGCTGAAGAGTGTCTGCAGCAGGGATCAAGGATTGCCGACCAGCAGATGGCCGTCCTCGAGCTGGACGAGTACAAGAAAACAGTCGACCCCGCCGACCTGATGCGCTCGAAGAAGCCAGCTTCAGAGTCTGCATTTCAGTCGGCGGGAGAGAAGAAGAAGGTCAGCATCCACCCGACGGACGCCACTGCTGCCCCGACGAACATCTCCACCACCCTGGATCCCAAATAGGAAGCCAAGCTCACCCAATTCCTCCGTGAGAACTGGGACATCTTCGCATGGAAACCCTCCGACATGCCAGGTGTACCCAGGGAGTTGGCTGAGCACCGATTGCACGTGGATTCCACGGCTCAGCCTGTCCGAGAACGTCTGCGCCGGTCCGCCGCGCACAAGAGGAAGGCAATAGGGGAAGAGGTGGCCAAGCTGTTGGCTGCCAACTTCATTCGCGAGGTTCACCACTCCGAGTGGCTCGCCAATGTTGTCATGGTGCCCAAGAAGGACAAGTCGCTCCGTATGTGCATCGACTTCAAGCACCTCAATAAGGTCTGCCCGAAAGACCATTTTCCGCTCCCCCGCATAGATCAAATTGTCGATTCGACTACGGGTTGCGAGCGTCTGTCGTTTCTCGATGCCTACTCGGGTTATCATCAGATCCGTCTGTATGGTCTCGATGAGTTAAAGATAGCCTTCATCACCCCATTCGGGTGCTTCTGCTACATCACTATGCCTTTCGGTCTGAAGAATGCAGGGGCTACCTTTATGCGCATGATCCAAAAATGTCTCCTCGACCAGATCGGTCGCAATGTGGAGGCATATATGGATGATATCGTAGTCAAGTCACGCAAAGGTTCCGACCTGCTGACTGACTTGGCAAAAACATTCGCCAACCTTCGTAGGTACGATATCAAGCTCAACCCAGCCAACCTTCGGTGTTCCCAGCGGAAAGTTACTCGGTTTCTTCATTTCCGAACGAGGGATCGACGTCAACCCCGAAAAGATCGGGACCATCGTCCGAATGGAAAGGCCGGTTAGAATACACCATGTTCGACGGCTCACAGGTTGCCTAGCGGCTTTGAGCAGGTTCATCGGTCGACTCGGCGAAAAAGCACTTCCTTTGTACCGACTCATGAAGAAATCAGATACCTTCGAGTGGACAGACGAAGCCCAAGTCGCATTCGACGACCTCAAAGTCCTGCTTTCCACCCAGCCGGTTCTTACTGCTCCGCTCAGTAAAGAGCCCCTTCTTCTATATATCGCGGCTACAAATCAAGTCGTCAGTACTGTTCTTACAGTCAAGCGAGAAGAAGAAGGCAAAGCATACAAAGTTCAGCGGCTAGTGTACTACGTCTCCGAAGTCCTGACTCCTTCCAAGCAGAGGTATCCCCATTATCAAAAACTTATCTATGGGATCTATATGACTGCGAAAAAGGTGGCTCATTATTTCCAAGACCACTCGGTATCTGTCGTTTCTGATGCTCCGTTGTCGGAAATTCTCCACAATCGAGACGCATCAGGCCGAGTGGCGAAGTGGGCAATGGAGATGTTGTACTGTGACATCAAGTTCGAGGCCAAGAAAGCTATTAAGTCTCAAGCCCTGGCTGACTTTATAGCAAAATGGGTAGAACAACAGCAACCGACCCACATCTACTCGGCTCATTGGACAATGTTCTTCGATGGGTCTAAGATGTTGAATGGCTCCAGCGCTGGTGTTGTGATCATATCACCAAAGGGCGACAAGCTGAAATACGTGTTGCAGATACACTTTGATTCCTCCAACAACGAGGCAGAGTATGAGGCTCTCCTCTACGGATTGCGCATGGCCATCTCACTCGGCGTCCGTCGCTAGATGGTCTACGGCGATTCAGATTTGGTGGTCAATCAAGTGATGAAAGACTAGGACGTCAGGAACCCCACCATGACCACATACTGCAATGCAGTGAGGAAGCTGGAGAAGAAGTTTGAAGGTCTGGAGCTCCACCATGTTCCAAGACTGAAGAACCAAGCAGCTGATGAGTTAGCTAAACTCGGATCCACTCGGAGACCAGTCCCGAGTGACGTCTGCCTCGAGCACCTCCACCTCCCCTCAGTTAAAGAAGATCCTTTCACAGAGGAATCGGTACAACCCAAGAGCGCAACAGATCCTACTGAAGTCGATGTACCTGCGGTGGTTGATCTGGTCATGGAGATTCTGGCTGTCATTCCCGATTGGACTGTGCCGATCATGGCATATATCTTGAGGCAAGAACTTCCAGAAGACGAAGTCCAAGCCAGGCAGATAGTCCGCAGATCGAAGTCATTCACTGTCATTGAAGGCCAATTGTACAAGGAAAGTATCTCGGGTGTTCTTCAACGATGCATCTCCCCAGAGGAGGGGCAGCTGATTCTGGAGGATATTCACTCGAGAACCTGCGGTCATCACGCTTCTTCGAGAGCAATCATAGCCAACGCGTTCAGGGCTGGCTTCTTTTGGCTACAGGCAAATGAGATGGCTAAGGATATGGTTGATCGATGTGAGGGCTGCCAGTTCTACCCCAACAAGTCCCACAAGCCAACGTCTGCGTTGAAGACAATCCCTCTTGTGTGGCCGTTTGCAGTGTGGGGATTAGATACATTCGGCCCGTTCAAGACAGGCCAAGGTGGATACACACATCTATTGGTGGCAGTCGACAAGTTCACGAAATGGGTCGAAGAGAAGCCCATCAAGAAGCTCGACGCTTCGACAGCCGTCAAGTTTGTCAGGGACATCATCTTCAGATTCGGTGTACCTCACAGCATAAATACGGACAACGGGACAAACTTTGACTCGGACAGATTCAAAGGGTTCTGTACAAGCCAGGGCATCCGAGTGGATTTTGCTTCCGTAGCACATCCTCAGTCCAATGGACAAGCAGAGCGGGCAAACAAGCTTATTTTGCAAGGATTGAAGCCCCGACTCCTGTGAGAGATAGGACATGTCGCTGGCGCTTGGGTTACCGAGCTACCTTCAGTGCTTTGGGGACTTCGAACAACCCCAAACAGATCTACAGGGCGATCACCGTTCTTCCTCGTTGATGGAGCAGAAGCGGTCCTTCTGAGTGACTTGCTTCACAATGCACCACGAGTCGAACTCTTCTCCGAAGCCGAAGCAGAACAAGCAAGGCAAGACGGAGTGGATCTTCTGGAAGAGGAGCGCAAGATGGCGTTAACTCGCTCGACCATTTATCAACAAAATCTGCGGCGTTTTCATGCACGCCACGTCAGAAGTCGGACGTTCCAAGCAGGCGACCTGGTGCTCCGAGTGGATCAACAAAGACCCCACAAGTTGGCTCCGGCCTAGGAAGGACCCTTCATCATCTCCAAGGTGCTGAACAACGGAGCATACAGACTCTACAACATTCAGAGGGAGACAGACGAGCCGCGCGCATGGAACGGAGACCTCCTGAAGCGCTTCTACACGTGACCGTCGACTGAAGCGATGTAACGAACAAGTACTGGCGAAATAATATAAAGCAGATTGATTTTTTTGCAGGTTCAAAGTTCTTTCGCGGACAGACTCCGGTCTCAAAAAAAAAACTTAGCTGCGATCCAGAATCGCCTAAGTATTAACCTTCTCCGAGTGTGCACTACACATCACACTCGGGGGCTTAGCTGCGATCCAGCATCGCCTAAGTATTAACTTTCTCCGAGTGTGCACTACATGTCACACTCGGGGGCTTAGCTGCGATCCAACATCGCCTGAGTACTAAACTTCTCCGAGTGTGCACTAAACGTCACACTCGGGGGGCTTAGCTGCGATTCAGCATCGCCTAAGTACTAAACTTCTCTGAGTGTGCACTACACGTCACACTCGGGGGGCTTAGCTGCGATTCAGCATCGCCTAAGTATTAACCTTCTCCGAGTGTGCACTACACGTCACACTCGGGGGCTTAGCTGCAATTCAGCATTGCCTAAGTATTAACCTTCTCCGAGTATGCACTACATGTCACACTCGGGGGCTTAGCTGCGATTCAGCATCGCCTAAGTATTAACTTTCTCCGAGTGTGCACTACACGTCACACTCGGGGGCTTAGCTCCGATTCAGCATCGCCTAAGTACTAAACTTCTCCGAGTGTGCACTACACGTCACACTCGGGGGCTTAGCTACGATCCAACATGGCCTAAGTACTAAGCTTCTCCGAGTGTGCACTACATGTCACACTCGAGGGCTTAGCTGCGATTCAGCATCGCCTAATTACTAAACTTCTCCGAGTGTGCACTACACGTCACACTCGGGGGCTTAGCTGCGATTCAGCATCGCCTAAGTATTAACCTTTTCCGAGTGTGCACTTCACGTCACACTCGGAGGCTTAGCTGCGACCCAGTGTCGCCTAAGTATTAACCCTCTCCGAGTGTGCACTTCACGTCACACTCGGGGGCTTAGCTGCGATCCAGCATCACCTAAGTATTAACCTTTTCCGAGTGTGCACTTCATGTCACACTCGGGGGGCTTAGCAGCGATCTAGCATCGACTGTTTGCCTTTGGCTTCACCAAGAAACGCCAAACAAAAACTCGAATCAACATTGCAACAGAAGAGCAAAAATCGGATTCCAAAATCCGCGCAAAGATAGCTAACTCGTTGCGGATCAAGTTTACCCGCACCAATTTAAAAGTGTGACGGCCAACAAAAGTGGCAAAAGTACCTTACAGATAAACACTCGGCATACCGAGGATAAAGTTTCTTACGCGTCAGCTGGGCCGGCACCAGGACTGGACGGCTCCACGAAAGTGTCCAAGTCGATTCCGTCGGCGATGTGGGTAGCACTCTCAAGGAACGTCTCCATGAAGTCTTCGAACCCAAGCTTCTTCGTGTTGGCGACCTTCAGCGTCTTCAATTTTTCCTCACGCACCTCCTTGCAATGGACCCGGACCAGGGACAGAGCAACATCTGCACCGCAACGAGCTGCAGATTTCTTCCACGACTGCACTCTGTTGGGAATCTCCGCCAGTCGGGTCATCAGGTTCTCCATCTCCTGCCGCGACTCATCTTCTGGCCAAAGCTCCTTGTCGATTCGGCCGACGACTTCTCTCAGTCGACCGATGAAAGGACCAACTTTGCCCACGCGGATGTGCGCATGGAGCAGATCCCGATTGGCGTCGTCGCCGAGTGGAACGTTCTCAAGAATCAAACGCTCCACGTCAGCCGCTTCAGCTTCGACGTCAAAGCAAAAATCTGCGACAATAGGACAAACAGATAATAAGCGTTGAGTGCTACGCACATAGCACAACCACTCGGAAATATAAGGACTTACCAGCCAGATGCGTCATCATCTGCCGAGCCCAGTCACTCACATATTTGTCTTGTGCTCTGCATCGTTTGTTCAGCACGTCCATCTGACTCATCAGCGCACTCCTCTGCTTCCCTATCCTTTCCACTTCCTCAGTCAACACCTTGTTCACTTCACGCGCCTGCTCCAATGACTTCTCCCGTTCCGCCAGAGCTTCCTTCATGCCGACCATTGCAAGCATGGCCGCATCAAGTTCACCAGCGAACTGATTCCTCTCCGCCTTGAGAGTCTCATAGGCTGATCCCATTGCACAAGTTTTCTGCCAACAACAAACAAGGGACAATCAAAAAGTTCAATAGTTAACAGTCTAAGTTCTTCAGATCCCTGCCGACGCAAGCAGTCGACAGCGGTCTCGGGGACTACACATAGTGGGTTCACTAAGCGTGACCCCACTGGCATGCACCTCAAGCAGGCCTGCCCTGTTGAGATGCATGTTATCAACTACGCCTCCGAGGCCAATACTACCCGACCTGAGTACAACTTACTCCCGGGGACTCTTACCGTAAGTGCGATCCGAGTGCAACAACTACTCGCACTCGGTACTCCTATCTACAGACACAACCAAACTCAAAGCAACATGTATAAAGACAACTGTCGGTGCAAGCACTCGACAGAAGTCTCGGGGACTACACCCACTGGGTTCACTCAAAGTGAACCCATTGCAAATAACAGCTACTATTCATGACCACCCAGTGGGTTACAGGGGAAAAGTAAATACTTACTAGACCACTTACTCGGATATCATCGCGCAGCTCCAAGCTCCGCTGGTACAAGGCCGCAATGGAGTCATAGGCCCTCTTGGCTTCTCCAGCCATCAGCTCCGCCTGCACCATAGCCCCCTTGGCCGCTCCCACCTGCTCCTCCGGAAGACGCTGGATGCTGAATTCAGCATTCGACGAACCTGGAATAGTCAGAAGTTCCCGAGGCATCCCAAGGTCCGCCCTAGTCGGCTCCTCCTCCACCGGCACTAGCTCAGTCGGTGGCGGCGCCTCTGTCGGCAGCACGTCGGCGGCGAGAGCGGCAGTGGGAGGAGCAGCCTCAAGAGCAGGCTCCACGGCTGGGTCGGCTCTCCCCTGGTCGCCCTCATCCAGGCAGATCGCCCGTGATAGGCCGAACGACACGAGGTCTCAGAAAAAGAAAGAAGCGATGGTATAAAACACTCGACGTTCCTACAACGCACCTGGCTGAGACGAGACGACGTTATCCGTGTCCATGGGGTCGTCTTCCTGATGCGCTGGGGAGGTGGCAGAAGTAGCGACCCTGTCGAGTGAGATCCAGTCGGCCAGTAAACAGAAGTTCACTCGGATATCAGAAAAAACTAAAAGCTGAGTACACTTACGTGGAGGTGACACGGACAGCGACCCTCATTCGCGGCAGGACTTTCCGAGGATTAGGCCCGCTCGGCTTGGGCGCCTTAGAAGATTGGCCCGCACGCTCGGCGGCGGCATCCCTGGTCCTCTTAGCGCTTCGAACACTCGGGACCACTGGAGCAGTAGGCGGAGCACTCGAAGACGCGGGAGGAGCTGAGGGAACGGCGGGCTCGTGTCGGCGCTTGGTCCGATGCTCCAGTTGTGGAGGTGGCGAGTCCTGCTCCTCGTCTTCTTCCTCCTCCTCACTGGGCTCTTCCTCCGACTCCCCACTGTCGGAGACATATTCAGCGCTCTCCATGCTGCCCTCCTGGCTGCCCTCATCCTCCTCGGCCGAATTCCCGTTCGAGACGGGAGAAAACCAGTTAGTCCACTCCTGCATAAAATTCAGTCGGTGACATCAAACATCACACAGAGATTCAAGCAAACGACAAGATTAAGACAGTTAGGATCACTCGACAAGAGTCTCTCACCTGATTCGGCGGGGGATTATCCGCGTAGAAGGGCTTCACTCGCCGTGATCCTTTGGGATTCTCACAGGGGCCCGTGATCTGGAGCACCCACGAGGTCACCCTCTCCTCAGTCACGCCCACAACATTGGTCTGAGTGGAATCCTCGGGCCCCGTATAATGCCACATGGCATGGTCGCGAGCCTGCAGAGGCTGGATCCGCCGACCAAGGAAGACTTCCAGCAGGTCTATTCCGGTGACCCCCTTCCTGACGACGTCCACGAGTGCCTCAACCAAGGGCTGGACGTCGTTCTTCTCCGCCTTCGAGAGCGCGAGTTGCTTAGGCGGGGCGGGCCGATCCAGACTAAAAGGAGGCAGACCAGTCGACGCATTCGGACAGGCGATATCTTGGCAGTAGAACCATGTCGACTGCCAGTTCCTAACCGACTCACTTAACTTGAGAGCAGGATAGCTACTCCGACTCTTCTTCTGGAATCCTAAACCCCCACAGAGCTGGAGGAGGTGCGTCTTATCATCCGACTGGCTAAGTCGTTTGATGGTTTGGGATCGGGCGGAGAAGATGTGTTTGAACAAACTCCAATGGGGAGGGCAGCCGATAAAACACTCACATAAGACTATGAAGGCAGAAAGGTGCACGATGGCATTCGGAGGGAAATGGTGAAGTTCGGCACCGAAGTGATTCATGATGCCCTTGAAGAAAGGGTGCGGGGGCAAAGAAAAACCTCGATGGACATGACTGAGGAGCAGGACGCGCTCCCCCTCCCGGGGCGCTGGCTCGACCTCGTCCTCCACCGGCAGTCTCCAGGACTTGTGCACGAGCACTCCATGCCACACCAGCTGCAGCAGATCTCCCTCCGTCACCGTGGAGGGGAGGAAGTCTCCTTGGATCCACCCTGCCGGCAGCGGCCGCTGCCGCCGCTGAGCAGGCGCCGCCGCCTTGCCCTTCTTCTTCCTCGTCTCCATCTTGCTGGTCTGACCCTTGAAGGCGCGAGAATCGAGGTGTTAGGCACTACTCGAGTGCGCTGACGTCGTCCCCGCTGAGCGCGCGGAACCCGAAATTTGAGATCCCGGAAAATCCGCCGCTGTCAGTTGACCGGTCGCGTCAAAAGATGCCGCGGAAACACTCAGCTCCCGACAGTCGGTTTCGCAAGCACTTCCACTCGGATCATTGGTCAGAAAAGGTAAAATGGATAGAGGCAAGCAACGCCCAAGCCGAATCTAATCCAGTCGGATCCGAACTTCAAGCACCGCTTCGTCGTTTCAACCCCAATCCATTCGGGGACTAATGCTGGGGTCATAGTCCTAGGGTAGGGTCATAGGCCTGCCGTACAGGTCCTACCCAAGGACTACCCCACACAAAGGACAAGACCCTAAGTCTACCCCGACTGAATTAAGGAATCCCAATTATCCAGTCGGCAACAGGTCCTATATCATCCAGTCGGATACTAGCATTCGGAGAATACCAAGCTAACCGACTGGATACACTCGGTACATCGTAACCTCCCTGGAGGGAAACGGTCGTACGTTTTCGGGTGCATTTATTAGCATTTAGAGCATACGTTACCTGTAACGTACGCATTCAATCCCCACTACTCTGCCCTTATACCGGAACCGTTGTGGAGGGCAGCGCACTCTATATAAGCCGCCCTCCCCCACTGGTAGAAGGGTTAGCAAATCATTGTATTCCATATTACACTCGGTAACAAAGCTCCGAGAGCACTGAGACGTAGGGCTGTTACCTCCACCGCAGAGGGGACTGAACTCATACAACCTCGCCACAACTAGGACTCTGCCCATCTCATTCGTACCCTACACATCTACTGTCAGGCTTATACCCACGACATCCATGGTAGTGGAGACTTGAACCCACGGAGAGTAACGGGTGCAAGAGTCCATGTAGGGCTGCACAAAGAAGCGGCCTTGTCTATCCCACCACGGCTTACGTCCACAGAGAACTAACCATACTCACGATAGATCTTCACAAAGTAGGCGATCTCCTTGCCCTTACAAACATCTTGGTTCAACTTCACAACACGAAGTAGTAGGCTCCCAAGCAACACCTAACCAATTTAGGAGGCACCACCCTCCAAAAGGTAATAGACGCGGTAGATCAATGAAATCATTGATCTTCTGCTTCTAAAGATAATCTCCTCAACACAAATCCCTCTCTTAGAGGATATGAATGGGTAGGAGAGGTTGATTTGGTGGAAAGCAGTTTGGGGAGGCAAGAGATCAAGTTCTTGGATTGGAATATCTTGGTCTCAACACATGAGTAGGTGGTTCTCTCTCAGAAAATGGATTTGTAATGAAGTGTCTGTTCTGAGTGCTTCTCCCACGAATAAGAGGTGGGTGAAGGGATATATATAGGCAGCAGCCGAAATCCAACCGTTACACACAAAAGTGCAAACTCGATGACACCGAAGTGGACAAGTCGGTGTTGGAAATATGCCCTAGAGGCAATAATAAATTAATTATTATTATATTTCTTAGTTCATGATAATCGTTTATTATCCATGCTATAATTGTATTGATTGGAAACACAATACTTGTGTGGATACATAGACAAAACACTGTCCCTAGTAAGCCTCTAGTTGACTAGCTCGTTGATCAAAGATGGTCAAGGTTTCCTGGCCATAGGCAAGTGTTGTCACTTGATAATGGGATCACATCATTAGGAGAATCATGTGATGGACTAGACCCAAACTAATAGACGTAGCATGTTGATCGTGTCATTTTGTTGCTACTGTTTTCTGCGTGTCAAGTATTTATTCCTATGACCATGAGATCATATAACTCACTGACACCAGAGGAATGCTTTGTGTGTATCAAACATCGCAACGTAACTGGGTGACTATAAAGATGCTCTACAGGTATCTCCGAAGGTGTTAGTTGAGTTAGTATGGATCAAGACTCGGATTTGTCACTCCGTATGAACGGAGAGGTATCCCGGGGCCCACTCGGTAATACAACATCACACACAAGCCTTGCAAGCAATGTAACTTAGTGTAAGTTGCGGGATCTTGTATTACGGAATGAGTAAAGAGACTTGCCGGTAAACGAGATTGAAATAGGTATGCGGATACTGACGATCGAATCTCGGGCAAGTAACATACCGAAGGACAAAGGGAATGACATACGGGATTATACGAATCCTTGGCACTGAGGTTCAAATGATAAGATCTTCGTAGAATATGTAGGATCCAATATGGGCATCCAGGTCCCGTTATTGGATATTGACCGAGGAGTCTCTCAGGTCATGTCTACATAGTTCTCGAACCCGCAGGGTCTGCACACTTAAGGTTCGACGTTGTTTTATGCGTATTTGAGTTATATGGTTGGTTACCGAATGTTGTTCGGAGTCCCGGATGAGATCACGGACGTCACGAGGGTTTCCGGAATGGTCCGGAAACGAAGATTGATATATAGGATGACCTCATTTGATTACCGGAAGGTTTTCGGAGTTACCGGGAATGTACCGGGAATGACGAATGGGTTCGGGGAGTTCACCTGGGGGGGGCAACCCACCCCGGGGAAGCCCATAGGCTTTGGGGAGACACACCAGCCCTTAGTGGCCTGGTGGGACAGCCCCAAGGGGGCCTATGCGCCAAGAAAAAGAAATCAAAGGAAAAGAAAAAAAAGAGGGAGGAAGTGGGAAGGGAAGGGGACTCCTCCCACCAAACCAAGTCCAACTCGATTTGGGGGGGGGGAGTCCTCCCCCCCTTGGCTCGGCCGACCCCTTGAGGGTCCCTTGGACCCCAAGGCAAGGTCCCCCTCCCTCCTCCTATATATATGGAGCAATTAGGGCTGATTTGAGACGACTTTCTCACGGCTGCCCGACCACATACCTCCATAGTTTTTCCTCTAGATCGCGTTTCTGCGGAGCTCGGGCGGAGCCCTGCTGAGACAAGATCATCACCAACCTCCGGAGCGCCGTCACGCTGCCGGAGAACTCTTCTACCTCTCCGTCTCTCTTGCTGGATCAAGAAGGCCGAGATCATCGTCGAGCTGTACGTGTGCTGAACGCGGAGGTGCCGTCCGTTCGGTACTAGATCGTGGGACTGATCGCGGGATTGTTCGCGGGGCAGATCGAGGGACGTGAGGACGTTCCACTACATCAACCGCGTTCTCTAACGCTTCTGCTATACGATCTACAAGGGTATGTAGATCACTCATCCCCTCTCGTAGATGGACATCACCATGATAGGTCTTCGTGCGCGTAGGAAAATTTTGGTTTCCCATGCGACGTTCCCCAACAATGGTATCAGAGCTAGGTTCATGCGTAGATGTCTTCTCGAGTAGAACACAAAAGTTTTTGTGGGCGGTGATGTGCGTTTTGCTCCCCTCCTTAGTCTTTTCTTGATTCCGCGGTATTGTTGGATTGAAGCGGCTTGGACCGACATTACTCGTACGCTTACGAGAGACTCGTTTCATCGTTACGAGTAACCCCCTTTGCTCAAAGATGACTGGCAAGTGTCGGTTTCTCCAACTTTAGTTGAATCGGATTTGACCGAGGAGGTCCTTGGATGAGGTTAAATAGAAACTCATATATCTCCGTTGTGGTGTTTGCGTAAGTAAGATGCGATCCTACTAGATACCCATGGTCACCACATAAAACATGCAACAACAAAATTAGAGGACGTCTCACTTGTTTTTGCAGGGTATGATTGTGATGTGATATGGCCAACGATGTGATGTGATATATTGGATGTATGAGATGATCATGTTGTAATAGAAATATCGACTTGCACATCGATGGTACGGCAACCGGCAGGAGCCGTAGGGTTATCTTTATACTAACGTTTGTGCTTGCAGATGCGTTTACTATTTTGCTAGGATGTAGCTTTGGTAGTAATAGCATGAGTAGCACGACAACCCCGATGGCAACACATTGATGGATGATCATGGTGTGGCGCCGGTGACAAGAAGATCGTGCCGGTGCTTTGGTGATGGAGATCAAGAAGCACGTGATGATGGCCATATCATGTCACTTATGAATTGCATGTGATGTTAATCCTTTTATGCACCTTATTTTGCTTAGAACGACGGTAGCATTATGAGGTGATCTCTCACTAAAATTTCAAGACGAAATTGTGTTCTCCCCGACTGTGCACCGTTGCTACAGTTCGTCGTTTCGAGACACCACGTGATGATCGGGTGTGATAGACTCAACGTTCACACACAACGGGTGCAAAACAGTTGCGCACGCGGAACACTCGGGTTAAGCTTGACGAGCCTAGCATGTGCAGACATGGCCGCGGAACACATGAGACCGAAAGGTCGAGCATGAATCGTATAGTTGATATGATTAGCATAGAGATGCTTACCACTGAAACTATTCTCGACTCACGTGATGATCGGACTTGAGATAGTGGATTTGGATCATGTACCACTCAAATGACTAGAGAGATGTACTTTTTGAGTGGGAGTTCTTAAGTAATATGATTAATTGAACTAATTTTCATGAACATAGTCTAATGGTCTTTGCGAATTACGATGTAGCTTACGCTATAGCTCTACTATTTTTATATGTTCCTAGAGAAAATTTCGTTGAAAGTTGATAGTAGCAAACTTTGCAGACTAAGTCTGTAAAACCGAGGATTGTCCTCGTTGATGCACAGAAGGCTTATGTCCTTAATGCACCACTCGGTGTGCTGCACCTCGAGCGTCGTCTGTGGATGCTGTTAACATCCGACATACACGTTTCTGATGACTACACGATAGTTCAGTACAAAATACTTGATGGCTTAGAAGCAAGGTGCCGAAAACGTTTTAAAACGTCACGAAACATAAGTGATGTTCTAAAGAGATGAAATTGCGATTTCATGCTTGTGCCCTTGTTAAGAGGTACGAGACCTCCAACAAGATTCTTTGTCCACAAAGTAAAGGAGAAAAGCTCAATCTTTGAGCGTGTGCTCAGATTGTCTGAGTACGACAATCACTTGAATCAAGTGGGAGTTAATCTTCCCGATGAGATAGTGATGGTTCTCAAAAGTCACTGCCACCAAGCTGTGAGAGCTTTGTGATGAACTATAACATATCAAGGATAGATACAATGATCCTTGAGCGATTCGCGATGTTTGACACTGCGAAAGTAGAAATCAAGAAGGAGCATCAATAGTTGATGGTTTGTAAAACCACTAAGTTTCAAGAAAGGCAAGGGCCAGAAGGGATACTTCGTGAAACGGCAAAACAGTTGCTGCACTAATGAAGAGACCCAAGATTAAACCCAAACCCGAGACTAAGTGCTTCTGTAATGAGGGGAACAGTCACTGAGGCGGAGCAACTCTAGATACTTGGTAGATAAGAAGGCTGGCAAAAGTCGAAAGAAGTGTATTTGATATACACGATGTTGATGTGTACTTTACTAGTACTCCTAGTAGCATGAGGGTATTGGATACCGGTTCGGTTGCTAAGTGATTAGTCACACGAAATGTAAGCTACGGCATAAACGGAGACTAGCTAAAGGCGAGGTGACGACACGTGTTGGAAATGTTTCCAAGGTTGATATGATCGAACGTCGCACGCTCCCTCTACCATCGGGATTGGTGTTAAACCTAAATAATCGTTATTTGGTGCTTGCGTTAAGCATGAACATGATTGGATCGTGTTTATTGCAATACGATTATTCATTTAAATAGAATAATGGTTACTCTATGAATAATCACCTTCAATGGTTTATTGAATCTCGAACGTAGTGTTACACATGTTCATGATATTGGTGCCAAAAGATACGGGTTGATGATGATAGTACCACTTACTTGTGGCACTGCCACTTGAGTCATGTTGGTATAAATTGCATGAAGAGGCTCCATGCTGATGGATCTTTATACTCACTTGTTTTTTAATCACTAGTGACGTGCAAACCATACCACATGAGCAAGGCCTTGTTTTCATTGAGATGAAACAAGATAGTAACTTATTGGAAGTGATACATTTTGATGTATGCAGTCCAATGGGTGCTAAGGCACGCAGTGGATATCATTATGTTCTCACTTCACTGACGATTTGAGTAGATACAAAAGTATTTACTTAATGAATCACAAGTCTGAAATTTGAATAGTTCAATTCCATTTCAGAGTGAAGTTCGTCGTAACAAGAGGATAAACTGTCTACCATATGATCATGGAAATGAATATCTGAGTTACGAGTTTTGGTACGCAGTTAAGACAATGTAGAAATTGTTTCGCAGTTCATGCCACCTGGAACATCATAGTGTGATGATGTGTCTGAACGTCATAGCCACACACTATTTGGTATGGTGCATACTATGATGTCTCTTATCGAATTACCACTATCGTTTGTGGGTTATGCATTAGAGACAACCGCACTCACTTTAAAATAGGGCACCGCGTATTTCCGTTGAGATGACACAGTATAGACTGAGGTTTAGAGAAATCTAAACTGTCGTTTCTTGAAAGTTTGGGGCTTCGACACTTATGTGAAAATGTTTCGGTCTGATAAGCTCGAACCCAAAGCGGATAAATGCATCTTCATTGGATATCCAAAACAGTTGGGTACATCTCCTATCTCAGATCCAAAGGCAAAGTGTTTGTTTCTAGAAACGGATCCTTTCTCGAGGAAAGGTTTCTCTCGAAAGAATTGAGTGGGAGAGTGGTAGAACTTGATGAGGTTATTGAACCATCACTTCAACCAGTGTGTAGCAGGGCCCAGGAAGTTGTTCCTGTGGCGCCTACACTAATTGAAGTGGAAGCTGATGATGGTGATCATCGAGCATCAGATCAAGTTACTACAAGCGTCGTAGGTTGACAAGGTCGCGTACTGCTAGAGAGTAGTACGGTAACCCTGTCTTGGAGGTCATGTTGTTGAGCAACAGTGAACCTACGAGTTATGGAGAAAGCGATGGTGGGCCCAGATTCCGACAAATGGCTGGAAGCCATGAAATCCGAGAGAGGATCCATGTGTGAAAACAAAGTGTAGACTTTGGTAGAACTACTTGATGGTCATGAGACTATTGAGTAAAATGGATCTTTAAAGGAAGACAGACGATGATAAGTCACTATTAAGAAAAGCTCGACTTGTCGCAAAGATGTTTTCGATAAGATCAAACAGTTGACTATGATGAGACTTTCTCACTCGTAGCGATGCTAAAAGTCTGTTAGAATTATGTTACTAGTTGTTGCATTATTTTTGGAATATTGCACATAGGATGTCAAAACATTGTTTCCTCGACGGTTTCCTTGAGCAAACATTGTATGTGATACAACCAGAAGGTTTTGTCGATCCTAAAGATACTAACAAGTGTGCAAGCTCCAGCGATCCTTCAATGGATTGGTGCAAGCATCTCGGAGTTGGAATATATATACTTTGATGAGATGATCAAAGATTTTGGGTTTGTACAAGGTTTGTGAGAAACTTGTATTTCCAAAGAAGTGAGTGGGAGCACTATAGAATTTCTGATAGGTATATGTGGTTGACATATTGTGGATCAGAAGTAATGTAGAATTTATGTAAAGCATACAAGGTTGTTTGAAAGAAGTTTTCAAAGGAGTACCTGGATTACGCTACTTGAACGTTGAGCGTCAAAGATCTATGGAGATAGATCGAAAGCGCTTAATAGAAGTTTCAACAAGGTGCATGCCTTGACAAGTTTTTTGAAAGAGTTCAAAATAGACCAGCAAAGAAGGAGTTCTTGGTTGCGTTGTGAAGTGTGAATTTGAGTAAGACTCAAAACCCGACCACGGCAGAATAAAGAGAATAGACGAAGGTCGTCTTCTATGCCTTAGCCGTAGAATCTGAAGTATGCCATGCTGTGTACCACACCTGATGTGTGCCTTGACTCAAAGTATGTTGAGAGGTACAGAGAGTGATCCATGATTGAATCACTAGCAGCGGTCAAAATTTATCCTTAGTAACTAATGGACTAAGGATTTTTTCTCGATTATGGAGGTGGTTAAGGAGTTCGTTGTAAAGGGTACGTCCATGCAAGCTTTGACACTAATCCGAATAACTATGAGTAGTGAAACGGATTCGTATAGTAGAGTAGATATTTGGAGCATTTCTGAATAGCACGTAGTAGCAGCATCTATAAGATGACATAAAGATTTGTAAAGAACGCACGAATCTGAAAGTTTCAGAACCGTTGACTGAAAACCTCTCTCACGAGCAAAACGTGATCAGACCCCATAACTATATAGGTGTTGGATTCGTTGGAATCACATGGTGATGTGAACTAGATTATTGACTCTAGTGCAAGTGGGAGACTGTTGGAAATATGCCCTAGAGGCAATAATAAATTAGTTATTATTATATTTCTTAGTTCATGATAATCGTTTATTATCCATGCTATAATTGTATTGATTGGAAACACAATACTTGTGTGGATACATAGACAAAACACTGTCCCTAGTAAGCCTCTAGTTGACTAGCTCGTTGATCAAAGATGGTCAAGGTTTCCTGGCCAAAGGCAAGTGTTGTCACTTGATAATGGGATCACATCATTAGGAGAATCATGTGATGGACTAGACCCAAACTAATAGACGTAGCATGTTGATCGTGTCATTTTGTTGCTACTGTTTTCTGCGTGTCAAGTATTTATTCCTATGACCATGAGATCATATAACTCACTGACACCGGAGGAATGCTTTGTGTGTATCAAACGTCGCAACGTAACTGGGTGACTATAAAGATGCTCTACAGGTATCTCCGAAGGTGTTAGTTGAGTTAGTATGGATCAAGACTGGGATTTGTCACTCCGTGTGAACGGAGAGGTATCTCGGGGCCCACTCGGTAATACAACATCACACACAAGCCTTGCAAGCAATGTAACTTAGTGTAAGTTGCGGGATCTTGTATTACGGAACGAGTAAAGAGACTTGCCGGTAAACGAGATTGAAATAGGTATGCGGATACTGACGATCGAATCGCGGGCAAGTAACATACCGAAGGACAAAGGGAATGACATACGGGATTATACGAATCCTTGGCACTAAGGTTCAAACGATAAGATCTTCGCAGAATATGTAGGATCCAATATGGGCATCCAGGTCCCGCTATTGGATATTGACCGAGGAGTCTCTCAGGTCATGTCTACATAGTTCTCGAACCCGCAGGGTCTGCACACTTAAGGTTCGACGTTGTTTTATGCGTATTTGAGTTATATGGTTGGTTACCGAATGTTGTTCGGAGTCCCTGATGAGATCACGGACGTCACAAGGGTTTCAGGAATGGTCCGGAAACGAAGATTGATATATAGGATGACCTCATTTGATTACCGGAAGGTTTTCGGAGTTAGCGGGAATATACCGGGAATGACGAATGGGTTCCGGGAGTTCACCGGGGGGGCAACCCACCCTGGGGAAGCCCATAGGCTTTGGGGAGACACACCAGCCCTTAGTGGGCTGGTGAGACAGCCCCAAGGGGGCCTATGCGCCAAAAAAAAGAAATCAAAGGAAAAGAAAAAAAAAGAGGGAGGAAGTGGGAAGGGAAGGGGACTCCTCCCACCAAACCAAGTCCAACTCGGTTTGGGGGGGAGTCCTCCCCCCTTGGCTCGGCCGACCCCTTGAGGGTCCCTTGGACCCCAAGGCAAGGTCCCCCTCCCTCCTCCTAAATATATGGAGCAATTAGGGCTGATTTGAGACGACTTTCTCACGGCTGCCCGACCACATACCTCCATAGTTTTTCCTCTAGATCGCGTTTCTGCGGAGCTCGGGCGGAGCCCTGCTGAGACAAGATCATCACCAACCTCCGGAGCGCCATCACGCTGCCGGAGAACTCTTCTACCTCTCCGTCTCTCTTGCTGGATCAAGAAGGCCGAGATCATCGTCGAGCTGTACGTGTGCTGAACGCGGAGGTGCCGTCCATTCGGTACTAGATCGTGGGACTGATCGCGGGATTGTTCGCGGGGCGGATCGAGGGACGTGAGGACGTTCCACTACATCAACCGCGTTCTCTAACGCTTCTGCTGTATGATCTACAAGGGTACGTAGATCACTCATCCCCTCTCGTAGATGGACATCACCATGATAGGTCTTCGTGCGCGTAGGAAAATTTTTGTTTCCCATGCGACGTTCCCCAACAGTCGATGGTACGGACTAGCTCAAAGGTGCGAACTTTGGAATCTCGGTGAGACCGATATATAGAACTCGGTGGCACCGAAAAGGTGACTAAAGGCCAGACGGCCAAACTCGGTGGCACCGATACTCAAACTCGGAAATTCTGATTTTGTGTAACTTGGCAACATAATGTTGGTCACCCAAACTCGGTAGCACCATTGCAGTTTCAGTTGCACCGATTTGGTAGAAATGGCTAGGGTTGTATTTGAGTTTCAAACTCGGTGGGTCCGATGTGGCAATATTGATGACACCAAATTTGTATATGTGGAACTTGACAGAGTGGATATATGGGAAAAATGACTGAGTATTTTGGTGGCTAACTTTGAGCATTTGCGAGTTAGTTCATTTTACTACCTCACTCCCTTTTAATAGTATTGTCTTTCCTATGGACTCAAAAGTGTTTTCTCACAAATATAAAATGAAGAGTCTTCTAGCTTGAAGCTTGAGCCAATATTATTCCTTTCTTGCATCCAGGGGCCTCTCCACATAAACCTTAAGTCATAACATCTTTTGAACTTTTCTGAAATATACTTGGAAAACACATTAGTCCAATGATGCATATGTTGTGATCAATTATCAAAAGCACCCTAGGGAGGAATTGTGCTTTCATCGACAGAGAATTCATAATCCTTATCAGTAACAAAGATTGGTGAAGTAGAAAACTTAAGATCATATTTCATTGTAGCATTCAAGGATTTTTCTTTCAACTTGCATAGTAGTTTGTTAACATCTTTTCTATCCTCACAAACAAGGAAGTATCTAGCTATTTCTTCATCCGTAACATAACATTCAGGTACTTTAGGCGTTTCAATTCTAGGATAGTCATGTCTAAAAGGTGTTTCAACATTTTCAGTTTCAAAGACTTCATCAGTTTCCATAATATCATAAGTTTCAACATGCTCAATTTTGTTAGCTCTAGCAAGTTGTTCATCAAGAAATTCACCTAGTGGCACAATATCATGAAGCAAGGTAGTAGCATCATCCTTAGCATCATTCATAGCAGATGTAGCATCATCAATAACTTGCGACATATTAGGATTAATAGCATGTGGTGGTGGTGTTGCAAGTTTATTCAAAGCAGAAGGTGAATCAAGTGCAGAGGTAAACGACAGTTCCTTACCTCCCCTCGTCTTAGAGAGACCACTTTTGGTTCTTGTATATTTTAGATTCTTCATAGTGATCAATAAATAGATATCCCAGGTGACTCAAAAAATATAGCTATGCTCCCCGACAATCGCGCCAGAAAATGTTCTTGATAACCCACAAATATATGGGATCGCAATAGTTTTCGAGGGTAGAGTATTCAACCCAAATTTATAGATTTGACACAAGGGGGGCAAAAGAATATTTGCAGGTATTAGAAGCTGAGTTGTCAATTCAACCACATTGGAAATTTAGTATCTACACCACACTAATCAGTAGCACACTAATATGATAATTTTGATACCAATGGTGACAGTAGCAATAGTAACGGCAACACTGATAGCAGTCTTGTAGTAGTTGTAACAGTAGTAGCAAAAGTAGCAACTTAGCAAGAACAATATGTGGAAAACTCGTAGGCACTAGATCGGTGATATTGTTGGATGATATTCATCATGTATCAGTCATGACCTAGGGAGACACGGAACTAGCTCTCGTTCATCGATATATTGTAGGCATGTATTCTGTAAATAGTCATACGTGCTTATGGAAAAGAACTTGCAGGCCATATTTTATCCTACCCTCCCATGGCAGCGGGTCCATAAGGAAACTAAGGGATATTAAGGGCTCCTTTTAATAGACAACCGGAACAAAGAATTAACACATAGTGAATACATGAACTCCTCATACAACAGAAATCACCAGAAAGAATCCCAATTCTTGTCACTTTGGGGTATGTGGATCCTAACGCGTTGTAGGTGCATATAACTTGCAAGATCGGATCAAGAACATAGATATAACGGTGAAAACATAAACGGTTCAGATCTGAAATCATGACAAAGTTAGATCAACATGAATTTTCAAACCTACTGGATACTAGGGATCAAGCCCTAAGAAAACTAACTCGATTACATTATGAATCTCATCCATCCCCTCACCAACCAGCGAGCCTATGAAGGAATTACTCACTCTCGATGGGGACCAACATGGAATTGGCAATGATGGAGGGTTGGTGACAACGAAGAACAAAGATTCCCCTCTCCGGAGCCCCAAACGAACAGCAAATCTAGCCTCCCGATGAAGAACAGGAGGTGGCAGCGCCTCCGTATCGTGAAACGCGATGAAACTTCTTCTCTTATTTTTTTTCTCCAAAAATAGGAATTTATAGTGCTATAGTTAGGGTGAGCAGAGCCCTGGGGCCCCCACTACCCACGAGGGCGCGCTAGGGGGATGGCGCCCCCTCATGCCTAGTGGCCTCCTGGCCCCCCTCCAGTGGGTTTCGGTTATAGTTTTTTATTTTATTCAATAAAAAATCTCCAGAAAGTTTCGTCCAATTCTGAGAACTTTTATTTCTGGACAAAAACAACACCATGGTAGTTTTGCTGAAAACAACGTCAGTCCGGGTTAGTTACATTCAAATCATGCAAATTAGAGTCCAAAACAAGAGCAAAAGTAGATACGATGGAGACATATCATGTGTTGGGGATGAAGAGCCAAGGGCTCATGGCCGCCGGGAGTTGGCAACTGCCGGAGGAGGGAAGGCTCGAGCCTTCATTGTAGGGTGGCGAGCGGGTCATCCTAGTGACCCACGTCGAGCGAGGTTTTTCTCTACCTCCCCCCTTTTCTGCGCTTTCCTCGACTTTTTTGGGTCGCAAGTCCATCACCTTACTCCCAATGCCATTTCCTATATGTCCGCCATCGTTTCCCTTTGCAAAAACTTCCTCAGCTGTCCTTCGCATTGGGGGTTATTCAAACATCTCTTCGCCTACCAAGTGATGACCGTGAAGAAGTCCTCTTGGGCGGGGGAGAAGAAAAATGTAGTCCAATTGTGCAAGGGTTTAGGTATGCAGCTTAGGGGGGAGGCCAACTTTCCACATATGTCATTCCCTAATTCGGTGAAGGGCTAGCAAGACTCTTGGTTCTACTGCCAGGACGTCCCAGTCAACGTTGGTCAGTGAGGCCTCCCACCATACTCGGTGGAACGAGTTAAGTTGGCGCCTTCCGTGACCGTGTCCAAGGAGGAGAGGACGGATGTAGATATCTTGGTGATCGCATTGGTTCTTTGGTACGGAAATGCGTCAACAGGATGGACTTGTTGGAGGTCTTCTTCCAACGGAGGATTCAGCCCCTACAGGCCAAGGCCCAACCTATGTGGATGTATGAGGGGCCGAGTGACTCCACGCAAACTCACCCGAAGGAGCCCGAGACAAAGTCACTCGAGGCGAAGCTCATGGCCATCACTCCGTCGCGCGACAATCCTAGGGGGGAAAGGCCGGTGCCCCCTTTCTCTATGGAGAATCCGTCGATAGAGGTAATCTAGAGTTCAGTTCCCCGAATGATTTCATTGATATTACTTACCTATTTTTTGACTTGAATGTGTTCTTCTCACTCGGCAGAGTTTCACGACGTTGATCAGTATAGTGCCGGCCGTCAACCGAGCACCCCTCAATGTGGCGAGTGATACCGAGCACCAAGATGGTTCGATATGCGAGGACAACGATGATCACGATGATGATGGGGAGTCTAAGGGAGGCAATGATGATTCAGAGGAAGGAGATGAGGTGGAGTCCAACCTGTTCAAGGACGTCCTAGTTGAAACCTGCTCGAAGGTGCGGCAAGACCCGGGGGCCCGTGCTAGCGGTGCGAAGGCTCCTAGTCCTTCCAAGCCAACTTCATCGGCCATTCTAACCCACAGCTTGAAGCTGGGGTGGAGTGAGCCTCCAGCATCGTGTGAGAGGGCAGTCAAGCAATCGAATATTCCATGTCTCAAGCCTTGGAAGGCAGTTTTGCCATGAATCAAAGTGAGTGTGGTTATGTCCTCAACGTAAGTTCCTTCGTCGCGTGTCACTTCCATTCTAACTGACATTTTTGAGGGTTGACTATGTGATATGATTTTTCGAATAACTTTGTTGTAGTGCTGATACATCGACCGCTTCACTCTATCTTAAGGCCCAGAGAAGGGCCAGACCGAGGCTGATGTTGCATCTTCAAAAGGTAATATTCAAGCTTGCTTGGATTCCATTTAATTTTCATGTTTTCTCCTGCCGCTAATGTCCGAGTTATCTTTAACGCTTCCAGGGCCACGTGAGGTTATTGAGCTTGACAAGGACAACAAGGTTGACCCACCGAACCCTTCCGTTGAAGCAGATGATGTGATGTAGGATGCTTTTCCTACTCGAGTGTCCAGGACTTCTCCCAGCAAGGCCTCGACTCCAATGTAGGGTACAACCCCGAGGGCTAGAGCCGCACATGGAGCCAGTTTGTCTGCTCCTTCAACGGCTCCTCCAGTGGCCAACCTCTTCATGTTGTACCACGTCTCGGAGGATCAAATGGGAGCGAACAAGGAGGCCCTGATCCAGCTGGAGCTGATGAATGGCCCCTGAAGAAGGCGTATGATGCTAGCAAGGCTCTGAAGAAGAATGTTTGATTAAGTACTCTCGTAAGCAGCAATCTTAGTGAGGGAGCTTTTCTCTGCACATTATTTTTTTGTTTTGTTTCCTGAGTGGGTTTGCACGGGGAAAACCCACTGGGTGTTCTCCGATTCCAGTGGGGGCACATTGAGTACACCCACTGGGTGTAGTCCCTGAGACTACCATCGACTGAAGCAGTCAGCGGGAGTCTTAGTTTATTTATGGACTCGACATAGACCATTGGGGAGTAGAACCTATTGCTTAGCTTGTCGAAGTAGCCGGAGTGGTATTTGTCGAAGAGGATGCGGTGATGGTCCACGGACTAGAGCTTCTCGACATTGAACGTCGGGGTATAAAACTTGTTGCTTAGCTTGTGGAAGCATCCGACCACCTATCCTCCCAGTAGGGGCGCGCTGAGCACACCCACTAGGTGTAGTCCCCAAGACTGCGGTCGACTATTTGAGTCGGCCGGAGTCTTAGAGTTTCTTTGTTTGAAGTTTGACTGATATCGTTCCAACGTCTCTGTTTCCCGTTTGATAGAGTGTCTACGAGCTCATGACTCACTACAACTCTGTGGAGAAGGAGGCGTAGGACCTGTGTATCAGTCTGGAGGTTGAGAAGGTTAAGAATGTGCGCGTTGAGCAGGAGAAATGCTCACTCGGAGGTAAGTGTACTCCGTCCGACTGCCTTAGTTCTTATTTTCTCCTTGTGCGACTGAGATCACTTCATCACATGTTCGTAGCAAAATCTTCAACTTGTTAAGAGGCACAGGGATTCTATTTCTTTAGACACCATGAAGGAGGCCCTTGAGAAGAAGGGCATGGAGCTGGCATCCGATTGGAAGGAGGACAGTTTGAAGACCAAGGTAGCTGAGGACAAGCTGAAGTCAGTCGAGAAGTTGGAGGAGGAGAAGAAAACTCCGGAGGTCGCTACGAGGAAGTCTATGGAGGAGGTTGACGAGCTGAAGAAGCATTATGCTGAGTGGGAATCCAAAATTTATGCAAGTCTCTTCCAAGAAGCTCGAGATGGAGCAATATATTGAGGAGTTCGGCGGAGTTCGGCAATGAGACATGCAAGAAGCTCAAAGGTAAGCCAATGACCTGAATGATCCTTGCACCTCTTCGATATCTTGCTCGCTTCTCAATTTTTTCTTTGCTTTTCTGTGTCTAGATTTGTGTGTTGACGTTGAGTCTGAGATGGAGGGAATCAAGAAGTAACCGAATTCGTCTCGACAAATTGTTAGGGACAACTCGTCTATAGCCCTTCTCCTATTGGAGGAACTCATCGAGAAGGCGCTCGGGTACCTCGATCATTTTCGCTCAGCCATCCTCGAAATCGACCGAGAAGTCGCCCTTCGTGAGGAGTTCTCGAATGACTTGGAATCTATCATTGACTGAGCGAAGCACGTGCCATGCCAAGTGCAATAATGGAAAAATTTTGCACCTCGATGCGGTGCCGACATCGCACTCTCGTTTGTCTGTGTCCATTTCAAGGGCATGGGCATGGACAAGGTCGTCACAATAAGAACGCCAAGTTCCAAGACTTCATGGAGACGTTCATGTAAGCTGCCACCCGGGTCGTAGACGGCATCGACCTTGACACCTTCGTCTATGCAGCAATCCCTTCATCCTCCAAGTGATCCTCGAAAAAAAACATTAAATTGGATTTGACTAAAAATGTTGAGTGGTTTATGTAACCATGAACCTTAAGTGAACCTAGGGCTCCTACCATTTGCACTTTTGTTTTGAACAATATGAAGTTTATTTGCCTCATCTTCACCTGACTTTCGATCGTTTCTCACTCAAACATCGAGCGGGTAAGTTTGAGTCTTGGAGCGTAGGCTCGGTCTCACAGGGAGCACCAGATTACTTAGGCGACTACTAAATCGTGGCCAAGTCCCCATGTGTGGATGATGTTCACACTTTGAATAGTTTTTTTAACTTAGGCGATTAATGGATCACATCTAAGCCTACGAGTGTGGATGATGTCCTCACTCGGAGTAGTTTTTAACTTAGGCGATGACTGGATCAGTACTAAGCCCCTGAGTGTGGATGATGCCCTCACTCGGAGTAGTTTTTAACTTAGGCGATGACTGAACCACAGCTAAGCCATCGAGTGTGGATGATGTCCTCACTTGGAGTAGTTTTTAACTTAGGCGATGACTAGACCGTAGCTAAGCCCCAGTGTGGATGATTTCCCCACTCGGAGTAATTTTTTACTTAGGCGATGACCGGATCGCAACTAAGCCTCCAAGTGTGGATGATGTCCCCACTCGGAGTAGTTTTTAACTTAGGCGATTACTAGACCACAACTAAGCCCTTGATTGTGGATGGTGTCCTCACTCGGAGTAGTTTTTAACCTAGGCGATGACTAGACGGCACCTAAATCCCCGAGTGTGGATGATGTCCTCACTCAGAGTTTGTTTTAACTTAGGCAATGACTAGTTGCAGCTAAGCCTCCAAGTGTGGATGATGTCCCCACTCGGAGTAGTTTGTAAATTAGGCGATTACTCGACAATAGCTAAGCCCCCGAGTGTGGATGATGTCTTCACTCACAGTAGTTTTTAACTTAGGCGATGACTAGACCGTAGCTAAGCCCCCGAGTGTTGATAACGTCCCCACTCCGAGTAGTTTGTAACTTAGGCGATTACTGGATTACAGCTAACCCTTGAATATGGATGATGTCCTCACTCAAAGTAGTATTTAAATTAGGCGATGACTGGATCGCAGCTAATCCTCCATGTCTGGATGATGTCCCCACTCAGAGGAGTTTGTAAATTAGGCGATTACTAGACCACGGCTAAGCCCACGAGTGTGGATGATGTCCTCACTCGGAGTAGTTTTTAAGTTAGGTGATGAATGCACCTAGGCTAAGCCCTCGAGTATGGATGATTCCCTCACTCGGGTAATTTTTCACTACGGCGATGACTAGATTGTAGCTGAGCCTCTGAGTGTGGATGATGTCTCCACTCGGAACAATTTGTAACTTAGGCGATTACTGGACCGCAGCTAATCTCTCGAGTGTGGATGATGTCCTCACTTAGAGTATTTTTTAACTTAGGCGACGACTAGACCACAGCTAATCCCCCGAGTGTGGATGATGTCCTCACTTGGAGTAGTTTCTAACTTAGGCGATAATTGGACCACAGCTAAGTCTCCAAGTGTGGATGATGTCCTCACTCGGAGTAGTTTTTAACTTAGGCAAAGTCATGTTCGTGGGCAACTCATTTCACACACTCGGGGCAATGGGAAGGAGTGTAAGTCACCGGAGTGCAAAACAATTTTTTTGACAAAGTAGAGTGAAGGTAAAATTTTATTTGTTCTATGTGAAGAACTTGCGGAGCAGCTATGCATTCCAAGATCGGGGCTCTTCTGCATCTCTCTAGAAGTTGTAGAGCTGATAGGCTACGTTGTTCAGAACTTTGGGGATTGCAAAAGGCCCTTGCGACGGTGGTGCCAGCTTGCGAGGTTTTTGTTGATCCAGTCAAAGGATATGATCGCCTTCTTGAAAGGTGTGCCCTATGACATGTCTGCCATGGTAGTACCTCAAATCACGTTGATATAGCGTTGATCTGATGAGGGCTAGCTCCCTTTCTTCATCCAGTAGATCTGGACTGTCCTGTCACACTTCCTCAGCTTCAGCTTTAGAGTAAAGTTCCACTCGAGGGCAATTATGAAGCAGGTCACTCGATAAGATAGCTTCAAACTTGTACACCATGAAGAAGGGTGTGCAATTGGTGGAGCGATTCATAGTTTTCCGTAAGCGCAACAATACCGACGGTAGTTCTTTGACTCAGGCCCCTACGACGTACTTCAGGTCCCTCATGAGACGTGGCTTCAGTCCTTGTAAGATCATTTCGTTTGCTCGCTCTTCTTGTCCATTCGAATTCGGGTGAGCCATGAAGGCATAATTAACCTGAGTTCCTTGGGTGTAGCAAAACTCGTGGAGCTCCAAGTCAAAGTTGGTGTCGTATTTCGGGATCCGCAAAACCCTCAGGATTTCGGACCCGAGGAGCAACAGGCGTCCTTCTTCTGCCTTAGCGTATTTCCTTGCCATCTTGAACATCTCCAGTGTGGTGCTCATTTCGTTGTTCATGGCAAGCTCTTCCTTCATCTTGAGGTTGGTGACTCCGTCGGAGAAGGCCGAGATGACGGCCTTGTCTGACTCCTTGGGGATCTTGAGGCGCATGATAGTGAAACGTTGTATGAACTTGTGCAGGGTCTCTCCCTCCTGCTGCTTGACGCGCTGCAGGTCGTTCACTGTGGGAGCGTGGTCGTGCGTGCCCTGGAAGTTGGCGATGAAGCGCTCGTGCAGGCCATCCCAGGAGGTGATGGACGCCATCGGGAGGTTGAGAAGCCACAAGAGAGCACCGCCCTTGAGCGCCATCGGGAACCCACATGCCATGATCTTGTCGCCTCCTCCTGCCTCCCTGATGCTTAGCGTGTAGAGTTGCAGCAACTCAGCCGGGTTTTGGGTGCCATCGTAATGTGGGGGCAGGTCGGGCTTGAACTTACAGGACCACATGATGGGGTAGAGCTCGTGGGTGATGGATAATCACCCCACCGGTCCAACGGGCAGGGTACGCGCGGGGGCTGCCGGGTCTTGTTGCTCCACAGGGCCTGCTTCGAGCGTGGCGTGCTCCGGACGCAAGATCTGGAATGCCAGTGGCGGGCATGGGTTGGCGCGGGGCCGGGGGATCATTTGGCAGCTTGCTTCATCCTCGGGCCCCACCTTGGGTTCACGAGGCTGGGCGCGGGGTCGCGCTTCTTGCACGGGCTCGGGGTCCGCAACACGCCACGGAGGTGGGTGCGGCACGTCTTGCTCCTCGTTGTTCGCCAGGGATGGCTGGGACCGGAGCGAGCAGGAGAGCGCCGTTGAGTCACCGGCGGCGACGATGAGCTTCTCGATGCGATGGAGCCAGTGGTCGTGGAGTTCTGGAGCGGGCCGGTAATGGACCAGCTCGGTGGCCATGGGAAGCGCGCGGCGACCGTGGAGCATCTCTGGTCGAGCGCTATGCCGACCCCGAAGGTCTGGCGAGCGACGACGTGGCGGTGCGCCCGTCGATTGGCTCGGTTGTCGGCTGGGAGGAGTCCTGTTGATCTTTAGCTTCGGGGCCGGTGGCACCGTTCACCACGGGTGACGGCGACGGGCGCGCGCCGGCGGCACAGACGGACGCGATCTGGGCGATGCGGGTGGCGCGGCGTTCTACGTGAACCCGACAAGCGTCAGTCATCGGAGCCATGGAGCTTTGTGAGGGCGGATCTTGGAGGAAACCTCGACATGTCCCTACCTGGCGCGCCAAATGTCGGATATCGGGCTCCCCAAAACCCTAAGGATTCAAACACTGGGGGTGTGTACAAAGGTCTCTCCCTGCTTCGCCTCGCCTAACCCACTATGCGATGGAAATGATGAAGGACTCACACGATGGCGAGGGGAACACTGAACACAACACTTTACCCAGGTTCGGCCCGCTGTGAAGCATAAAACCCTACTCCTACTTTTGGTGGATTTCCTCTCACGGAGGTGGTGGATGAATCATTATATTGCTCTTGGGCCTCCGGAGGCTGAGCGACTAGGTGTGTTGTTCTACCGTGTGAATCAACTGCCTTCTCAAGTATCCTACCTTCTCTATTTATAGCGGAGGCCCGGGTCCTCTTCCCTCATAGCTTCGGCCGGAAGGGATCCCACAGCGGCCAATTTTGAAGGGGAACAAGGGAACATGCTCCCCTGCCAAAAGGTGGTCTTCACCTGCAAAGTAACTGTCCGCGTCGTAGAGACGGGCCCGTGGCTGACGTTTGCGCTACTGGTGGGAGGCTGCGGCATTGTTGCACCAGAAGGGAAACCATTGGAAGATGCCTTTGGGAAACCTGTACGCTCCCGCCTCCTTTGCACCAAAGGGGAAACTGCCCTGTCCCGCCATCTGCTGCTCGCCTGTCCTTTCCTAGCGTCACCCTTGACTCCTGAGGCCCAGCCTTGCCTCGGAATATCCGCCGCTCCGGAGGGGTCCTGAGGAGCCCCCCTGCGGATCTTGACGCTCCTCCTCCTGGTGAGGCTTGGCCCCTCACAAGGGTCTTTCCTTGAGTTGTGTTGGGCCCGTTGGTTTGCTCTGATGAGGCGGGCCTGCCCTGGGCAACAGGCAGGCAGGTCTGGGTACCCCCAATCCCAGAATGCCGACAGTTGGACAGTGGGAACTCCAAATCTAAATATGATCTGTCTGATGAAGTTGATGGTGGTTGCCGAGTCCAGGCTCTTTATGTGCTTCGCTTCTATACACTTGGTGAACTTGTACACAACCACTAGCCAGGTGAGCGGAATTTTCTTTAGTGCGGATGCGGGCTTGCACGACTGATTCTTATAGAACTGACATCCCACACATAACTCCACAATGTCCCTTGGTGCCTCATTTGCTCGGGGCCAATAAGAACCTGCTCGAAAGGCTTTGGTGACCAATATACAAGGGGACGCATGATGGCCACAAGTTCCTGAGTGAATCTCATGCACGATGTGCAACCCTTCCTCTAGGAAAATGCATCACTAACTGACTCCCGTGGTGCTTTTCTTGTATAGCTGATCCCCCATCACCGCGAAGGCCTTGGATCGTCTAACAATTTGGTGGGCTTCCACTTCGTCTTCATGGAGTTCTTGCTGGAGAAAGTATGCTATATAGGGTTGAGTCCACTCGGGGATTATCACCAACATCTCATGGACTAAATCAACGACCGCTAGGACATTGATTTCAGTCGGATGTGACAGGTCGACTACTTGTGGGGGCTCCTGCGTGAAAGGATCTTCTTTGATCGTAGGGGCGTGCAGTTGTTCAAGGAACACAACTTTTAGTACAATTCATCGAGTGGAACAATTTTGGCTAAGTTGTCCGCCGCTTGGTCCTTGGCTCGACGTCCGTAATGCAACCCCAATCCTTTGAAATTATTCTCCAGCTTCCTAACGGTGTTACAATAACTAGTCATGGCCGGGCGCCGAATGTCACACTCCTTTATCACCTGGTTCACAACGTGGCCCGAGTTGCCGTAGACCATCATACGACGAATGCCGAGTGAGATGGCCAAACGGAGCCCGTACAATAGGGCTTCATACTTGGCCTCATTGTTGGACGAATCGAAGTCAATCCGGAGTACGTAGCTTAGTCCGTCTCCCGGGAAACTAGGACTGACGGTGTTACCTATCAGGGGTAGGGTCATGGACAAGCCATCCACGACACATTTGGGGCCCCACACAACCATCAAAGTCCCAGGACTACTAATGGAACTCAGGTTTCAGTCAGACCCATGGAGTCACTCGGTCAGCTTCCAGTCAGTCAGACATGTACCAACGCTCGGACTAGGGTAAGGGTGGACGACGTGGGAAATGCAACGGCCGAGGAGTTAAACAATACATCAAGTGTAGTCATAGATATTGTTACCAGTAACTCATGCAGTTAAGGGTTGTCATTACCAGAAACTATCGTCATAATGGCATTAACTAACCCTTGTAATGACACTCAACGGGCCCAGGCGTACTCTATATAAGCCCCCCGCAAGCTCCAGGACAAGAATTCAACACCCTGTTGTATTCACACCCCCCCCCCCCCCAGAGAAAACAATAGCCTCCGGGCACGAGATGTAGGGTCTTTACCTCCTCCAAGAGGTGTCTGAACTCGTAAAATATGACTGTTTCATATGTGCCATAGATAGGCTCCACCCCCTCATTCATACCACTAGTTCTATTGTTAGAATCGTCCCCTCCACAGATGGCGCCCACTGTGAGGTTGCGCATTTAGAAAATTCTAGCGCGGGTGGAGATTCATTTTTTGGTCATCATGATGACACTCGGCGAAGATATTTTGTTCGGTTCCCTCAGCTTCACTGCCGATGATTCAGCATGGCTATAGGATTATCCACTCAATACGGATGTGCTTCCCGCCCTCAACGCGACACATTTCAGTGCATTGACATACAGAGTTCTTCTCCGGCAGATGTCGGTCCCGTACTGCTAGGCTCCCCCTCATCCTGCTGTGGCCCATCACAACTGCTCTGGGCAACCACGACTTCAACATTGGATCAAGCATGTTGTGGCTCTTCATGCCACAGTCGGACAAGTGGTTATGCTCGACTCCGACGAGAACACCCTCAGCTTGTTCCCCTCCTTGTGTGATGGTTCCTCTAGAAAATCGAAATGCAAGAGTAGCGAGCCTGCTGCAAAAGTTTTAATGGTCGACATGGCCACATGACCTCATGGGTACTCCGCGGGCAACTACCATGGGCGAAACGGAGGCGGTCGCGATGACATCGACTCCGATGCCTATGTTCCCCAGCCCCTCAATCGGGAGCAACAGGAAGAGCTCAGGCACAAGAATGAGCATGCTCTACTCACCCCCATCACCGGGACAACCCCGGAAGATGTGGCCTTTGGAGACCACGCATCAAGCCACCTTGGCTAAGCACAAGCGGCTCCCGAAGTCACTCGACGACATCGCATCTAGGGAGCAACCCATCTCCAGTCGCAACTGCACGTGGTTGTTTCCAAATGACCAACCGCGTAATTACCATATGATGTGCACCCCACTGCAGAATTTGGCAGCGGCCACTCGGATCACTGATTCCATTCAACCTACAATTCGGCAGCCAAGGAGGGCCTTCGGTAGATTCAGATACTCGTGAAGACTGCCTTGGCGTAAAACTCCATGGTGTCACAATCGCACAACCGCATCCACAACAACTCCATATATGCAGACACTGTCCAATCGGTTCATAGCCCGCTTGCGCTAGGAAGGCACGGAAGATCTCCTCCTCCTCTGAGAGGCGAGTATAGAGATCGAAGGCACGAGGACCACAATCGTAGTCGGACACCCCTTCTGAGGGTTGGTTCATTCGGACAGCAGTGTGGTAACCCACAAGTATAGGGGATCGCAACAGTTTTCGGGGGTAGAGTATTCAACCCAAATTTATTGATTCGACTAAAGGGGAAGCCAAAGAATATTCTCAAGTATTAGCAGCTGAGTTTTCAATTCAACCACACCTGAAAGATTTAGTATCTACAGCAAAGTAGGGTGATAGCAGCAGTAGCAATAGTAACCAGTAGGAGCAGAGTAACAGCAGTAGCAACAGAGTAACAGTAGCAGCAAAGTAACGTAGCAAGGACCATTAGTAAAAGACTCGTAGGCATTGGATCGGTGATGGATGATTATGCCGGATGTTATTCATCATGCAATAGTTATAACACGGAGAGATATGTAACTAGCTCCAGTTCGTCAATGTAATGCAGGCATGTATTCTGTATGTAGTCATACGTGCTTAGGGAAAAGAACTTGCATGACATCTATTGTCCATCCCTCCCGTGGCAGCGGATTCCTAATGGAAACTACAGGATATTAAGGTTCTCCTTTTAATAAAGAATTGGACCAACGCATGAGCACTTTGTGAATACATGAACTCCTCATACTATGGTCATCTCCGGGAGTGGTTCCGGCTATTGTCACTCCGGGATTGCCGGGTCATAACACATAGTAGGTGACTACAACTTGCTAGATAGGATCCAGAACACACATATATTGGCGACAACATAATAGGTTCAGATCTGAAATCATGGCACTCGGGCCCTAGTGACAAGCATTAAGCATGGCAAAGTAGTAGCAACATCAATCTCAGAACATACTGGATACTAGGGATCAATCCCCGTCAAAACTAACTCGATTACATGATAGATCTCATCCAACACATCACCGTCCAGCAAACCTATGATGAGATTACTCACGAACGGTGAAGAGCATCATGGAATTGGCGATGAAGGAAGGTTGGTGATGACGATGGCGTCGATATCCCCTCTCCGGAGCCCAGAACGGACTCGAGATCTGCCCTCGAGAGGAAGATAAGGAGGTGGTGGCGCCTCCGTATCGTAAAACGCGATGAACTCTTCTCCTTTATTTTTTCCAGAAGAAATGGACTAAATAGAGCTGGATTTGGAGGCGGTGGAGCAACGTGGGCCCCACAAGCCTACCAGGCGCGGCCAGGGGGGTCGCGCCTGGTGGGCTTGTGGGCTCCATGCTCCACTTTCTCGGTTGATTCTTGCGCCAGTATTTTTTATATATTCCACAAAAAATCCCCGTAAATTTCCAGGTCATTCCGAGAACTTCTATTTCTGCGCAAAAACAACACCATGGAAATTCTGCTGAAAACAGCGTTAGTCCGGGTTAGTTCCATTCAAATCATGCAAATTAGAGTTCAAAACAAGGGCAAAAGAGTTTGGAAAAGTAGGTACGATAGATACGTATCAGTCATCAACCCGGATGTTAACATGGGAGTTCCGATTGTAACCAAGTACCTCGATTGGGCAAAGATTACTGTCACCTTTGATCAGTTGGATCATCTGGTGCACAAATCGACCCTCGGGCGGTAAGCGCTTGTTGTCGATCCGGCAGCCAATGGAGTTCGACTGCTCAATGTCCTGATGGATGGAGGCAGCAGGCTCAACGACATTTCTGTTGACATGCTTAAGGAAATGAACATCCTATTGTCCTAGCTGAGAAAGAGCAACATGCACTTCCACGGGGTCATCCCCGAAGAAAAAGGTGCAGTCACTAGGTCAGATCTCTCTGAACTTGTGTTCGGAGATGAGAGACCGGCCTTCAAAGTGGTGGACTTCTGTAGAGCCTATCACGCCATCTTGGGTAGGCCCGCCTACACACGTTTCACGGCCCGCCTTGTTACATGTATCTAAAAATTAAGATGCCAGGTCCGAGAGGCATAATCACGGTCACACACAATCGGAAGGTCGCCGAAGAATGGCTCTAGCAGGGCTCCAAGATGGCCAACGAGCAGATAGAAGTCGCCGAGCTCGACGACTACAAGAAGACGGTGGACTCTGTAGACCTACTCAGGACAAAGAGGTCGGCTACGAGTCCGCTGTTCAGTTGGCTGGGAGACCAAGCAGGTTCACATCCATCCTTCAGATCCAAGTGCAGCAGCGACAATCATCTCCACGTCACCCGTTGAGAAATAGGAAGTCGAGATCATTCAGTTCCTCCATGAGAACTGAGACATCTTTGCATGGAAGCTGTCTGACATGTCGGGTGTTCCTAGGGAGATGGCTGAGCATCGACTCCGAGTTGAACTAAAAGTCAAGCCCGTTAGGGAGCATTTGTGTTGATCATCCACTGAGAAGCGCAAGGAGATTGGCGAGGAGATCGCTCGACTCCTAGCCGCCAAGTTTATCCGCGAGGTCTACCACTGTGAGTGCCTCGCCAACTTCATGATGGTGCCAAAGAAGAACAAATCACTCCGTATGTGTAATGACTTCAAGCACCTCAATCGAGCCTACCCGAAGGATCATTTTCCTTTACCACACATAGACCAAATAATGGATTCTACTCCCAGATGTGAACACCTGTCATTCCTGGACGCGTACTCCTGGTACCACCACATCTGAATGTATGACCCTGATAAAATAAAAACGGCATTCATCACCGCATTCTGGTGTTTCTACTACATCACTATGCCATTCGGTCTTAAAAACGTTGTACTTAACCTCTAGCACATGATCGAGAAATGCTTACAAAAGCAGGTGAAGTGGAACATGGAGGTGTACATGGATGACATCATGGTCAAGTCTAGGAAAGGTTTCAGCCTCATGTCCGACCTCACCAAAACCTTCGCGAACATACGATGCTTCGGAATAAAGCTCAATCCAGCAAACTGCACTTTCGGGGTACCAGCCGGCATGTTGCTCGGTTTCCTCGTTTCCGAACGTGGCATCGATGACAACCCCGATAAGATCGGTGCTATAGTCCGAATGAAACAGTGAGAACGTCTAAATGATGTACAAAGGCTCACAGGCTGCCTTGCAGCCCTGAGCCGATTCATATCAAGACTTGGTGAGAAGGCACTACCTATTTACCGATTGATGAAAAAATCAGGTAAGTTCGAGTGGATGACTGAGGTGCAAGCTGCATTCCAAGAACTCGAGGCCTTGCTCTCCATCCATCCAGTGTTAGCTACTCCGCGCAGCTGGGAGACTTTGCTCCTGTACATCACAGCTACTAGCCAAATGGCCAGTATCGTCCTCACTATGGAGCGTGAGGAGCAAGGAAATGCATTCAAAGAATAATGACCCATTTAATACATCTCAGAATTTCTAACCCCTTCCAAGCAAAGGTACCTGCATTACCAGAAGTTGGTCTATGGCATTAATCTGACCGTCAAGAAGGTGGTTCGCTACTTTCAAGATCACTCGGTCACGGTTATCAGTGATGATCCCCTATCGGAGATCATGAACAATAGAGATGCCACTGTCCGAGTGGGAAAATGGGTGATTGAGCTCCTTCCGTTGGAGATCAAATTTGAAGCCAACAAAGCAATTAAATCTCAAGCCTTGGTGGATTTCCTAACTGAATGGATTCAGCAAGAACAACCGACCCCAAGCCTCCCCGAGCATTGGACTATGTTCTTCGATCAATCTTAGATGCTCAATGGATCGGGAGTTAAAGTGCTTATAGTTTCCTCCAGGGGAGACCAATTGTGCTACATACTAGAGATCCACTTTCATTCATCCAACAATGAGGCTGAGTATGAGGCCGTCCTGTACGGGCTACGTATGGCCACCTCACTCGGCATTTGTTGTTTGATAGTCTACGACGCCTCAGACCTTGTTGTGAACCAGATGATGAAGGAGTGGGACATTTAGAGTATGGCCATGACTAGTTATTGCAATGCCATTAGAAAGTCGGAGAAGAATTTTGGAGGGTTTGTAGTTGCATCACGTACCCTGAGCCAAGAACCAATTGGCGGAGGACTTACAGAAAATCGGATCCACTCGGGGAGTCGTACTGAAGGGCGTGTTCCCTAAACACCAGCGTGCCCCTACGACCAAAGAAGATCCCTTCACGGAGGAGCCCCACAAGCAGTCAGCCCATCTCATTGGATTGTGCAATACTGCAGGATGCTACTAACACAACACTACAATCAGAGACCATTCAACGTAACTATGAGTGATATATGAATCGCAAATGATGATGTGAAAAAAACATCAAAAAAGACGCAAACCCTTTGTGATGGCGAAGACATGAAACACGGTTCATATTGTAGTTGTGTGTATGATGTGTGACATACGGTTAATCCATAAGAACCATTTGTGATGAGGCAGAACAAAAAAACGGGCAACCTGATCAAGGTGTGTGCGATATACGACATAAAGTTCGCTCCGATGAACCATTTGCGATGATCAAGTTGAACACAAACGATTCAGTGTACCAAGAAGTGTGTAATAACCCGAAAAACAGTCCGGTAATCAGAATTATGTGCATGATTATAGATAGTGCATACAATTTGTTTTTTTGAATTCTGTGCTCAATAGGGAACACAATTCAAAAGAGCAACATGTGGGCGATAGTGTAAAAGATATTTGTCGAATAGGTATTGCAAACCATATGCGATGAGATTGATATGGGAAACAAAGATAACAAATTAATATGAGGGAACAAAAATAGAGATATATATAGTCTGCATAATTTAGTCCTTCTTCTTCTTGTTGTTGTTGGATGGCCCCGTGACATCATCTTGGCGAGGATGCTTCTTGCCACTGACCGTTAGCTTTTCATCGCCGTCGTCGTAATCATCGTCGTTGATGTGGTCGTCGTACTCCTCCTCGTTCGACCATTCCTCATCGTCATCGTTGTCGTCCTCTTCTTCGTCCTCCGGTGGCTCCTCGTCCATATGGTTGTCGTCTGATGACTCGGAAGGTGTTGGGGATATTATCTGTTGTGTGACCCGGTCTAGTTGGGCCGGGTCACCAAGTGGGCGACTCATCCTTTGGCGATTCAAGCTTTGGCCCAATAAGCCTAGGAGCTGGATGGCGGTTCAAGATCCTCGTGGAGAATCAGTCATTGGGAAGATCTTCAAGTCTTGGAAAGCACGGCGACTTAGAGATAGAAAGATCATGACTTGCGTAACAATAAGGACTCTTGTAAACCCTAAGGGCTCGACCTGTATATAAAGGCGAGTCCCAGGGAAGGAGAGGGTAGGTTAGAAATCATCGAGAGCTAGGTCAGGCGAGTTACGCCCTCCTTGTAATCGAATCATCATCAATACAACACGGAGCATGACGTAGGCTTTTACCTCCTCACGAGGGGCCGAACCTGGGTAAATTTGAGTCCCGCTCCCGTTCAACCCCTTTGAGTCGCCACCAAGGTGCGATGGCTCCAATAGTAAGTCCTTTCACGAGGACATCTGTCATGACAAAACCACAACAGTTGGTGCCCACCGTGGGGCCTACGCACAGTGTTGTTGAGTTCTCAAAGGGATCCCTACCAGGGTCAGGGAGCTACGCGGCTGGGCTCATGACCCGGAGCCGCCGCGGAAAGTACTACATCAACAACTCGCGGTGGGGGCCCGAGGCCGATTCAATCGAATCCGGCTACAGAATCCCCTTCGGTAATATCAACATCTTCGTCGCATGGTTGGATCACCCGTGCCTGAGCCGGACATCTCCACCAACATCGTCGAGCCGGCCAGGTATGTCCGTCCTGTCGTGATGCCAAACCTGACGCGCCCGATCTTTGTTGGCTTCACGCAGGGATCTGATGAACCAGAGCGATCGGCGACTCAGGAGACTACGCCGGTCAACACTGATTACCAGTCATCCATGGGCGACACAGATTCAATTCAGTCTCTGCACGGGGGCTGCCTCGGAGACCTGTCACTGGCAATGGATCCCGAGGTCCTCGACCGGACCCGCCGTCAGATCGCCGTGTACATGGCGGGGGCGAATCAGTCCCAGCAAAACCTTGTAGGCGAAGACGGGGCTGGCAAAACATCCAAGAGCCCATCTGCGATCTTGGTGGACTTGACGGTGGAGATAACAAGGATCATGGCGACCCCTGTAACGGCAGAAAACCAGGGCACGATAAATGCCGAGTTGGCAAAGCTACGAGATGAGATGGCGAAGGCTCAGCGAGATGCTGAAGCAGAAGCCGCCAGGATTGAGAACCGGCAAGCTCAGATCACCGCTGAGACAGCCCGTTTGAACACCGAAAACTGGCGACTCGAGAGGGATCAGCATGCATCCGACGCCGTTCATCAAAGGAGGCAGCAGGGATGTTTAGCCCCTGATCTGAACCGTACCCGCATTTTCGACACTCCACGCACGAGGAGGGCCGGCTCAGCCACCAAACCCGCCGCTTCAGCCAGCAGTTGATCGCGTTCCCCGCTTCCAGACGCCTCAGGGCCACTTTTCCAACCCCGTGGACAACGTGCTCGCGGGAACTCGCCACTTAGAATCCCTTCCGATTTATGGCAACACTTCGACTGAAATAGAAGCAAGAAACACCATTGAGATGTTGAAGACGGCGGTGGTTCGAAACGAGCAATTCTCACACAGCCTCGATCGGCTACACTCCACCCCCGAGCGAGCCGCACCAGAAGCCGGCCAGAGGACCAACCCGCCATAACCAGCGGACCGCGACACCTGCCTCAGGTTAACCCGCCTGACCATCGGGACCCGCCGGGCCGAGATCACCCGGACATTTAAACCAGCCCAGCGCCGCTTATCAGAGGCGGTAGGCAAGTAGGGGTGCCATACTTGGCCCCCGCCCTTCGCAATGAGCGGATGCCAAAATATTTTAAAGGACCAAGGAAGGTGCCAAATTACACCCCCAGACCTTAAGCCAGCGTCATGGGTTGAGAGTTACGAAATCGCCATGGACATGCTCGATGTAACTGAAGCGGTCTGCCCAAGTACGTTACAATGATGCTCGAAGGGATGGTACGCACTTGGTTGAAAAACCTGCCACCCAATTCCATCCAGACTTGGGCTAAACTGAAAGAACGTTTCGTCAAAAACTTCCGGGGAACTTGCAAACGCCCGATGACGATAGTCGACTTACAGCACTGCGTTCAACGGCCCAATGAGTCGGCACATCACTGGACGCGGTGGGTTGTAGAAATCATCCACTCGTTAGATGGCATCACGGTGGCTCAGGCTGTGTTGATCTTGGAGCAAAACTGCCACTATGAGCCCTTGGTGCAGAAGCTGGGGCGACTCAAGCGTAAGGTCCAGGATATGGGTGAATTGATGGACACCCTCACTCGGTACGCCGAAGCGGACGATACTCAAGATCCAGGAGAGGACAACAGCAAAGCCAACTCGCTGAGGAAAGGCGAGTCATCCAAAAATCACCCCCGGTTTTAGGGACGCGCCCACCATAATCATGGCGGGAACGACAAAAGAAGGCAGCAGGAAGGGTCCACGGAATTTGTCGCCAACCATAGTGCTAATAATGGCAACCAGTGCTAGAAGAAGAGGGGTTACAGTGGCAAGAAGCCGCGCAACTATAATGAGATACTTAAGGGCCCCTACCCACACCTTGCCATGGCGGACGGACCTGCGACTCACTCTTGGGAAGACTGTTACGTGATGCAGGAATTTCGGGCGGAGGCAATCAGAAAGGGTCAAACCGGTGACCAGGGCCAATGGCAGGAACAGTTCGGTGCACCTAATCAATGTCAGAACCCGTTCGGCGGCTTCCCCGAACCAGGGGCCCAGGGTGGCTCGCAACCAAGCAGTGGCCAGTATCCGCTGCATAACCAACAACGATATAACCCGCCCGGAGTGTTTCAGGAGCGACCCCCGCAGGGGTCTCCGCAGGGGCAAGATGATCATGGCGGGTTCCGCAACAATCCCAAACAATTATGAAGCGGGCAATACCACGTGTTCACCACCAGTGCATGTAAGCGAGATAAGAAGGTGAAGCACCGAACGTATAGTGTATCTGAGCCGGCACTCCCCAGGTACCTCCACTGGTCCGAGTAGACTATCACGTGGAGTAGGGAGGATCACCCGCCCAGAATTGACAACCCCGACGACTTAGCATTGGTCGTGGCCCCCCAAGTCGGAGTATATACCCTATCGAAGGTGCTTATGGATGGTGGCAGCAGCATCAACATATTATATTTCGACACCTTTCGGAGGATGAACCTACTAGAGAAAGACCTAATTCCGTCAACCACAGTATTCCACAGAATCGTCCCAGGTAAGTCGGCATACCCAATTGGGTGGGTCAAACTCATTGTGGCTTTTGGTACAGCATCCAACCACAGGAGCGAGTCACTTATATTTGAGGTGGTCAAGCTAAAGAGCCCTTATCATGCGTTGTTTGGGCGACCAGCTAATGCCCGTTTCATGGCTCGCCCCTGCTATGTTTACCTTAAACTCAAGATGTGTGGCCCTAAGGGACCCATCACGGTCGATGTTGACACGAGGATAGCAAGGGAGTGTGAGGAAGGAGATGCGGCTTACGGAGAAATCGCTTGTGCTGCAGAAGAACTCAAGTATCACCAAGCCAGTGTTGATCCGCCAGATATGTCGCCCCTCAAGAAGCCAACAACATATGCTGAGCCGCCCCTCAAGTTCAAACCAACGGATGACACTAAGATGGTGGACTTCATTCTGGTGACTCATCCAAGCAGTTTACTATCGGGGCGGGTCTGGATCCCAAATAGAAAAGCGCGCTCGTCGAATTAATCTGTGAGAATCGGGACATCTTCGCATGGAAACCTTCTGACATGCCTGGTGTATCGAGAGAATTCGCTGAGCGCCATCTTAATGTTGACCCTAAAGCAAAGCCGATTCAGCAATATCTTCGCAGGTTCAATGAGGAGCGATGCAAGGCAATCGAGGAAGAAGTCGCCCGTCTTTTGGCCGCCGGATTCATCGTAGAGGTCTTCCACCCCAAGTGGTTGGCTAACCCGGTCCTGGTGCTAAAAAAGAATGGCACTTTCCGCATGTGCATCGACTACACCGACCTCAACAGAGCTTGTCCAAACGACCCTTTCGCCCTTCACCGCATTGATCAAATCATTGATTCGGTGGCGGGCTGCGAGCGTTTGTGTTTCTTGGATGCCTACTCTGGATATCACCAAATCAAGATGGATGTGGAAGATCAGGAGAAGACAACTTTCATAACCCCATTTGGGGCTTTTTGCTATGTGTCCATGCCGTTCGGGCTCAAGAGCGCCGGGGTGACTTACCAGCGCTGCATCCAAAACTGTCTCCATGGCCAAATCGGATGCAACGTCCATGCTTACGTTGATGACATTGTGGTTAAAACTTGTAAGAAGGAGACGCTCTTGGAGGATCTCAAGGAAACTTTTGGCAATCTGCGGGTGTATCAGATGAAGCTTAATCCCTCCAAATGTGTTTTTGGCGTTCCCGCGGGAAAGTTGTTTGGTTTATTGGTGTCCGAACGCGGCATTGAGGCTAGCCCGGAAAAAATTGAGGCAATTACTTCGCTTGGGAAACCAGCGAATATCAATCAACTTCAACGCATGGCGGGTCGTATCGCGGCTTTAAGTCGCTTTATAAGCCGTCTGAGGGAGAAAGCTATTCCCCTCTATCAGTTGCTTAAGAAAGCTGACCGTTTTGTTTGGATAGACAAGGCCAATGAAGCTTTTGAAGCCCTGAAGCAGCAGCTGGTTAACCCACCAGTTTTGGCCGCCCCGGCTGAAAAGGGGCCTATGCTTCTATACATCACGGCGAACTCCAAGGCGGTGAGCGTGGCAGTAGATGTCGAACGGAAGGAAGAAGGAAAGGAATATCCGGTACAACGCCCGGTGTTTTTCATTAGCGAGGTGCTAACCCTCTCCAAACAACGTTACCCGCACTGGCAGAAGTTGGTTTATGGGGTCTTTATGGCGAGTCGGAAGCTCAAGCACTATTTCCAAGAGCATCCTATCACGGTGGTTAGCTCCGCCCCTCTTGGGGACATCATCCAGAACCGAGAAGCAACGGGGCAAATCGCCAAATGGGCGATTGAGCTTGGGCCGCACCACGTGCAGTAGACACCTCGCACGGCCATCAAGTCCCAGGCATTGGTCGACTTCATCAATGATTGAACCGAATTGTAGATTCCGAAAGACAGGCCTGACCTCACGTACTGGACTATTTATTTTGATGGGTCTAGGCAATTGGAAGGCTCGGGGGCTGGCGTGGTGTTGATTTCACCCCAGGGAGACAAGTTTTGTTATGTTCTACGACTCATGTTCCCATGCACCAACAACGCTGCGGAGTATGAAGCCTTACTTCATGGTTTGCGACTCGCCAAGGAGATGAACCTCACGCGCGTGAGATGTCTTGGCGATTCTGATTTGGTGGCTCAACAAGTTTCAGGTACATGGGACTCCTGGGACCCCTTGATGGCGGCTTACAGAAAGGTCGTGTCTGATGTGGTGGGTCATTTCCATGGCTACCAAATTGATCATATCGACCGGTGACTTAACGAAGCAGATGATGCCCTCTCGCGCCTCGGCTCACAACGTAAGTCGGTCCCTCCTAATGTTTTCTGGACATTTTGCATAATCCTTCCGTGAGGTTGCCCTCAGAAGAGGAGTTGGTGATACCAGATCCTGAGTCCCAGCTGGTGGCGGTTCTCCGTGTTACGCCGGATTGGGCTCTTCCTTATTTGTCATACCTTACACGAGGCGAGTTGCCTTCGAATGAGGTGTTGGCTCGCCAAATCGTCTATCGGAGCAAGTCCATGGTTATCATCAATGGCAAATTATATAAGTGAAGTACCTCTAGGGTATTTCAAAGATGCGTTTCTTCCGATGAATGGTGCGTAATTCTAAACGAGATCCATGCCGGAGATTGTGGGCATCACACCGGGCCACGTTCCCTAGTCTCAAAGGTGTTCCGACATGGATTCTTTTGGTTGACGGCTCATGCGGACACGGAAGAGATAGTTCGTCGATGTGATGGCTATCAATGTTATGACCGACAGGACCATGTGCCGGCTCAGGAGCTGAGGATGATCCCTATCACTTGGCCCTTCGCGGTCTGGGGGTTAGATATGGTTGGCCCCTTTAAGATGTCATCCAACAAAAAAACTCATCTCCTGATGGCGGTTGATAAATTCACCAAGTGGGTCGAAGTAGAACCTATCAGCAGCTGTGATGCAGAAACGACCGTCAAATTCTTGAAAAAGTTGATCTTCCGGTTTGGATACCCACACAGTATTATCACTGATAATGGTACCAATTTATCACAAGGAGCGATGCACGAGTTTTTCCACCGTGAGCACATCCGGCTTGATGTATCTGCGGTCGCTCATCCACAATCTAATGGGCACGCGGAACGGGCGAATCAGGAAGTACTGCGAGGAATCAAGCCCCGACTTATGGTTCCCTTGGAGCGCACCCTGGGGTGTTGGGTTGAGGAGTTGCCTTCAGTATTATGGAGCATCCGAACCACCCCAAACTATTCTACGGGTTTTAGTCCCTTCTTCCTAGTGTATGGAGCAGAAGCCATTCTTCCCAGTGACATTAGGCATGACTCGCCCAGAGTCGCTGCTTATCTGGAACAGGACAACGAGTTGGCACGTCAGGATTCTTTGGATGCTTTGGAGGAAGCACGCGATCTGGCTGCCTCCCGATCGACTATTTATCAGCAGGACTTGCGGCGTTATCATAGCCGCAGGGTCATGAGCTGAGCTTTTCAGGAGGGCGACTTAGTTCTCTCTTTGATCCAAGATCGCACTGGCATGCATAAGTTGTCACCACCATGGGAAGGCTCGTTCGTCGTCAGCAAAAACCTTCGCAACGGGTCATACTATCTGGTGGATCTTCGGCCTGATCGGCCAACCACGGAGGCTGAGTCAACTCGCCCCTGAAACATAGCCCACTTGCGGCCTTATTACACTTGAGCTATTGGCTCCGTTTTTTCTTCTCTCATCTTTTGAAAATTGTAAGTCTTTCATTTATATAAAGCAATAAAGTTGATGCCCACGAATTCTGGGTCTTTCCTGCCACTTCATCTTATTGAAAGCATGGATCTTTATTGCTCTTCGACAAGTCGCCCAAGCATGGACGCTATCCATACCAGAGAGCATAAGTCGCCATGCTGCGCTTATTACAACACTGGGTATCGATAAGCGAAAGAGGATCAAGTCGCTACAAGCGCGCAATTCAAACATGGGCGCCTTATATGATTCTGGGGATTCGGCCGGCTTACTTGGGGGCTATTAGCTCCCAAGTCGTTTTGTGGTAAGAGCGTATACGCTTCTACAATCCTATGACCGGTCTTTCCGCTAACCATAGGTCACTTGGGGGCTTCCTCTCACTAAGATCAGCCTTACTACCCATTTGGCTAGCGAAAAATTACCGCATTACAAATGGTTATAATGGACTATGTGTTGGCCGAATCGCCATATGGACCCATGAACTCTTGGCGAGTTACTCCGCTCTATGGACCCTCAACTCGCCTTGGTTAAAACATGCATGGTACCGGCTAGCGCCCCACATGGAGAATAGAGAAACCATTGGTTCATTGCACCTGCTTCCTTGAAGCTTGACTCGTGCCTGATCAGCCGGTCTAAATACTTGAGATTTTTAACACAAAAAGTCTCCCTCGGGTAGCACTTGAGTTTATCTAACTCGTCCTATCCTGTCGCGACTTGAATGAGCCGACGAAATTCTTACTTTCACCTTCCTGGCACTGCCACGAGGTTTTACAAATTTTTATGACTCGCCGGATCTTTTTGAACCAGGATCTTCTGCATATAATTCGCCAGAACACCTTGAGTCAGTTATTATTTATCATCCATCACTCATTGAGATGGTTTGATGTATGTTTTTTAGCCCAACAGGTTGATGGTCAAAATCTCTACTGACATGGCGGGTCAAGCGTCATAGGGCACCCCAAGGGCAACACAAGGTTTTTAAAGATCACAGACAGGGATTGTTTTCTACAATAACCTATTACATGGCTCGGATGGCCAATTCAGTAAACATCTATTCTGCTGGTGCTTCCGGGTCAGCTTGCCCTGAGCTCTGGACGACTTCAAGTTGCAAGTCGCCCAACACCCAATTGCACTTGGACAAAGCGGCAAATTCGTCTTCATCATTAAAGAAGGCCGAGAGATCCGCCTCCAAATCAAGAGGGTTCTTGGGCCGACGAGGAGTCAAGATGGTTGTCACAAAGGTTGGCGGGTTTACTTTTTTATTCTTGTCGTCATAAGCAGCTTGGTACTTTGACAAATCCAAGCTTGCTGCCAGCTGAGTCGCCGCCGAGCGTGATTCTTTGACAACACGCTGATAATCGTATTGAGTAAATTCTGAATCATCGTCCTTGAGCTATGGAAAGCCTGCTTCTACTTCTTCGGGTTTCAGTTCGGGAGCATATGCTAAACACCGACTCAACTTAGTTAGCACCCCTTTCCGGGCGGCTGATCGGGTTAGCTCACTTATCTGAGGCGGAAGGGTAAATAAGCAGCCAAGCATCTTTTTGATTGATGTTATGGGTTCCTTGGCGCCCATCACTGCCTTCACGGTCAGCACGCTTCCAGTATACAGTTGCTCCGTCAATGTGTAAATCGCCTTTAACCTCAAGATACAATCGTCCTGAAGATTGGCGGCTCTCGGACCTGTATAAAGGACAATAATGGTCAGTACTTTCTTCACACTAAGTTTTTCCTTTTCAAAGTACAAGATCAGGGATTCCTTCTTACCAAAGATAGCTTGTGCCATGTTGGAGATATGTTGCTTTAAGCCGGCCAGCTCTTGCTGCATGGCTTCCAGTTTTGTTTCAGCTTTTTCCGCTCGCTTTAGCACGGCGGCTTGATCAGCTTGAGCCTTCTTGTTGGCGGCCTTCAGCTTTTTCATCTCAGCTAAGATCACCTGATACTTTTCTTCCTCTTTAGCCCGCGCGTCTTGCTGGTCGATTAAACTTTTCTTTAAGTCGTCCTACATCGACTCAACTTGGGCAAGAGATTCCTGTCAAACATATTATCAAGGGACAAGTCTCAGAATTATTGCAAGCAACACCCCTGACACTTGGGGGCTAATGTATAATTTTTTAGAAAAAATTATACCACATCAAGACCCGGCTCATCTTTCAAAAGATGACTCGGCCCTTGGGGGTTACATGTCGAAAGTTTTTCTAACATCCAGACCCGGTTCATCTTTCAAAAGATGACCCGGCCCTTGGGGGTTACAGGTCGAAAGTTTTTCTAACATCAAGACCCGGCTCATCTTTCAAAAGATGACCCGGCCCTTGGGGTTTACAGGTTGAAAGTTTTTCTGACATCAAGACCCGGCTCATCTTTCAAAAGATGACCCGACCCTTGGGGGTTACAGGTCAAAAGTTTTTCTAACATCAAGACCCGGCTCATCATTCAAAAAGATGACCCGGTCCTTGGGGTTACGGGTCGAATGTTTTTCTAACATCAAGACCCGGCTCATCTTTCAAAATATGAACCAGCCCTTGGGGGTTAATGAGGAAGATATGCATTAAGGCGTACCTCATGTTTATTCTTCATCATAAGGAGCAGATTCTTCTCCATTTCATAACTTGACTCCAGGCGACTTGCGAAGCCAGAGCAGGGCTCTTTAAATTCAAAATTCTCATACTGAGAAAGTTTGGCCTTGGAAATTTCATATCCAGTAGAAGGCTGGGATGATGTTGATACATGTTTCGGTAAGACTACCGAAGCCGACTTAGAGAAGCCAGTACCAGTGATGATTACAACATCCGGATCATCAGCCATTTTCAATGGACTTGGCGGGTTGGGCGTTTCCGTGCCTTCCTTGGGAGAACTTGGGAGGTCCGCCTGGTCATCAGGTTTATCCTTTGCCGGGGTAGCATGAGCCGGCGCCGGTTTTTCTTTAGGCTCTGGAGCCGGAGTGGAAGTTGATCTGCCAGTTTTCCTCTTCTTCGCTTGTGCTCTAAAAAGAGAAAGGGTTATGCTTAAAAGCAAGCATCATCGTCATCAGGACAAATGTAAGTATTATAAGGACCTACCCTTGAACGCGAATCATTGGTGGAAAGGCTGACATCACTGAGTCGCCCGACGAAGGGGGGAATTCTGCAAAAGTAATATCTCAAAATATGAGCAAGTTACAAGTATGATCCAAAAGAAAACAAAGGGGGATGTTGCTAAAGGATACCCCATTCTGCCACTTCTTGGTAGGAGTTTTTGCTGGTAACCCGGACACCAAATCTCCTCAGTGGCTCAGACTCTTCCGATAGGAAGCGTGTTGCGCCTTCTTCAAAAGGAAATTAGGATCTAGACAAGCATTCGGGTGAGACATGGGAACTTTCCCACAAACCCGCCTGGCCGGCTTAGGCGGAGGAGAAGATGAGTCGGAAGAAATAGAAATTACCTCTACGGTGTCATCTTGGCTTTTGTTACCATCATTCTATACATAAGAGATGCAGAGATGTAAGCACAAATTGGAGCAACAGATGTCAAGACAAAGAAGATAGAATTTTACCTCTAAAGAAGCATCGCCTACTTGGGATTCGTCCACATCGGACGATTCGGTGATGACGGCTTTGTCATTTCCCTTGGTTTTCCTCTTTGGAGGTGGTTTGGTTTGCTTCACGGCCATTTTTTTTTGGCCTCTCTGACCAGAATCGGTCACCTTTCTGAGGAGGAATTTTCAGTATGCAAGTCAGAATCTGAATAAGTCAGAAGGAATGAACCAAGGGCCGATTAAATTATTTACCTTGGGTGTCGGGTTAATCTTGCAGAACGGCTTAAGCCCTATCTGGATGCACTTGGTCAAAGGCTCGCCGGTTAACTTTTTGATGATCAACACAATGTCTTCTTCTGTAAGTGATGTGCGGAAGTAACATTGGGGGTGGTCCAAATTCCCATCAAACTCGCACATCAAGCCGTCTCGGAGACTCAAGGGAAGAATGCGCCACTCCACCCAGCAGCGGATCAAGTCAACTCCAGTAAGACCGTTGTTTATTAAGGATCGTAACTCGGATAACACTGGGATAAATTTTGCCTCGTCCTCTTCACTGAGCTTGTCTGGGAGTTTGAAGTTGGTGGGCAGACGTTCTTTCCTACAGCCAAGGAGTTTGTTCTCATCCGGAGGGGAAGTTTCTTGGCAATAAAACCAAGACTCACCCCAGCCTTTGGGATGGCTAGGCATGGCGAGTGACGGGAATGAGATGTCCCTACGGCGTTGAACGTTGACCCCTCCAAGTTCTAAGCTAGGGCCATTGGCAAATTCGGTCTGGCGATTCAAACGGAAGAAATACCAAGACAAAGGGGCCGATGGTTCCATCCGCAAGTAGGCTTCACAGAATACTTGGAACTGGCATATGTTGCTGATCGAGTTGGGGCCCAGGTCTTGGAGGCGGACGTTCATGAAGGCCATAGCATCTCCGAGGAATTTTGATCCTGGCGGCTTAAAACCCCGTTCGAGGTGCTCAACAAAAACAACTATCTCCCCTTCCTTTGGGTTGGGGATTTCCTCGCCCAAACCGGATCGCCACCCGATAACTTCTTTCGGGTCAAGATTCCCCGTTTTCACACATTCGTTGAGGAAGGCGTCGTCAACTTTGGTCGGGAGCCAATCGGCCTTGAACACAGTGCCCATAGCTACAGAGGAAAGGTTCACTGGTAAATTAACTCGCCGAAGACCTGTTGGGCGGCTAAGAGGATCTATTAACCCGTCGAATGCTTAGTGAGTTGCTAAGAAGACCTATTAACCCGCAAAATATTTGTTGAGTGGCTAAAGGAATTTGTTAACTCGCCAATAAAGGACCAGATCTGGGCATAGGGGCGACTTAAGAATTTGCTATTGTTTAGAGAAGACATCTCAGAGCATCAGGATTTGTAAACATGTTTCTAAACGGCAGGCAGCAAAATATAGATCTACGAGCAAGTTAAAATGAATGGAAAAAGGCCTGGATAAGGTAAAACAGTCTATGGCTAGGGTAAATACATTGAAGGAGATTTGACAGAAGCCTTTTTTAAATCCCCAAACATGAGCTAATCAACTGAGGATATGGTCGATGCTACCGTGCCTACTACTGTTATTGCGAACCAATCGGCGTTTGTGGGGGCATTCGAGGTGTTCTAAAGAACCAGCAGGCGATGAACATCGAGGAGCTAAGATTTGTCTCTAATGGCGAAGGACTAACCTGATGATGGCGTCCGAAGGCGACCGAGGAAGATCCGTGGCGAGTGTTGCGCACTTGGTCGGCCTGGAGATGCGTCGGACGCGGTGGCCGGAGACGGAGGTCCTCGGGCGACGATGGAGTTCTTGTGCAGTCACGAGGAAGAAGGGGCCGACGAAATGGGTAGGTGGGTATGTTCCCTGCCCCTTTCCCCGAGCCTATTTATTGGGTCGGGCGCTAGAATGGAGGCGCCTCGCGCGGGAACTGAAGACAGGATAAAGATTCGCCATAATAGCGCCAAGATTTTCGCGATATCTGTGTTGAAAGATTCGTTGGGGATTGCGTCATCATTTCTTCCGAGATTAAAGGGATAAGATGACGTCAACAAGAAACGGTTCGGCGACTTGGATATTTCCATGAAGGGTGGCGGATTAAGCGTATGATGCGTAAAAAGAGGAGAGTGAGTCGCCCCTAACTAGGTAAGAGTTGGCGTAAACAGGTTCAAGTCAATCTGGGGCCTAATGTTGGGGATATTATCTGTTGTGTGAACCGCCCTAGTTGGGCCGGGTCACCAAGCGGGCGACTCGTCCTTTGGCGATTCAAGCTTTGGCCCAATAAGCCTAGGAGCTGGATGGCGGTTAAAGATCCTCGTGCAGAATCATTCATTGGGAAGATCTTCAAGTCTTGGGAAGCACGGCGACTTAGAGATAGAAAGAATCATGACTTGCGTAACAGCGAGGACTCTTGTAAACCCTAAGGGTCGACCTGTATATAAAGGCGAGTCCTAGGGAAGGGGAGGGTAGGTTAGAAATCATCGAGAGCTAGGTCAGGCGAGTTACGCCCTCCTTGTAATCGAATCATCATCAATACAACACAGAGCAGGACGTAGGCTTTTACCTCCTCACGAGGGGCCGAACCAGGGTAAATCTGAGTCCCGCTCCCGTTCAACCCCTTTGAGTCGCCACCAAGGTGCGATGGCTCCAATACTAAGTCCTTTCACGAGGACATCTGCCGTGACAAAACCACGACAGAAGGCGGCGTCCCTTCCATGATACGGATAAAATCGAGGTATGTGCTCGATGTCGGACTCATGGAAGACGAGCGAGATGATTTTGATGTTGACCTATCATCGGGCGCCAAACTGCCGACGGCACTGTCGTCCTCGCTGTCGCTCGACATGTCTACGGTACTAATACAAACCGCGAGAAAGTGAGATTCTAGAGTGTATGCAAGTATGTAGCACAACCAGTCGGGGATGATGAAGATGGTGGATACTTAAGCAGGATATGCAGAGAAGAGGAATGTCATTTGAAGTGGGGGATTGACGTATTATCTGACCGTCAATATAATCAACCGCAATTATTTGTATTGAGTTTCTGCAAATTCCCGTGTTTGTGCAGTTCTCAATGTGATAATTACGCACACGCGTTGGAGTGTCCAAAAATATGAAACACGCATTTTTCATACTACTCCCTCCGTACCAGCGACCTGGGTGGGGGCAAACACAAGAGAACTTGATGATTATTTGTTAGTCAATACCATTAGGCGTAGAGAGTTGACCATTGCATGTTATGCTAAGTAGTGTGAAGTCATTGAATGCAGACAAGCCCCACGACTCCTATTGGCTGATTTGTTTTTCAGGACAAAAACATGGAATGAGTTTTGGGATTATCTGGTTTTCGTAATGTGACCAATGCACCAGTACGAACGGAGTATGACAGTTGGCAAGCAATACAGTGAGCTCTTCTTATTGATGAAGCTAGTAATAATCAAACAAATCCCCTAATCATCATTCCAAACATCACATAGAAGATGGCTAATGCGACAACCACAACTACGCATGCTAGTTCCTTGCTTTCATCCGCTACGTGTGATTGATTCTTTCTTGCTTCATCGTACTCATTGTACACTCCAGATTAGTCAGTTTCTTCTTCAGCTTGACGTTATCTTCTGCGAGCTTGGTGATAACACTCTGAGCCCTGCCATGCCATTTTTCATCCAGCCAGTTAACAAAGGCACAAGCCTCATATCCCTGCCAATGTTAAATAGTATTCAGGATGAGTGGTGGCATTAACTCAACTAAAATGATGAACTTAACACAAACCTCTAAGGGGCAACTGAGAAACCGTCTGCCAATGTCGAATCCTTCAATACATACACGTCGAGCAGGAGTATGTCCATGCAGACAACTCATCTTTTGGTACTTCTCGGTGGCACAAAACTCGGAGTCGAACTCATGTTGTGGTAGTCTAGAGTCATACTTCGGATCTGGCGGCTGATCGCTTTCCTATGGGGGGCATTCAACACGGACTGAGGAGCGAGCTACTTTGGACATGCTAAAAAGATCGAGATTTATTAGAACGTGACACGATGATTCCGATCCGTAGTACACCTGCCTTCTGATGTCCTTAGGCAAGTGATTGACGATGACGCCGTCGTGGCGGCGCTACCGAGAAGCCACACCAAAACCACCGGCACCACTTTTCTGCATTCCCCCAATGTCAGCGCCACGTGAGGAAATTCGGAGGCTATCCAGGGATTTGGGGGAAATGGTGAAACTGTTGGGATATGCTAACGATCGGGAACTACTTATCGCACTATGTTGTATACGGCACATGGTCTATACATGTCATCTGTCTTAGGTATTACAACTTCACACATGATTTCCGCACAAAACTGTGTGAGAAGACAATGTAGGTGAGACACGGTTGCCATGACATAACTGTATGTGATGTAGTACCCTATACATATGGGGATGCAATAAGTGACTTATAGTAATACTGGTAAACAGCCGCACTGCGGATACCCGTCAAAAAATAAAAACAGACGCTGTGTAGATAGATATGGTGGCAGCGGCCGAGGCAGCGGCTACAAGATAAGAGGTCAATCCTCGATCGATGGGCGGTGGCGGCGTCATAGGAGGTCAATCCTTGGTCTGTGGTGGGAGATAGGAGGTTGGCAGCTCAACCATTGAGGTTGGCAGCAGCGTGATTGGAGCACATCCATCACGGTCGATAGCGGGATAGTGGAGGTCGAACTTTAGGCGGTTGCCCCTTTAAGATTTGCTCCTCGACCTTGTTGTCTCGGCATGCTGCTGCATCGCGCTTCTCTGTTTGCCGGGTGGAAGTCATAGCGTGTCTAATTAATGAAGCAATTCTTTTTGTTGAGTGGCTTAATTAAGGTATTCAATTCATAAGGTTAGTGATGTACTACTCTGCGTAAACTGACTGGCCATTAATTTTTGTCATCGCACGGCTGGATAACAATATGGAGCACCCTCGGTAATTATGAAAATAAAATATTGTGATTTATGAATGCATCTTTGGGAATCAATTAATCCATCTCTTAATGTTGTTGTATTGTTTTTATTTACCCTTCGTGTGGTGCAGATGGAACGATGTGAACGGATGAAGAATTAGAGAAGCTCAGATTTTATCTGTGGGGTGACCGGGTTCATCAATTTGGCTGAAAGTACTACAATGAACATAATTAGTAATGATGATTACATCATGTGTCCATGCAGTCCTTGTTCCAATAAAGAGTCACATAAAGTTACAGTTGTTGAGTTCCACTTAGACACTTGCGGATTCTTGGGTTGATATACACGTTGGACCAGACATGATTAAGAGCAGGTCATGGATGAATATACCTAGGGCTGCGAGATGCCAAGCCCCGGTCAGGGTCACATGGTTGTTGAATCTAACATCAGGGCTAAGGCATCAAGCTAGCAATGGAAAACCGAAAAGCCGAAACCCCCACTAGGAAACCAAGACGGCGACACAGATGATGTCAATGACCTTGATATGCCAGATTTTGATGCTATGATTACAAATTTCAAGGGACCTCAAAAATATATGATTGGGAATAAGGATCTGTTGACCATTGATGCGGACTCCAAGATATATTTGTATCCAGGTTGCAAAAAGAAATATTCCAACTTGAGTGCCACACAGGAGCTTTTTTGATTTAAAGCAGCAAACAATCTATCAAACAAGGGCTTCATAGAGTTGTTAGGTCTTCTCAAAGAAATTCTTCCCAAAGATAATGTGCTCCCCAAAAGCACGAATGAAGCGAAGAAAATTGTTTGCCCATTGGAACTTCAAGTACAGAAGATACACACTTGTGTGAATGATTGCATATTGTACCATGGCGATTACAAAGATTTGCGTGCATGTCCCACATGCAAGCGTGCATGATACAAATGAGGAGAGCAAAGGACAAGTACAAATTGGACGATGAGATCAAGACAAGTATCCCATTCTAGGTTGTCTGCTACTTGACTTTAATTCCAAGGTTGAGGCATTTGTTTGCCAACCTTAGAGAGGCAAAGAGGTTGTGGTGGCATCATGATGAGTGAACTGCGGGTAAATATATCAGGCACCCAAAAGTTGGGGCTCAGTGGCAATTAATCGACAACAAGTTTCAAGACTTTGCCAAGGATCCTAGAAGTATAAGGCTCAGGGAGTGTACTGACGGGATGAATCCTTTTGGCGATATGAGCACCAAACACATCACATGGCCGGTGCTCTGTGCATATATAACATTGCTCCTTGGTTGTGTATGAAGAAAAAATACATCATGATGTCAATGATTATCCAAGTCCCGAAGCAACCTGGAAATGACATCAATATTTAGTTTCATCTACTCGTAGAAGAACTGCTGACATTGTGAGTAAAAGATCATGTTGTAAAATGTTATGATGCTTACAAGAAGGAGTTTTTTTATCTACGTGTGATGCTGTTGCACTCCATTCAAGATATGTCGGCATTAGGCAACACATCGGGGCAGGAAACAAAGGGAGATGTATGGTGTGTCACATGCATGGATAGGACAACTAGCGTATTTCTTCCCAACTCGCACAAAATCGTGTATTTGCGTCATCATAGGTTCTTACGAAAAGATCACCCATACCTAAAGATGAAAGCTGAATTTGATTGTCTGGCAGAGGTAGGTTTGGGACCAATACCTTATGCTGGGGAGTGGTTCCACAACATGGCTAAACAAATTAACGTTGTGCTTAGCAAGAAACAAGCTTCTACAGTGAAACAAACACAGAGGAATCAAGTGTTTAAGAAGAAATCAGTGTTCTGGGAATTACCTTATTGGGATATTCTAGGTGTACGTCATTGCATCAATGACATACACGTAGATAAGAACGTATGTGAAAGTATCCTTGGTACTCTTCTCAAGATTAAAGGTAAAACAAAGGATGGTGATGGTGCACGACTCGATATGCTTGGTTGTCGGGGTTCTTTACCGACGATCTATGGGACCAACAGGGTCCCTTTTGCTATGGTTCTGCGAGGATTATGGATGCACAAAGAGCATCTCCAACAACAATATACACGGGTGGTTTACACGAGTTCGGGCCGCATAGAGTGTAAAACCCTATGTCTTGTGTTTTGGTGGACTATGTGTATGATTACAATACAAACGCGCCCGCCAGAGCTCAAGGGCTAAAGCTACGTGCGTGGCATGAACGGGGTTTCGACCTCTCTAAAGGTAGCCATGGTCTTCCTTTTATGGTTTAAGGGTTACCACCATGGCTATATTGGTATTTTCATGGGAGGATAGTCCACCGGCTAACTATCAAAACTACTAACAGAGGCAACAGCGGGAAATACCTAACTCTCACAGACATAGACAGACTCATTAAATGCACCCTTAGGTGGCGCGCTCATGATGCTCCCTGGCAAGGACTGCCTCTCCTTCTGTGTTGTTTGCCCAACTACCTTCTATTTGTTTGACATGCTGCAAGACGAGTGTTATCTTTGACCAGGTCCACCTAACCGCCTGCCCGCTCGGCACCTCACTGATGTTGACAATCAACATGATGAGGTGGAGCGGCGGAGATGTGGAGGTGCCTTGCTAGGCGCGGTCGTAGCCTAGCTTTCCTCCTCCGTGTAAGGTGGCTTGCTGCGGCCTTGTCCTGGACTTCGCTCGTTGTAGTATGAAGTCCGGTGTTGATTGGCAGGGTCTTGTTGGGCTAGGGGGTCGCGGCTGCGTGAGCACAAAACTGGGTACTAAATCCCCTATATTTTAGTAAACCGATAGTAGCCCCCGGGCCTGGGCCACACATGCGTCTGTGACATTTGTTGGGCTAGTCCCAAAAATAGTGCATAGGCGGACACGGCCGCAATTCCCTGCGGCAATGTTGATTCTTCACTGTTTTCCCACAATGCGTATTTACTGTAGGTTGTGGGAGTGGTGGAATAGGGTGGCGCTTGTGGGGTGTTATTAGGAAGGCGTGGGATCATCGAACGAGGGTGCGTGGCCTCCGCCAGTAAACCGGCTCGTCCACCACTATTCCCTTTAAGACGTGTGCTGCATGCACGACGTGGTTTAGGCGAGGTTGGGCGTCTGCTGCAGTGGCGCTTGACTGTCCCTTGGGGTGATGAAGAGTTGGCCTCCCTCGTCTTCTCCCTATAAAAAGGCTCGAGGGAAGCATTATTCATTCACATCCTTTACAGCTGTCGTTCTTATTGTTCCCCATCCTTTTCCTTCGGCTCTTAGGAGCCACCGTTGGTATGGCGAGGGGTAGAGGAGGTGGTCGAGCCCGAACTTCAGTAGTTACCTCGCGGACCTCCTCCCAGTCGCGCACTAAGGT